>NC_133150.1:3522556-4135294 GCF_048418815.1 Hemitrygon akajei | reverse complement strand
CTTTCCCTTTCCTACCCACCTGGATTCATGTATTACCTTCGAGCTATCCTCTTTTCCCTCCCTCTGCTTTTCATACTGCCATCTTCCCCCTTACTTTCCAGTTCTGAAGAAGGGTCATGGCCCGAAAAGTTGACTGTTTATTCATTTCCATAATGCTGCCTGATGTGCTGAGTTCCTCCAGCATTTTGTGTGTGTTGCTTTGGATTTCCAGCATCTGCAGAATTTCTCATGTTTTCTGTACAAGTTCAAGTTTATCGTCATTCAACTGTACCCCAAGGTGCACAACACAGTGCATATAGTTCACACACAACACATAATCAGAACCAGGTTAATAACACAAACATATGTTGTGAAATTTGTTAACTTTACGGCAGCAGTACAATGAAGTACATGATGAATAAATACAGAGGGAAATACAGAGTTACATTAAGCATATATGTCTTCAATAATAAAGTTAAAATAAGTAGTACAAAATAACAGAATAAAAAAATAGTGATGTTCAGAGTCCACTTAGGAATCGGATGACAGAGGGGAAGAAGCTCTTTCTGAATTGCTGAGTGTGTGCCTTCAGGATTCTGAACCTCCTTCCGACGGTAACAGCGTGCAAAGTGGGATGTGGGGATCCTGGCCAGTGGGGATCCTCGATGATGGACACTGCCTTCCTAAGGCATCACTCCTTGAAGATGTCTTGGGTACTACAGAGGCTGATACCCATGACAGAGCTGACTAATTTTACCAGGTTTTGCAACTTATTTTTGATCTTGTGCAGTAGTGCTCCCACCCCACCCCCATACCAGATGGTGAAGCAGCCAGTCAGAATGTTCTCCACAGTACTTTTGTAGAAGTTTTCGAGTGTGTTAGTTGACAAACCAGATCTTCTCAAACTCCTATTAAATATAGCCTCTGTCTTGCCTTTTTTACAGCTGCATCAATATGTTGTGTCCAGGTCAGGTCCGCAGAGATATTGACACCCAGGAACTTGAAACTCCCACTTCACATTCATGAGGAGTAGTAAAAATTTTTCTGTTACGTCTCCATTTAAATGTGCAATGTGCAATCATAGTAATTTATAATAAATATAACAGTCAATGTAACATAGAGATACACTCAAATCAGTGTGAGTTAATCAGTTTGATGGCCTGTTGGAAGAGACTGTTGGTCCTGGCTTTTATGCTGCAGTACCAGTTCCTGGATGGTAGCAGCTGGATTAGATTGTGGTTGGGGTGACTTGGGTCCCCAATAATCCTAAGGGCCCTTTTTACACACCTGTCTTTGTAAATGTCCTGAATCACAGGAAGTTCACAACTACAGATGTGCTCGGCTGTCTGCACCACTCTCTGCAGAGTCCTGTGATTAAGGGAGGTACAGTTCCCATATCAGTCAGTGATGCAGCCAGTCAGGATGCTTTCAATTGTGCTCCTGTAGAAAGTTCTTAGGATTTCGGGGCCCATAGCAAACTTCCTCAACCATCTGAGGTGAAAGAGGCACTGTTCTGCCTTTATCCAGCGCACAGCTGGTGTGTACAAACCACGTGAAGTCCTCGGTGATGTGGATGCCGAGGAACTTAAAGCTGTTTACCCTCTCAACCCCAGATGCATTGATGTCAATAGGGGTTAGCCCGTCCCTAATGCTCCTGTAATCCAGCTCCTTTGTTTTTGCGGCATTGAGGGAGAGGTTGTTTTCTTGACATCACTGTGTCAGAGAGATGACTTCTCTGTAGGCCACCTCGTTATTGTTTGAGATAAGGCCAATCAATGCAAGTGTCATTGGCAAATTTAATTAGCAGGTTTGTGTTCCCTCGCCATACCCTTCCTGAAGTCCACACTCAGCTCTTTGGTCTTGCTGACATTGAATGCAAGGTTGCTGCTGTGACATCATTCAATTAATTGGTATATCTCACTCCTGTACGTCCTTTCGTTACCATCAGAAATTCTAGCAAAAAGCCATGGTTGTATCATCAGCAAATAATATATGATAATGCATTTTGGTAAAAGGAACAATAGTGTGGACTATTATCTAAATGGGGAGAAGATTCAAACATCAGAGGTGCAGAGGGACTTATGAGTCCTCATGCAAGATTCCCAGAAAGTTAATTTACAGATGGAGTCTGTGGTAAAGAAGGCAAATGCAATTTGGCATTTATTTCAAGCTGAATTTACTGCAAGGAGATAATGCTAAGGCTATATGAGACACTTGGAGTATTGTCAAAAGTTTTGGCCCCTTATCTCAGAAAGAATGTGTTGTTTTTGGAGAGAGTCCAGAGAGGGCTAATGGGGATGATTCCGGAATGAAGAGATTAACTTACGAGGAGCTTTTGGCAGCTTTGGGCCTGTAATCACAGGAATTTAGAAGAATGCTTGGGGATCTCATTGAAGCCTACTAAATGTTGAAAGGAGTAGATAGGGTGGATGTGGAGAGGATGTATCCTATAGTGGGGGTATCGAGAACTAGAGGACACAGCCTTAACATTGAGGGGCGACCCTTTAGAACAGAGGTAGAACCATAGAACATTACAACACAGAAACAGGCCTTCTGGCCCTGCTTGGCTGTGCTGAACCATTTTTCAGCCTGGTCCCACTGACCTGCACCTAGACCATATCCCTCCATACCCCTCTCATCCATGTACCTGTCCAAGTTTTTCTTAAATGTTAAAAGTGAACCCGCATTCACCACCTCAACTAGCAGCTCGTTCCACATTCCCACTACTCTCTGTGTGAAGAAGCCCCCCCCCCCCCATGTTCCCTTTAAACTTTTCCCTTTTCACCCTTAATCCATGTCCTCTGGTTTTATTCTCCCCTGGCCTCAGTGGAAAAAGTATTTTTGCATCCACCCTATCTATACCCATCATAATTTTATACACCTCTATTAAGTCTCCCCTCATTCTTCTACGCTCCAGGGAATAAAGTCCTAACCTATTCAACCTTTCTCTGTAACTCAGTTTCTCAAGTCCCTGTAACATCCTTGTAAACCTTCTCTGCACTCTTTCAACCTTCTTAATATCCTTCCTGTAATTAGGTGACCAAAACTGCACACAATACTCCAAATTCAGCCTCACCAATATCTTATACAACCTCACCATTACATTCCAACTCTTATACTCAATACTTTGATTTATAAAGGCCAATGTACCAAAAGATCCCTCTGTTCTACTGCACTCCTCAGTGTCCTACCATTTACCTTGTATGTTCTACCTTGGTTTGATCTTCCGAAGTGCAATACCTCACACTTGTCCGCATTAAACTCCATCTGCCATTTGTCAGCTCATTTTTTCAGCTGCTCCAAATCCCTCTGCAAGCTTTGAAAACCTTCCTCACTGTCCACTACACCTCCAATCTTTATAACATCAGCAAATTTGCTGATCCAATTTACCACATTATCATCCAGATCATTGATATAGATGACAAATAACAATGGACCCAGCACTGATCCCTGTGGCACACCACTAGTCACAGGCCTCCACTCAGAGTAGCAATCCTCCACTACCACTCTCTGGCTTCTTCCATTAAGCCAATGTCTAATCCAATTTACTACCTCTCCATGTATACCTAGCGACTGACAATGAGAGAAGTCAAAGCCAACATAAAAGCCAAAGAGAGGGCATATAATAGAGCAAAAACTAGTGGGAAGTTAGAGGATTGGGAAGCTTTCAACTACCAACAGAATGCAACCAAAAAAGGCATTAAAAAGGTAAAGATGGAGTACGAAAGTAAACTAGCCAATAATATGAAAGAGGATACCAAAAATTTCTTCAGATACATGAAGTTTAAAAGAGAGGCAAGAGTGGATGTAAGACCACTTGAAAACAATGCTGGAGAGGTAGTAATTGGGAAAAATGAAATGGCGGGTGAACTGAATAAATATTTTGCAACAGTCTTCAGTGTGGAAGACACTAGCAGTATGGTGGGAGTTCCAGGTGTCAGGGGGCATGAAATGTGTGAAGTTACCATAACTACAGAGAAGGTTCTTGGGACACTGAAAGGTCTGAAGGTAGATAAGTCACCTGGACTAGTTGGTGTACACCCCAGAGTTCTGAAAGAGGTAGCTGTAGAGATTGTGGAGGCATTAATAATGATTTTTCAAGAATCACTATATTCTGGAATGGTTCCAGAAGATGTCACTCCACTCTTCAAGAAGGGAGAAAGACAGAAGAAAAGAAATGATAAGCCAGTTAGTCTGACCTCAGTGGTTGGGAATATGTTGGAGTCGATTATTAAGGGTGAGGCCTCAGGGTTCTTAGAGGCACATGATAAAATAGACCGTAGTCCGCTTGGTTTCCTCAAGGGAAAATCTTTTGGAATTCTGAAATTACAAGCAAAATAGATAAAGGAGAATCAGTTGATATTGTGTACTTGGATTTGACAAGGTGCCACACATGAGGTTGCTTAACAAACTACAAGCTCATGGTATTACAGGGAAAGACTCTAGCATTGATAAAGCAGTGGCTGATTGGCAGGAGGCAAAGAGTGGGAATAAATGGAGCCTTCTCTGGCTGGCTGCCAGTGACTAATGGTGTTCCACAGGGGTCTGTGTTGGGACCAATTCTTTTTACATTATATATCAATGATTTGGATGATGGAATGGATGGCTCTTACAGAGTTTGCAAGTAATATGAAGGTAGTTGGAGGGGCAGGTAGCTTTGAGGAAGTATAAAGGCTACAGAAGGACTTAGACTAGGAGAATGGGCAAAGAAATGGCAGATGGAATACAGTGCCGGGAAGTGTATGGTCATGCACTTTTGTATAAGAAATGAAAGAGTTGACTCTTTTCTAAAAGGAGAGAAAATACAAAAGACTGAAGTGCAAAGGGACCTAGGAGTCCTTGTGCAGGATTCCCTGAAGGTTAATTTGCAGGTTAAGTCTGTGGTGAGGAAGGCAAATGCAATGTTAGTATTAATTTCCAGAGGACTGGAATATAAAAACAAGGATGTAACATTAAGGAATTAAGGAGATTGAGAGGGGATCTGATTGCAACATATAAGATTATTAAGGGATTGGACAAGATAGAGGCAGGAAATATGTTCCAGATGCTGGGAGAGTCCAGTACCAGAGGGCATGGTTTGAGAATAAGGGGTAGGTCATTTTTCAAGAAGGGAGAAAGACAGAAGAAAAGAAATTATAAGCCAGTTAGTCTGACCTCAGTGGTTGGGAATATGTTGGAGCCAAGTGAAGAGTTAAGGAAAAACTTCTTCTCCCAGAGAGTTGTGGGGGTCTGGAAGGCAGTGGAGGCCAATTCTCTGGATGCTTTTAAGAAGGAGCTAGATAGGTATTTTATGGATAGGGGAATCAAGGGATATGGGGACAAGGCAGGAACTGGGTATTGATAGTAGATGATCAGCCATGATCTCAGAATGGCGGTGCAGGCTCGAAGGGCCGAATGGTCTATTTCTGCACCTATTGTCTATTAAAACTTTATGAAGCACTGGTGAGGCCTCACTTGGAGTATTGTGACTAGGTTTGGGCCCCTTACATTAGAAAGGATGTCCTGAAAGTTGAGAGGGTTTGAAGGAGGTTCACGACAATGATTCCAAAATTGAATGGCTTGTTATTTGAAGAGCATTTGATGGCTCTGGGCCTGTATTCAATGGAATTTAGAAGAATGAGGGGTGACCTCATTGAAACCTGTTGAGTGGTGAAAAGCCTTGATAGAGTGGATGTGGAGAAGATATTTCCTATGGTGGGAGTCTCAGACCAGAGGATACAGTCTCAGAATAGAGATGCGTCCTTTTAGGATGGGGATGAGGAAGAATTTCTTTAGCCAGAGAGTGGTGAATCTGTGGAATTCTTTGCCACAGGCAACTGTGGAGGCCGAGTCTTTATGTATACTTAAGGCAGAGGTTGATAGATTCTTGATAGGTAGTGCATGAAAAGATACAGGGAGAAGGCAGGAGATTGGAGCTGAGAGGAAAATTGGATCAGCCATAATGAAATGGTGGAGCAGACTTGATGGACCATTTGGCCTAATTCTGCTCCTATATCTTATGGACTTAAGGGTAATCTTTGTAACACCTTATTCAAAATCTTAAGGGGTTTGACAGGAAATGTGTTGAGATGTTTTCGTTGGTGGGAGAGGTACAAACAATGGGATATAGTTACAAAATCAAGGGCAGTCATTTAAAACGGGAGTGAATAGAAAAGTCTTCTGTGAACATAGTGAATTTCTGAAATTCTCTGCTCCTAGAGGTGGTATAAGCCAGTTCATTGGATATATTAGACCATAAGACATAGGAGAAAAGTTAGTCCATGCAGCCTATCCACTCTGCTCCGCCATTCTATCATGGCTGATCCCAGATCCTACTCAACCCCATACACCTGCCTTCTCGCCATTTATTTTAGTGCCCTGACCGATCAGGAAACAATCAACTTCTGTCTTAAATATACCACTGACTTGGCCTCCATTACAGTCTGTGGCAAAGCATTCCATAGATATACTGCACTCTGACAAAAAAAAATCCTCCTTACCTCTGTTCTGAAGGTTCTCCCCTCAATTTTGAGGCTGTGCCCTCTAGTTCTGGATACCCCCACCAAAAGAAACATCCTCTCCACATCGACCTAATCCAGTTCTTTCGGTAATCAGTAGGTTTCAATGAGATTCCTACCCCCCCCCCCAACCCTGTATTCCAGTGACTACGGGCCCAAAGCAGCCAAATGCACCTCATATGTTAACCCCCTCATTCCCAGAATCATCCTCATGTACCTCCTGTGGACTCTCTCCAATGACAACACATCCTTTCTGAGCTATGGGGTCCAAAGCTGTTGACAATACTCCCAAGTGTGGTCTGACTAGTGTCTTTATTGGTATTTATTTATATTTGCATTTTCACAGTTTGTTTTCTATACTTTTGTTCTTTCATTGATCCTGTTTACATTTATTGTTCTATAGTAAATAGATTTACTATAAATTCTAATAAATTCTATAGATTTGCTAAGTATGCAGGAAAAAGAATCTTGGGTGTATGTGATAACATGTCTTACTCTGATAATACTTTTTACTTTGAACTTTAAAAATACCCAATGATGACCTCCACAGCTTTTGGCAAAGAGTTCTACAGATTCACCATCCTCTAGCAAAAGAAACTGCATATCTCTGTTCTAAAGGGACATCCTTCAGAGGCTGTGCCCTCCGGTCCTATTCTCACACTATTGGCAAGTCCACTCTATCTAAGCCTTTCAATATTAGATATGTTTCAATGAGATTTCCCCCTTCATTCTTCAAAACAGTGAATACGGGCCCAGAGCCATCCAACACTCCTCATGTTAACCCTTTCATTCCTGGGATAATTTTCATGAACCTCTTTTGTACCCTTTCCAATGCCAGCCCATCCTTTCTTAGACAAGAAGCCCAAAACTGCACACAATACTCCCGTCCCATTTGACCAATGCTTTGCAAAGCATCACCATTTCATCCTTACTTCTAGTCCGCTTGAAATGAAGCCAGACATTGCATTTACCTTCCTTTCTACTGACTGAACCTGCAAGGACAGGCTATTGGTGATGTTCCCTCCTAGCAGCTTGAAGCTCTCAACCCACCTGTCCCCACCCAGTACCATCAATATAGACAGAAGCATCAGCATCACCCTCTTCCTGAAGTCAAAGACCAGCTCTTCTGTTGCACTGACGTTAAGGGGTAGGTTGTTGTCATGAAGAAGGTACAAGAACCTACACCTCCTGGATCATGAACAGTTACTATCCCTCAACTGGGGGGATTACTTCACTCAACCCATCACTGAATTGTTCACACAAATTATGGACTCACTTTCAAGGACTCTTAATCTCATAGTCTTGATGTTTATTGTTTATTATTATTATTCTTTTTTTTATTTTTGTATTTGCAGAATTTGTTTGTCTTTTGCACATTGGTTGGGGATGGTCTTCCTCTGATTCTATTGTGATACTTGTAGTTACTGTGAATGCTGCAAGAAAGTAGATATCAGGGTTGTATGGTGACATATATGCATAGATGTACTTTCAAAAATAAATTTACATTGTACTTTGAACCATGTCAATAAGCTTTCTGTCTCCTTCTTGTACTCCAACTCATCATTATTTGAGATTTGGCCCAAGGCAGTTGATATGGTCAAAGACTAAGAATCCTGCCCTCAATATAAAAGGCAGGATTCACTTCTCTGTCTGAATGTATGTTTCATTAAAATCTGAATGCTAATATATTTCTATAATCATCCTTTATTTTTGATTTTATTTATTATTTTATATTATTTAGCGATACAGTGTGGAACAGGCCCTTCTGGACCAGCAAACTGTGCCGCCCAGCAATCACCTGGGTGAAGGAATTAACCACATTATATAAATTGGTAAAATTTAATTTCATTGAATTGATAAAAAATCTACTTTTTTTGTAAATAAAGCTCTGTTTTTTTCTTTTTAAACACACAAGTATCTATTCCCAGATTTTGTCTGCAATGAGGACTGCATATATATTCAGTGACCATTTTATTAGGTACAGGAGTGGTACCTAATAAGGTGGCCACTGAGTCCATCTTCTTGGTCTTCTGCTGCTGTGGCCCATCCACTTCAAGATGCTCTTCTGCACACCACTGTTGTAGTACATGGTTTTTTGAGTTACTGTTGCTTTCCTGACAGCTTGAACCAGTGTGGCCATTCTCCTCTGACCTCTCTCATTAATAAGGCACTTTTGCCCACAGAACTGTCACTCTCTGGATTTTTGTTTTTGTTTTTCACATCATCTGTTACTTTTGGAGACTGGTGTATAAAAGTCACTCAGATCACATTTCTTCTCCATTCTGATATTGGGTATGAATAGCAACTGAACCTGTTGACCATGTCTGCATGCTTTTGTGCATTGAGTTGTTGTCACATGGTTGGCTGATTAGATACTTGCTTTAACAAGGTGTACAGAGGTACCTCATTGAGTCCATATTCAGTCCTTTCCCCTTTGCATTGCTCATATGGTGTCCTTTACTCTCCCCCAGTGTCTGCAGGTGATGACTGTTTGTGGTATACCGATAAACGAGGAATATGGCACATTGGCTTTGACTGTTCGTTCTTTCAGTTCTGCTGCGGAAACTGCACATACCGTTACTGCTGCCTGGATCCACTGCAGCAGATTACAGAAAGACAACAAAAGTATTGTGCAGCCACCAATCTCAGGTCAGTCTCTGTCGTCTGTACTCCAATTAGTACTGAAGAGACGTACCACAAATGCCTCTACCCTGTGGCTTCTGGCAGAAGGCTCTAAATAGATTTTTTTTGGCTTTAGATATACAGTGGATTCCGATCAATTTGACCATTGGTTATTGGGGCAACCGCTTAACAGGGACAACTCTTAAAGAGCAAAAACTAAATTGTGAAAATAGTGGGAACTAGCATCAGTCACATGCACTTGCATGGACCTTGGACATTACACTGTGCTTAGGGTAATCAGCTTTTAAACAGCATCAGTTGCATGTGTTTATGTTAAAAAAGCAGTGATTTTTTGTCACAGATAGTTGGCAAGAAATAAGTAAGAAGACAATTCAAGGCTATTTTGCTCAGCACAGTTTCAAGCATTCAGGTTGGGAGATGGCAGAAACAGCTAGAGTGAAAATGTAACTATTTCACTACTTCAACAAGTTAGGAATTACGAAGAATTTGAAGGTGTCGACAACCATCTCGAATGCTACAATGATAATGAAGATTTGCAATCATCTAAAGCAGTGACCCCCGAGGGGGTGGTTATGTGTCTTAAGGGGGTGTTAGGGGAAATAGAAGTCTTCGGGGGCATTCAAGATTCTTTGGGGCAGAGGCGGTAAGTGGCACCCTAACTTGAGGAACAAGAGCTGACTGACTGTTAATAGAGCAGGCACTGCCAAAAAACAGATGAGGCACTGGAACACAGGAAGGCCCAAAGCTTTGCAGGTGGTGAGCACTCATCGTCACAACACCTCTGAAACTCGTCAATCTCATCCGACTTTACCAACCAAACAGACATTATTGGGGATGCATAAATTAGCAACCAGATTGCCCAACAGTCCCCCTTGGCTCATGGCACAGAACAAGTTCATGCAATTTAGCATTTGATAAGTCGAGTACACCCTTTCAACTTTCTCTACAGATCTATGATACAGCAGTGGCCGTGACCAAACGGTGAAATAGAGCCAATCAGTGAATCTGCAGATTCCTCTTGAGTGTTCAAAGTGACCTCTTCTTTGGGGATTATGAGACCGTATGTGATTGGTCAATGGCGCTAACTGGAATAGTATAAAGTTAGCTTGGCAAACACCAGCTCTACCCTGACTAACATTCAGATTCCAAACTGAATCCTTGTCAATGTAATTTTCACTGCTGTGATCATCTTCATCTCACCATTCCTTTGTGTGTCACTCCATCGATCCATCCATGTCAACTCACTGCCATCATCAACATCCAATAGGCATTCCCAGTTTGTGTTCATTTTTTATTTTTAACTTAGCCCCATTAATGATAGATAAATATGTACAGTGCAATCTCTGTGAGTCTGAAGGCAGTGAAGCCTTGAATTCTAATCCTGCTAAGAAACAGGAACTATAGAAAGTGCGTCAATACAATGTTACATACCTGGAGTATGGTTTTATTCAGTCCGCGTTGGATCAGTGACACCTCGTGTCTTATTTGTAATACTGTAGTGTCTAATGAAGCCATGAAACCATCAAAATTGCAGGAGCACTTCCGTAAAAGACTCCCTGAAAAGGCTACTTGTGGTATCACTCAGTTCCAGAAGATGAAAGAAGCATTTGAAAAGCATTGCACACTTGAATCATTTGCCAAGAGAGCTAAAAATGACCTTGACAGTGGTCTAATTGCTTCTTATAACATTTCCAAAATGATAGCAAAGTGTGGAAAATCTCATACAATTGGTGAAAGATTAGTAACATGTGCTGTATCAGAAGTGATCGCTACTGTTCTCAAAATGGATACCAGTATTTAAAAATCAGTTCCTCGGAGTAATAACTGTAGCTTGTTGTGTTGATGAAATGAGTGAAGACATTGAGTATCAACTATGCACAGAGTAACAAAAGTAAGAATTTGGGATATAACTGGATGACTCAACTGTGCAAGACATGAGATATTGCTAATAGCTTATGTATGGTGTATCAAAAATGGAAAAATATATGAAGATATTCTCTTTTGCAAAAGGTTAAAACAAATTTAAACAGAGAATCAATCTACAATGAGCTCAAAATGTATATTGAGGGTAAAAATATTCCAATTAGGAACATGATTTCTTGTGCAATATATGGAGCACCTTATATGACAGGTCACATTACTGTTTAGAATCAGAGTCAGAATCAGGTTTATTATCACCAGCATGTGTCATGAAATTTGTTAACTTAGCAGCAGCACTTCAATGCAATACATAATATAGAAGAAAAAAAGTAAAAATAAATAAGTAAATCAATTACAGTATACGTATATTGAATAGATTAAAAATTGTGCAAAAACAGAAATAATATGTAGTTAAAAAGTGAGGTAGTGTTCATGGGTTCAATGTCCATTTAGGAATCGGATGGCAGAAGGGAAGAAGCTATTCCTGAATTGCTCAGTGTGTGCTTTCAGGCTTCTGTACCTCCTATCTGTTCAGTGAGAAATGGGCTGGAGGTCCTTAATAATGGACACTGCCTTTCTGAGACACCGGTCCTTGGAGGTGTCCTGCGGACTTTATAGGCTAGTCCCCAAGATGGAGCTGACTAGATTTACGACCCTCTGCAGCTTCTTTTGATCCTGTGCAGTAGCCCCTCCATACCAGACAGTGATGCAACCTATCAGAATGGTCTCCATAGAAAATCTATAAAATCTTTTGAGTGCTTTTGTTGACATACCAAATCTCTTCAAACTCCTAATGAAATGTAGTCGCTATCTTGCCTTCTTTATAGCTGCATCGATATGTTGGTACTCAGAGATATTGACACCCAGGAACTTGAAACTGCTCACTCTCTCCACTTCTGATCCCTCTATGAAGATTGGTGTGTGTTCCTTCGTCTTACCCTTCCTAAAGTCCACAATCAGCTCTTTCGTCTTACTGATGTTGAGTGCAAAGTTATTGCTACGACACCACTCCACTAGCTGGCATGTCTCGTTCCTGTATGCCCCCTCGTCACCACTGAGATTTTACCAACAATGGTTGTATCATCAGTAAATGGTATGGTATGCCTAGCCATACAATCATGGGTATAGAGTGATTAGAACAATGGGCTAAGCACACACCCCCAAGGTCCTCCACTGTTGATCGTCGGTGAGGAGGATATGTTATCACCAACCTGTATAGATTGTGGTCTTCCAGTTAGGAAGCTGAGGAACCAATTACAGAGGGAGGTACAGAGGTGTAGGTTCTGTAATTTATTGATCAGGATTGTGGGAATTAGGATTGCACCCAAGTTACAGGGAAACATGAACAAGTTAGGTCTTTATTCTTTGGAGCATAGAAGGTTGAGGGGGGGACGATAGAGGTATTTAAAATTATGAGGGGGATAGATAGAGTTGACATGGATAGGCTTTTTCCATTGAGAGTAGGGGAGATTCAAACAAGAGGACATGAGTTGAGAGTTAGGGGGCAAAAGTTTAAGGGTAACACGAGGGGGAACTTCTTTACTCAGAGAGTGGTAGATGTGTGGAATGAGCTTCCAGTAGAAGTGGTAGAGGCAGGTTCGGTATTGTCATTTAAAGTAAAATTGGACAGGTATGTGGACAGGAAAGGAATGGAGGGTTATGAGCTGAGTGTGGGTCAGTGGGACTAGTGAGAGTAAGCATTCGGCATGGACTAGAAGGGCCGAGATGGCCTGTTTCCGTGCTGTAATTGTTATATGGTTATATGGAATGATGGTGTTATATGCTGAGCTATAGTCGATCAACTGCATCCTGACATAGGTGTTTGTGTTGTCCAGGTGGTCTAAAGCCATGTTGAGAGCCATTGAGATTGTGTCTGCCGCTGACCTATTGTGGCGATAGGCAAATTGCAATGGGTCCACGTCCTTGCTGAGGCAGGAGTTCGGTCTAGTCATGACCAGTCTCTCAATGTATCACTGTGGATGTGAGTGCTACCAGGCGATAGTCATTAAGGCAGCCCACATTATTCTTCTTAGGCGCTGGTATAACTGTTGCCTTTTAGAAGCAAGTGGGAACTTCCACCTGTAGCAGTCAGAGGTTGAAAATGTCCTTGAGTACTCCTGCCAGTTGGTTGCTACAAGTTTTCAAACCCTTACCAGGTACTCCATCAGGACCTTCCACCTTGTGAGGGTTCACTCTCTTTAAAGACTGCCTAACATTGGCCTCTAAGACAGAGATCACAGGGTCTTCAGGTGCAGCAGGGATCTTCACAGCTGTAGTTATATTTTCCATTTCAAAGCGGGAGAGGGCATTGAGTTCATCTGGTAGTGAAGCATCACTGCCATTCATGCTATTGGGTTTCACTTTGTAGGAAGTAATGTCTTGCAAACCCTGCCAGAGTTGTCTTGCATCCGATGTCGTCTCCAACCTCATCGACATGGCATTTGTGAAAAAAGAATTTCCAAATCTGTTTGCAATCCATTGTGTAATTCATCATCAATATCTCACAGCCAAAAACCTCAGCCTGTGACTTTTTTCAAGAATGACTCTTCTAATATCAGCTATCAATAAAATTAAAGCTAATCCATTAAATAGCAGAATGTTTTGCCAGTTATGCCAAGATACCGATGAAGAGTTTGAACACTTGCTTCTTCACACTGAAGTGCGTTGGCTGTCAAAAGGCTGCTGCTTAAAGTGTTTCTTTGATCTTTTTGACTCTGGTTGAATTTTTGCTCAAAGTCGACAAGAGCTTGGGAAACAAGATGGAACATCTAAGTGGAAATGTTGCATACCTAGTTGATCTGTATGACAAAATGAACATTTTAAATATGAAACTGCAGCGTGAGAATTTCAATCTAATCCAGGCAAAAAGTGCAATGTCCACTTTTATTGATTGGGGAATTGGAAATATATAAGCAAAACATTGGGAAAAGAATGTTCTCACAGTATTTCTGCCTGGAAAATATGGCACTCTTTTTCACAGACGGTGATTTGTTTACACCTGCATTTACTGCAAAAGGATTTTAAGAATCAATTCAAGGATATGAAAGATCTGGAAATTCCAGACGAGGTAATTAACCCATTTCTTTGCAAGATGGAAGAACAGGAAGAGAGCTTGCAGGAAGAAATTAGCAAAATTCAGAATGACAAAGAAGCAAAAATGCTTTTCAAAAATGTTGGCTTTGTGATATGTGGCTACACAGTCATATGAAGTTTCCAGGTCTTTGGAGAAGAGCCAAACTGCTCTTCATTGCATTTCCATCCTCCTATCTTGTTAAAAGAGACTTCAGTGCAGTGAACCACATACAAAAAAACAGAAACCACTTGGACATTGTTACACATGGGGACTTGAAGCTTTTGCTGTCACAACTTGAATCAGATATTTCAACTCTTGCTGAAAACCATCAAGCTCAAGGATCACGCTGCGGCACACACGTACTGTGTAAGCTAGGTTTAAAGACTATTACACAGATTTACAGTACTGTAGTACTATTGGTAGTGTTCTAATTTGTTCTACATTTCATTTAAATACATAAATTATTACTCAGTTAAATGATTGTTTGTCTTTTTTATATCTTTCAACTATTTCCGTGAAACTTCGGCTGATAGGGCCAGCCACGTAATTGGGCCAATAGTACTTGATGTGTTCCAATTAATCGGAATTCACTGTAATAGTTTGCAGATGTTGAAAGGAACAAAACCTTTGAGATTTTTAAAATAGAAAGAAAATTTATCATCAAAGTACATACATGTCACCATATATAACCCTGAAAATCACTTACAGAATCAGAATGAGGTTTATTATCACCAGCATGTGTCATGAAATTTGTTAACTTAGCAGCAGAGTTCAATGCAATACATAATATAGAAGAAAAAAGCAAAATATAGTAATAATGATAAGTAAATCAATTGCAGTATACGTGTATTGAATAGATTAAAATTGTGCAAAAAACAGAAGTATATTAAAAAAGTGAGATAGTTTTCACGGGTTCGATGTCCATTTTAGGAATCAGATGGCAGAGGGGAAGAAGCTGTTCCTGAATTGCTGAGTGTGTGCCTTCAGGCTTCTGTACCTCCTACCTGATGGTAACAGTGAGAAAAGGAGGTGGGTGCTGGGTGCTGGAGGTCCTTAATAATGGACACTGCCTTTCTGAGACACCGCTCCTTGAAGATGTCCTGGGTACTTTGTAGGCTAATACCCAAGATGGAGCTGACTAAATTTACAACCGTCTGCAGCTTCTTTCGGCCCTGTGCACCCCCATACCAGACAGTGATGCAGCCTGTCAGAATGTTCTCTGTGGTATATATGTAGAAGTTGTTGAGTGTATTTGTTGACATACTAAATCTCTTCAAATTCCTAATGAAATATAGTTGCTGTCTTGCCTTCTGTATGACTGCATCAATATGTTGGGACCAGGTTAGGTCCTCGAGATCTTGACACCAGGAACTTGAAACTGCTCACTCTCTCCACTTCTGATCCCTAAATCCCTGTAAGGATTGGTATGTGTTCCTTTGTCTTACCCTTTCTAAAGTCCACAATCACCTCTTTCGTCTAACTGATGTTGTGCAAGGTTGTTGCTGCGACACCACTCTGCTAGTTGGCATATCTTACTCCTGTGTGCCGTCTCATCTCCGTCTGAGATTCTATTAACAATGGTTGTGTCATCAGCAAATTTATAGATGGTATTTGAGCTAGGCTTACCCACACACTCATGGGTCTTGAGTAGAGCAGTGGGCTAAGCACACACCCCTGAGGTGCACCAGTGTTGATCACCAGCGAGAAGGAGGTGTTATCACCAATCCACACAGATTGTGCTCTTCCAGTTAGGAAGTCAAGGATCCAGTTGCAGAGGGAGGTACAGAAGCCCAAGTTTTGCAACTTCTCAATCAGGATTTTGGAAATGATGGTATTAAATGCTGAGCTATAGTCGATGAACAGCATCCTAACGTAGGTGTTTGTGTTGTCCAGGTGGTCTAAAGCTGTGTGAAGAGCCATTGAGATTGCATCTGCCATTGACCTATTGTGGCACTAGGCAAATCGCAATGGGTACAGGTCCTTGCTGAGGCAGGAGTTCAGTCTAGTCATGACCAATCTCTCAATGTATCACTGTGGATGTGAGTGCTACCGGGCGATAGTCATTAAGGCAGCCCACATTATTCTTCTTAGGCACTGGTATAATTGTTGCTTTTTTGAAGCAAGCGGGAACTTCCACCCATGGCAGTGAGAGGTTGAAAATATTCTTGAATACTTCTGCCAGTTGCGAGCACTCACAATAACTAGAAGAAACACAAGACAATCAGTGAAAGACTGCACCCAACAAGGACGGTCAAGCAATGTGCAGAAAAAATCTGTGAAAATACAAAATGGAAAAAATAATAATAATAAGTAAACAATAAATATAGAGAATCTGAGATGAAGAGTCTTGAAAATGAATCCAGTTCAGTGATGGAGCGAGTGAAATTATCCTGATGGTTCAGGGGTGCAGGTCCTGAGGCTCCTGTAGCTTCTTCCTGATGGCAGTAGAGAAAAGAGAGGATGCTCTGGTTGGTGGGGGTATTTGATGAAGGATGCTGCTTTCCTGTGACAGCACTCTGTGTAGATGTGCTCAGTGGTTTGCTCTCTGCTAGCAATTAGACTAATGGTATATTTCTTTATTTCTTCAGGTCAGAACATGTCATGGATGATTGTGGACTTTGTGCTGGCCATGTAATCTAAAATACTGGAAGCACTCAGCAGGTCAGGCAATATCTGTGGAGAGAGAAATAGAGTTAGTGTTTCAGCTGGAACGTTCTTCGCAATAGCAAAGAAAGAGAGAAAGCAAGTTAGCTCAACGTTTCAGGAGGATGTGGGATGGAGAGACAGAACAAAGGGGATATCTCTGATCTGGGGAATTCATTGCCACAGACAACTGGAGGCCAAGTCATTCGGTATATTTAAGCAGAGTTTGATAGTTTATTGATTAATAAGGGCATCAAATGTTACGGGGAGAAGGCAGGAGAATGGGGTTGAGAGGGTTAATAAATCAGCCATGACGGAATGGGCTGAATGGAGTAATTCTGCTCCTATACCTTACCCATACCTCTCTCACAACCCCAAAACATCAAATTCCCAAAATGCACTTTATGAAATGTCTATTTCATTTTTCTCTATTTAATAGTTAAAATGAGATTTATACTCAGCTAAGTTGCCAATGAGAACACATAAGCAGTCGAAAGAAAACATGTTTCTTTCCTGTTTTTCTGCCCCTCAGTTACTAAAGCATCTTTGACATCCACTCAAGGGCCACATAATTAGGTTCTTCCTATACCTAGTGAAATGGCTGCAGGGTAAAGTAATTGGTGGAAACATACATCATTCACAACCACTGACATTGAATTAGGGTTTACTTTAAGAGGCTGGTCTGATGTGATGATGTAATTATGTAAAGGTTTTACTGCGCTTTGTGTTCAGTGTTTGGAGTACAATAAATTAGTTGTTATGGTTTTTTCTTTAATAAAAAATGCCTCCACCATTTTTATTTGTGACTCCAATGCTCTGGGCCGATTCCAAAGTTATTGAACTTGTCGGCCAACGCAGTCCAGTCACTTTGAAGCTGCTTTTGGGAGCAAAATGCCGATGCTTGGTTTGTACAGATTGAGGCCCAATTTACGCTGTGAGAAATCACTGCAGACAGCACCAAATATTTCTATGTGGTAACGTCTCTCTGCAGTTCTATGGCTGTGAGAGTGGTGAGTCTGCTGGAACACCAGCCCAAGCACAATAATTACTCAGAACTCACCTTTTACAGATTTTTGGACTGTCAGAGCCTGAGCATTCCAAACAGATGCTCTCCTTGTCCAGCCTTGCCGGTGCTAAGACATTGAAGCTAATGGACCACATGCTGTCTCCCCGGGAAATCACCATCCTTGTTTTATTTTTAAAAGAACTCTTCATGCAGTAAATGCCTGATCAAGTGTGCATAGCCTTCGCTAATGCACCATGAAGGACTATAGTGAGCTTGATAAATTGGCTGATAGTCTACAGTGCAGTAGTGTATCATTCCTCCTCCATTCTTTACCTCAATAAGGCCAGACAGCAAGGCCCCCAAAACAGACAACACCGGGCCTGTGTTTTTACCACACCAGAAAGTGCCGACCACTTTGCAGTATCAACAGTGTTGGCGCATCAGGACATTAGAGGTCTGAGAACACCAAGGGTTCCAGCTGCCAGGATCGTCTTCTGCTCATTACGGACACCCTTTCAGGGTGACGCTTCAAAAGAATGTGCACAAGTCAGTGTGCTGCCAGCATTGCAAAAAGCAACAAAACCTCGCTGGAAGCCAGCAACAGCATGAGGATCCAGACTTACAGGATACGATGGCTGACGCTCTGCTTCAGTGGGCGATGTTACACAGGGGACTGCGTCCTGGCTAAAGTGGCTAGTCCTCTGCTAGGTGCAGATTTCATGTGTGCCCAAGGACTTTTAGTCGATCTTAAGAGATGCCAGCCTGTGGATGTCAAGGACTTTGGGTCATTACCCTACTTTGTTATTAAGTCCCCACATTGACTCTGTGAAGCACATACACCATTGCATGTGAGTTTACTCGACTGCGGGGAGAATTCCCAAACCTCACCAAGACCACATTCTCCACTACAGTCACAAAACATGGGGCTCAACACCACATTTCCACAACTGGCCTGCCAGTGCATGCCCGCATGTGTAGACTGGACCTGGAAAAGCTGGCAACTGTGAAGGCTGAGTTTGCCAACATGGAAAGATTTGCATTGTACACCAGTCAAATGGCCCCTGGGCTTCAACCCTCCATGTGGTCCCTAAGTCTGATGGTGGTTGCCGGCCATGTGGAGATTACCAACACCTTAATAATGCCACCATCCCCAATCGTTACCTGGTCCCACACATCCAAGACTTTTCAGCAGGTTTAGTCTATCTAGTTAGGTGCCTATGTGCTCAGAGGAATTCCCAAAACGGACATGATATCTGTTATTTGTGAAGTGGGGTGCCATGCGCAATCATATTCGATTGAAAACGGACGTGGAAGCACGGAGAAACATCGGGAAATTCCAGGAAGACATTCTTCGTTGCTGCTGCTGCTGTGAGGTCCAGGACTCTGCTGGGAAGAACAGGCCCCCAGTCCTCGGGGTCGTGTTGCCGATGGCCGTTGGCGGGGCCGTTTTAATACGCTCGGCAGAGGATGGAGCTCGGAGAAGCTGTGCCGGAGGGGATGGTCGTCGGCTCGGAGGTTTGACGGACTCAGGTCACTTTCGGTGTGTGCTGCATCTGCGAGGCTGAGTCAGGCGGCGCCTTGGAAGTCCATAGCGGGGGTATTCCCTTCTGCCGCCGACGTGGGATGACGAGTCTGTCGGGACCCTGGGGACTTGTGGAAACTGTGGTGATTTCTTTTGAACTTACAGTCCTTTAACATCTTGGACTACTTTTACTGTGCCCAAGGTCTGTTTTTTTTTTAATCAATTATGCTATTGTTTGCTCTGTTGTAACTATATGTTGTAATTATGTGGTTTTGTGCAGGTCTTGTAGCTTTAGTTTTTGGTCTTGTTTTGTCTGGTGGATTTGGAGCTCCTTTCCGGGGAACGTGCTAGACGATAGTGCGATATTAATACACAGCAGCCTCTCCAGACTCTGGATTGGGGATTGCCAAACATTACGTGGATTTTCTGGTGTAGTCTGTTTTGTCATATGCTTTTGTGATATCATTCTGGAGGAACGTTGTCTCATTTTTTAACTGCATTGCATTTGTGGTTTCTAAATGACAATAAACTGAATCTGAATAACCCCGTTCGGCCTCTGTGAGTTTTTGCACTTGCCATTTGGGCTGAAAATGCAGCACAGACTTTTCCAGCGGCTGATGGACTCTGTACTAAAAGACTTATCCTTTTCGTGTACCTGGCTGACATATTTGTCACCAGTACATCCAAATCTGAACACATATCTCATTTCTGCACACTTTTCCAGTGCTTAAGCCAACACAGGTTGATTATTAACCCTGCTAAAAGCCAGTTTGTGTTGGCAACCATTGACATCCTTGGGTATCACATCTCCACAAAAGAGGCCACTATTACGGACTTACCACCACCCCACACTACTAAAAACCAATAGTAGTTTTTAGGCATGGTGAACTTCAATCTCTGCTTCACTCTGTGAACTGCCAAACTTATGCTTCCCCCTGTCTAGTACGTTTAAAGGCAACACCCTGAATCAAGTGCTAGACTGGTTAGTGGACATGAGAAGAGCATTTGAGCTCTTTCCAACCTGACCTTACTGGCGCACCCTTAGCCATTACTACTGACTATGGTGTGGGTGCTGTGCACGAACCGTTAGTTGGAGGCATGTGGCAGTTCTGCCTTCTTCAGCCAGCAGCCCCGTATCCCTGAAAGCATGTTTGACCATGTGCTTCTTGGTCTCTAACTGGTCGACCACCATTTTTGTTTTTTCTTCTGGAGAGTCACCATTTCATAGCATTTGTAGACCACAAACCCCGCATGTACACGATGGCCAAAATATCAGACTCTTGTTCTACATGGCAGCAACACTACCAGGCCTACATATCCGAGTTCACAACTGATATACAACATGTCACAGGGAAAAATGATGCCGTTGATGATTGACTTTCATGATCAGCCGTTGAGGTGATACATATAGGGGTTGACAATGCCTGCATGGCAGTTCACCAAGCTATTGACCCAGAGATCCAGGCTTACTGAACAGCCATCACAGGCCTGCATTTGGCTGACTTTTAAGTTCAGGAAAGCTGGAGATTCTCTCCTGTGCGAAGTCTCAACCGGTTGCCCTCATCCCGCAACAGTTGCCCGCAAACGAGACAGACTGTTTTTGACTCCATTTGTAGCCTCTTGCATCTGGGCTGGAAGGCTTCACAGAAACTGTTTGCACTAATGTTTGTTTGGCACAGCCTCAGAAAGGACGTGTGATTGGAGTGGAGCCTGTGTAGAGTGCTAGTGTAGAGTACAGAGGGCATTGGTTTAATGCCCCAAAAGCAGGATGGCGCCTTGGATAAGGCAGTACTCCTTCAACCAAAACCTCTCACCATCAGATCACTGAAGTGGGACCCATACCCTGCTGAAGCCAGTCCCGAAACGCTGACCTACATAGATGCTGTCTGACCTGCTGAGTTCCTCCAGCAGTTTGTGTGTGTTAGCCTGTCCACTTTCCTTGTTTTCTAAAAAGAATAATGACCATGTTTTCAGTATTGTGCAGTCATGTTTCTTATACAAGCAGAAATATTCCACATTTTCTGAAATCACTGAGCAACCACAGACCATCTGTCACATATGCTTATCTACGTTAGATAAGCACCATATGCAGCATCTTCCCAGGCCAAGAAGTTTGTGTGTGCTGGAGAGCCCTACATTTTAACTTTCTCTGCATTTCATAATGAAAACATTGTTAAAGGCGCATTTGCTGCACTCGGTAGTCATGGCAACTGACTGGTGTGGGTTGAGGATTCATTAAAGCAGAGAAAAGAATGTATGGGAATAAAAGAATCATTTTCAAGTTGTAAACCTGCAAACAGTGGGAAACCATGAGGATTAGTATTGGGTCCAGTTTATAGCAGTGACGCGGAAGAGGTGACCAATTGTAACGTGTCTGTTTTGTTGCAGAGATACACTCAGTCATCACTCCACTTTTTAAAAAGCAAGAGAGGCAAAGGACAGGAAATTACACTAAGTGGCCATTGTGTACTTGTGTATTTTCATGTTCTCCTGCTGCTGCAGCCCATCCACTTCAAGGTTCAAAGTGTTATGGGTTCAGAGATTCTCTTCTCAACACCATTGATGTAATGCATGATTACTTGAGTTACTGTTGCCTTCCTGTCAGCTTGATCAGTCTGGCCATTCTCTCTGACCTCTCTCATTAGCAAGGAGTTTACAACCATGGAACTGCCATGGAGTATTTCTATTTGTTTTTCACACCATTCTCTGTGAGCTCTAGAGACTGTTGTGTATGGAAATCCCAGGAGATCAGCAGTTTGTGAGATCCCCAAAGCACCCCATCTGGCACCAACAATCATTCCACGGTCAAAGTCACTTAGATTCCTAATTTTGACAATTGATCTGACCGTGCCTGGATACTTTTATGCATTACGTTGCTGCCACATGATAGTGCTGATTAGATATTTGCATTAATGAGCAGGTGTTCCTAATAAAGTGGCCACTGGATGGAGATGGTCTTGTGGGCTGTGAAAAGGATGCGGGCCAGACCCGTTCATCAGAATCAGCTTTAATATCACTGCAATATGTCATGAAATCTGCTGTTTTGCAGCACCAGTACATTGCAATACATAATAATTAAAACTATAAATTACTGTAAATGTTTATATATATGAAAAATAAATAGTGCAAAATGAGAGAGCAAATATTACTGAGGAAGTGCTCAGTGGTTCATTGTCCGTTCACAAATCTGATGCAGAGGGGAAGAAGCTATTCCTAAAACACTGAGTATATGTCTTCAGGCTCCTGTACCACCTCCCTGATGCTGGCAATGAGAAGAGGGCATGTCTGGGCGATGGGATCCTTCATGATGGATGCCGCCTTTTTGAGACATCGCCTTTTGAAGGTGCCCTTGTTGCTGGGGAGGTTAGGACCCATGATGGGGCTGGTTGAGTTTACAACTTACTACAGCTTCTTCCAATCCTGTACAGTGGCCCTTCCCGCGATGGTGGGGAGGTTAGTACCCATGATGGGGCTGGTTGAGTTTACAACTTACTACAGCTTCTTCCAATCCTGTACAGTGGCCCTTCCCGCGATGGTGGGGAGGTTAGGACCCATGATGGGGCTGGTTGAGTTTACAACTTACTACAGCTTCTTCCAATCCTGTACAGTGGCCCTTCCCGTGATGGTGGGGAGGTTAGTACCCATGATGGGGCTGGTTGAGTTTACAACTTACTACAGCTTCTTCCAATCCTGTACAGTGGCCCTTCCCGCGATGGTGGGGAGGTTAGTACCCATGATGGGGCTGGTTGAGTTTACAACTTACTACAGCTTCTTCCAATCCTGTACAGTGGCCCTTCCCGCGATGGTGGGGAGGTTAGTACCCATGATGGGGCTGGTTGAGTTTACAACTTACTACAGCTTCTTCCAATCCTGTACAGTGGCCCTTCCCGCGATGGTGGGGAGGTTAGTACCCATGATGGAGCTGGCTGAGTTTACAACTTACTACAGCTTCTTCCAATCCTGTATAAGTGGCCCCTCCATACCAGACAGTGATACAGCTAGCTGGAATGCTCTCCAAGGTACATCTATCAAAAGGAGAATTCTAGAGGGAAATGGAGAAAGGATGTGGAGAAGTATGAAATTGCATATACATAAATCATTGTAAGTTGACATACAGATTTTCCTACCATTAGGAAGGCACGGGATATTTTAAAACACATCTGTTTGTGAACTTCACTGGGCCCTGGTGTGTATGGATTTGGAATATTTAATACAGGTCTAGTTTACCTACCTGAGGAAGGATATTCATTTAATTGTAGTGAATATTCAATTTTGCTGCTTTAAAATCTTGACTGTCTTCCACTGAAGGTTTTTAAAGATTACCTTTATTTGTCACATATACCTTCCGGCACCCACGTAACATGCCCACAACTCACTAACCCTAACCCACGCATTTTTGGAATGTGGGAGGAAACCAGAGCATCGGGAGGGAACCCACACAGTCAGATGTACAAATTTCTTGCAGACAGAGGTGCGAATGGAACCCCGATCAGTGATTGCTGGCACTATAAAACAATTGGCGTTACCGCTACCCTACCATGCTGTCCCTGTTGTTCTCTTTGAACTCTGCTGTTCTCTTTAAGCACTCAGCTGTTTCTTTTCTATTCTGAGTACTTTCTTGGGAGAATGGGCAAAATGTGGAAGGTGGAATATAGTGCACTTTGGTAGAAGGAATAAAGGGATGGACTATTTTAAATGCCCTAATGTTCCTTGCTGCATAGCTCTTTGTGAGCCCTGGTTGTATGAGGGTCTCAATCTGTTGTTGTATTAAACTCTGGGCCAATTTCTTGTTTTACACTTGATGCGCTTTCTCACTGTTATCATTCGACCTGCTGTTTTCAAGATTCCAGATTGTTTAATGTCATTTCCTGTACACAAGTGTAAAGAGAACAAAATAATTGTTACTGTGGATCCAGTACAGCACAAAAATGCACAAAAGATAAAGAACACAATAAATAATAAAAACCACAATAAATATATATGCATAAGATAGCTTATAGACATAGTTTCAAGATGGCGCCAGTGAACAACATGACCCTGCTACAGTTCATGAAACTACTTCTTTACTTCTGCTTTCAAATATGATAATATTCAGCTGTGTGTGATTGGAACCTGAGATTTACGTTTTGATGGTGTGTTGTGGGAACGTTTGAACCATCTGGTGCTTTGCTGTCTCCGAGCAGAGTGTGCGGCCTGGGGGCCTGGTAGCGAGTGCATGATCAACATTGCTTCTCTCCAACTGAGGCGTCAATAAAGGTCAAAGTTGACAAGGACGAGACCGGAGGGCAGGTGGGTGTTCAACGCCATCTGCCTGCATTTGACCACTTTTCTTCTCCCTCTTGCTACCTGCTTCCAGAGGAAAGTGCAGGATTCTTGGGATCCATGTTGTCAGGATTGATTGGTGAGGCTGTGAACTCGTTTTGGGGACTTTTAGGTTCATGTTGCATGTGTTCCTGGATTCTGTTTACTTTTTTTTGCTGTCTGATCAGGGCAATCGATGCAGACGAGTCCCTTCTCGAAGAATGGCCCTGCGGCCTGCATTGTCTAGCAGTGTGGGGCTGAACTGAACTAAACTGAATACTACTGGTTTGATGTTTGATATTCCACGTGTTCTTCGCTCACTTTTTGCCATTGGTGTAATTTGTTCTTTTTTTTTAACGTTGAGTGTTTGATATTTTCTTGAACGGGTTCCATGGTGTGTGTGTGTTTCAAGACTGCAAGAGGATGAATCTCTGTATACATACTTTGATGATAAATGTACTTTGAATCTTTCATATATGTTCATGAATTGACACTAGGCTGTACATAAGGTGACCGACAGAAAATAATAAAGTAGTGGTGGTGTTAATGGGTGGAGGTGTTGATCAGTCTTACTGCTTAGGGAAAGTAACTGTTTTTGAGTCTGGTGGTCCTGACCTCCTTCCTGATGGGAGTGGGACAAACAGTCCTTGAGCAGCGTGTATGATATTGCTGGCCTTTGTAGAAACACAGAAAACCTACAGCACAATACAGGCACCTTTGGCCCACAAAGCTGAGCCAAACATGTCCTTACATTAGAAATTGCTAGGGTTACCCATAGCCCTCTATTTTTCTGTGCTCCATGTCCCTATCCAGGAGTCTCTTAAAAGGCCCTATCATATCCACCTCCACCACCGCCGGCAGCCCATTCCACACACTAACCACTTTCTGCGTAAAAAAAACTTACCCCTGACATCGCCTCTGTACCTACTTCCAAGCATCTTAAAACTATGCCCTCTCGTGTTAGCCATTTCAGCCCTGAAAAAAATCTCTGACTATCCACATGATCAATGCTCCCATCATCTTACACACCTCTGTCAGGTCACCTCTCATCCTCTGTCACTCCAAGGAAAAAGGCCGAATTCATTCAACCTATTCTCATAAGGCATGCTCCCCAATCCAGGCAACATCCTTGTAAATCTCCTCTGCACCCTTTCTATGGTTTCCATATCCTTCCTGTAGTGAGGCGACCAGAATTGAGCACAGTGGGGTCTGACCAGGGTCCTATATAGCTGCAACATTACCTCTCAGCTCTTAAACTCAATCCCACGATTGATGAAGGCCAATGCACTATATGCATTCTTAATCACAGAGTCAACCTGCGTAGCAGCTTTGAGTGTCCTATGGACTTGGACCCCAAGATTCCTCTGATCCTCCACACTGCCAAGAGTCTTACCATTAATACTATATTCTGCTATCGTATTTAACCTACCAAAATGAACCACTTCACACTTATCTGGGTTGAACTCCATCTGCCACTTCTCAGCCCAGTTTTGCATCTTGTCAATGTCCCGCTGTAACCTCTGACAGCTCGCCACACTATCCACTACACCTCCAACCTTTGTGTCATCAGCAAACTTACTAACCCATCCCTCCACTTCCTCATCCAGGTTATTTATAATAATCCCGAAGAGTAGGGATCCCAGAACAAATCCCTGAGGCACACCACTAGTCACCGACCTCCGTGCAGAATATGACCCGTCTACAACCACTCTTTGCCTCTTGCCTTCTGTGGGCAAGCCAGTTCTGGATCCACAAAGCAATATCCCCTTGGATCCCATGCCTCCTTACTTTCTCAATAAGCCTTGCATGGGTACCTTATCAAATGCTTTGCTGAAATCCAGGTACACTACATCTACTACTCTTCCTTCATCAACGTGTTTAGTCACATTCTCAAAAAATTCAGTCAGGCTGATAAGGCACAACCTGCCTTTCACAAAGCCATGCTGACTGTTCCTCATCATATTATACCTCTCCTAATGTTCATAAATCCTGCCTCTCTGGATTTTTTCCAGCACCTTTCTGTATATATGTGGCCTGGAGGTTCATGCCAGTGAAGTGCATGTTTTAAACCCTTGCCTGGCTCTCACCCTGTCACTGTTTTAATTATTCTGCTGGCTTCCTTGCTGTTATGTTTGGTAACTCCAGAACATAAAGACTAATTGAAAGGAAAACACAGAGTGCAGAATGCATGTCTAACTTTGTTTTTTATTTTAGGCAAGGTGTGCACATGTCGCATGTTAGCGTGATGATGTATTCTATTTGCATACAATACAATAAAAATGTTTAATTAATGATATATTTACAATGTTACTAAAATAGTAAATATACAACATTCCTCCATTATGCTTGTAGGAGTTGACTCTGACACTGCAGCAAGTGGTTCTGACAACTCTGGACATCTTCCTCCTTTTCTGAGCTTTTCACTCTGGATCTCCTTCAATCCTTACCTCTTTCCTGGTTCTCTTCTTTCTCTCTCTTTATCTCTTCCCTTATTCTTGGTTCTCTCACAATCCCTATCAGACTCGCTCGTGGTCCCGATTCCACTCACACTCTTGTTCCTGTTCTTTTTCTTCTTTCTAGGATGTACCTTGATCTTGTGAAGGTGCATTTAGTTCAACAGAGTATTCTATTATTAATTCTTCCATTGCTCTTGTTACAATCTGATTTCTCCTGTTGGTATCCTCATCTACAACATCATCTGACGAATCCTCTGTTTTCGTATTTCCATCGACTCCTTTCTTTTTGGCCTTCCATTTGTCCAGCTGGGATTTGGTTTTCCTAACTAACTACAGCCTGACACAATTTGTTTAGCCAAGCCAGTTTCTGTTTAGATATTGCAATTCTGTTCATGCTCACTTTCATTCCTGACTGCAACTCATTTGCATCCTTGTCTTCCATTTCCATTGACACAGCTATTTCAACTGTTCTTTTAAATGTAAGCTACACTTCAGTTAGGAGCCTTTTTTAATGTTTTCTTTTTTTTAATTTTTTTATTGCTTTTTCAAATAGGTTACAGAAAGAAAAAAAATTATTTAAAAAATCATCAACCCTTCCCCCTCCCCCTAACATATCCCTATAGAAAAAGAAAAAAAAAGAGAGAAGAAAAAAGAAAGAAAGAAAGAATGCCTGGATATCGGAAGATCCCCACATGCTCCATGGAGTTCATAATAGCTTTAGTATATATATTTATTTCTTTCCCCAGATAACCAATAATTTTATCTTCGGAGCACCTATATATTTAATCCTATCTTCTGTAAATAAGGGCGCCAAATTTTCAGAAATATTTCATATTTATCTCGTAAATTATAAGTAATTTTTTCAAGTGGAATGCAGCTAAAAATTTCATTCTTCCAATGATCTATACTTAAGTATGAATCCGATTTCCAAGTAATTGCAATAGCCTTTTTGGCTACTGCCAATGCAATTTTTATGAATTCTTTCTGATATTTATTCAGTTTGGATTTTGGTTTTATCCCTTCAATATCGCATAGTAAAAATAGTGTTGGATTATGTGGAAGTTGTGTTCCAATAATTTGTTCCAATAAAATTCTTAAATTTGTACAAAAAGGTTGAATTTTAAAACAAGACCAAGTAGAGTGTAAAAAAGTACCAATTTCTTGATTACATCGGAAACATTGATCAGATAAATTCGGGTTTAATTTACTTATTTTTTGTGGTGTAATATATAATTGATGTAAAAAATTATATTGCACTAATCTTAACCGGACATTTGTTGCATTTGTCATACTGTCAAGACATAGTCTTGACCAACTTGTTTCTTCAATTTTAATATTCAAATCAGTTTCCCATTTTTGTCTTGACTTATGAATTCCTTGTTTAATTGCCTGTTTTTGAATCAAACTATACATACAAGAAATAAATTTTTTAATTTTTCCTTTTTGAATTAAAGTTTCTATTTCATTAGGTTTCGGCAATAACATTGTTTGACCCAATTTATCTCTTAAATAAGCCCTTAATTGGAAATAACAAAAAAGAGTGTTGTTTGATATTTTGTATTTATTCTTTAATTGATCAAATGACATTAATATACCTCCTTCAAAACAATCTCCTATATATCTAATCCCTTTTTGAAACCAATTGTATAAAAGTTGGTTATCCATTGTAAAAGGAATAAGTTTATTTTGAATTAAAGGTCTCTTTGCTAATAAAGATTTCTTTATCTCATCATCAACATTTATCTTATTCCATAAATCAATCAAATGTTTTAATATAGGAGATTCTTTCTTTTCCCGTATCCATTTAGATTCCTACTGTATATAAAATCTTCTGGTATATTTTCTCCTATTTTATCTAGTTCTATTCTAATCCATGCCGGTTTATCTTCATCAAAAAAAGATGCAATAAATCTAAATTGACTTGCTTTATAATAATTCTTGAAGTTTGGAAGTTGTAACCCTCCTAGGTCAAATTTCCATGTCAATTTTTCCAACGATATTCTTGACATCTTACCTTTCCAAAGGAACTTCCTCACACATTTATTTAACTCTTGAAAAAACTTCTGCAGTAATTGTATTGGTAGTGTTTGGAATAAATATTGTAATCTAGGGAATATATTTATTTTTACAGCATTTACTCTGCCTACTAATGTTATTGGTAATGTCATCCATTTATCAAGATCTTCTTGAATTTTTTTCAATAATGGTAAATAATTTAATTTATGTAAATTCTTTATATCATTATCAAGTCATACCTAAATATTTTATACCATTTATCGGCCATCTAAATTGAGTTATTAGTCGACATTGACTATAATCTCCTTTAGTAAGGGGTAGAATTTCACTTTTATCCCAATTTATTTTGTAGCCTGATATTTTCCCATATTCTTCCAATCTAGAAGATAATTTACGCAGCGAATACAATGGGTTTGTTAAATAAAGCAAAACATCGTCAGCAAATAAATTAATCTTATATTCTTCCTGGTTAACTCTGAAACCCATAATATCTGGGTCCATCCTAATTAATTCAGCTAATGGTTCTATCGCCAACACAAATAAAGCAGGTGATAATGGACAGCCTTGTCTAGTTGACCTTGTTAACTGAAATAATGTTGAAATTTGACTATTTGTCACTACTTTAGCTTTGGGATTAGTATTTAAGGTTTTAATCCATTTTATAAAAGATACTCCTAATCTATATTTTTCCAATACCTTAAATAAAAAATCCCATTCCAATCTATCAAATGCTTTTTCTGCATCTAAGGCAACTGCCACACTCATTTCCTCCCTCTTTTGTGCCAAATGAATAATGCTAAGTAACTGAGTTACATTATCTGCCGATTGTCTATTTTTGATAAATCCTGTTTGATCCATATGTGTTAATTTTGGTAAGTATTTAGATAATCTATTAGAAAAAATTTTTGCTATTATTTTATAGTCAGTATTCAACAAAGAAATAGGTCTATATGATGTTGGTTTTAAAAGATCTCTATCTTTTTTTGGCAATACTATTAAAATAGCTGTCGAAAAAGATTCTGGAAGTTTATGCATTCTTTCCGCTTGGTATATTAACTCCATAAAAGGAGGAATTAGTAAATCTTTAAACTTTTTATAAAATTCAGGCAGAAAACCATCTCCTGGGGATTTATTACTCTGAAGTGATCCTAGAGCTTCTTCGACCTCTTTTAATGTAAAAGGCATATCTAATCCCTTCTGTTCTTCCGAATTCAATTTTGGAAGAGTTATTTGTGATAAAATCCTTTCTATCTCGACGTTATCATTTTGTGATTCTGATTGATACAGTTCAGAATAAAAATTCTTAAAAGTTTCATTAATTTCTAGAGGTTTATAAGTAATTTTATTTACACTTGTTCTAATTGCATTTATCGTTTTGGAAATCTGGTCTGTTTTTAACTACCAAGCAAGAATCTTGTGTGATCTTTCACCTAGTTCGTAATATCTCTGTTTAGTTCTCATAATTGCTTTTTCTGATCGATATGTCTGAAGTGTATTATATTGTAACTTGTTAACAAGTTGTCTTCGTTTTTCTTCTGTCATATATCTTTGAGATTCTTTTTCTAATTTTGTAATCTCTTTTTCCAATTGATCTATTTCTACCATATATTCCTTCTTAATTTTAGAAGTATAGCTTATTATCTAGCCTCTCAAATATGCCTTCATTGCTTCCCATACTATAAATTTATCATCAACTGAATGTAAATTTGTATCTAAAAAAAACTGAATCTGCTTTTTCATGAAATCACAAAACTCTTGACGTTTTAATAATATTGAATTAAATCTCCATCTGTAAATCGATTCCTCTTTATCCATCATTATCATTGTCATTGTCAAGGGGGAATGATCTGACAATATTCTTGCTTTATATTCCATATTTTTCACTGTCTTGAATATTCGTTGATAATAGGAAAAAATCTATCCTTGAATAAGTTTTATGTCTATTTGAATAAAATGAGTAATCTCTTTCTTTTGGATTAATTCTTCTCCATATATCAATCAAATTTAAATCTTTCATCAATGATAAAGTTAATTTTGCTACTTTTGATTTTGTAACAACCTTTGTTGATCTATCTAAAATTGGGTCTAGACAAAAATTAAAATCTCCACCTACTAATATTTTGTCATGTGCGTCAGCCAAATTCAAAAAGGCCTCTTGTATAAATTTTACATCATTTTCATTTGGTGCATAAATATTCATAAGAGTCCATAGTTCTGAAAAAATTTGATGATGTATAATTACATATCTCCCCGCAGAATCAATTAATACATTTTGTATTTTAATTGGTAAAGTTTTAATAACCAAAATTGCAACTCCCCTCGCCTTTGAATTAAATGAAGCTGCAATAACATTTCCGACCCAATCTCACTTTAATTTATGATGTTCTATCTCTGTTAAGTGTGTTTCTTGTAAAAAAAAAAGCTATCTCTCTTTTCATTTTCTTAAAGTATGTTAAAATTCTTTTTCTTTTCACCGGTCCATTAAGCCCATTAACATTAAAACATAAAAAATTCAGTAAATTAGTCATTATTTTTAACAGGGTTTACTCCAATCTATAGTAATACCTAACCTTTCAACTTTCATAGTACCTTGGGGAATCTTTTTAAAATTCTCCATGTTGCTATGTGTCTTCACCCCCCCCCCCCGATTGTCCAGGCAAAGAAAGAAAAGATAAAAGAAAAATAGATTATAAAGAAAAAAATAACAAAATACCCCCCTACTAATGTTGTGAATAAAAAAAAACACAACATTACCCCCCTCCATTGTACGGGTCATGGCAATCGCCATGATTACACACGTGAGTCCCGTAGCAATCGATCCAAAGTTCCCCCAGCTCCCCCGTAACATAAAAAAGTATATATAAGAAAGGAAAAAATATCACTACTCTTGATTAATATTTCTCAAATTTTTACCTTTCTCCCCCGTATCATATAATTACAAATATATTTAAATATTATTCTGTCCTTAAACATCCATCAACTCCATTCACTATCCCTGTCTTCATCTTTAATCCATTTCACTTTTAAATCTTTGGCTGTGGTTAGCAAATATTTGGGAGTTCTTGTGCAAATTCTTCCGCATCCCGATAATCAGTAAAAAAATCTTCTTTTTCCGTCATCCAAAAAAATTATCAGTGTTGCCGGGTGGCGCAATATAAATTTATAACCTTTTTCCCATAAAAAATTTTTTGCCAGGTTAAATTCCTTCTTTCTCTTCAAAAGGTCATAACTTATATCAGGATAGAAAAGAACTATTTTCCCTTCTATCATCAATGGCCCATTTCTCTTTCTGGCACGTTGGGCAGCTGCCTTCAGGATCTTTTCTTTATCTTGATATCTTAAGCATTTTATCAAGATTGATCGTGGGTTTTGATCAACTTGAGGTCTTGGTCTTAAGGCTCTGTGAGCCCTTTCAATTTCAATTAACTGGGTTCCTTCTTCCATTTCCAAAATTTCCAGAATCCATTTTTGAAAAAAATTTTTTGGATCCTCTCCCTCTATACCTTCTTTAAGTCCAACAATCTTAATATTATTTTGTCTGCTAAAATTTTCAAGTACATCATCCACTTTTTCCAACAACCGTTTTCTTTCTGATGTCCAGGCAGAAATATTATCTTCCATTTTATTCACTCTGTCAGTGGTGTCTCCGGTTGTTTCTTCCAGGTTTTTAAATTTTCTTGTCCATTTTGTCCTGTCTTTTCATCATTTTATCAAACATAATCTTCATATAGTTAATCTTTTTTTATTACTTTTAATGCTTTTAATTTATGCATTATTTGCACCAAAGTTTTTTTATGTCTCCAATATCACCTCCAACCTCTTCCTGTTGCTCTTCTTTGTTTGTCTCTTCATCTTCATCTGATTTATCCAGAGAATCTGATTCCACCTCATATTCACTTTCACTTTCAGTTCCGATCATAGCTGGGATTTGTAGTTTGGGTTGCTCGTGTTTGCGCATGCCCCTTCCTTCACGCATGCGCAATTCCTGTTGCTCTTTTTTTTTGGAGACGGTTGATATTGCCGCAGTTTCCTGTTCTGTATTGCCGGAGGTAAATTGCACTTGAGCCCGAGGCTCTTTCATGGCGGCCGGCCTTGATTCTTTTCCAACTTGTGTTGTCTTCAAAGTAGTAGTTTTCTTCTGCTTCTGTTTAGGAGGCATATCTTAAGACAATCCTGAGTATTTTATAAGTAGTTTTTAGAAGGTATTTACTAACTTTTCTTCACTTAAACATTATTTTACTAGTTTTTACGGGAGAGCTGGATTTCCACATCTCGATCCTATGTCATCACGTGACGTCCCCTCTTTATTAATGTTTTCTTGTAAGATTCCACAAACTAGATGATCTCTCAGTGCACCATTAAGCTCATCACTGAACTGTCAATGCTCAGACAACCTCTTTAATTCAGCCACGCATGCTGAAATGGACTCCCTTTCTTTTGGATTCCACTTATGAAACCTAAAGCATTCTGCATTCATGGTTTTGTTCCTAAATGTTCCTTTAATACTTTCATGATATCAGCCAAGCTCACTTCAACTGGTTTGTTTGGAACAGTCAGATTTCTTAGCAAACTGTATACAGTACTGTTACGTTCCCAGTGACCAGGTGACTTACCAGCAAAGATAGAGAGGTCCGCTGAAGTCTGATGGTACTATTTTCAAACGTTTTTATTTATAAAGGGGCACAAACGTATGGTTAATACAAAACATTCAGATCATATACATCGTCAAAACTCAATCTAAAGCACAGGTATAGTAATAATCAATCAGAAATAAGCTCTATCGTTGTCTAGGGGAATACTGAGTTCAATGGAATATAAAAGTCACTCATAAATCTGCAGGCTTTTCCGTTTGGGAACCGCTGGCATTTCACGTGTTGGAGAGAGAGAGTGGTGAGAAAGAAGGAACACTTGCCCGTCGTCTTTACGAAGCAAATCCCTGTTGCTAGTTAAAACGGTTTTCCTTTGGTTTCAGCCACAGACTCCCGATCCGGAATCTAACGCACGTGGCTTCCTTCAGAATGGCTTCCCGCTCCGATGGGAAGCGCTATCGTGTCCTCTTCGTGTGTCTCCTTGGTGCGTCTGAGGCCCCGCCTCGGCAGCCCACCTTTTATCTGGACTGGCAGGGTTGTAGATGTCAATCAGGGTGGGGATGAGACAATCTTTCCCCCATCACCCAGCCCACGTTGCCCTGAGGGTTTGCACGTAGTCCAGTCCTTTACTCCCAAGACAATGGCTATGTCCATGGCTTTTGTCTGGCTGAGAGGCCAGCCCACATTCCACCGTAAGGCTTCTCTCTCTCTCTTGCGATTCTCACAAAGGAGGGGGCTGGGGTCATAACACCTCCCCTCTTAAAAGTTTTTTACCAGCGGTTAAAAACAAGTTGGTACAGGATTTTTGGAATCTAACATACGACACAAGCTTTTCTCTTCACAGAGTACTACCGTTATACATTCCAGTCAGTATCTAAACAGGTAACAATTACAGTGCCCCTTTCTTTAATATCTTAACATCACGTACCGTACTAAAGTCTGGTAGCATCAAACTTCAGCTCAATAACCACCTATTTATTTATTTTCTTCAGCAACACAACTAAGGAGGTGTGATCTTAGCTTAGGTGCATCTACAAAAGTTTATACAAATACTAATCATTTCGGTCGTGTTATTTCACCGGCAGGTCTCCAAAGGGGTTGTCTTTATTATTCACAGGCTTTGGCGCAAACCTGTACAACCGGCGTTGCTGTTTAAAAATGGCAATCTCTATTAACCATCGCCTCTTTTCCGGGGAGTTCCCCCGTGGGGAACTTGAGTAATTTGGCGAGGTACTCTCCCGCCTTTCCACGAGGGTTATTCTCTTAACTCCGTGTCCCCAACCTAGTCCATCATGGGAATTTCCACCCAATTCTTTAATGCTACACAGGTAGTTAACCCTTTTGTCAAGACCATGCAGGCTGATGTGTTTCAGTTTGAACCTTTTTCTCCGGCCGCATTTAAATTTCGGCTTCCTCACAGCACTTTCTTGAACAACAATAGTGTGTGAGGCACCCTTACATTCCAAATCATCCTGTAATCGATGCGCAGGCATCAATCTAGACTTTAACTTTTTTCCATTCGATTTGGGAACTACAGATTTACCGTTCTCCTCCACAACAACAGTTATCTCCCCATTCGTAAACTCCACATTAACTCTGAACACCCCCTTCAGCACAACCATCTGGGAACCCACACTTCCCAGAGTTAACCCCTTTTTCCCCGAACCAAGTCTATCTGATCCAAAAGGACGGCCATCTCGTCCAGCTGAGTCAAATACCTCAGACTTTTTCTGAGCTCCGTGACTAGGTTTAGGACCACGTGCATCCCCATCTTGGACACACTCAAACGGGGCATTGGCCTCTTCCAGGCTTTCAATACCCATACCCCTTTCAAATTCTAAATTCCCCTGATCCTCCCAGTTACTCTCTGGGCAACTCACTTCCAGAGTAAACTCAACCCCGCGGGCTGAAACAACCTCATCTGCCAACCCAGCAGACTTCTTCAAGGTAATGGCATCCTTTTCATCGAGGACTGCCCTCATTTCATTATCGGGAACACCTTTAGAATCATCCATGTCCAACCCTGGACCTTTTAACAGCTTTATCTGTTTCTCATCTTTATTTCCTACCTCTAGGACCTTTTTCTTCGCTAAGGCAAGATCTACCTTCTCTCCCTTACCCCCTTTTACGTTACTATTCCTCGTTTTACCACCCTCGAAACCCTCGTGGCACAGGGTAGGTAAAGACGTCTGGGCCAATTTTAAACTGCTTGCTTTCTCAGCTGCCGCTCTCGACAGGCTGCGAGTGACTGCGCATGCGGGATAGATTTTTGGATCTGAGGGAGGGGTCTCAACTCTCACGGGCTGGGTTGTCAGCTTCACAACTGCACCCATCTTCCCACCCGCTAGGTCGTTACCCAGAAGGACGTCCACGTCAGTTCTCGGGAATTCTGATGGCACCCCCATTTCAACTGATCCATACACCAGCTCACATTCCAAAATGACCCTACGCAAAGGCACCCTTTCTGTCCATTTTCCTATTCCTCTCAGGGTTACCTCGCCCGTTGGAGGTCCGAATTGTAATACATTACGGCTAATTAATGATAGCTCCGCCCCCGTGTCTCTCCAAATCTGTATGGGAATTGGCGGGTCCCCCTTCCTCACAGACACGGTTCCGTGTGACAGATAAATCTCCGACCCCTCGCGCTCTCTGCTCCCCGGGACCCTCTTGCCGATTTTCTGATTACCACTGCACACCCGATAGGGATCGCTGCTCTCCCTCTCTCTGGCTCCTTTCTCGGAGCAAAGCATTTAGATGCAATATGACCCACCTTTCCACAATTAAAACAGGTCAAGCCAGGACCTCTCCTGCCGTCTTGCCTCTCCTCCTCAATTTTACCACTAGCTCCCAGCGGGATCTCCACCTCAGCCGGCGGGCTTTCTCTACCATTCCCATGGTCTCTCTGGTAACTTTTTGGCGAGGAAAACTTTGTCTTGTGGGTTAGGGCATATTCATCTGCGAACCTAGCAATTTCTGAGATGGACTGATTCATCCTCTCATTCAAATACATCCGGATCTCTTCCGGAACACAACCTTTAAATTCCTCAATCAAAAATAACTCCCTGAGACGCCCATAATTCTCGGCCACCTTTTCCGTGGTGCACCAACGGTCCAAGAGCACACCCTTCTCATGGGCTAGCTCGGTATACGTTTGATTCCACCCTTTCCTTAAATTTCGGAACCTTTGTCTATACACTTCAGGTACTAACTCATAACCTCGGAGAATGGCCTCCTTTACTTGGTCATAATTCCCTTCCCCTTCCGGGGGCAATGCTGCATATGCCCGCTGTGCTTTCCCTCGTAACACACTTTGTAACAACGCCACCCACTGCTCTCTGGGCCACTTCTGATTCACTGCCACCTTTTCAAAAAGCAAGAAATAACTATCAACATCTGTCTCCTCGAACGGGGGGACCAACCTCAACGCCCGACTAACATCAAACTCCTCCTCTCTCTCCCCTTGAGCTCTTCGCTCTTGCCTTCGCCTGTCCAGCTCCAACTCATGGCTCCTTTGTTTCTCTTTCTCCTCATACTCTCTTTGCTTTTCCTTCTCTTTCTCAGCTGTTTCCAGCTGCTTTAGCTGGAGCTCATGAGCCCGTATCACCTCTAATTTCTTTAGTTTGAACGCCTGCTCCCTTTCCTTTTCTTTTTCTTTCTCGGCCCGTTCCTTTTCCTTCTCAGCTGCTTCTAGCTGCTTTACTTTAAATTCATGTTCCAACCTTACTTTCTCCAACTCTAACTGATCTGTCCCACTCACTAATCTCTTTTCGGGGATATTTTCCAAATCCTCAGCTGCAAACACCTTCTTCCCAATGTAATACTGATTTATGACCCTTCGCACTTCCTGCTTTTTCATTGATGACCTCAACTCTGTGAGGTCTAACTCCTTTGCCAGATTTACCAAGTCTGATTTGGTAGCCACCCCTAGCGCATCTACAGTCGGGTTTCTCATAAATTCATCCACATCCATCTTTGCTGGTTTCCTGTCTGGCTACCTGTGTAACCAGATTTAAGTTTGGACTTAAATCTGACCCTCCCCTTTGGTTTCAAATCCCGGATGAGCCCCCACTTGTTACGTTCCCAGTAACCGGGTGACTTACCAGCAAAGATAGAGAGGTCCGCTGAAGTCTGATGGTACTATTTTCAAACGTTTTTATTTATAAAGGGGCACAAACGTATGGTTAATACAAAACATTCAGATCATATACATCGTCAAAACTCAATCTAAAGCACAGGTATAGTAATAATCAATCAGAAATAAGCTCTATCGTTGTCTAGGGGAATACTGAGTCCAATGGAATATAAAAGTCACTCATAAATCTGCAGGCTTTTCCGTTTGGGAACCGCTGGCATTTCACGTGTTGGAGAGAGAGAGTGGTGAGAAAGAAGGAACACTTGCCCGTCGTCTTTACGAAGCAAATCCCTGTTGCTTGTTAAAACGGTTTTCCTTTGGTTTCAGCCACAGACTCCCGATCCGGAATCTAACGCACGTGGCTTCCTTCAAAATGGCTTCCCGCTCCGACGGGAAGCGCTATCGTGTCTTCTTCGTGTGTCTCCTTGGTGCGTCTGAGGCCCCGCCTCGGCAGCCCACCTTTTATCTGGACTGGCAGGGTTGTAGATGTCAATCAGGGTGGGGGTGAGGCAATCTTTCCCCCATCACCCAGCCCACGTTGCCCTGAGGGTTTGCACGTAGTCCAGTCCCTTACTCCCAAGACAATGGCTATGTCCATGGCTTTTGTCTGGCTGAGAGGCCAGCCCACATTCCACCGTAAGGCTTCTCTCTCTCTCTTGCGATTCTCACAAAGGAGGGGGCTGGGGTCATAACAGTACCTTTTAAACCAATACACTCAGCAAAACTGGTACTTGTTTCTCATTGTCTATTTCATTTGCTTCAAAGTACTGCTCAATTAGCTCAGTATACAGTACATTGAGCAATCAAACATGTTGATCTTTCAGATGTAGCCCGCCATGTCTGCCCTTTTTTATGATTATTATCACCCAGTACTTTTTTTTATGAACCCATGAATTCTTCCATTTTTAAATTTGATTGTCTTTCCTTTAGCAAAGAAAATGTGCTGCTCTAGAGAAAAAGTGCTGCGCTTTTTTTTACAATATTACTGAAATATTAAATACAGAACACTTACTTTCACATGTCTTTAAATTCTCAGCGTGTTCCTTTAGTCTGTCACTGCTTGTACTGCAAGCTGTCTCCACATGCTATGTTACATAATTGCCGGTCTGCTCTCCTACCATTTTAAAGACCAGAAGATATGGGAGCAGCTTTCATCCCATCGCAAGTGCCCTGCTGTTCTATCATGGCTGATTTGTTATCCCTCTCAATCACATTCTCCTGCCTTCTCCCCTTAACCTTTGATGCCCTTACTAATCAAGAACCTATCAACTTCCGCTTTAAATATACACGACCTGGCTTCCACAGCCATTGGTGGCAGTGAATTCCACAGATTCACCACCCTCTGGCTAAAGAAATTCCTCCTCATCTCTGTTCTAACGGGATGCCCCTGAGTCTGAGACTGTGCCCCCTTGTCCTAGACTCCCCCAGCATAAGAAGCATCCTCTTATCCTCTTATTTCACAACATATGTCAATAATATTAAACCTGATTCTCATTCATATATCTTTAAATTCTCAGCTTGTTCCTTAGGTCCATCACTGTTTGTAATGCAAGGTCTGTCCACATGCTGTCTTGTTGCATAATTCGCACTTTGTTCTCCTACCATTGTAAACCACTAGTCCAAACGAGTATTGTACCCTGAATCTGCTCTCTGGCATAATTCCGCAGCTGTTTTAAATTCTGAGGCAGTGTTTTTGCTGATGTAATTCACAGCTCATTTTATCATTGTTCTAGTATCCTGAGCCACTGCTTTGCTTTCTTATGCCATATCACTTGCGGTCCTGTGACTCGCCAGTTTGTACTTTCCAGGGCTGCTGTCTCCCTGATTTAAATCCACGCCAACACTCACTCTTTAAACCCGTTCTGCTGTTTCAGGCACTCTAATTGCTTTAAGCGTCCAGTCTGTTCCCACCCTGCAGTAAATAATTGACCCAGTTTTTCACAGCATCAAACTGTTGGTCCTTTGTCAGGCTGCATTAAAGTCTCATCATTTGCTGTTAGATTCCTCTTTTGCACTGAACACTCTCCCATTTTCTTCACAATGTTAAACTCCTGGGCTTCTCTTCCAGTGCGGCAAATGCTTGACCTATTCTCTTGCCTGGTGAAAACTTCGTCCTCACGCTCTGGCTCTCTTAAAGTGGTGAAGAATTCAGACTAGAAAGGAAGTAATTCTCAGTGAGTGCACACTCCCCTTCACAATAGTTGTATTAAATTCTCAGATTTCACTTCCCATCCAGCTGCTTGGCCAAATCTCTCTCCCAGGCTTAAGCAATGCCAAACCACTGGCCCACTCCCCAGCCAATTGTTCTCTGCCTCTTTATTCCACTCTGTCTCCCTCTTTATTCTACTCTCTCTCCCTCTTTATTCCTCTCTCTCTCTGTCTCTCTGTCTGTCCTCCTTCCTCTGTCCCCTCCTCTCCCTCCCCCTCCTCTCTCTCCCTCCCTCCGTTAAACTCTTAGCTCCCCTGCGTCGCTGTTTTGCATTCTCCACCCAGGCTCTTGCTGTTTGGGTCACTTTCTTGCTCCTTCACTGCTTTAGGCATTCTGTCTGCTGCTCACCAACTTGCTTCTGCTGTTGTGCTGTTTTTAAATTCCAGGATTCAGACTGCTATTCAGGCCTCTCATCTGTGCTCTAAGCTTTAATCACTACATTCCACTGCACAGGATCAGAAAAAGCTACAGAAAGTTGTAAACTCAACCAGCTCCATCATGGGCACTAACCTCCCCAGCATCCAGGACACATTTAAAAGGCAATGCCTCAAAAAGGTGGCATCCGTCATTAAAGACCCCATCTCCCAGGACATGCCTTCTTCTCATTGCTACCATCAAGGAGGAAGTAGAGGAGTCTGAAGACATATACTCAACATTTCAGAAACAGCTTCTTCTCGTCTGCCACCAAATTTCTGACTGGACAATTAACTCATGAACACTTCTTCAGTACTTTTCCCCTCTCATTTTGCATTACTTATTTTTTTATATACTCATTGTAACTTATAGTTTTTATTATGTATTGCTATTTACTATCACCACAAAACAACGAATTTCATAACATAGGCACAATGCATTAGCGCAGGTTTTATTTTGGTGGATATTAAACCCGATTCTGATTCTGATACCCATCACCCACTGTTTTGCTGTTTTAAACTTGCAGCATATGTGCTCTTTTCTCTTGATGTCTCGGCCCACTTTCTCCGGCGTCCTGAACTCTTGTCTAAGTCATTAGCCTACTCAGAAGGGTTAGATCAATTGACAACACCCTCACCTTTTATACTTCTCAGCTCTGTAGCTGTTTCACAGTTTTTTTCAGCCCACTCACCATACATTCAATGCACAGCTCTGATCTGACTGCTTAACATTCTCAGCCTTTTTTTTGCTGTTGTAAATACAGTGGATTCTGGTTAATTGGGACAAATCAGGATCAATTAATTTGGCCCAATTAAGCAGCTGCCCCAATTAGCCGAAGTTTCATGGAACTAATTAAAAGGAATAAAAAAAGACAAACTTCCGTTTAACTGAGTAACAAATTACGTATTTAAATGAAATACAGAAGACATTAGAATACTACCAATACCTTTGCAGTATTATAAAACTGTGTTTTAGTTCCCAATAGTTATTGACAGAGTTATTTATCTACTGTGTTCTTTTGACTGTAAATGAACAAAGTCAGCAGACGCCTACTGCCTTCATACAATGCTTTAGACCAGGGTGGCCAATCTTTTACATTCTATGTGTCAATTTTTTCACGCACGAGTTCAGATGCGCCATACAACTCTTGTACCCCCTTCAATTCTTGTAAAAATATGTTAATATAGATATATTTAGCATTTTTATATGATATATTGATTTAATATAAAAATAAGGTAAACATTACTTACCTTAACGAGACTTTGAACAAATATATTTTGTCTTCTTTTGATTTCTTCCTTTTTCATAATCACACATTCTTTTCGTAACTCAGACCCGAGCACTAGCTTCAGCTTCCCTTCTATTTCAGTCTGATGTTGTGTTTTGATTATCAGTCTGATTATCTGTTATTTGTGAAGTGGGTTGCCGTGCACAATCATAATGGATTGAAAACGGACGTGGAAGCACAGAGAAACATCGGGAAATTCCAGGACGACCTTCTTCGTTGCTGCTGCTGCTGTGAGGTCCGGGACTCTGCTGGGAAGAACAGGCCCCCAGTCCTCGGGATCGTGTTGCCGATGGCCGTTGGCGGGGGCGTCTTAATACGCTCGGCAGAGGATGGTGCTCGGAGAAGCTGTGCCAGAGGGGATGGTCGTCGGCTCGGACGTTTGATGGACTCGGAGTCCTTTCGACGGACTCAGGTCGCTTTTGGTGTGTGCTGCGTCTGCGAGGCTGGTTTCGACGGAGCTTTCATTGTGTGCTGCGTCTGCAAGGCTGAGTCGGGCGGTGCCTTGGAAGTCCATAGCGGGGGTACTCCCTTCTGCCGCCGGCGTGGGATGGAGAGTCTGTCGGGACCCTGGGGCCTTGAGGACACTGTGGTGATTTCTTTTGAACTTACAGTCCTTTAACATCTTGGACTATTTTTACTGTGCCCATAGTCTGTTTTTTTTTAATCAATTATGCTATTGTTTGCACTGTTGTAACTATATGTTGTAACTATGTGGTTTTGCGCAGGTCTTGTAGCTTTAGTTTTTGGTCTTGTTTTGTCTGGTGGATTTGGAGCTCCTTCCGGGGAATGCGCTAGACGGTAGCGCGATATTAATACACAGCAGCCTGTCCGGACTCTGGATTGGGGATTGCCAAATGTTACGTGGATTTTCTGGTGTAATCTGTTTTGTCATATGCTTTTGTGATATCATTCTGGAGGAACATTGTCTCATTTTTTAACAGCATTCATTAGTGGTTTCTAAATGACAGTAAACTGAGTCTGAATCTGAATCTGAATTCAGTCTGATGTTGTGTTTTATATTATCTATTAAGATCATGTCTTTTACTATGTGAGAAAGTGTTTTCACAAACAATGCACAATGGTTTTCCTGACAGACCCGCTATAAATAAGAACTCATTTTCCCACTGTTCATTGAATTCATGCTTACTATCACTTTTTGCTTTTCTTTTGCTCATTTTCTTTTGCACTGTGATGGGTAACTGAATGTAAAAACAAGGCTTAATTTTCGAAAAAGTACAAAACTACAAATGTTCACAAAGGGTGAACAAAGCACAACTCCGTAGCGCACGAGTGTCAATTGTAAACTGACTGGCAAAAACCTGCGACGCACCGCTGGTGCAGACGCCTGGCACCTCAGGATCAAACAAGTATCAAACGTGTATTGAACAGTTATGGAACAACTGCAGAACAAGAGTCCTTCTTTCCTAGTTTGATTCATTGAACATTTTTTAAAATTGAAAACAGATTAATGTAAAAGAAGATAACATTCGCCAAAAGATGTGCACGAAATAATAAAATCGCTAAAAATAATTGCTAAGTTTTAGATTTATTCTCAATAAAACCCATTTCTAGCTCTAAGCTACTTGAATTCCTGTTATAGATTTTTTTCTACAAATCGGTTTTTGGTTAATACTTTTTGCATGAGTAGGCTGACTTTTTTATTATCACTGGGGTGCAATCTGCCACTTCTACTCACCCAATGCACCATAGGTTGGCCATCCCTGATTTGGACAATTGCATCCTCCAAATCTTCATCTTCATTGTAACATTTAAGTTGATTGTTGATACTTCATTATTTCCTAACCTGTTGAAGGAGTGAAATAGTTTTATTTTCACTCCCAGCTGTTTCTGGCTTCTCCAAGCCTGAATGCTTGAAATGGCTGTGAGCAAGACAGTTCTGAATTGTCTTACTGCTTATTCCTCACCAACTATCAACAATAAAAATCACTGATTTTTGAACCCAAACACACCTGACACTATTCACTCTAAGCATGGTGTAGTGTCTAACAGCCACATAAACACACACCAGTATCCTACCCCAACTAAGCAGCATAGTGCCCCAAATAAAGAAGAGGAATCCTGGCTTTTCTCTGGATTATTTCTCGTTAAGAGTTCTCCCAATTAACCGATGGCCCAGTTGACTGGAATCCGTTGTATGTTTTAATCTCACTTAGTTGCAGCACTCTGGTTGTTCTGTGTTGTGTGCCCAGTGACTCTGATCCTTGGCTGCTCACTTGCTGTGTTAAACTCTCAGTCCATACATTTACTCAGTGGCCAATCTATGTCAGGTCTCACCGCTCAGAACCAGAATCACTAGCATATGTCATGAAATTGTTGTTTTGTGGCAGCAAAGTATATATAATATATATAAAATTAGTGCAAAAAGAGAGAAGAAGTAATAGTGGAGTAGTGTACTTAGGTTCATTATCCATTGAGAAGTCTGATAGTGGAGGGGGAGAAGCTGTTCCTGAAACATTCAAAATCCTGTGCTTCCTCCTTGATGGAGGCAATGAGAAAAGGGCATGCCCTGGGTGATGGGGTCCTTAATGACTGATACCACCTTTTTGAGCTATTGCCTATTGAAGATGTCCTCAGTGCTGGGCGGCTGCACCAAGAGCACTGCATTCAGTAGGTGACCCCAGCAGACTCACCTGGAAGGGATGTGGGTGAGGGAGTTGATGATGGACAGGTGCAGCACTCGCATGGATAAGAGCCAAGAGGGAGATCAGTGGAGAGGAACAACCTTCATTTGTATCTGGTGCTCCCGGTGTGACCTCCTCTACATTGGCAAGACCCTACAAAAATTGAGGTGCACTTAGTCACACAACTTTGCTTTGTCTGCAACAAGCATGACCACCCAGGGGCTGAGCTTTTTAAATCCAACCCCCATTCCCATTCTAACATGTTGGTCCATGGCCACCTCTATTGCCATGATGGGGCCACTCTCCAGTTGGCAACACTTCATCTGGGCAGCTGCAAATCTGACTGTATGAACTTCGATTTCTCTAACGCAGTAATTTCTCCCTGTTCTTCTTCTCCTTTCTTCTATTGCCCATTCTGTCTCCCATCTCACTTCTCCTATTCTCCTTACCTGCTATCACCTTCCTCTTGTGTCCCTCTTCCTTCCCTTTCTCCATGGTCCGCTCTCCTATTTGACCAGATTCCTCCTTCTTCAGCCCTTTACCTTTTCTACATACCACCTCCCAGCTTCTCACTGCAACCCCTCCCCTATTCAGCCACATTCCCCCTCAGATGGCTTCTGCTATTACCTCCCCCTCCCCTCACTTCCTACTTTGGCTTCTTCTCCCTTTCATACCGGTCCTGACGAAGGGTCTTGGCCAAAACATCGACTGTTTATTCCTTTCCAAAGATGCTGTCTCACCTGCTGAATTCTTCCAACATTTTCTGTGTGTCACTCTGGATTTCCAGCATCTGCAGAATTTATTGATTTTTTCCCATTCTAGTCCCACAGTGTCTCTGCATTAAATACTTTGTCTGAACTCCTGTCGCTAGCAGTGATTGGCTAGAGCTCTTGGGGTTTCAAACTCTGAGAACATTACTTTCAAAGTTTGAGGTAAATTTTTATTACCAAAGTACATATATGTTGCCACATGAGATTCATTTTCTTGCAGGCATTCAGAGTAAAGCAAAGAAATACAATGGAATTAGTGACCAATTTGTCTGAAACAATAATGCTAAACATAAGTTGTAGAGTTCTTGAAAGTGAGTCTATAGGTTGTGTAATCAGTTTAGAGTAGTTGCAATTGAAGTTATCCACTCTGGTTCAGGAGCCTGATGGTTTTAGGGTAGTTACGGTTCCTGAACCTGGTGGTGTGGGACCTAATGCTGCTGTCCCTTCCACCTGATGGTAGTAGTGTTACGTACCCGTTACACGTGACAGTGGTACCCTTGTCACGTGACTGGGGTTGAAGCTATACTGGACTTGAGGTAATGGTCTTGTGATGGTGGAATGACGTCATTTTCCCGCCAGTAGAGGTCATGTGACAGGTTTTTTTTTACAGGTTATAAAAGGAAGACCCACCCTGTGGGGTGGGGCAGTTCGTGGCTGGATTTGCCAAGCTGACTTCATGTCACTGCGTGATTTAATGTGATGACGCAGTTTAGTTGAAAAATGAAGTTTTATATAATGCCTAAAGTTTAAAAGGTCATTGCCAGCAGTTTCTTTGCTGGTGGAGAGTGAAGATAAGAATTTGGAAGATAAAGATCGAGGAGAATCGATTTTCGACGGTGGATTGGTTTCGACCTTATTTGATCCTCATTTGGAAGGATTTCGTTGACTGTTCTCGTGTTAATCTCCGCTGGGATAGCAGGAGATTGAGGACAGAGTGTGGAAGAAGAGGTTAGTGCTATTAAACCATTACGTTTCATAAAAAAATTCGATGTGGGAAGAGTTCGACACCGAGGATCGAAGGACAACGACGTGGAAGAGAATTTAAATCACCTTAAAAAGTCTCTCCTTTTAAATGGACTGTGAGCTTTTGAACTTTCGGCATACCGCTTTAAAGAACTGTTTTTTTTCAATACCGCTTTAAGAACTGTTTGAACTGCAACGCTATTAAGAACTGTGAATCTGCCACACAGCAGCTGATTTCCGGTTACGCTAGTGTTTGTTTACTTTTGGGGGGTTTGTTTTCAGTGTTTAATAAACGTGTTATTTGTTATAAAAACCCTTGCCTAACTCATATATATTTATTGTTGCCTGAATACGTAACATAAATATGGGGGCTGCGTCCGGATTGGATCGTTTGAGTTTAAATGCTTGTTAACTTTTGAATTGGTGTTTTGGTAATGGGGACTGCTCGATTCTTTTGTTTGTTTGGCTTGTGAGTGGTATTCGGCAACAATGAATATTGATGAGTTTCTGGATTCGCCAGCCGCGGATTTGTTAGCGAAGGTGAAAAAAACTGATGTATCTGAGATAGCTCGTAGATTGCAACTTAAAGGTATTTTGAAGACTACATCAAAAGCTGTAATACAGAGAAAAATCGCATCACATTTTGTGGCTTCGGGTGATTTTGATGAATCGATTTTAGAATCGTTTCCAATAAGTAATCTGGAGATGCAGTTGCAAATCGAACAAATGATGTTAGAGAGGTGTAAATTGGAAGCTGAACAGAAGCAGAGAGATTTTGAATACGCAATGGCGAAATTAAGGTCTGGGAATCAGTCTTCTGATTCTAAAAAACCGTTTGTTGCTAGTCAAGAAATTAAATTGGTCCCTCCATTTAGTGAAACAGAGGTGGAAAGATATTTTCAACATTTTGAAACTATTGCTCGGATGTCAGAGTGACCAAAAGATAAATGGTCAGTGTTGTTACAGAGTGTAATTAAAGGCAAAGCACAACAAGTTTACACAGCTTTAACTGCTGCGCATGCATTAGATTATGATATTGTGAAAACGAATATTCTCAAAGCGTACAAATTAGTCCCAGAAGCCTATAGAGAAAGATTCAGGAGTTTGAAAAAGTCTGTGGAAAAGACATGTGGAATTTGCCTATGATAAAGCTATGTGTTTTGAGAGATGGGTTTCTTCTAAAAATGTAAATGAGGACTATGATACATTGAAAGAGCTGATTTTAATGGAGGAATTTAAAAGAAGCATTCCTGTTGAAGTAAGGACCTACTTAAATGAGAGGGATACTGATAAATTGCAGGACTGTGCTAGATCAGCTGATGAGTATGTTTTAATCTATAAGAATAAATTTCCTCAGGGTAGAATTTTTACGAGGAAGAATAATATGGAGACTCAAGGTAAATCAGAAATTAAATCAGAGGTTAATGAGAAAGGTAAGGAGGAAGGAAAACCTGTGAAGGTAAGACAGTTTGGTCTTATTTGTAACTATTGTAAGAAGCCTGGCCATGTAATAGCTAACTGTTTCAAATTGAAAAAGAAAGAAAAAGAAGCAGTTCCAGATGCTTGTGTGCAACATACTGAAGCACCTGTAAAGTTACAGGGTTTGGTAAACACAAATGAGTCTGACCAAGTTAGAAAGGGATATGATCATTTTATAACTGAAGGGTTTGTATCCTTGAAAGAAGGATCTACTCTGGTGCCAATAAAAATCCTTAGGGATACTGGAGCTTCTCAATCACTGATGTTAGATAGTGTGTTGAAGTTTAATGAAGAGAGTGATACTGGTGAGGTGAATTACATAAGAGGTGTTGGAAGTGATTTTATGCCTGTACATTTACATAAAGTAAATTTAAAATCAGGGTTAGTTACAGGATTTGTTAAAGTAGGATTACAGCATAGCTTACCTGTGAAGGGTATTTCTTTATTGTTAGGTAATGACTTGGCAGGTGGACAAGTTTTTCCTGAAGTGCATTTGACAATGGAGTCAGAGGAACCAGAGATGAATTCTAACACAGATTCTTCCTGTGTTGTGACTAGAGCTATGGCTAAAAAAATTGATGTGCAGAATGAGGTTGTTACTCATGACTGTTCAACTCAGGATTCGAGTTTTGAGGATGTGTCAGAGACTTTCTTACCTTCATTGTTTGAACAAGATTCTGGGAGTAAGTCTGACTATGAAGATTTATCTCTGTCTCGGAAGGAGATGATAGCAGAGCAGAATAGAGATCCTGAGATTATAAGATTAAGGGAACAAGCTTTACTAGGTAGTGAAATTGAGAAGGTGTCAGTAGGATATTATTTGGAAAAAGGAGTGTTGATGAGGAAGTGGAGGTCGCCTACAATTCCTGCAAGTGAGGAATGGAATGTTGTTTACCAGGTAGTTGTTCCTAAAGTTTATCGAAATGAGATTTTGACTTTAGCTCATAGTGTGCCTTTAGGTGGACATCAAGGGGTAAGGAAAACTGTGGACAAGATTTTAAAACATTTTTACTGGCCTGGTCTAAGAAAAGATGTGGCGATGTTTTGTAAGACGTGCCATACTTGTCAAATTGTGGGTAAACCAAATCAGGTTACACCAGTAGCTCCATTACAACCTATTCCAGCATTTGGTGAACCGTTTTCTAAAGTTATTGTAGATTGTGTTGGTCCATTACCAAAGACAAAAACTGGTTATCAGTATTTGTTGACTATCATGTGTACTTCGTCTAGGTTTCCAGAGGCAGTACCACTTAGGAATATAAAAGCTAAAACTGTGACGAAGGCTCTTATAAAATTCTTTACTTATTTTGGATTGCCTAAGGAAATACAAACTGATCAAGGCAGTAATTTTATGTCTGGATTGTTTCAACAGATAGTTTATAAATTGGGAGCTAAGCAAATCACTTCGTCTGCATACCATCCAGAATCGCAAGGTGCCTTGGAGAGGTTTCATTCTACCCTCAAGAATATGATTAGGACATATTGTGTGGAAAATGAAAGTGACTGGGATGAGAGTATAAACTTACTTTTATTTGCAGTAAGGGAATCGGTACAGGAATCTTTAGGTTTTAGTCCATTTGAACTTGTGTTTGGGCATAGAGTTAGAGGACCTTTAGCTTTATTGAAGGAACAGTGGATTAGTAAGGAAGTGCATACTAATTTGTTGGACTATGTTTTGAAATTTAAGGACAGATTACATAAAGCTTGTAGCTTAGCCAAGGAAAATTTAAAGTTGGCTTAGGAGAAAATGAAAACTTGGTATGATAAAGAAGCTAGGTTGAGGATGTTTAAGCCTGGAGATAAGGTGTTGGTTCTTTTCCCAGTGCAGACAAATCCTTTACAAGCTAGATTTCATGGTCCTTATGAAATTGTGTCTAGAATCAATGATGTGGATTACGTAATAAAAACTCCAGATCGTAGAAGGTCAACACAACTTTGCCATATAAATATGATTAAACCATATGTTGGGAAGCAATCTGATACTGTGACTGTTGTGGTTAGTGAGAATGAGTTTGATTTAACTGGGAACATGATAGATGATTCATCTGACTTTCATTCTAAATCTAACATTGTTTCTGTTAGGTTACCTAATTCGACCATTCTGGAAAATATGGATGAGAAATTATCACATTTACAGCTAGAGCAGAAACAACAGATGAAGGAATTGATTTTTAAGTATAAGGATTTGTTTCCAGATGTTCCGAGAAGGACTACTATAGCTTCACATGATGTAGATGTTGGAGATGCCAAACCTATTAAACAACATCCATATAGGATGAACATGGAAAAATGTGAACTTGCTGAGAAAGAAATTGAATACATGTTAGAGAATGATATTATTAGACATTCTAACTCGAATTGGAGTTCGCCATGTGTTATGGTGCCAAAACCTGATGGTAGTATTAGGTTTTGTACGGACTATAGGAAGGTGAATGCTGTAACGAAAACAGATGCATATCCAATTCCTAGAGTAGATGATTGTGTAGATCAGGTTGGAAAAGCAAAGTTCCTTACAAAGATTGATTTATTGAAAGGGTATTGGTGTGTTCCATTAACGGACAGAGGTAGAGAGATTTCTGCATTTGTAACTCCATCTGGGTTATATGAGTATAATGTTCTTCCATTTGGGATGAAGAATGCCCCAGGTACTTTCCAGAGGATGATTAACTCTGTGATTCAGGGATTGAAAGATACTGATGCTTATATTGATGATTTAGTGACAGGAAATGATACTTGGGAAGCACACATAATTGCGGTGGAGAAATTGTTTGAAAGGCTTTCAAAAGCTAACTTGACTATTAATTTAGCTAAGAGTGAATTTGGACATGCCACTGTGACTTACCTTGGTTATGTTGTAGGTCAAGGTAAGGTAGCTCCTGTTCAGGCAAAAGTTCAGGCAATTTTAGAGATTCCCACTCCGACGGGGAAAAAAACTCTCAGAAGATTTTTGGGTATGGTAGGATATTATCGAAAATTTTGTAAGAAATTTGCTAATGTTGCCCTTCCATTAACTAACCTTCTGCAGAAGAATGTGAAGTTTGTGTGGACAGTGCCTTGTCAGGAAGCATTTGAAAAATTGAAAACAATGATATGTCAACAACCTGTGCTTAAGGCACCTGACTTTGAAAAACCTTTTTCATTAGCTGTAGATGCTAGTGATGAAGCTGCGGGAGCAGTATTGATGCAAAGGAATGAGGGTGATGAGGTTGATCATCCAGTAGCTTACTTTTCTAAGAAATTTAATAAGCATCAAAGAAACTACTCAACAATAGAGAAAGAATTGTTATCTCTTGTTTTAGCTTTGGAATATTTTGAGGTATATGTTGGTACAACTCAAAAACCACTTATTGTTTACACTGATCATAATCCATTAGTTTTTCTGAGTAAGATGAAAAACAAAAACAGAAGATTATTAAATTGGAGTTTGATGTTACAAGAGTACAATATTGTGATAACTCATATTAAAGGTAAAGATAATGTGGTTGCTGATTGTCTATCTCAATGTTGAATGTACAATGTAATTTTTTTTGGAGTGGTTATTTTTTCTGATTGTAACACTCCTACTGTATTGTATATTGTGTATGTTATATAATTTATACATTTGGTTTTCTTGTAAGTAATGGTTAAAATTTTTGTTCTTGTAAGACCAAAAATGTTTTTTTTTTGTTACGTATTCAGGCAACAATAATTATAGATGAGTTAGACGAAGGGTTTTATAACAAATAACATGTTTATTAAACACTGAAACAAACCCCCTCAAAAGTAAACAAACTCAAACATTGACCCGAATCCAGCTGCTGGCAGCTGTTCAAACAGTTCTTAATAGCGTTGCAGTCTCAAACAGTCCTTAAAACAGTATTGAAAAGAACTCAGTTCTTTAAAGCGATATGCCGACAGTTCAAAAGCTCACGGTACTTTTAAAAGGAGAGACTTTTTAAAACGATTTAAATTCTCTTCCACGTCGATGTCCTTCGATTCCCAGCGTCGAACTCCCACGTCGAATTTTATTAAATATAACGGCTTAAAGTGACTGACCTCTCCTCCACACTATTCTCAAACCCTTTCTGGTCATCCCAGGGATCAACAGCGAGAATAGTCAACGAAATCCTTCCGAATGAGGATCAAACAAGGTCGAAATCAATCCACCGTCGAAAATCGGTTCTTCTCGATGTCCATCTTCCAAACTTCACTCTCCATCAGCAAAGAAACCGTTGGCTCTGACCTTTTAAACTTTAGGCATTATATAAAACTTCATTTTTAACTAAACTGCGTCATCACATTAAATCACACAGTGATATGAAGTCATCTTGGCAAATCCAGCCACGAACTGCCCCACCTGACAGGGTGGGTCTTCCTTTTATACCCTGTAGAAAAAACCTGTCACATGACCTCTACTGGCGGGAAAATGACATCACTCCACCATTACCTCATGTCCAGTATAACTTCAACCCCAGTCACGTGACAAGGGTACCACTGTCACGTGTCACGGGTACGTAACACATCCCTCCAAAAAAAAAAAAAACATTTTTGGTCTGTCAAGAACAAAAATTTTTAACAATTACTTACAAAAAAAAAACCCAAAAAAAAACAAAGGTATAAATTATATAACATACACAATATACAATACAGTAGGAGTGTTACAATAAAAAAAACCACTCCAAAAAAAAACATTGTACATTCAACATCGAGATAGACAATCAGCAACCACATTATCTTTACCTTTAATATGAGTTATCACAATATTGTACTCTTGTAACATCAAACTCCAATTTAACAATCTTCTGTTTTTGTTTTTCATCTTACTCAGAAAAACTAATGGATTATGATCAGTGTAAACAATAAGTGGTTTTTGAGTTGTACCAACATATACCTCAAAATATTCCAAAGCTAAAACAAGAGATAACAATTCTTTCTCTATTGTTGAATAGTTTCTTTGATGCTTATTAAATTTCTTAGAAAAGTAAGCTACTGGATGATCAACCTCATCACCCTCATTCCTTTGCATCAATACTGCTCCCGCAGCTTCATCACTAGCATCCACAGCTAATGAAAAAGGTTTTTCAAAGTCCGGTGCCTTAAGCACAGGTTGTTCACATATCATTGTTTTCAATTTTTCAAATGCTTCCTGACAAAACACTGTCCACACAAACTTTACATTCTTCTGCAGAAGGTTAGTTAATGGAAGGGCAACATTAGCAAAATTCTTACAAAATTTTCGATAATATCCTACCATTCCCAAAAACCTTCTGAGAGTTTTTTTCCCCGTCGGAGTGGGAATCTCTAAAATTGCCTGAACTTTTGCCTGAACAGGAGCTACCTTACCTTGACCCACAACATAACCAAGGTAAGTCACAGTAGCATGTCCAAATTCACTCTTGGCTAAATTAATAGTCAAGTTAGCTTTTGAAAGCTTTTCAAACAATTTCTCCACCGAAATTATGTGTGCTTCCCAAGTATCATTTCCTGTCACTAAATCATCAATATAAGCATCAGTATCTTTCAATCCCTGAATCACAGAATTAATCATCCTCTGAAAAGTACCTGGGGCATTCTTCATCCCAAATGGAAGAACATTATACTCATATAACCCAGATGGAGTTACAAATGCAGAAATCTCTCTACCTCTGTCCGTTAATGGAACACACCAATACCCTTTCAATAAATCAATCTTTGTAAGGAACTTTGCTTTCCCAACTTTATCTACACAATCATCTACTCTAGGAATTGGATATGCATCTGTTTTCGTTACAGCATTCACCTTCCTATAGTCTGTACAAAACCTAATACTACCATCAGGTTTTGGCACCATAACACATGGCGAACTCCAATTCGAGTTAGAATGTCTAATAATATCATTCTCTAACATGTATTCAATTTCTTTCTCAGCAAGTTCACATTTTTCCATGTTCATCCTATATGGATGTTGTTTAATAGGTTTGGCATCTCCAACATCTACATCATGTGAAGCTATAGTAGTCCTTCTCGGAACATCTGGAAACAAATCCTTATACTTAAAAATCAATTCCTTCATCTGTTGTTTCTGCTCTAGCTGTAAATGTGCTAATTTCTCATCCATATTTTCCAAAATGGTCGAATTAGGTAACCTAACAGAAACAATGTTAGATTTAGAATGAAAGTCAGATGAATCATCTATCATGTTCCCAGTTAAATCCAACTCATTCTCACTAACCACAACAGTCACAGTATCAGATTGTTTCTCAAAATATGGTTTAATCATATTTATGTGGCAAAGTTGTGTTGACCTTCTATGATCTGGAGTTTTTATTACATAATCCACATCATTAACTCTAGACACAATTTCATAAGGTCCATGAAATCTAGCTTGTAAAGGATTTGTCTGCACTGGGAAAAGAACCAACACCTTATCTCCAGGCTTAAACATCCTCATCCTAGCTTCCTTATCATACCAAGTCTTCATTTTCTCCTGAGCCAACTTTAAATTTTCCTTGGCTAAACTACAAGCTCTATGTAACCTGTCCTTAAATTTCAAAACATAGTCCAACAAATTAGTATGCACTTCCTTACTAATCCACTGTTCCTTCAATAAAGCTAAAGGTCCTCTAACTCTATGCCCAAACACAAGTTCAAATGGACTAAACCCTAAAGATTCCTGTACCGATTCCCTTACTGCAAATAAAAGTAAGTTTATACTCTCATCCCAGTCACTTTCATTCTCCACACAATATGTCCTAATCATATTCTTGAGAGTAGAATGAAACCTCTCCAAGGCACCTTGCGATTCTGGATGGTATGCAGATGAAGTAATTTGCTTAGCTCCCAATTTATAAACTATCTGTTGAAACAATCCAGACATAAAATTACTACCTTGATCAGTTTGTATTTCCTTAGGCAATCCAAAATAAGTAAAGAATTTTATAAGAGCCTTCGTCACAGTTTTAGCTTTTATATTCCTAAGTGGTACTGCCTCTGGAAACCTAGACGAAGTACACATGATAGTCAACAAATACTGATAACCAGTTTTTGTCTTTGGTAATGGACCAACACAATCTACAATAACTTTAGAAAACGGTTCACCGAATGCTGGAATAGGTTGTAATGGAGCTACTGGTGTAACCTGATTTGGTTTACCCACAATTTGACAAGTATGGCACGTCTTACAAAACATCGCCACATCTTTTCTTAGACCAGGCCAGTAAAAATGTTTTAAAATCTTGTCCACAGTTTTCCTTACCCCTTGATGTCCACCTAAAGGCACACTATGAGCTAAAGTCAAAATCTCATTCCGATAAACTTTAGGAACAACCACCTGGTTAACAACATTCCACTCCTCACTTGCAGGAATTGTAGGCGACCTCCACTTCCTCATCAACACTCCTTTTTCCAAGTAATATCCTACTGACACCTTCTCAATTTCACTACCTAGTAAAGCTTGTTCCCTTAATTTTACAATCTCAGGATCTCTATTCTGCTCTGCTATCATCTCCTTCCGAGACAAAGATAAATCTTCATAGTCAGACTTACTCCCAGAATCTTGTTCAAATAACGAAGGTAAGAAAGTCTCTGACACATCCTCAAAACTCAAATCCTGAGTTGAACAGTCATGAGTAACAACCTCATTCTGCACATCAATTTTTTTAGCCATCGCTCTAGTCACAACACAGGAAGAATCTGTGTTAGAATTCACCTCAGGTACCTCTGACTCCATTGTCAAATGCACTTCAGGAAAAACTTGTCCACCTGCCAAGTCAGTACCTAACAATAAAGAAATACCCTTCACAGGTAAGCTATGCTGTAATCCTACCTTAACAAATCCTGTAACTAACCCTGACTTTAAATTTACTTCATGTAAATGTACAGGCATAAAATCACTTCCAACACCTCTTATGTAATTTACCTCACCAGTATCACTCTCTTCATTAAACTTCAACACACTATCTAACATCAGTGATTGAGAAGCTCCAGTATCCCTAAGAATTTTTATTGGCACCAGAGTAGATCCTTCTTTCAAGGATACAAACCCTTCAGTTATAAAATGATCATATCCCTTTCTAACTTAGTCAGACTCTAACAAATCCTCATTTGTGTTTACCAAACCCTGTAACTTTACAGGTGCTTTAGTATGTTGCACACAAGCATCCGGAACTGCTTCCTTCTCTTTCTTTTTCAATTTGAAACAGTTAGCTATTACATGGCCAGGCTTCTTACAATAGTTACAAATAAGACCAAACTGTCTTTCCTTCACAGGTTTTCCTTCCTCCTTACCTCTCTCATTAACCTCTAATTTAATTTCTGATTTACCTTGAGTCTCCATATTATTTTTCCTCTTAAAAATTCTACCCTGAGGAAATTTATTCTTATTGATTAAAACATACTCATCAGCTAATCTAGCACAGTCCTGCAATTTATCAGTATCCCTCTCATTTAAGTAGGTCCTTACTTCAACAGGAATGCTTCTTTTAAATTCCTCCATCAAAATCAGCTCTTTCAAAGTCTCATAGTCCTCATTTACATTTTTAGAAGAAACCCATCTCTCAAAACACATAGCTTTATCATAGGCAAATTCCACATAAGTCTTTTCCACGGACTTTTTCAAACTCCTGAATCTTTCCCTGTACGCTCTTGGGACCAATTAATACGATTTGAGAATATTTTCTTTCACAATATCATAATCTAATGCTTGCGCAGCAGTTAAAGCTGTGTAAACTTTCTGTGCCTTGCCTTTGATTACACTCTGTAACAACACTGACCATTTATCTTTCGGCCAGTCTGACATCCGAGCAATAGTTTCAAAATGTTGAAAATATCTCTCCACTTCTGTTTCACTAAATGGAGGGACCAATTTAATTTCTTGGCTAGCAACAAACGGTTTTTTAGAATCAGCAGACTGTTCTACAGACCTTAATTTCGCCATTGCATATTCAAAATCTCTTTGCTTTTGCTCAATTTCCATTTTACACCTCTCTAACATCATTTGTTCAATTTGCAACTGCATCTCCAGATTACTTATTGGAAACGATTCTAAAATCGATTCTTCAAAAGCACCCGAAGCCACATAATGTGATGCGATCTTTCTCTGTATTACAGCTTTTGATGTAGTCGACAAAATCCCTTTAAGATGCAACCGATTAGCAATTTCAGAGACTTCAGTTTTTTTCGCCTTCGCTAACAAATCCGCGACTGGCGAATCCAGAAACTCATCAATATTCATCGTTGCCGAATACCACTCACAAGCCAATCAAACAAAAAAAATCGAGCAATCCCCGTTACCAAAACACCGACTCAAAATTCAAAAAACTTATTAAACTCAAACAATTCAATTCCGGACGTAGCCCCCATATTTAATGTTACGTATTCAGGCAACAATAATTATGGATGAGTTAGACGAAGGGTTTTATAACAAATAACATGTTTATTAAACACTGAAACAAACCCCCTCAAAAGTAAACAAACTCAAACATTGACCCGAATCCAGCTGCTGGCAGCTGTTCAAACAGTTCTTAATAGCGTTGCAGTCTCAAACAGTCCTTAAAACAGTATTGAAAAGAACTCAGTTCTTTAAAGCGATATGCCGACAGTTCAAAAGCTCACGGTACTTTTAAAAGGAGAGACTTTTTAAAACGATTTAAATTCTCTTCCACGTCGATGTCCTTCGATTCCCAGCGTCGAACTCCCACGTCGAATTTTATTAAATATAACGGCTTAAAGTGACTGACCTCTCCTCCACACTATTCTCAAACCCTTTCTGGTCATCCCAGGGATCAACAGCGAGAATAGTCAACGAAATCCTTCCGAATGAGGATCAAACAAGGTCGAAATCAATCCACCGTCGAAAATTGGTTCTTCTGGATGTCCATCTTCCAAACTTCACTCTCCATCAGCAAAGAAACCGTTGGCTCTGACCTTTTAAACTTTAGGCATTATATAAAACTTCATTTTTAACTAAACTGCGTCATCACATTAAATCACACAGTGATATGAAGTCATCTTGGCAAATCCAGCCACGAACTGCCCCACCTGACAGGGTGGGTCTTCCTTTTATACCCTGTAGAAAAAACCTGTCACATGACCTCTACTGGCGGGAAAATGACATCACTCCACCATTACCTCATGTCCAGTATAACTTCAACCCCAGTCACGTGACAAGGGTACCACTGTCACGTGACTGGGGTTGAAGCTATACTGAACTTGAGGTAATGGTCTTGTGATGGTGGAGTGACGTCATTTTCCCGCCAGTAGAGGTCATGTGACAGGTTTTCTTTACAGGTTATAAAAGGAAGACCCACCCTATGGGGTGGGGCAGTTCGTGGCTGGATTTGCCAAGCTGACTTCATGTCACTGCGTGATTTAATGTGATGACGCAGTTTAGTTGAAAAATGAAGTTTTATATAATGCCTAAAGTTTAAAAGGTCATTGCCAGCAGTTTCTTTGCTGGTGGAGAGTGAAGATAAGAATTTGGAAGATAAAGATCGAGGAGAATCGATTTTCGACGGTGGATTGGTTTCGACCTTATTTGATCCTCATTTGGAAGGATTTCGTTGACTGTTCTCGTGTTAATCTCCGCTGGGATAGCAGGAGATTGAGGACAGAGTGTGGAAGAAGAGGTTAGTGCCATTAAACCATTACGTTTCATAAAAAAATTCGACGTGGGAAGAGTTTGATGCCTGGGATCGAAGGACAACGACGTGGAAGAGAATTTAAATCGCCTTAAAAAGTCTCTTTTTAAATGGACTGTGAGCTTTTGAACTTTCGGCATACCGCTTTAAAGAACTGTTTTTTTTCAATACCGCTTTAAGAACTATTTGAACTGCAACGCTATTAAGAACTGTGAATCTGCCGCACAGCAGCTGATTTCCGGTTACGCTAGTGTTTGTTTACTTTTGGGGGGTTTGTTTTCAGTGTTTAATAAACGTGTTATTTGTTATAAAAACCCTTGCCTAACTCATATATATTTATTGTTGCCTGAATACGTAACAGTAGCGAGAGGCCTGGATCAATGTTGCTTTCTTGTGGCAATGCTCCATGTAAATGTGCTCAGCGGTGGGAAGGTCTTTGTGATGATCTGGACTCTGTCCACAGTCTCGGTTGGTGTTTTAACCAGCTCACTGGTTTAAACGTTTGCTCCCTTTATCCCATTACAGTCAGTCCACTCACTCACTGCATCCTTAGCATACCTATCTCTCTGCCCAAAATTCTGCTTTAAATTATCATCTCATTTCTTCATAGAAACATAGAAAACCTACAGCACAATACAGGCCCTTCGGCCCACAAAGCTATACCGAACATGTCCTTACCTTAGAAATTACCTAGGGTTACCCACAGCCTTCTATTTTTCTAAGTTCCATGTACCTATCCAGGAGTCTCTTAAAAGACCATCTCATATCCACTTCCACCACCATCACAGCAGTCCATTCCACACACTCACCACTCTGTGTAAAAAAAAAAAAATTACCACTGACATCTCCTCTGTACCTAATTCCAAGTACCTTAAAACCATGCTCTCTCGTGCAAGCCATTTCAGCCCTGGGAAAAAGCCTCAGACTATCCACATGATCAATGCCTCTCATCATCTTATACACCTCTGTCAGGACATCTCTCAGCCTCTGTCACTCCAAGGAAAAAAGGCCGAATTCACTCAACCTATTCTCCTAAGGCATGCTCCCCAATCCAGGCAACATCCTTGTAAATCTCCTCTGCACCCTTTCTATGGCTTCCACATCCTTCATGCAGTGAGGCAAAAAGAACTGAGCACAGTACTCCAAGTGGGGTCTGACCAGAGTCAGACAGCGCTGAAATATTACCTCTCGACTCCTAAATTCAATCCCACGATTGATGAAGGCCAATGCATCATATGCTTTCTTAACCACAGAGTCAACCTGTGCAGCAGCTTTGAGTGTCCTATGGACTTGGACCCCAAGATTCCTCTGATCCTCCACACTGTCAAGAGTCTTACCAGTAATACTATATTCTGCTATCATATTTGACCTACCAAAATGAACCACTTCACACTTATCTGGGTTAACTCCATCTGCCACTTCTCAGCCCAGTTTTGCATCCTATCAATGTCCCGCTGTAACCTCTGACAGCTCTCCACACTATCCACAACACCCCCAACCTTTGTGTCATCAGCAAAATTACTAACCCATCTCTCCACTTCCTCATCCAGGTCATTTATAATAATCCAGAAGAGTAGGGGTTCCAGAACAGATCCCTGAGGCACTCCACTGGTGACCAACCTCCATGCAGAATATGACCTGTCTACAAACACTTTTTGCCTTCTGTGGGCAAGCCAATTCTGGATCTACAAAGCAATGTCCCCTTGGATCCCATGCCTCCTTACTTTCTCAATAAGCCTTGCAGGGGGTACCTTGTCAAATGTCTTGCTGAAATCCATATACACTACATCTAGTACTCTACCTTCATCAATGTGTTTACTCACATCCTCAAAATATTCAGTCAGGCTCGTAAGGCACAACCTGCCTTTCACAAAGCCATGCTGACTATTCATAATCATATTATGCCTCTCCAAATGTTCATAAATCCTGCCTCTCAGGATCTTCTCCATCAGTTTATCAACCACTGAAGTGAGGCTGACTGGTCTACAATTTCCTGGGCATCTCTACTCCCTTTCTTGAATAATGGAACAACATCCACAACCCTCCAATCTTCCAGAACTTCTCCTGTCCCCATTGATGATGCAAAAATCATTGCCAAAGGCTCAGCAATCTCCTACCTCACCTCCCACTGTAGCCTGGGTACATCTCATCTGGTCCCAGTGACTTACCTATCTTGATACTTTCCAAAAGCTCCAGCATATCCTCTTTCTTAATATCTACATGATCAAGCTTTTCAGTCCGCTGTAAGTCATCCCTACAATCGCCAAGATCACATTTCCATAGTGAATACTGAAGCAAAATATTCCTTAGTACTTCTGCTATCTCCTATGGTTCTATACATACTTGTCCACTGTCACACTTGATTGGTCCTATTCTCTCACTTCCTATCCTCTTTCTCTTCAAATACTGTAGAATTCCTTGAAGTTTTCCTTTATTCTGTCTGCCAATGCTTTCTCATGGCCCCTTCTGGCTCTCCTAATTTCTTTCTTAAGCTCCTTCCTGCTAGCTTTATAATCTTCCAGATCTCTATCATTACCTAGTTTTTTGAACCATTCGTAAGCTCTTCTTTTCTTCTTGACGAGATTTACAACAGACTTTGTACACCATCCTTTCATCCTTTCCCTGTCTCGTTGGAACATACCTATGTAGAACTCATGCAAATATCCCCTGAACATTTGCCACATTTCTTCCGTACATTTCCCTAAGAACATCTGTTCCCAATTTATGCTTCCAAGTTCTTGCCTAATAGCCTCATATTTCCCCTCACTCCAATTAAACACTTTCCTAATGTCTGTTCCTATCCCTCTCCAATGCTATGGTAAAGGAGATAGAACTGTGATCACTATCTCCAAAATGCTCTCCCACTGAGAGATCTGACCTGACCAGGTTCATTTCCCAATACCAGATCACGTACAGTCTCTCCTCTTGTAGGCTTATCTACATATTGTGCCAAGAAACCTTCTTGAACACACCTAAAAAACTGCACCCCACCTAAACCCCTCACTCTAGGGACATGCCAATCTTGGGAAATTTAAATCTCCCACCACAACAACCCTGTTATTATTACACCTTTCCAGAATCTGTCTCCCTATCTGCTCCTCAATGTCCATGTTAGTATTAGGTGGTCTATAAAAAAACACCCAGTAGAGTTAATTGACCTCTTCCTTTTCCTAACTTCCACCCACAGAGACTCAGTAGACAATCTCTCCATGTCTTCCTCCTTTTCTGCAGCCGTGATACTACCTCTGATCAACAGTGCCATGCCCCCACCTCTTTTGTCTTCTTCGCTGTCCTTTCTGAAACATCTAAAGCCTGGCACTCAAAGTAACCATTCCTGCCCCTGAGCTATCCAAGTCTTTGTAATGGCCACAACATCATAGCTCCAAGTACTGATCCATGCTCTAAGCTCATCCGCTTTGTTCATAATACTCCTTGCATTAAAATAGACACATCTCAAACCTTCGGTCTGAGCACGTCCCTTCTCTATCACTTGCCTATCTTCCCTCTCACTCTGTCTCCAAGCTTTCTCTATTTGTGAGCCAACCGCCCCTTCCTCCTTGTCTTCAATTTGGTTCCCCCCCCCCAGCAATCCTAGTTTAAACTCTCCCCAATAGCCTCAGCAAACCTCCCTGCCAGATATTGGTCCCCCTGGGATTCAAGTGCAACCCATCCTTTTTGCACAGGTCACTCCTGCCCCAAAAGAGGTCCCAATGATCCAGAAATCTGCATCCCTGCCCCCCACTTCAATCACTCAGCTACGCATTTATCCTCCACCTCAGTCTACTCCTATACTCACTGTCATGTGGCACAGGCAGTAATCCCGAAGTGACTACCTTTGTGGTCCTACTTCTCAACGACCTTCCTAACTCCCTGTAGTCTGCTTTCAGGACCTTCCCCATTTTCCTGCCTATGTCATTGGTAGCAATATGTACCACGACCTCTGGTTGTTCTCCTTCCCACTTCAGGATATCATGGACGTGATCAGAAACATCCTGGACCCTGGCACCTGGGAGGCAAATGACCATCCGTGTTTCTTTCCTATGTCCACAGAACCACCTGTCTGACCCCCTAACTATAGAGTCCCCTATCACTACTGCCTTCCTCTTCTGAGCCACAGGGCCGGACTGTCAAGGGGTACAGCTATGGGGGTGCTCCCTAGCATCTGACTCTTGCCCTGCCCTCTCCTGACTGTTACCCACTTACCTGTCTCCCAAGGCCCTGGTGTGACTACTTGCCTATAGCTCCTCTCTATCACCTCCTCACTTTCCCTGACTGGATGAAGGTCATCGAGCTGCATCTCCAGTTTCCTAACACTGTGCCTAAGGAGCTGCAGCTCAACACACCTGGTGCAGATCTGGTCGTCTGGGAGGCTGGGAGCCTCCTGGACTTCACACATCTGACACTGACCACAGAACACTGGCCTCACACACATTCTTCCTGTCTGTATTCTACACAGGCAACCTACCTCGCCTCAACCTGTTATCGCCAAAGCCCCGTTGAACCAAAGCCTTTCTACTCTTGTCTCCTTCTACTCTTGTCACCTGCTCTATAAGGTGTCTCATTTTGAACTCTTCTCGCCACTCTCACTGGCTGACATCCATGCGCTTGCGCAGTCATGCCCTGATCAGATCGCTGAAGAAATAACGGACCGGATGTTTCCTATAGTCAGGGAGTATAGGACCGGAGGGCACAGATAGAGTGAATGTGGAGAGGATGTTTCCTATAGTCAGGGAGTATAGGACCAGAGGGCATAGATAGAGTGAATGTGGAGAGGATGTTTCCTATAGTCAGGGAGTATAGGACCGGAGGGCACAGATAGAGTGGATGTGGAGAGGATGTTTCCTACAGTCAGGGAGTATAGGACCAGAGGGCACAGATAGAGTGGATGTGGAGAGGATGTTTCCTATAGTCAGGGAGTATAGGACCGGAGGGCACAGATAGAGTGGATGTGGAGAGGATGTTTCCTATAGTCAGGGAGTATAGGACCGAAGGGCACAGATAGAGTGGATGTGGAGAGGATGTTTCCTATAGTCAGGGAGTATAGGACCGGAGGGCACAGATAGAGTGGATGTGGAGAGGATGTTTCCTATAGTCAGGGAGTATAGGACCGGAGGGCACAGATAGAGTGGATGTGGAGAGGATGTTTCCTATAGTCAGGGAGTATAGGACCGGAGGGCACAGATAGAGTGGATGTGGAGAGGATGTTTCCTATAGTCAGGGAGTATAGGACCAGAGGGCACAGATAGAGTGGATGTGGAGAGGATGTTTCCTATAGTCAGGGAGTATAGGACCGGAGGGCACAGATAGAGTGGATGTGGAGAGGATGTTTCCTATAGTCAGGGAGTATAGGACCGGAGGGCACAGATAGAGTGGTTGTGGAGAGGATGTTTCCTATAGTTAGGGAGTATAGGACCAGAGGGCACAGATAGAGTGGATGTGGAGAGGATGTTTCCTATAGTCGGGGAGTATAGGACCGGAGGGCACAGATAGAGTGGATGTGGAGAGGATGTTTCCTATAGTCAGGAGTATAGGACCAAAAGGGCACAGAAAGAGTGGATGTGGAGAGGATGTTTCCTATAGTCAGGGAGTATAGGACCAGAGGACACAGATAGAGTGGATGTGGAGAGGATGTTCCCTATAGTCAGGGAGTATAGGACCAGAGGACACAGATCGAGTGGATGTGGAGAGAATGTTTCCTATAGTCGGGGAGTCTAGCACCAGAGGGCATGACCTCTAGAATAGAGATGAGGAGGAATTTCTTTACCCAGAAGTTGGTGAATGTGTGGAATTCCTTGCCACAGATGGCTGTGTATATTTAAAGTGGAGGTTGATAGCTTCTTAATTAGTAAGGGTGTCAAGTGTTACAGGAAGAAGGCAGGAGAATGAGGTGAGAGGGATAATAAATCAGCCATGATAGAATATGGAGCAGACTCAATGGGTTTTCATGTTGGTAGCATACTCAAATATCTTGTACACCGCTCTCTCCTCCAAGCCAGTGAAATGGATGATAAATAATTCAGGGCCATAGATTGATAGTTTTTTGTGGTGCTCCACTAGTTACATACTTACATCCTGAGAAAAGTTCATTAACTGTACCCATTCATCATTTTCCCCGGACTGTGAGCTCTTGTATAGTGTGATAGCTTTTTATGTGTCACCTTATCAAATTCTTCTGGAATGTTAACCACCCAATGGCCACTTTAATCAGTACAGGAGGTACCTAATAAAGTAGTCACTGTGTCAGCTTGAGCCAGTCTGGCCATTCTCCTCTGACCTTTCTCATTAACAAGGTAACAACTCCACAGGACTCTGCTTGGTGGATTTTTAAAAAATTTTTTGCATCGTTCTCTAAACTCTAGAGGCTGTTGTGCTCAAAAATCCCAGGAGATCAGCAGTTTCTGAGATAATCAAACCATCCTCCCTTCTCTCCCCACCCCCTGAATTCTGATGTTTGGTCTGAACAACAACTGAACCTGTGGCCATGCCTGTATGCACTGAATTGCTGCCACATGATTGGTTGATTAGATACTTGCTGGTATGCAGGTGAATTTAATAAAGTGACCGCTAAGTTTACATGGGAGAGTTTGAACTAGTCATGTAGGAGGCAGGGAACTGAAACCCGGTCAGTAGGGAAGGATTGGAAAAATCAAAATAGGTATGTGGGTCGGATAGTTTGAAGTGTGCATATTTTAATACTCAGAGTATTATGGGTGAGGGTGATGAACTTAGAGCATGGATCAGTAAGTGAAACTATTTCGTTGTAACCATTACTGATTGTGAGAGGGCCGGAACGAGTGATTAATGTACCAAGTTTTTGAAGTTCTAGTAAAGATAGAGGAGGAGGTAAAAGAGGGGAGCAGAATTGCACTATTAATCAAGGACAACACAGCTGCACTCAGGAAACATAATGGGGGGGGGCAGACACTGAGTCTATTTGGGTAGAACTCAGGAAAAGTAAGGGCACAGTCAAACTGATGGGTTTGTACTACAGACCCCCCAGTAGTCACCGGGACAGTGAAGAATGGATAGAGTGCCTATAAAATGTATTCACCCCGTCTTGGAAGTTTTCATGTTTAATTGATTTACAACATTGAATTACAGTGGATTTAACTTGACTTTTTTGACAGTGATCAACAGAAAAAAAACTGTGTAAAAATAGATCTCTATAAAGTGATCTAAATTAATTACAAATATAAAAAAAATTGATTGCAGAAATATTCAGACCCTTTAATTTGACACACCAAATTAAACTGGTGCAGCCAATTGGTCTTAGAAGTCACATGATTAGTTAAATGGAGATCACCTGTGTGCAGTCAAGGTGTTTCAATTGATTGTGGTAAAGATAAACCTGTATCTGGAAGGTCCAACTGCTGTTGAGTCAATATCCTAGCAAAAAGTACACCATGAGATGAACACTCTAAGCAACTCTGTGAAAAAGTTATTGAAAAGCACAAGTCAGAAGATGGAAACAAGAAAATTTCCAAGTCAGTGAATATCCACTGGAGTGCAATTAAGTCAATCATCAAGAAATGGAAAGAATATGGCACAACTGTAAATCTGCCTAGAACAAGCTATCCCCAAAAACTGAGTGACTGTGCAAGAAGGGGACCAGTGAGGGAGGCCACCAAGAGACCAGGAGGAGTTAGAAGCTTCAGTGGCTGAGAGGGGAGAGACTGCACATACAACAACCGTTGCTCGGGTGCTTCACCAGTCACAGCTTTATGGGAGAGTGGCAAAGAGAAAGCCACTGTTGAAAAAAACTCACATGAAACCTTGACTAGAGTTTTCTGGAAGGCATGTGGGAGATTCTGAAGACAGCTGGAAGAATGTTCTGTGGTCTGATAAAACCAAAATTGGGTTCTTTGGCCATCAGACTAAACGCTATGTCTGATCTTCATCAGACATCAGGAAATTATACCTTGAAGATAATTTCATCAAGAAATTTGTTTTTACTTTGATGTGAAAGAGTCTCTTCTGTTGATCAGTGTCAAAAAAGCCAAATTAAATCCACTGTGATTCAGTGTTGTAAAACAATAAAACATGAAACCTGTATAAAATAATAAAGTTGCTCTCATGGGGCCTTCAACTTCCCTAATATAAACTGGGACCTTGGTGTATGGGGTTTAGATGCGGCTGAATTTGCCAAGCGAGAGGAGAGGCCATACAGGACCTGGTGTGGGGTCATGAGCCTGGCCAGATGACTGACTTTACAGTGGGTGAGCAGTTAGGGAATGTGACCACAACTCATTAACTTTCAGGATAGGTATGGGCTTTGCGGGAAAGTTTTAAATTGAAGTGGGGCAAATTGCGGGAGCAGTTGGCAGGAACTAAGAAGAGTTAATTGGATCACCTTTTCTTGGCAAGTCCACATCAGACATTTGGAGGGTGTTTAAAGATCAATTGCACAGAGTACAGGAAAGGTATCTTCCTGTTGGAAGGAAAGATAAGAGAACCTTGGATGTCCAGAGAGGTGATGAATTCAGTCAAGAAGAAAAAGGAAAAGTATGTGAAGCTTCAGAAGTCAGGGTCAAACAGAGCATGTGAGAAGTCTAAAGAACCCAGAAAAGAACTACAGAAGGGAATTAGGAAAGCGAGAAGGGGCATGAAAAGTCCTTGGCAAGAAGGACGAAGGTGAATCCCAGAGCATCATACACAAACATCAAGAGCAAGAGGAGAGCTAGGTCAAGGAAGGGACCACTCAGAATAAAGGGAGAAAAATTTGCTTGGATGCAGAGAATGTGAGTGAGATATTTTATGTGCAGTTTGCTTCAGTATTTACCAAGGCAAAGGATATGGAAATACTTTAGGGTGTTTAGAAGTCAAGAAGGGGGAAGTGTTGGACCTACTGGTGAATTATTCCTCAGGGCCTGATGAGATTTACTCCAGATTATCAAAGAAGGCAAAAGACAAGATTGCTGGGGCCTTGACCAGTATCTTCGTGTCCTCTCTCAGCACAGGAGAGGTCCTGGATGACTGACAAGTGGCTAATATGCCTCTATTTAAGAAGGGAACAATGGAAATTCAAGGGAACTATAGACTGGTGAGTATTGCTTCAGTTGTAAGGAATTTGCTGGAGAAAATTCTTAGGAATAGGATATATGAGCATTTGGAAACCCATGGCCTAATTAGGGAGAGCCAGCAAGTTCCTCATGGGAGGCTAATCCAGAATGTTAAGATGCATGGGACCTGAAGCAAATTGTCTGTTTGGATTCAGATCTGGCTTGAAGGCAGAGGGTAGTGGTGAAGGGACTTGCTCGAGCTGGAGGTTGTTTTCTCTGGAGCACCGGAGTCTGGGGGGAGGGGAGGAGATGTGATAGAGGTTTATAAGATTATGAGAGGCATAGAATAGACAGGGAGTTTCTCATGGTTGAAATGTCTAAATACCAGGGGGCATTCATTAAAGGTGAGAGGGGGATGTGAGAGGTAAGATTTTTAATCAGTGTCGTGGATGCCTGGAATATGCTCCCTGTTATGGTCATGGAGTCAAATACATTAGAGGCTTTTATAAGACGTTTGGAAGATGGAGAGATATGGAGTTGGAGGGTTTAGTGTTTAAGCGTTTTAGCTGGTTGGGCTCAACGTTGTGGGCTGAATGGCCTGTTCCATGTGTGTACACTCATGTACAAATCCTCCTTATCACTTCTCCTTGTTACATCCTGAATGGACACTCAGATTTGTTAAATATAATTTTCTTTTATAAAATTATGTAGAGTTAGCTTAATTACATTAAACTTTTCGCAGTAACTAGCTATTACTTCCTTGATTATAGACTCCAGCATCTTGCCAACAGCAGATGTTAAACTAACTGCCCTGTAGTTTTCTGTGGTTTTGTCACCCTCCCTTCTTGTACAAGGCAATGACATTTAAAGTTTTCCTGTTGACTGGCAAACTCTCGGAACTCAGTGCACATCTGTGAAGTCAAAGGCTCCTACGAATTCAGAAACCAATTCCTTTGGATGCAGAATCAGGTGTACTAATATCGACAGATGTCATGAAAGTTGTTGTTTTGTGGCAGCAGTACAATGCAATGCATAAAACATTTTATATATATCCGGGATTCCCTTTGTTTATTTCGAACATGTTGCCGCCCTCTTAATAGGGACAGGAGACTGCTGCTGAAGAGTTTCTAACTAGCGTCAGTCATATGTACTTGTTTGGCTGTTAGAACTACACCGTGCTTAGAGCAAACAACTTTTAAGTAGCATCATTTGCCTGTGCTTGTGTCATGTTATCCTTTTGGGCCAACAGACGCCAATTTAAAAAGTAGTGATTTTTGATAATTTTGTTTTATATTATGACTTAATAAAAATTCAGACCAGTGTCAAGAAGACATGAAAAGATTTTACCCTGGCAGAAAAAGTTATTCTAGGTGTCTGCACTGATTTTCTTTATTTACAGTCAATCAGAAGAACACGACAGCATACACTGGGTGAATTCCTCCGATAACTAACACGATCTTATAGCACAATAGTCATTTTGGTAGTGTTCTAATTTGTCTGTATTTTATTTAAATACATCATTTCTTATTCAGTTAAACAGTAGGTTCTCTTTTATATCTTTTTAATTATTTCCATGAAGCTTCGGCTAATTGGGTCAGGTGCTTAGTTTGGCCAAAATGTACCAGCTGATCTGTCTCACTCCTGTAGGCCATTAGGTCCTGGTGACTTGCACACCTTTAGGGCTGATTTATACTTGTGCGTACAGGCTACACTGTAGCCCTGATTTTCACTTCTGCATAGCTCTACGCCGTAGCGAGCATGCGTTGGTGTGTGCCAAGATACCAGTTGGTGGTGGGGTTTCTATGCCACTGTGTTGAGTTTCTTCGTGAGAGACATGGACGAGGAAATGCATTTCAAACATTTTCACATGTCGGCAGGTAGATTTGATGATTTGGTTCATCTCTTCCGCATCGGTGTACAGACATGGTGAAGAAGAAGCAACCGGAAATGCGTAGGAGGAAATGCAAGGCTACCAAGCGGACCAATCACAGTTGTTGCGGTCTGCATCGCCGTGACGCGTGAGTTACTTTTTTGGGGAGGTGCACGTCACCCTACAGCATAGGGTATGGCTTAGGGTACACAGTACCTGTGGCGCACAAATATAAATCAGCCTTTAATCTCATTATCTTGCCCTTACAACAGGGAGGGTTATGAGTTCTAACATTCTGTTGGAAACTTGTTTTATCTCTGAGGTGTTTGCCAGCATCCTCTGTGAAAACAAATGCAAAGTATTGGTTGAAACTATATGACATTTCCTTGTTTCCTGTTAATAATTATTTTGCTCTGCAGGGCTCCCAGATACATCTTAGTCACTCTCTTTTTCACACTTCAAGATTCCTAGTTGTTTAATGTCATTTCTAATACACAAAAGTAAAGGAGAACAAAATAATTGTTACTCCAGATCCAATATAGCACAAAAAAAACACAATAAGCATAAAGAACACATAAGTATAAATACATACCAAGCTATGTTTATAAGCTATCTTGTGTGCCCATAAAGTGATGCTACGTACAGAAGTAAGTGTACATAACACGACCAACAGGAAATGGTGGTTGTGGGTTAGTGGGTGGAGGTGTTGATCAGCTTTGCCGCTTGGGGGAGGTAACTGCTTTTGAGTCCGGTGGTCCTGGCATGGATGCTACTTGACCTCCATTTTTATATCTATGAGCAATCTTGTACTTTGCATAATTATTACTTGCCTGTTTCCTCTTAGAACCAATTTCTCCTCTCGATATTATCTTTTTAGTCTCTTGCTGCATATGCCTGGAAAAACTACCCAGTCCTGTGATCCACCACAACATTTGCCACTCTACATACTGTAGTTTTTGATTTAATAGTTTCTTTCATGTCTTTTGTTAACTGCAGAAGGTTCCTCTTTCTCATCGAGTCCTTTGTGTATTTCAGCAGCTATTTCATGGTGCTCAGCAAAAATATATTACAGAGTGACCACTTTTTTTTTAGATATTCCTGTACACTTGCTTGTTGATGCAAATATTTAATCAGCCAATCACGATGCAGAAACTCAATGCATAAAAGCAAGCAGACCTGGTCAAGAGGTTCAGTTGTAAGAATGGGGAAGAAATGTGATCTAAGTGACTTTAGCTATGGAATGATTGTTAGTGCCAGATAGGGTACTTTGAGTATCACAGATCTTCTGATTTTCACGCACAGCAGTGGGTAGAGTTTACAGAGAATGGTTTGAAAAAACAAAACAAAAAATCCAGTGAGTGGCATTTCTGCAGGTGAAAAAGCCTTGTTAATGAGAGAGGTCAGAGGGGAATAGCCAGACTGATTCAAGTTGACAGAAAGGCGACAGTAACTCGAATAGCTGCTCAAACGACCATCCATCACCTGCTCCATGGCTTCACGTGATCCTGATCGGGGAGCTAAGCAGCTGCTGCACCTTGCCCAAGGGTGACCTGCAGGCTAGCGGAGGGAAGGAGTAGAGTCATATCTTCACCCTGCCACCAAAAATGATTGGATGAGAGAATTAAGTGTAACGTTTCCAATTTTACAGATGTACAGAACTGAAGGGGAATATGAGCTACGCGGTGGATGATTTAGGCATGTTCAGTAGGTAGGCAGGTAAATGACATGCAGTTTAAGTCAGAGCCATAGAACAATACAGCACAGAACAGACCCTTTGGCCCATCTAATCCATGCTGAACTGCCTAGCCATATTGACCTGCACCTGGACCATTGCCCTCCATAGCTTTCGCTGGCAGCTCGTTCCATACTCTCACCATCCTCTGAAAAAATTCCCCTTAAACATTTCACCTTTCACCCTTCACCCATGACCTCTGGTTATAGTCTCACTCAACCTCAGTGGAAAGAGCCTCTTTGCATTTACCCTATCTGCCTCATAATTTTGTATATTTCTATCAAATCTCCCCACATTCTCCTACATTGCAGGGAATAAAATCCTAACCAATTCAACCCTTCCCTATAACTCAGGACCTCAAGTCCCAACAGCATCCTTGTAAGTTTTCTCTCCACTATTTCAATCTTATTTATATTTTTCCTGTAGGTAGGTGACCAAAACTGCACACAATACTCCAAATTAAGCCCCACCAAAAATATAATTTCAACGTAACATCCCAACTCCCGGACTCAATACATTGATTTATTAAGGCCAATGCCCAGAACTTTCTTTATGATCCTATCTACCTGTGATGCCTCTTTAAAGGAATTATGGATTTGTTCTGCCACAGTCCACGGTGCCCTACTTCTCAACTTGAAAGACCTACTCTTGTTGGTCATCCCAAAGTGCAACTGCTCACACTGTCTGCATTCAATCCTTTCTGCCATTTTTCAGCCCATTTTTCCAGCTGGTCCAGATCCCGCTGCATGCTTTGATAGTCTTCCTTGCTATCCACTAACTCCCCACTCCACCCCAATCTTAGTCTCGTCCACAAATTTACTGATCCAGTTTACCATGTTGGCATCCAGGTCATTGATATAGATGACAAACAACAACGGACTCAGCGTCAATGCCTGCGGCACACTGCTGGTCTCGGGTCTTCAGAGGCAAGCACCTACAGTGGGCCCAGCGTCAATGCCTGTGGCATACTGCTGGTCTCAGGTCTTCAGAGGCAGGCACCTACAGTGGGCCCAGTGTCAATGCCTGCAGCACACTGCTGGTCTCGGGTCTTCAGAGACAAGCACCTACAGTGGGCCCAGCGTCAATGCCTGCAGCACACTGCTGGTCTCGGGTCTTCAGAGACAAGCACCTACAGTGGGCCCAGAGTCAATGCCTGTGGCACACTGCTGGTCTCGGGTCTTCAGAGACAACCACCTACCGTGGGCCCAGCGTCAATGCCTGTGGCACACTGCTGGTCTCGGGTCTTCAGAGGCAAGCACCTACAACGGGCCCAGTGTCAATGCCTGTGGCACACTGCTGGTCTCAGGTCTTCAGAGGCAGGCACCTACAGTGGGCCCAGTGTCAATGCCTGCGGCACACTGCTGGTCTCAGGTCTTCAGAGACAACCACCTACAGTGGGCCCAGTGTCAATGCCTGTGGCACACTGCTGGTCTCAGGTCTTCAGAGACAAGCTCCTACAGTGGGCCCAGCGTCAATGCCTGTGGCACACTGCTGGTCTCGGGTCTTCAGAGACAAGCACCTACAGTGGGCCCAGTGTCAATGCCTGCGGCACACTGCTGGTCTCAGGTCTTCAGAGGCAAGCACCTACAGTGGGCCCAGCGTCAATGCCTGTGGCACACTGCTGGTCTCGGGTCTTCAGAGACAAGCTCCTACAGTGGGCCCAGTGTCAATGCCTGCGGCACACTGCTGGTCTCAGGTCTTCAGAGACAAGCTCCTACAGTGGGCCCAGCGTCAATGCCTGTGGCACACTGCTGGTCTCGGGTCTTCAGAGACAGGCACCTACAGTGGGCCCAGTGTCAATGCCTGTGGCACACTGCTGGTCTCGGGTCTTCAGAGGCAAGCACCTACCACGGGCCCAGCGTCAATGCCTGCAGCACACTGCTGGTCTCGGGTCTTCAGAGACAAGGACCTACAGTGGGCCCAGCGTCAATGCCTGTGGCACACTGCTGGTCTCGGGTCTTCAGAGGCAGGCACCTACAACAGGCCCAGCGTCAATGCCTGTGGCACACTGCTGGTCTCGGGTCTTCAGAGGCAACCACCTACAACCACTTTGTATCTTCATCCACAAAGCCAACAACAGAACAACATTGGCTTTCCTCCAATCCTCCACCCATGGCTAAGGATGTTTCAGATATCTCTGCTAGGGCCCCACAGACTCTGAGGGAACACTTTATCAGGCCTGGAAATTTATCCACCCTGATTTGCCTCAGGACAGCAAATACTGTGATCTAGATAGGGTCCATGACTTCAGGAATGGACAGGAGGAGGAGTATAGGAAACTGATACAGGACTTTGTGATATGGTGCAACTCAAACTACCTGCGTCTCAATATCACCAAGACCAAGGAGATGGTGGTGGACTTTAGGAGATCTAGGCCTCATATGGAGCCAGTGATCATTAATGGAGAATGTGTGGAGCAGGTTAAGACCTACAAGTATCTGGGAGTACAGTTAGACGAGAAGCTAGACTGGACTGCCAACACAGATGCCTTGTGCAGGAAGGCACAGAGTCGACTCTACTTCCTAAGAAGGTTGGCGTCATTCAATGTCTGTAGCGAGATGCTGAAGATGTTCTATAGGTCAGTTGTGGAGAGCGCCCTCTTCTTTGTGGTGGCGTGTTGGGGAGGCAGCATTAAGAAGAGGGACGCCTCACGTATTAATAAGCTGGTAAGGAAGGCGGGCTCTGTTGTGGGCAAAGTACTGGAGAGTATAACATCGGTAGCTGAGCGAAGGGCGCTGAGTAGGCTACGGTCAATTATGGAAAACCCTGAACATCCTCTACATAGCACCATCCAGAGACAGAGAAGCAGTTTCAGCGACAGGTTGCTATCGATGCAATGCTCCTCAGACAGGATGAAGAGGTCAATACTCCCCAATGCCATTAGGCTTTACAATTCAACCGCCAGGAGTAAGATATGTTAAAGTGCCGGGGTTGATTGTATTTAATGTATTTAAGTAAACTACTTAAGAACTTTTTAAAAGCTATTATTAATGCTTTTTGAGAGGGTGATTTAGATGCATATCATATTTTTACCAGAAAGTATTGTATGTAATTAGTTTTGCTACAAGTGTATGGGACATTGGAAAAAATGTTGAATTTCCCCATGGGGATGAATAAAGTATCTATCTATCTATCTATCTATCTACTGCATTACCTCACATCTCTAGACTGTGTCTGGCTCCTGAGTGAATACAAATGGAAACAATCCACAAGATCTCCCCCCTCTCTTTCAGTTCCAAGCATAGATTACCACTCTTATCTTCCAGAGGACCAATGTTGTCTGTTGCTATCCTTTTGCTTTTAATATATTTGTAGAAGCCCTCAGGATTCTCCTTCAGCTTGTCTGCTGAAGCAACCTCATGTCTTCTTTTTGCCCTCCTGATTTCATTGTGTTCTCCTGCATTTCTTATATTCAAGTACCTCGTGTTCCTAAGAGCAAACACGAGGAAATCTGCAGATGCTGGAAATTCAAACAACAACACACACAAAATGGTGGTGGAACACAGCAGGCCAGGCAGCATCTATAGGGAGAAGCTCTGTCGATGTTTCGGGCCGAGACCCTTCGTCAGGACTAACTGAAAGGAAAGATAGTAACAGATTTGAAAGTAGTGGGGGGAGGGGGAAATGCGAAATGATAGGAGAAGACCGGAGGGGGTGGGGTGAAGCTAAGAGCTAGAAAGGTGATTGGCGAAAGTGATACAGAGCTGGAGAAGGGAAAGGATCATGGGACGGGAGGCCTCGGGAGAAAGAGGGGGGGGGGAGCACCAGAGGGAGATGGAGAACAGGCAAACAACTAAATATGTCAGGGATGGGGTAAGAAGGGGAGGAGGGGCATTAACGGAAGTTAGAGAAGTCAATGTTCATGCCATCAGGTTGGAGGCTACCCACCTGGTATATAAGGTGTTGTTCCTCCAACCTGAGTTTGGATTCATTTTAACAATAGAGGAGGCCATGGATAGACATATCAGAATGGGAATGGGACGTGGAATTAAAATGTGTGGCCACTGGGAGATCCTGCTTTTTCTGGCGGACCGAGCGTAGGTGTTCAGCGAAACGGTCTCCCAGTCTGCGCCGGGTCTCACCAATATATAAAAGGCCACACTGGGAGCACCGGACGCAGTGTACCACACCACCCGACTCACAGGTGAAGTGTCGCCTCACCTGGAAGGACTGTCTGGGGCCCTGAATGGTGGTGAGGGAGGAAGTGTAAGGGCAGGTGTAGCACTTGTTCCGTCTACAAGGATAGGTGCCAGGAGGGAGATCGGTAGGAAGGGATGGAGGGGATGAGTGGACAAGGGAGTCACGTAGGGAGCGATCCCTGCGAAAAGTAGAAAAAGAGGGGAGTGAAAAATGTCTTTGGTAGTGGGATCCTGTTGGAGGTGGCGGAAGTTACGGAGAATTATACGTTGGACCTGGAGGCTGGTGGGGTAGTAGGTAAGGACAAGGGGAACCCTATCCCGAGTGAGGTGGCGGGTGGATGGGGTGAGGGCAAATGTACCCCTTCTCCCGTCTTCAACCCTCCTCCTCTTCATGGACACCCCACTCTGGTCTTCTGCCTGCTCTGGATCTCTTTATTGCTAATTGCTGACGGGACATCAACCGTCTTGACTTAACCACACCCTGTTCCAATTCCAACTTCACTCCTTCCGAACGCTCTGGTCTCTACTCCCTCCGCACTAATCCCAACCTCACTATAGAACCCACTGATAAGGGGGGAGCTGTTGTTGTTTGGCATACTGACCTCTACCTGGCCGAGGCACAGCGACAACTCTCTGATACCTCCTTATTTACCCCTTGATCATGACCCCACTAAGGAGCACCAGGCCATTGTCTCCTATACCATCACCAACCTTATCAGCTCTGGGGATCTCCCATCCACTGCCACCAACCTCATAGTTCCCACACCCCGCACTTCCCGTTTCTACCTCCTACCCAAGATCCACAAACCTGCCTGTCCAGGTAGACCCATTGTGTCAGCTTGCTCCTGCCCCACCGAACTCATTTCTGCATACCTTGACACTGTCTTATCCCCCTTGTTCAATCTCTTCCCACCTATGTTCATGACACTTCTCATGCTTTGAATTTTTTCAATGATTTTAAGTTCCCTGGCCCCCACCGTCTTATTTTCACCGTGGATGTCCAGTCCCTTTATACCTCCATCCCCCACTGAGATGGTCTCGAAGCTCTTTGCTTTTTTTTAGATTCCAGACCTAACCAAATCCCCTCTACCACCACTCTCCTCCGTCTAGTGGAATTAGTTCTTCCTCTCAATAATTTTTCCTTTGGCTCCTCCCACTTCCTCCAAACCAAGGGTGTAGCCATGGGCACCCGTATGGGTCCCAGTTATGCCTGCCTTTTTGTTGGCTTTGTGGAACAGTCCATGTTCCAAGTCTATACCGGTATCCATCCCCCTCTTTTCCTTCACTACATCGACGACTGCATTGGCGCTGCCTCTTGCATGCGTGCTGAGCTCGTCGACTTCATTAACTTTGCCTCCAACTTTCACCCTGCCCTCAAATTTACCTGGTCCATTTCCAACACCTCCCTCCCCTTTCTTGATCTTTCTGTCTCCATCTCTGGAGACGGCCTATCTACTGATATCTACTATAAGCCTACAGACTCTCACAGCTACCTGGACTATTCCTCTTCCCACCCTGTCTCTTGCAAAAAGGCTATCCCCTTCTCACAATTCCTCCATCTCCGCCGCATCTGCTCTCAGGATGAGGCTTTTCATTCCAGGACGAAGGAGATGTCTTCCTTTTTTAAACAAAGGGGCTTCCCTTCGTCCACCATCAACTCTGCTCTCAAACGCATCTCTCCCATTTCCCGCACATCTGCCCTCACCCCATCCACCCGCCACCCCACTCGGGATAGGGTTCCCCTTGTCCTTACCTACCACCCCACCAGCCTCCAGGTCCAACGTATAATTCTCTGTAACTTCCGCCACCTCCAACGGGATCCCACTACCAAACACATTTTTCCCTCCTCTCCCTTGCTGCTTTTCACAGGGATCACTCCCTACGCGACTCTCTTGTCCACTCATCCCCTCCATCCCTTCCTACCGATCTCCCTCCTGGCACTTATCCTTGTAAATGGAACAAATGCTACACCTGCCCTTACACTTCCTCCCTCACCATCATTCAGGGCCCCAGACAGTCCTTCCAGGTGAGGCGACACTTCACCTGTGAGTCGGGTGGTGTGGTATACTGCGTCCGGTGCTCCGGGTGTGGCCTTTTATATATTGGTGAGACCAGACGCAGACTGGGAGACCGTTTCGCTGAACACCTACGCTCGGTCCGCCAGAAAAAGCAGGATCTCCCAGTGGCCACACATTTTAATTCCACATCCCATTCCCATTCTGATATGTCTATCCATGGCCTCCTCTATTGTCAAAATGAATCCAAACTCAGGTTGGAGGAACAACACCTTATATACCAGCTGGGTAGCCTCCAACCTGATGGCATGAACATTGATTTCTCTAACTTCTGTTAATGCCCCTCCTCCCCTTCTTACCCCATCCCTGACATATTTAGTTGTTTGCCTGTTCTCCATCTCCCTCTGGTGCTCCCCCCCACTTTCTTCCTCCTGAGGCCTCCCGTCCCATGATCCTTTCCCTTCTCCAGCTCTGTATCACTTTCGCCAATCACCTTTCTAGCTCTTAGCTTCATCCCACCCCCTCCAGTCTTCTATCATTTCGCATTTCCCCTTCCCCCCACTACTTTCAAATCTCTTACTATCTTTCCTTTCAGTTAGTCCTGACGAAGGGTCTCGGCCCGAAACATCGACAGTGCTTCTCCCTATAGATGCTGCCTGGCCTGCTGTGTTCCACCAGCATTTTGTGTGTCATGTGTTCCTACCTGCCTTAACCTGCAGTGCACCTCCTTTTTCAAAGTTCAAAGTAAATTTATTTTCAAAGTATCTATCTGTCACCATTTACAACCCTGAGATTTATTTTCTTGTGGGCATTTACTGTAAGTACAAGAAACACAGTAGAATCGATGAAAGGACACACAACAGGATGGGCAAACAACCAGTGTGCAAAAGACAACAAAACTGCAAATACAGAACAGCAAAAAAGAAATAATATAATAGTAAGTAAGAGATCAAGAGTCCTTGACAGTGAGTCTGTAGGATGTGGGAACACTTCACTGATGAAGTGAGTGAAGTTGAAACAAGTTATCCCCTCTGGTTTAAGAGCCTGATGGTTGTGGGGTAATAATTGTTCTTGTACCTGGTGGGGTGGATCCTAAGGCTCCTGTATCTTCTTCCTGATGACATTAGTGAGAAGACTGCCAAGTCCTATGGTGGGAGAGTCCAAGACCATTGGACAGCCTCAGAATAGAGGGGTGTATTCTTTTAGAATGGAGATGAGGAGGAATTTCCTCAGTAGTGAATCTGTGGAATTCTTTACCACAGGCAGCTGTGGAGGCCAAGTCTTAATGTATATTTAAGGCAGAGGTTGATAGATTCTTGATTGGTCAGGGCATGAAGGGATATGGAGAGAAAACAGGAGATTGGGCTGAAAGGAAAATTGGATCATCCATAATGAAATGGCAGAGCAGACTTGATGGGCCAAAAGGCCTCATTGTGCTCCTATATCTTATGGTCTTGTGGTTTAAGAAGATGACTTGGGTCCTTGATGATGGATGCTGCTTTTCTTCAACAGCACTCCATTTAGATGTGCTCGGTGGTGGGGAGGGCATTACCCGTGATGGACTGGGCTGTATCCATTACTCTTTATAGGATTTTCTGTTCAAGGGCATTGGTGTTTTCATACCAGACCATGATGCAACTAGTCAATATACTCTCTGCTGCACATCTATAGAAGTTTGTCAAAGTCATGCCGAACCTTCACAAACCTAAGGAAGTAGAGGTGCTGCCATGCTTTCTTTGTCATTGCCCTTGGATGCTGAGCTCAGAACAGGTCCTCTGAGGGATTTGAAGTTGCTGACCCTCTCCACCTCTGATCCTCCAATGAGGATTGGCTCATGGACATCTGGTTTCTTCCTCCCAAGAGTCAATAATTATCTTCCTGGTCTTGCTGACATTGAGTGAGAGGCTGTGACACCACTCAGCCAGGTTTTCAATCTTCCTCATCTTTGATTCAGCCAAGGACAGTGGTGCCATCAGCAAACTTAAATATGCTGTTGGAGCTGTGCTTGGTTTCTCAGTCATAAATGTAAAGCCAGTAGAGCAGGGGGCTGAAGCACACAGCCTTGTAGTGCACCTATGCTGATTGATATTGTGCTGGAGATGTTATTGGCAATCCGAACTGACTGAGGTCTGCAAGTGAGGAAATCAAGAATCAAATTGCACAAGGAGGTATTGAGGCCAAGGTCTCGAAGCTATGGATTAGTTTTGAGGGGTTCTTGTACTGAATGCCGAGCTGTAGTTGATAAGGAGCATCCTGATGTATGCATCTTTGCTGTGCAGGTGTTCCAGGTTTGAGTGAAGAGACAGTGAAATGACATTTGTCATGGACCTGTTGAGCCAGTAGGTAAATTAGAGCAGATCTAAGTTGCTTCTCAGGTAGGAATTGGTGAGTTTCATCACCAACCTCTCAAGACGTTTCATCACAGTGGATGTAGTGCTACAAAGTGATAGTCATTGATGTAGGTTACCATGTTCTTAAACTGCTGTATCTTTGAAGCCTGGGCCTCAATATCTCTTGAAGCCTGTTCTATAAACCTGTTGTCCTTGTCTTTTATTCTAATAGGAAAATACAAACTCTCTAAAAATTTCACTTTTGAAGGCTTCACACTTACCAAGTAGACCTTTGCCAGGAAACAATCTATCCCAATCCACACTTGCCAGATCCTTTTGGGTTCCATTAAAATTGGCCTTTCTCCAATTTGGAACCCTAACCTATCCTTCCCATATTTACCTTGAAGCTAATGATATTGTGTCATATTCCCCTACACAAACTTCTGTCATCTGCCCTGACTAAGATATCTAGTACTGCACTCTTTCTAGGTGGGAGATCTATGTACTGATTAAGGAAATCTTCCTGAACACATTTGAAGAATGCTGTTCTATCCATCTCTTTTACAGTATGGCAGTCCCAGTCAATTATATAGGCATCCGTTAGCCTCATGAGACCATGGATTTGTGCCTTGGAAGGTTTCCAGGGCACAGGCCTGGGCAGGGTTGTATGGGAGACTGGCAGTTGCCCAAGCTGCAAGCCTTCCCCTCTCCATGCCACCGATGTTGTCCAGGGGAAGGGCACTAGGACCCAAGCAGCTTGGCACCGGTGTTGTCGCAGAGCAATGTGTTGTTAAGTGCCTTGCTCAAGGACACAAACACGCTGCCACAGCTGAGGCTCGAACCAGTGACCTTCAGATTACTAGTCTGATGCCTTGTCCACTAAGCCACGTGCCAACACTCCCAGTTAATATGTGGAAAGTTAAACTCACCAATCTCATGTTTCTTGCAACAATCTGTGCTCCATCTACAAACTTGCTTCTCTAAATCCTGCGAAATGTTGGGTGGTCTATGATATAATCCCATGAACATAGTCATAACTTTCTTATTCCTCAGTTCTATCCATAAAGCCCCACTAGACGAGTTGTCCTCTCTGTCCTGACTGAGCACTGCCGTGACATTCTCCCCGACTAGTATCGCCACCCATCCTCTTTTCATCTCTCCTGCTCCATCACTAGGTAATATGACGCCAGTGACCAATGGGAATATCTTGCAGACAGCTTAAAAAGTTACTGGATACTCTTCTTATTCTGAATTGTGATCTACTGCAACCTGTAATTTCCTTTTAACAATATATTTTTGGGCCAACTGAATGATCTGGCATTACTGCGATCTCCTGGGAATTTGGTGCAGATGAGACTCTGTGTCAATTCCTGAAAGAGAGCTTAATGATCCAAAAATCTGAAGCTCTCCCTCCTACACCAGCTCCTTAGCCACATGTTAAACTGTATGATCGTTCTGTTCCCTGCCTCACTAGCACGTAGCACAGGTAGTAATCCTGAGATCACAACCCTGGAGGCCAGGTCGTGTACTTTAGCACCAAAATCCCTGAACTTATTTTGCAGCAGCTTTTCACCCATCCTATCCATGTCACTGGTACCAACATGGACCACAACCTCTGGCTCTCACCCTCTCTCTTAAAAATGCAGTGGACTCAACCCTGGCACCTGGGAGGCAAGAAACCATCGGGGAATCTTTTCCTTGTCTGCAGATCTGATTCTCCTTTCTGTTTCCTTAACCAACGAATCCCCTATCACAACTTGCCTCTTCTCCATACTTTGTTTCTGAGCCATCGAGCCAAGTTCATTGCCAAAGAATTGACCACTGTGGTTTTCCTATGCTAGGTCTCTTCCTCAACTCCCCCCGCCCCCCCCCCCCCGGCTCCGCCACCCCCAACAGTATCCGAAGTGGTTTTGAGGGGGAAAATCACAGGTGTACTCTGCACTGGCTGCCTAACCCTTTTCCCCCTTCTGATTGTCACCTGTGTTTTGCATTTTCTGTGTAACTGCTGTGCCTATAAAAAGTATTCACCAACCCCCTTGGAAGTTTTCATTTTTTATTATTTTACAGCATTGAATTACAGTGGATTTAATTTGGCTTTTTTAACACTGATCAACAGGAAAAAAAAAATTCTTCCACGTCAAACTAGGGTTTAAACTAGATTTGCAGGGGGATGGGAACCAGAGTGCCAGAGTAGATAGTGGAACGGGGGTAAAAATAAATGATGTTAGTAGTTCATGCAAAGTCACAAATAGTCAGGTTGTGTGTGGTGGTAATAATCTTCTGAGGTGTGTATATTTCAATGCGAGGAGTATTGTGGGAAAAGCAGAAGAGCTGAGGACCTGGATTGACACATGGAATTATGACATCATAGCCATTACTGAAACTTGGCTACAGGAGAGGCAGGACTGGCAGCTCAATGTTACAGGGTTCCGATGTTTCAGACGTGATAGAGGCAGAGGGATGAAGGGTGGGGGGTGGGGTGGCTTTGCTAGTCAGGGAAAATATTACAGCAGTGCTTCGGCAGGACAGATTAGAGGGCTTGTCTACTGAGGCCATATGGGTGGAGCTGAGAAACAGGAAAGGTATGACCACATTAATAGGGTTGTATTGTAGACCACCCAATAGTCAGCAAGAATGGGAGAAGCAAATCTGCAGAGAAATAACAGACAACTGCAGGAGACAGAAAGTTGTGATTGTAGGGGATTTTAATTTTCCACACATTGATTGGGACTCCCATACAGTTAAAGGTCTAGATGGATTAGAGTTGTAAAATGTGTTCAGGAAAGTTTTCTAAATCAATATATAGATGTACCAACTAGGGAGGATGCAATATTAGATCTCCTATTAGGAAATGAGTTAGGGCAGGTGACAGAAGTGTGTGTAGGGGAACACTTTGGTTCCAGTGATCATAACACTATTAGTTTCAACTTGATCATGGATAAAGATAGAACTGGTCCTCAGGTTGAAGTTCTAAACTGGAAAAAGGCCGAATTTGAAGAAATGAGAAAGGATCTAAAAAGCATAGATTGGGACAGGTTGTTCTCTGGCAAGGATGTGATTGGTAAGTGGGAGGCCTTCAAAGGAGAAATTTTGAGAGTGCAGAGTTTGTATGTTCCTGTCAGGGTTAAAGGCAAAATGAATAAGAATAAGGAACCTTGGTTCTTGAGGGATATTGGAACTCTGATAAAGATGAAGAGAGAGATGTATAACATGTATAGGCAACAGGGAGGAAATAAGATGCTTGAGGAGTATAAAAAGAGTAAGAAAATACTTAAAGAAATCAGGAGGGCTAAAAGAAGACATGAGGTTGCTTTGGCAGTCAGGGTGAAATATAATCCTAAGAGCTTTTACAGGTATGTTAAGAGCTAAAGGATAGTAAAGGATAAAATTGGTCCTCTTGAAGATCAGAGTGGTCGGCTATGTATGGAACCAAAAGAAATGGGGGAGATCTTAAATGTTTTTTTTTGCTTCGGTATTTACTAAGGAAACTGGCACGGAGTCAATGGAAATAAAGCAAACAAGTAGGGAGGTCATGGAACTTATACAGATTAAAGAGGAGGAGGTGCTTGCTGTCTTGAGGTAAATCAGAGTAGATAAATCCCCAGGACCTGACAGGATATTCGCTCGGACCTTGAAGGAGACTAGTGTTGAAATTGCAGGGGCCCTGGCAGAAATAATTAAAAAGTCGATATCCATGGGTCAGGTGCTGGAGGATTGGAGGATAACTCATGTAGTTCCGTTGTTTAAAAAAGGCTCAAAAAGTAAGCTGGAAAATTATAGGCCGGTAAGTTTGACATCGGTAGTAGGTAAATTATTAGAAGGAATACTAAGAGATAGGATCTACAAGTATTTGGATAGACAGAGACTTATTAGAAACAGTCAGCATGGCTTTGTGCGTGGTAGTCGATGAAGGGAAGGCAGTGGATGTTGTCTACATGAACTTCAGTAAGGCCTTCGACAATCTCCCGCATGGGAGGCTAGTTAGGAAGATACAGTCGCTAGGTATACATGGAGAGGTAGTAAATTGGATTAGACATTGGCTCAATGGGAGAAGTCAGAGAGTGGTAGTGGAGGATTGCTTCTCTGAGTGGAGGCCTGTGACTAGTGGTGTGCTACAGGGATCCGTGCTGGGTCCATTGTTATTTGTCATCTATATCAATGATCTAGATGATAATGTGGCAAATTGGATCAGCAAATTTGCTGATGATACAAAGACTGGAGGTGTAGTGGACAGTGAGGAATGTTTTCAAAGCTTGCAGAGGGACTTGAACCAGTTCGAGGAATGCGCTGAAAAATGGCAGATGGAGTTTAATGCGGACAAGTGTGAGGTATTGCACTTCAGAAGATCAAACCAAGGTAGAACATACAAGGTAAATGGTAGGACACTGAGGAGTGCAGTAGGACAGAGGGATCTGGGAGTACAGGTACATAATTTCCTAAAAGTGGCTTCACATGTAAAGAAAGCTTTTGGTACATTGGCCTTTATAAATCAAAGTATTGAGTATAAGAGTTGGAATGTAATGGTGAGGTTGTATAAGACATTGGTGAGGCCGAGTTTGGAGTATTGTGTGCAGTTTTGGTCACCTAATTACAGGAAGGATATTAATAAGGTTGAAAGAGTGCAGAGAAGGTTTACAAGGATGTTGCCGGGACTTGAGAAACTGAGTTACAGAGAAAGGTTGAATAGGTTAGGACTTTATTCCCTGGAGCGTAGGAGAATGAGGGGTGATTTGATAGAGGTGTATAAAATTATGATGGGTATAGATAGGGTGAATGCAAACAGGCTTTTTCCACTGAGGCCAGGGGAGAAAAAAAAAACTCAGGTCATGGGTTAAGAGTGAAGGGGGAAAAATTTAAAGGGAACATTGGGGGGGGGCTTCTTCACGCAGAGAATGGTGGGAGTGTGGAATGAGCTGCCAGATGAAGTGATGAATGCGGGCTCACTTTTGACATTTAAGAAAAACTTGGACAGGTATCTGGATGAGAGGGGTTTGGAGGGATATGACCCAGGTGCAAGTCAATGGAACTAAGTAGAAAAATGGTTTGGCACAGCCAAGAAAGGCCAAAAGGCCTGTTTCTGTGCTGTAATGTTCTATGGTCAAAGTGAAAACTGATCTCTACAAAGTGATTTAACTTAATTACGAAAATAAAACACAAAATAATTGATTGCATAAGTATTCACCCCTTTCAAGTCAGTATTTAGTAGATGCACCTTTGGCAGCAATTACAGCCTTGAGTCTGTGTGGATAGGTCCCTATCAGCTTTGTACATCTGGTCACTGCAATTTTCCCCCGTTCTTCTGTACAAAACTGCTCAAGCTCAGTCAAATTGCATGGAGGTTGTGAGTGAACAGCCCCAGCCACAAATTCTCAATTGGACTGAGGTCTGGACTATGACTTGGCCACTCCAGGACATTAACTTTGCTGTTCTTAAGCCATTCCTGTGTAGCTTTGGCTTTATGCTTGGGATCATTGTCTTGCTGGAAAACAAATCTTCTCCCAGGTCACAGTTCTCTTGCAGACTGCATCAGGTTTTCCTCCAGGATTTCCCTGTGTTTTGCTGCATTAATGTTACCCTTTACCTTCACAAGCCTTCCAGGGCCTGCTGCAGTGAAGCATCCCCACAGAATAATGCAGCCACCACCATGCTTCAGGTTAAGGATGGTGTGTTTTTAATGTGCAGAGTCTTGCTTAGGCCAAAGATAGTGTTTAGTCTGATGGCCAAAAAGCTCAGTTTTGGATTCATCAGACCATAGAACATTCTTCCAGCTGACTTCAGAGTCTCTCACATGCCTTCTGGCAGACTCTAGTCGAGATTTCATGTGTTTTTTCAACGGTGGCTTTCTCTTTGCCACTCTTACGTAAAGCTGTGACTGGTGAAGCACCCGGGCAACAGTTGTTGTATGTGCAGTTTCTCCCAACTCAGCCACTGAAGCTTGTAACTCCTCCAGAGTTCTCATCGGTCTCTTGGTGGCCTCTCTCATTAGTCTCCTTATTGTATGGTCACTCAGCTTTTGAGGACAATCTGCTCTAGACAGATTCAGAGTTGTGCCATAATTTTTCCATTTCTTGATGATTGACTTAACTGTACTCCAAGTGATATTCAGTGACTTGGAAATTTTATTGTTTCCATCTCCTGGCTTAGATTTCTCAATAACCTTTTTGTGGAGTTCACAAGATCACAAGACAAAGAAGCAGAAGTAGGCCATTCAGCCCATCGAGTCTGCTCTGCCACTCCATGGGCTAAACTATTCTCCCGTCTGGTTCCAATTTCCGGCTTTTTTCCCATATCCCTTGATAGCCTGACTAATCAGATACCGATCTCCTCCTGCTTAAACACCCTCAATGATCGGGCCTCCACAGCTGTATGTGGCAACGAATTCCATAAATCCACGACCCTCTGGCGAAAAAAATTTCTCCTCATCTCTGTTTTAAATGGGTACCCTCTAATTCTAAGACTGTGACCTCTTGTCCTGGACTCACCCACCAAGGGAAACAGCCTTTCCACATCTACTCTGTCCAACCCTTTCAAAATTCGAAATGTTTCTATGAGATCCCCTCTCATTCTTCTATACTCTAATGAATACAATCCAAGAGCCAATAAACGCTCCTTATATGTTAGTCCCTGCATTCCAGGAATCATCCTAGCGAATCTTCTCTGAACTCTCTCCAACATCAGCACATCCTTTCTAAGATAGGGGGCCCAAAACTGCGCACAGTTGCTTGGAATGTTCTTTTGTCTTCATAGTGTAGTTTTTGCCAGGATACTGACTCACCAGCAGTTGGACCTTCCAGATACAGGTGTATTTTTACTACAATCAATTGCAACACTTTGACTGCACCAGGTTTCCAAAAACAGATCTTCATTTAACTAATTATGTGACTTCTAAAACCAATTGGCTGCACCAGTGATGACTTGGTGTGCCATTTTGGGGGGGGAGGTGAATACAAATAATTATTTTGTGTTTTATAGAACATAGAACGTAGAACAATACAGCACAGTACAGGCCCTTCAGCCCACAATGTTGTGCCGACCCTTAAACCCTGCCTCCCATATAACCCTCCACCTTAAAATTCCTCCATATACCTGTCTAGCAGTCTCTTAAATTTCACTAGTGCATCTGCCTCCACCACTGACTCAGGCAGTGCATTCCACGCACCAACCACACTCTGAGTAAAAAACCTTCCTCTAATATCCCCCTTGAACTTCCCTCCCCTTACCTTAAAGCCATGCCCTCTTGTAATCTTTGTAATTAATTTAGATCACTGTAGAGATTTTTTTTAAGTTGACACAAAAGTCTTTTTCTGTTGTTCAGTGCCAAAAAAGCCAGATTAAATCCACTGTGATTCAGTGTTGTAAAACAATAAAAAATGAAGGGGTGGGAATACTTTTTATACCTCTCTGTCCTGTTGATCGACCCTTCAGCCTCCTGATTGATCCAGAGTTCATGCAGCTCCAGCTCCAGTTCCTTATCACGGTCTGTTAGAAGCTGCAGCTGGACAGGTGGTCTCCCTTCCTTCCCACATCCTGCAGAAGGAACATTCGTGTATCTTGCTTGGTATCTCCACTGCTCTGAATGAAGGATGATTGATTAGGAAAGGAGAAACCTAGATGTCTTTGTACACCAGTCATTGAAAGCAAGTACTTAGAATCAGCAAGCAGGGAATTCATTGTTAGGGAATTTGAGTTGCATGTGGAGGTATTTTCCCACAGCAGTGATGAGGCTTCCATGTAGGAATTCTTTAAGGGCAAAGTTTTGTCAGTTATGTAACAAAACGTATTGGGACTCAGTTCAAAAGTACATCTGAAACCACTGTCTTAATTTTTCAGGACAGGTCAGCTTTACAACAGTCCTGTTAAGCAGCAATTGAATATTCAAAGGCAACACAAGTGAATCTGCAGATGCTGGAAATAAATAAAAACACAAGTCAGTGATGAAGGGTTTTGGCCGGAAACGTCGTCACTACCTCCTCCCATAGATGCTGTCTGGCCTGCTGAGTTCTGCCAGCATTTTGTGTTTTTAATTGAATATTCAGATCATTTTCTGATGTCTGTGGTCTATGCTTTTGCACTAGCATTTGGACCAGTTTTCTGTGATGTCCTACTCTCTTCTGTATTCATAGGGGAATAACTTCCCTTTTGTAAACCCATGATTCAGGAGATATCCCAGTTCAAGTGTATTGTCATTCAACTGTACATATGTATACCACCAGGTCAGTGATGCTTATTTAAAAAGAGAGCTTTGCGGCCGTTTGGCCATTGCAGAGGCCCTATCAGCGGCGGGAGCACTGCAAACTAAATAAAATCACAGGAGGGCCAGGCAGAGCGGCCATTGCCGGGAGTAGGCCAGTGACGAGAGTGTCAGGCTTCAGCTCAGAGAAGGCATTGGCTCTGGGTAGGTTTCTGTTCAGGTTTTCTTTTTGTTTTTCTCTTACTCTGCCTAGTATAGTAAATGGCAGTTGTGTGTTCTTCACGCAGGCTGTTGGAGTTCTGGGAAGCCCAGAGTCTCCGAGGGGACTACATCTGCGTGATGTGCATTCGGCTGCAGCTCCTTGAAGACAGTGTTAGGGATCTGGAGCAGCAGCTGGATGACCTTCAGCTTGTACGGGAGAGTGAGGAAACAAATGATCAAAGTTATAGGGAAGTAGTTACCCCAAAGTTGCAGGAGGCAAGTAGCTGGGTGACTGTCAGGAGGAACAGAAAGAGGTCCTGAAAAAAGATTTTAGAGAGCTAGGTAGAAAGCTGAGAAGCAGGACCTCCCAGGTAGTAATTTCTGGATTGCAGCCTGTGCCACGCACCAATGAGGGTAGGAACAAGATGATTTGGCAGATAAATGCATGGCTGTTACATACCCCATGGGTATCTTGTGACTGTCACATGACCATGATGTAATGGTCTTGTGATGGTGGAGTGATGTAATTTTCCCGCCAGTGAGAGGTCATGTGATGGCCTGTTTCAAAGCTATAAAAGGAGAACACATCACTGTGATGTAGGTCGTTTCGTGGCTTAATTCGTCAGTGACTCCATTCTGCTGTGTATCTGATTTTATGACGCAGTTTCGTTTAAAAATGGAGTTTTAATTTCTTCTGTAAGAATCGTTGTGCCGGCAGTTCTGAAAATCGCTGCCAGTTAAAGTCCAGTTGGAGAGTGAAGAATTTATTGAAGTACGGAAAACCCAGAGGATCGAGAAAAGTTGGTGTTGTCGGCAGTGAAACAGGTTTGACCTTATTTGATCTTCATTCGGAAGGAGTTAGTAACCTGCAATCCCAGATAGTCCCTGCTAAAGAGCAGAAAGGACTGGAGCGGGGTTTTGCCAAGGAAAGGTCGGTGTCTTTAAGCCGTTGTATTTCCTTCGTCGTAAATCCTTCGGGCAAGGCATATTTTCGGCTGGGATCAGCAGTAACGTCATGACGTTGAGGAATTCATTACTTCCAGAAAAATCTCTCCTAACTGACTGTGTAAATCATTTGGACTTTTTGCATTATCACTGTAAGAACTGTTCTTGCATTATCGCTTTAAGAACTGTTCGAGCTGCCGTATAGCAGCCGACTTCCGGTTAAGTTAGTCATTTGTTTACTTTTGGGTTTTTTTGAGCAGTGTTTAATAAATGTTTTATTTGTTATAAAATAACTGTCTGAATTCTATATTCATTGTTGCTGGATCGTAACAGTGGCTGAGAAGCTGTTGCAGGGGGCAGGGCTTCAGATTCTCGGGGAGGTATGACCTGTTCAAAAGTAATGGGTTGCACCTGAACCCGAAGGGGACCAATATTCTCGCGGGCAGGTTTATTAGAGCTGTTGAGGCGGGTTTAAACAAATTTGGTAGTGAGGTGGGAACTGGAGTGAAAGGTCTCAGGATAGGACAAATGGTAACAAAGTAAAGATAGTGTACAGTCAGACTGTCAGGAAGGGCAGACATAGCTGCAGCCAACAGGGTGAGTATCAGTACATTAAGGATGCAGAATCAAAAAGGATAGCAAATACGATACTCAAAGTGTTGTATCCAGATGCACGGAGTATAACAAATAAGGTGGAAGATCTTGTTGTACTATTACAGATTGCCAGGTATGATGTTGTGGCTGAATCGTGACTGAAGGATGGTTGTAGTTGGGAGCTGAATGTCCAAGGCATAGGAAGGTAGGCAGACGGGGTGGCATGGCTCAGCTGGTAAAGAATGGCATCAGATCAGTAGAAAGATGTGACATGGGAACTAAAGGAGTTGAATCATTGTGGGTTGAATTAAGAAACTGCAAGGGTAAAAGGACCCTGATGGCAATTATATACAGGCTTCCCAACAGTGGCTGGGAGGTGGACCACAGGTTACGACAGGAAATAGAAAAAGCATGTCAAAAGGGCAATGTTATGATAGTTATGGAAGATACACAGGTCGATTGGGAAAATCAGGTTGGTAATGGATCTCGAGAGTGAGTTTGTTGAATGCTTAAGAAATGGCTTTTTAGAGCAGTTCGTCATTGAGCCTACTAGGGGATCAGGTATACTGTGTTGTGTTATGTAATAAACTGGAGGAGATTAGGGAGCTTAAGGTAGAAGAACCCTTAGGAACCACTGATCACAATAGGATTGAGCTCAACTTCAAATTTGATAGGGAGAAAGTAAAGTCTGATGTAGCAGTATTTCAGTGGAGTAAGGGAAATTACAGTGGTATGAGAGAGGAGTTGGCCAAAGTAAATTGGAAGGAGCTGCTGGCAGGGATGTCAGCAGAGCAGCAATGGCGTAAGTTTCTGGAAGAAATGAGGAAGGTGCAGGACGCATGTATTCCAAAAGTGAAGAAATACTCAAAAGGCAAAATAGTACAACCATGGCTCACAAAGTAAAATCAAAAGATAGAGCATACAACAAAGCAAAAATTAGTGTGAAGATAGAGGATTGGGAAGTTTTTAAAAACCTACAGCGAGCAACTAAAAGAATCATTAGAAGGGAAAAGATGAAATATGAAAGCAAGCTAGCAACTAACATCAAAGTGGATAGTAAAAGCTTTTTCAAGTATGTAAAAGATGAGAGATGAGAGTGGATATAGGATTGCTAGAAAATGAGACAGGAGAAATAATAATGGGAGGCAAGGAGATAGCAGATGAACTAAATGAGTATTTTGCATCAGTCTTCAATATAGAAGACACTAGCAGTGTGCCAGATGTTGTAGTGTGCGAGGGAAGAGAAATGGGTGCAGTTACTATTACAAGGGAGAAGGTGCTCAAAAAGCTGAAAGGCCTAAGGGTATATAAGCCACCCGGACCAGATGAATTGCACACTGGGGTTCTGAAAGAGGTATCGTTAGAGATTGTGGTGCCATTAGAAATGATCTTTCAAAGTTCATTGGACTCTGGCATGGTGCTAGAGGACTGGAAAATTGCAAATGTCCTCCACTCTTTAAGAAAGGAGGAAGACAACAGAAAGGTAATTATAGACCAGTTAGCCTGATCTCAGTGGTTGGGAAGATGTTGGAGTCGATTGTTACGGATGAGGTGATGGAGTAGTTCGTGACACAGGACAAGATAGGACAAAGTCAGCATGGTTTCCTTAAGGGAAAATCCTGCCTGATTAACCTGTTGGAATTCTCTGAGGGAATTACAAGTAGGATAGTTAAAGGGGATGTAGTGGATGTCGTATATTTGGACTTCCAGAAGGCCTTTGAAACGGTGCTACACATGAGGCTGCTTACCAAATTAAGAGCCCATGGTATTACAGGGAAGTTACTAAGATGGTTAGAGCATTGCCTGATTGGAAGAGGGCAGTGGTTGGGAATAAAAAGATCCTTGTCTGGTTGGCCAGTGACTAGTGGTGTTCCACAGGGGTTGGTGTTGGAACCACTTCCTTTTATGTTGTATATCAGTGATTTAGATGACAGAATAGACGGCTTTGTTGCCAAGTTTGCAGATGATATGAAGATTGGTGGAGGGGCAGGTAGTGTTGCGGAAACAGGTAGGATGCAGAAAGACTGAGACAGATTAGGAGAATGGGCAAGAAAGTGGCAAATGAAACATAATGTTGGAAAATGCATGGTCTTGCACTTTGCTAGTAGAAATCTAAAAATCTGAAATGCAAAGGGACTTGGGAGTCTTTGTGCAGAACACCCTAAAGTTTAACTTGCAGGTTGAGTCAGTGGTAAGGAAGACAAATGCAATGTTGGCATTCATTTCAAGAGATCTAGAATACAAAAGCAAGGATGTGATGCTGAGGCTTTATAAGGCACTGGTGAGGCCTCACCTTGAGTATTGTGAACAGTTTTTGGCCTCTCATCTTAGAAAAGATGTGCTGGCATTGGAGAGCATCCAGGGGAGGTTCACAAGGATGATTCCAGGAATGAAAGGGTTATCATACAAGGAACGTTTGATGGCTCTGAGTCCATACTCGCTAGAACTTAGAAGAATGAGGGGGAATCTCAATGAAGCCTTTCGAACATTGAAAGGACTAGACAGAGTAGATGTGGAAAAGTTTCTTGTTGTACTATTACAGATTGCCAAGTGTGATGCTGTGGCCTCCCCACTCTTAAATTCAATCCCTCAAGCAATGAAGGCCAACATCCCATTTGCCTTCTTGATAGCCTGCTGCACCTTCAAACCAACCTTTTGTGATTCATGCACAAGCACTCCCAAGTTCCTCTGCAAAGCAGCGTGCTGCAATCTTTTACCTTTTAAATAATAATCTGATCTTCCATTTTTCCTTCCAAATTTACCAACATTGTATTCCATCTGCCAGACCCTTGCCCACTCACTACATCTCTCTGCAGACTCTCCATATCTTCTGCACAATTTGCTTTTCCACTCAATTTAGTATCATCAGCAAACTTGGATACACTATATTCCTTCCCCTCTTCCAGATCGTTAATGTATATTGTGAACAGTTGTGGGCCCAGCACCGACCCCTGTAGCACACTGCTCACCACTGATTGCCAATCAGAGTAACTCCTGTGTATCCCAACTCTCTGCTTTCTATTATACACAGTATATATAACTCACACACACATATAAATTAATAGTAACCACAAATTAACTAACAAAATATATCTCAGAAGACTAATGTTTAGCATAAGGTGTGTTTACAATACGTTTAAAGGTAAACAGTGTAATGAGACCTGGGTGGTGGTAGGGAGTTCAATAGTCTCATGTTCTGAGAGAATATTGTACGTTGTTTCCCATCCTAACAGTCCCTGTCCTAATGCCATGGTACCTCCTGTTGACTGGCCATAAAAAAAGATTGTGGGATGGATGGGGGAGAGCCTTGACAATGCTAATATCTGACATTTTACTTGTGGCACAGGAGATGTATTTAACTGGGCTAGCACTAGTAAGTAGACTTAAAAACTCAAATCATCAGAAAAAAATGTCATGGTCCTCACCTTCCTGTTGACCACAGATGTTTTTTTTAAAACCCTAGAATAATCACAGTTTTGTCCCAACTTCCATTTGGAAGCATCAGTCACCTTGTCTATGATCAAAAGTGGAGTATTCTACATCTCAGTCAAACTATAAGACAGACACTATGGTGGCGTAGCAGTTAGCACAACGTTTTACAGTGCAAGATCTACAGCACCAAAGGCACGAGCTGAGAAGTGTTGCTGTCCACAACTCAACACCCCCTCTGCACCAGTTCTGTCATTTTTGAATTTAATTCCTGGTCTTCCACATCCAGCTGGCACTCTGACACTGACATTGCTGTCCTTGTGTTCTTTCCCATTCAGCTCGCCCTCCTCTGTATTCACAGATTCTCCCCTGGCTGACTGGTTTGTTCCTGTTCTATTGCACTGTTTCTCCTTTAAACTTCAAGTTTATTGTTATTCAAACATACACATGTATACAGCTAAGCAAAATATCAGTCCTGTGGGGCCAAGGTGCCAAACAGAGTACATATAGTCACAGATAGCCCAATGCATCACCAGCACCAGCCTACCCACCACCAAAGACATTCATATGTACAGAAAGCTGCTGGAAATGGGCTAATGACATCATGAAGGATCCTACCCACCATCCTCATCAACTGTTTGTCCCACTCCCATCAGGGAGGAAGCTATGTAGTTTCCACGCCAAGACTACCAAACTCAAAAGCAGCTGTTTTCCCCAAGCAGTAAGACTGATCAATACCTCCACATCCCCAACCACCACTACTTGTAGTATTGATGACAGAGACACCTTGTAGGTACTAGCCTTTAACCTAGCATGAAATCCAGCACTACACGGTTCCATTTCTGGTGTCTCCTCTTCTGAGTGAGTGTAACAAACAGGCAATGCTGCAGTATGAGGACAATTTCCATGCAGTAATCTGAACATTATGAACCAGACTTACAGTATTTTGTATTATTAATGTCCAACAGGGTCTTGCAATCAAGAAAAAGGTGTAAAACAACATTTGCACCATTTGTTGTGTCTGGAGAGACCGCTGCAACAAAAAGCACATCACTGGAAAGCTTTCCCCTCCAGTTGCCCATGGCGCCACCATGCGGTAGAGTGGTGTTTTACTCTGCTGTCAGATTTCAGAGGCTTGCAGATAAAAATGTTTCCATTTCATTAATGACAACAATATTGATTGGCAGCTCAGTCAATTAACTCTTAACAGCAAGCCTCATAAAAGAATGAACTGTTAGAGAAGAAGGGTCGAGATAAAATTAATAACAGTTCTGACCAAAATCCAGCCTATGCTGTCTTCTCGTTGTGGCCATTAGGAAGAAGGTACAGGAACCTGAGGTCCCACATCACCAGGCTCAGGAACAGTTATTACCCTCCAACCATCAGGCTCCTGAACCGGCATGGATAACTTCACTCACCTCAACTGTGAACTGATTCTACAATCTATGGACTCACTTCCAAGGACTCTACCACTCATGTTCTTGATATTATTTATTTATTAATTCTTTTATATTTTTGCACAGTTTGTCGACTTCTACACATTGGTTGTCTTTGTTGCTCCAGAAGAATATAAGACATAGGGGGTAGAATTAGGCCAGTCGGGCCATCAAGTCCACTCTGCTACCTCATCATGGCTGATTTCTTAACCCTCTGAAAACCATTCTCCTGCATTAGCCCCATAACCATTGCCCTTACTCATTAAGAACCTTTCAACTATTGCTCTAAATATACCCAATGACTTGGCCTCTACAACCATCTGTGCACTGAATTCCACAGATTCATCACCCTTCTTGTGCAATTTTTCAATGATTCTTGGTATCTATTGTGAATGCCCACAGGAAAATGAATCTCAGGGTCGCATATGGTGACATTTGTACATTGACAATACATTTACTTTGAACTTTGGACTTGCAACTACAAAATAAAATTGTTGAGTTGGAGACGGAATTCACTTTGGGAATGTTTGCAGGGCTTTGACTAACTAAACATTCAGGCTATAAATTATTTACAACAAAATGATTAAAAAGGGAAGAACTTTATTAAAGATTCCACTGACACACCAAAACACCAGGATGGTAGTCTGATTTTAAAAATCTGTATCATTCCACACAGGCGTAGGAGAATGAGGGGTAATTTTAAATACTAATCATGTGATGGTAAATCTTTTCCTCAGGGTAAAGTGTGAAAGGGAGAAGATTTAAAAAGGACCTGAAGAGCAATTTTTCCGTGCAATACACCCACTTTATTAGGTACAGAAGTAGACGAATAAACTCGTCTTGGGCTTCCAGCTAGAAGCCCAAGAAGAGTTTATTTGTCATATACACCGAGAAAGCACTGGATTCTTTTTCACAGAAGTGGAACCCGATGTGGTCTTCTGCTGTAACCTATCCACTTCAAGGGTCAGTGTTTTATCCGTTCAAAGTGCTCTTCTGCACAACACTGTTGTAACATGGTTATTTGAGTTACTGTTGCCATTCTGTCAGCATGAATCAGTCTCCCTTGACCTCTCTCAATAATAGGCCCGAAACATCAACTATTTACTCTTTTCCATAGATGCTGCCTGCCCAGCTGAGTTTCTCCAGCATTGTGTGTGTGTGTGTGTGTGTGTGTGTGTGTGTGTGTGTGTGTGTGTGTGTGTGTGTGTGTGTGTGTTGCTTCATTAATAAGGTGTTTTCACCTACAGAACTGCCACTCCACTCACAGGATGTATCATTTTCTGTAAACACTACAGACTGTTGTGCATGAAAATTCTAGAAGTTCAACAATTTCTGAGATACTCAAACCACCCCATCTGGCACCAGCAATCATCCCACAGTCAAAGTCACTTAGATTACATTTCTGTTCCCCGTTCTGATGTTTGGTCTGAACAACAACTGACCAGGCCTGCATGCTTTTATGCATTGAGTTGCTGCCACATGATTGGCTGATTAGATATTTGCTTTAACAAGCAGGTGTACAAATATACCTAATAAAGTGGCCACTGAGTGTTTATGGAATGAGCTGCCAGAGGAAGTGGTTTCGAGAGGTAAAATAGTATCATTTGAGAAGAACTTGGATAGCTGCATGAAGGGGCAAGGCTTAGAGAGAAATGGGACAAACACAATAAATTAGGACTAGCTGGGTGGCACTGTGGTTAGCAATGGACTGGTTGGGCCGAAGGCCCGTATCTGTGCTGTATAGCTCTACATGTTAAATTACTGCTAAGAATTTCCAAAGGTTTTTTCATGAGGACTGTGAATTAATCGCTGTTAATGTGCATGATTAACATGATCGAGTTGCAGATGCAAACTGGAAAAGAGCTTGAATCGTGTTGATCTGTTGCTATGAGCATCAGCAGACCACCCCTCACCACTGCCAACCCCACTACTACATCCTTAACAAACCCCCTTCATTACCACACCAGCCCCCACCGAAGCTTCCAACCATCACCGTCCTACCAAAGCCACACTCACCATCACAGCCCTACCAATGGACAGCAGCAGAGGACACTCCTCATTCTAAATCATGGCTTAGATTTAGCTGTATATTTTAGATGTGTAATGCCCTGGGTAAGATTTCTATTGCTATGCTATGAGGTATTTTTAATTTAGTAGTTTTCTGTAAAAGCCGTTTGTCCTGCTAGTATGTGTGTTTTGGCTTTGGCTAAGGATAAGGAGCCATGTTGTCCAGCTTAGGAATGTGATGTCAGCCAACCGAGGTTGTCTTGGTACATGTCATAACTTTCTGCCCAATGGAACATTCAAGAGGCCTGGGCAGATAAGATTTCTGAAAGACAAGTAATTCTAGTTTGGGATCTTTTGGTGGGAGCTGCAGAGCAGTGCACAAGGAAAGATTTAGAATGCCGCTCGAAGGAGAGACCCTGTTGTAGGAAGTGCTTTGTGTACATGAATGGTTCTAAGGAGGAAGTGCCAATACCACTGAGTTAGCCAGTACATTCCAAGATGGTCTTCGAGGGAAGTTCAAACCATGACTGGTGCCTTTCACATAGAACTTGGGTTCAGCATGTGAGTAGGCGATACACCAGATTACTCCAGAAATGAGCTCCAGCATTTATGTGCACATTAGACTGGTTTAACTTTTTATTTTTATTTTCTTTTTCTGTTAACTGTTTGATAGTGTGGAAAAATTGGTAAATATACAGTTGAGTGTTTAAGCCAGAGTCTAAACTAGTGTTTGTGGAAAGTGAGATGTGTCGTAATTAAGATATTCTATTATGGTTGCCATGGGATTAAGGTCTAGTGCAGTGCAAAGTGGGTATCCACACATAATGCTTGTATTCTGACGGGCTGGATGTCTGAATTCCTGACAAACTGCTACTTAGAGTGCTGAGTGATGGGGAAGTTACACTGAACAGCATTTTGATCAGTCAGCTAGTACAGATGTTGTATTAGTCCAGGCTATCAGTGATGTGACTGAAGTCATGATGCCCAATAGAATGGGGCAGCTTGATAGGTGAGGCCACAGCTAGTTCATATCTCTGGAGGGAGGTGGGGGTAATGTAGCTAAGCTGAAGAGGGTGAGAGTTATGAAGGGAGCGCTGTCACATGATGTGATTGCTCTATGTATTCGAATGACACAGAAGATGTGCCTTCCTCTGTCTTTTACCAAATTACTCAGAGATGTTAAAGAAGAGAAAGACATGACTGAGAAAGTGGAACATTTCCAAAAGCTGAGTAGTGCATTCAGTGAGAGCATCTACTGCTGAGCGGACCCCTGATGCCACAAGGAATGGGTGAAAATACTTTGAGCTGAGCTGTTTGCTAATGTTCCAACTAAACGTGACACGTCCAACTGACCCAGCTGGAAGACTTGCTAAGCAGAGGAATGTTGCTGAAAAAAGTTTCTTGACTACAGGGGCAGCCAGTATTTTCTGTTACAACTGTGGACAACATCGATCTTTCAAGCAAGACTGTGAGGGATAGGAAGATTTTCTTCAAAAAGTAAGTTAGCAGTTAATCAAACAGAAGAAATGAAGCAAAACTACAGAGGGACCCAGTAAAGGAACGGCCTTGCATCTCAAAGAGAACACATTCCAATCAGTGTATCAAGGGAAATACTAAAGTGCAAAGCACTATTCCTGAAGATTTAATGGGACCAAGTTCTCATGTATCCATCCAGATTGAAAGTGTTTGTGCTAGAGCCATACTTGACACAGGTTCTCAAGTTACTTTGTTTTATAAATCCTTTTACAACCAGTATTTGATGCATTTACCATTAATGACACTCAGTGCCCTTGAGATTTGGGGCCTAGTACTGATGATTACCCATACGGTGATTACGTCATTGAAACTGGAGTTTTCAGCAGGTGTTGGAGTAACTGAGACTATTGACACACCAGTGCTGGTCTGCCTGGATCCGGTTGAAAAAGATGAAGCTCCCACTCTTGTGGGAACAAATATTCCCATTGTGCCTTGGTGAGATGGGTGTTAGGGGTTAGATTTTTAAGGAGAAGGATGTGGGGGAATAGGAGGTCAGACTAAGCTTCCATTGTGCTTTCAAAGGCAGTAACATGGATGTGGTCTACACACCAGCTAGGATCAGGGCTGGAGTTGTCAAAGTGTTCCTGGGTCAGAGTTCCTTGTGGGCAGGAGGCCCAAGCGGCAGTGGCCTTCTAGATGAGTCGGTGGGACTGACTTTTGAGGCCTAGCGTTCGGGCCACATCATCTTTTGAGTCCTAAGCCAATACCAAGATTGATCGGAAGTCCAGATCAAAGCCTGAAAATCAGTCCGAAGTCCAGAAGTCAAAACCCAATGACCAGAGGCCTGAGTTGCTGAATCTCTGAATCCACCAGGGAAGCAGAAAGCGATTCTGAGTCGGCTGGAGACCAAAGACAGCCTGTCCTGTGTTTAGAGGACTGTGTGCAGTATGTGTGCGCCTGTCTGGCTGGCTGGTTGCTTGGGAAGGTGAGAAGAACAGTACTTGTTTCTGCTGTTGTTTTGTTGTCAGTATTCTGTGGTGTTCTATCGAGCATTGCGGGCATGCTACATTGGCACCGCAACATGCAGCGACCCTTGCGTGTGGCTCCCAGCACAGCGTCGACTGTGTTGGTTAATCCAAATGATGAATTCCACTGAATGTTTCAATGTACATGTGATAAATAATCTGAATCATTACCTCAGACCCTGGAGTTGGCCAAACCCTTCTGTACACCGCCACTCCCTTACCAGAACCACCTTAACCCAACAAATTCAAGCTCATCTAATTATCATTCAACTATACATGAATACAACCATGCAAAACTGCATTCCTCCGGGGCCAAGCTGCAAGACACAGTGCCAACAATCATATACAGCACAAGACACATATAGCACATAAAGGATAGCAGTAAGCATGCAGTCACACAAAAAAATATAATTTAGCCCAAGTCCCTGAGTGACATGTCCTGCAGATTGATGGTGCATGGATGATTGTTAGCAAAAGCAAGCCCTCAGCATGCCAATAAATACCACTGGATGTATGAGCCGTCTATCACATACAAACTCACCGTGTTATAAATGATCTGTGCACACCCTCCATACTAGTGTCATTTGCATGACCAGCCCAAGCACTGTACGTACTCACACACAAGGCGTACTACCACAGGCAATAAGGGCAGACTGCATGTTGAGAGTGGCTCGCCACAGTTTGACCAAAGCCACTGACTCTGGACAAGTCCACCTATTTTTCAATACCATTCAGATGTTCTAAAAGTTCAGAGTAAATATATTATCAAAGTACATATGTCATCATATTTAATGCTGAGATTAATTTTCTTGATCATTCACAGAAAGTACAAGAAACACAATAGAATCAATGAGAGACCACTTCCAACAGGGCAAACAAACAACCAATGTGCAAAAGGCAACAAACTGTGGAAATAAAAAAGCAATAATAATAATAATGTTATCAATAAATGTCGAACATGAAATGAAGAGTTCTTGAAAATGAGTCTGTAGGTTGTGGTGTTCAGTAATGAGGTGAGTAAAGTTATCCATGCTGGTACAAGATCCTGATGGCCGAAGGGTAATAACGGTTCCTGAACCTGATGCTGTGTGTCCTGAGGCTCCTGTACCTTCTTTCTGACTGCAGCAGTGAGAAGAATGCATAGCCTAGATGGTATGGGTCCTTGACGATGGATGCAGTTTTCCTGAGACAGTGTGCCATGTGGATGTTCTCAGTGATCGGGAGGGCTTTATCCGTGATGAACGGGAAGGTGAAATACCAGCTTTGTTTGTCATTTACATCAAAACGCACGTGAAGTGTGTCGTTTGCGTCAAAGCAAATCGGAGGATTGTGCTAGGCAGCATGCAAAGTGCTGCAACTTTCTGGCACCAACTTAGCATGCCCACAGCTCACTAATCCTAACCCGTACCACTTGGACTGTGGGAGGAAATTGGTGCACTTGGGGGGAAACCCACGTGGTCACAGTGAGAACATTACAACTCCTTACAGGCAGCAGTGGGAATCAAAGTCTGATCTTACGGCTAGCGCTGTAATAGTGATACGCTAACGACTATGCTAGTGTGCCACCCAGAAACTACAGTGCCATTGGGTTACCCACACTCATTCCAGTACTACTGAGCAAATCAGGTCATTTCATTCACTGCCACTCTGTCATACCTGATTCATTCTTTCTCTCAGCCCCATTCTCCTGTTTGTAGGGGGAGGGGAAGAAGGACAAGATGGGTGAAGCCAGGTGATAGCTGGAAAAGGGGTGGAGAAGAAGGAATCTGATAGCAGAGGAGAGTGGACCATGGGAGAAGGGGAAAGAGGAGGGGCACCGAGGGTGGTGATGGGCAAGTGAGGAGAAGCAGCAAGAGGCCAAACTGGGGAATTGAAGAGGGAAGAGAGAGGGAAATTACGAAAAGGAGAAATAAATGTTCATGCCATCAAGTTGAAAGCTACCTACACAAAATTTGTGGCTTTGCTTCTCCACCCTGAGAGTGGCTTCATCATGGCAAAAGAGGAAGCCCTGGACTGACATGTCAGAACAGGAATGGGGTTAGGAATTAAAATTGTTGGGCCCCAGAAATCTCTGCTTCTTGCTGATGGAGCAGAAGTGCTTGACAAAGCAGGCCCCCAATTTTTGTCAGGTTTCTCCAGCATAGTGGAGGCCATATCGAGTGCATCAGATACACTAGATGACCCCAACAGATTCGTAAGTGAAGTGTCTCCTCGCCTGGAAGGAAAGTTTGAATGGAAGAGGTGAACAGGTAGCATTTCTGCCACTTCCAGGGATAGGTGCCAGGAGAAGACAAGAAAAGCACAGAGGAAGTGATCCTTGCAGGAAAAGGAGAGTTGGGGGGAGGTTAAGATGTGTTTGGTGGTAGGGTACTGTTGAAGGAGACAGAAGTGGTGTTGGATGTGGAGGCTCATGGTTTCTCTGCAGATACTGGAAGTCTGAAATATATCAAATCACACTGTCCATATATTTCATTCTATCAGGGAAATGCTTTGTTCCCCCCATTTTCCACCTCCAGCTACTCTGTTACCCAGACTCTTTTTTGATCTCTTTTTGAACTTGATCTCTTTCTTGACTCCAATGAAGGTCCTGATATGAATCATTAATACTTTCTCTTTGCTTGACCTGCTAAGTTTGCCAGCATTTTACACCAACAGATTGTTCAACACCTGAAACAATGTACACAGACCATCATTTTACAGAATAATTTCCCAAACCACCGTCAAACAGGATGAAGAGGTCAATACTCCCCAATGCCATTAGGCTTTACAATTCTACCGCCAGGACTTAAGAACTTTTTAAAAGCTATTATTAATGCTTTTTGAGATAGTGATTTAGATGCATATCATATTCTTTACTGAGTTAAGTATTGTATGTAATTAGTTTTGCTACAACAAGTGTATGGGACATTGGAAAAAAGTTGAATTTCCCCATGGGGATGAATAAAGTATCTATCTATCTATCAATACCACTGACTCTGAAATGCCTTGCCAATTTAAATACCACTTAAGATAATAATTCTATTAGATTCCATCACTTCCTAGCAGTGCACACCAGATATCAATCAAAATCATAGTAGAGACATAGAGCACAGAAGCAGGCCCTAATGAGTGTATTTCTGTATGTTTGTGGTCAACTGCTGTTGTAGCCCGTCCACTTCAAGGTTCGATGTGTTGTGCGTTCAGAGATGCTCTTCTCTACATCACTGTTGTGTCCTAACATTTGAGTTACTGTCACCTTCCTGTCAGCTTGAACCAGTCTGGCCATTCTCCTCTGACCGCCCTCGTTAACAAGGTGCTTACACCCACAGAATTGCGCTCACTGGATTTTTTTTTTTGCACCATTCTCTGTAAACTCTAGAAAAATTCCAGAAGATCAGCAGTTTCCAATGTACTCAAGCCACCCCATCTGGCACCAAGAATCATTCCATGGTCAAAATCACTTGGGTCACATTTCTTCACCATTTTGATGTTCCATCCAAACAAGAACTGTACCTCTTGATACTTCTATATATTGCTGCCAGATGATTGGCTGATTAGATTAAGAGGCAGGTGTACTGGTATACTTAAAGTGGCCATTGAGTGGTTAAGGAGGCCATCTGGCCCATTGGGTTTCTGGCAACCACAAAGACAATCCCATCTATCCCATTCTTCTGTCAGACTAAAGGTCAATTAAAGTGACTGTTTAACTTGCCAATCATCAATCTTTGTGATATGTGAACCCAGGAGAAACTTAAGTGGGCAAACTCCACACAAAAGGCACAGAGAGGTCAGGTTTGAACTTTGGTTAATGCCCCTCCTCCCCTTCTTACCCCATCCCTGACATATTTAGTTGTTTGTTTTTTTCCTCTCTCTCTCTCTCTGACTGTTCTCCATCTCCTTCTGGTGCTTCCCCACCCCCTTTCTTTCTCCCGAGGCCTCCCGTCCCATGATCCTTTCCCTTCTCCAGCTCTGTATCACTTTCGCCAATCACCTTTCCAGCTCTTAGCTTCATCCCACCCCTTCCGGTCTTCTCCGATCATTTTGCATTTCCCCCTCCCCCCATTACTTTCAAATCTCTTACTATCTTTCGTTTCGATTAGTCCTGACGAAGAGTCTTGGCCCAAAATGTCGACAGTGCTTCTCCTTATAGATGCTGCCTGGCCTGCTGTGTTCCACCAGCATTTCATGTGTGTTGTTTGAACTTTGGTCACTGGAGCTGTGTTTGATGCAATAACATTGCTTGCTGTGTCACTTTCAGTTATCTGGCTATTCACTGGAGATTACCTGTGCATTATGCAATTCCAATAACCATTTTGCACTTCCACCCTCCAGACCATGCTCTCTCCTCACCACTCATTACTACCATTATGCAGGAGACTTAGCTCCCACACCACCATGTTCAGGAACAGTTATTACCCCTCAACCATCAGGCTCCAGAACCAACATGGATAACTTCATTCACCACAACTCTGAACTGACTGCACAATCATTTGTAGAGTCACTTACAAGGACTCTACAACTAACATTATCAGTATTATGTTTTATATTTGCACATTGGTTGTTTGTCAGTCTTTGTCTACATATAGTTGTTACAAATTCTATTGTATTCACCTGTAAATGCCTGCAAGAAAATGAATCCCAGGGTTGTATATGGTGATATACAGTATGTGTACTTACATAATAAATTAACAAACCATGCTAGTGTAGCCATTAGTATGACACTATTACAGCTCAGGAGGTAAGAATTCAAAGTTGCAAGCAAGTTTGTACATTTCTTCTGATGTGCACGTGAGTTTCCTCCAGTGCTACGGTTTTCTCCCATGGTCCAAAGATGTACCAGTTAGTAGGTAGATTGATCATTCTGAATTGTCCCATGATTAGGCTAGGGTTAAATCGGGGGTTGCTAGGGGATGCAGCTCAAAGGTCCTATTCCATGCTGTATAACCATATAACAATTACAGCACGGAAACAGGCCATCTTGGCCCTTTTAGTCCGTGCTGAACACTTACTTTCACCTAGTCCCGCTGACCCGCACTCAGCCCATACCAATATACCTATCCAATTTTTTTTTAAATGACAAAATCAAACCTGCCTCTACCACTTCTACTGGAAGCTCGTTCCACACAGCTACCACTCTCTGAGTAAAGAAGTTCCCCCTCGTGTTACCCCTAAACTTTTGCCCCTTAACTCTCAACTCATGTCCTCTTGTTTGAATCTCCCCTACTCTCAATGGAAAAAGCCTATCCATGTCAACTCAATCTATCCCCCTCATAATTTTAAATACCTCTATCAAGTCCCCCCTCAACCGTCTACGCTCCAAAGAATAAAGACCTAACTTGTTCAACCTTCCTCTGTAACTTAGGTGCTGAAACCCAAGTAACATTCTACTAAACACGAGGAAATCTGCAGATGCTGGAAATTCAAAATGCTGGTGGAATACAGCAGACCAGGCAGTATCTATAGGGAGAAGCGCTGTCGACGTTTCAGGCCAAGACCCTTCGTCAGGACACTGACATTCTAGTAAATTCTAGTAACATTCTAGTAAATCTCCTCTGTACTCTGTCTATTTTGTTGACATCTTTCCTATAATTCGGTGACCAAAACTGTACACAATACTCCAAATTTGGCCTTACCAATGCCTTCTACAATTTTAACATTACATCCCAACTCCTATACTCAATGCTCTGATTTATAAAGGCCAGCATACCAAAAGCTTTCTTCACCACCCTATCCACATGAGATTCCACCTTCAGGGAACTATGCACCATTATTCCTAGATCACTCTGTTCTTCTGCATTCTTCAATGCCCTACCATTTACCATGTATGTCCTAGTTGAATTATTCCTACCAAAATGTAGCACCTCACACTTATCAGCATTAAACTCCATCTGCCATCTTTCAGCCCACTCTTCTAACTGGTCTAACTCTCTCTGCAAGCTTTGAAAACCTACTTCTAAGTAAATAAAATCCAATAAAACATTCGTCAACCCCCAATCCCATGTGCTCACATTTTGTTTAATATTCTTGCTGTGCCAATTGATGTTTAAGAATGTGTAAGATGGGTTGGCCATCATTAGTTGGGGGATTGTGTGCCAGAGCTGTGAGGTAATATTGCAGCTCTATAAAATCCTGATTAGGCCGCACTTGGAATATTGTATTCAGTTCTGGTTGCCTCGTTAAAGGAAGGATGTGCAATATTTAGAAAGGGTGCAGAAGAGATTTACCAGAATGTTTCCTGGCTTAGTAAGCATATTCTGTGAAGATAGAATGAGCAAACTAAGGCTTTTCTCTTTGGGGCGAAGGAGAATGACAGGTGACTTGGTAGAGGTTACACGATGACAAGAGGCATAGATCACAGACAGCCAGAAACTTTCTCCTAGGGCAGAAATGGATTATACGAGGGCATAATTTTAAGGTAATTGGAAGAAAGTATATCAGATGTCAGAGGCAGGTTCTTTACACAAGGAATAGTGGGTAAAAGGAACAGGCATGGTGGTAAAGGCAGATACATTAGGAACATTTAATGTATCTTAGGTAGGCGCATGGATGAAAGAAAAATAGAGGGTTGTGTGGGAGAAAAGGGTTAGACCTTGATCTCAGATCTCAGTTGGCCAAATGGCTTGTACTGTGCTGTTACATTGCTTGTTCTGTTCTCCTGTGTGGCATTCTCTCAAAGTCACACTGAGTGTTTAAATATGCCACATACGCTGATTCCCCTTTTTTTTATTCTGCTAATTATAATTTCAGAAATTTCTCAAACGTGAAATTTCTTTCATAAGTCCATATTGACCATACCAAATCCTGTTATTTTTCCAAATGATCTCTTGCCACTTACCTAACATTACATGTTCTATCATGAAGGATTCCATACACCCTGCTCATGAACTATTTGTCCCACTCCTATCAGGATGGAGACAACGTAGCATCCACACCAGGACCACCAGACTCAAAAACAGTGACTTTCCCCAAGCAGTCTCTTCTCACTAACTACACCACTGCTTTATTATATCCCACCAGTCACCTTATGTACAGCCTGGCACCAGTTCATGGGCGTACAATCAATCCATGTATATATGCTATTTTATGCCTTTAGACTTGTTGCGTGTGTTTTAGTTTTAGTACTATTGGTTTTTTATCTTTTGTGGTTTTTCTGTGCTGCACTGGATCCACAGTAACAATTATAAGAACATACATAAGAACATAAGAGATAGGAGCAGGAGTAGGCCAATCGGCCCCTCAAGCCTGCTCCGCCATTCAACAAGATCATGGCTGATCCAATCTTAACTCTAGTTTTCACCGAATCCCACAAGGCAACAGTGCCAACCAACAGGGCACCATGCTGCCCATTTTATTTTATTATTCATCCCGCCCAAACCCATGTGATCACCCGGGGGGAAAAAACCGAGTTGCCAATTGAGGAGAAAAAATCTGGAAAATTCCTCTCCGACCCATCCAGGCTATCGAAAACTGGTCCAGGAGATCACATGGCTGATCTAAACCTAGCCTCATGTCCACTTACCTGCTCGCTCACCGTATCCCCAATGCCATTTTCATCCAGGAAAATGTCTATCTCCGTTTTGAATTTATTGAGTGTAGTAGCTTCCACAGCTCTCTGGGGCAGTAAATTCCACAGCCCCACTACCCTCTGAGTGAAGAAATTTCTCCGCATCTCAGTCCTGGAACGGCATCCCCTTATTTTAAGATTATGCCCCCTAGTCCTAGTTTCACCCATCATTGGGAACATTCTCCCCGCATCCACCCGATCAAGCCCCTTCACAATCTTATATGTTTCAATAAGATCGCCTCTCATTCTTCGGAACTCCAATGAGTAGAGTCCCAATCTACTCAACCTCTCATCATACATCAACCCACCCATCCCCGGAATTAACCTAGTGAACCTTCTCTGCACTGCCTTGAGAGCCAGTATGTCCTTTCTTAAATATGGACACCAGAACTGCACGCAGTACTCCAGGTGTGGTCTCACCAATACCCGGTACAACTGCAGTAAGACCTCCCTGTTCTTATACTCCATCCCCCTAGCAATAAAAGCCAGCATTCCATTGGCCTTCTTGACCACCTGCTGCACTTGCATACTAACTTTTTGTGTTTCCTGCACCAGGACCCCCAGATCCCTTTGCACAGAAGCACTTTCCAGTTTCTCTCCATTTAGATAATAACTTGCTCTATTATTTTTCCTGCCAAAGTGCAAGACCTCACACTTGTCAGTATTATATTTCATCTGCCAAATGTCTGCCCAATCACTCAGCCTATCTATGTCCCCCTGCAGGGTTTCAATGTCCTCCGCACTCATTACACTCCCCTCCCATCTTTATGTCATCAGCAAACTTCAATACGTTGCACTTAGTCCCTTTCTGCAAATCATTAATATAGATTGTAAAGAGTTGGGGTCCCAACACCGACCCCTGCGGAACACCACTAGTCACCAACTGCCAGTCTGAGAATAAACCATTTATCCCAACTCTGTTTTCTGTTAGAAAGCCAATCCTCCACCCATGCCAGAATATTATCCCCAATCCCATGATTTTTTACTTTAAGTAATAATCTTTGGTGTGGCACCTTGTCAAATGCCTTTTGGAAGTCCAAATACACCACATCCACTGGTTCCCCTTTATCTACCCTATATGTTGTGTCCTCAAAGAACTCCAACAAATTTGTCAAACATGACTTCCCTTTTGTAAAGCCATGCTGACTTTGTCCTATTAAGCTATGTTTATCCAAATGCCCTGTTACTGTTTCCTTAATTATCGATTCCAACATTTTGCCAACCACAGATGTTAGGCTAACTGGCCTATAATTCCCAGCCTTCTGTCTATTGCCCTTTTTAAATAGAGGAATTACATTAGCATTTTTCCAATCTGCCGGGACCATTGCCGAGTCCAGCGAGTTTTGAAAAATTATCACTAATGCATCCACAATCCCGACCGCCACTTCCCTTAAGATCCTAGGATGCAAGCCATCCGGTCCAGGGGATTTATCCACCTTCAGTCCCATTAATTTATCAAGTACCATTTCCTTGGTGATTTGAATCGTAGTTAGCTTCTCTCCCCCTAGAGCCTCCTGTTTATCCAGTGTTGGGATATTTTGAGTGTCCTCTACTGTAAAAACTGATACAAAATATTTGTTCAGCGTTTCCGCCATCTCCATGTCCCCTACCATTAATTTCCCGGTCTCATCTTCTAGGGGACCAACATTTACTTTAGCCACCCTTTTTCTTTTTATGTAACTATAAAAACTCTTACTATCTGCTTTTATGTTTTTCGCCAATTTACTTTCATAATCTATCTTCCCCTTCTTAATCAATCTTTTTGTTATTTGCTGCTGATCTTTAAAAGCTTCTCGATCTTCAATCTTCCCACTAGATTTAGCTACCTTATATAACTTTCTTTTTAGTCGTAAACTTTGCTTTATTTCTTTACTTAGCCACAGATAACTATTTTTTCCTTTACACCCTTTTTTCTTCAGTGGAATATATTTTTCTTGATAGTTGTAAAATAACTCCTTAAATATACACCACTGATCAAGTACCGATCTACCCTTTAATCTATTTTCCCAATCTATCTTAAGCAATTCCGCTCTCATACCATCATAGTCTCCTTTATTTAAGCTCAGTAAGTTTGTTTGAGATCCAACCCTCTCATCCTCTAATTGAATATGGAATTCGACCATGTTATGGTCACTCATTCCAAGGGGATCCTTTACTAGGACATTTTTTATTAGTCCTGTCTCATTACACAGGACCAGATCTAAGACTGCTTGCCCCCTTGTTGGCTCAGTAACGTATTGTTCAAGGAACCCATCCCGAATACACTCAATAAACTCTTCTTCAAGGCTGCCGTGTCCGACTTGATTAGTCCAGTCAATATGAAAGTTAAAATCCCCCATAATTATAGCTGTTCCCTTATTACAAGCTCCAACTATTTCCTGATTTATGCTCCGACCAACTGAGTTACAGCTGTTTGGAGGCCTATAGACTACTCCCACCACTGCTTTTTTCCCTTCACTATTTCTTATTTCTACCCAAATTGTTTCGTTATCCTGATCCTTTGAGCCAATATCATTTCGCTTTATTGCAGTGATTTCTTGCTTTATTAACATAGCCACCCCACCTCCTTTTCCTTCTTGCCTGTCTCTCCTAATTGTCGAATACCCTTGTATGTTTAATTCCCAGTCCTGGTCACCCTGCAGCCATGTTTCCGTAATTGCCACAATATCATAACCATACGTAATTATTTGTACCGTCAACTCATCAATTTTATTCCTAATACTACGTGTATTCAAATAAAGGACTTTCAAATATGTTTGACACTTATTTCCTACCTTTTCCTTTTGTATAACTTTACGCTTATCTCCGTACATTCTTTCCCCTCCTGACACACTCTGTCTTTTTATTCCTCCACTTTTACCTACATCCATTACCTTCTCCATTGTCTTTTTAATTATTTGCTCTCTAGAATCCTCCCCCCCACTAGTTAGTTTAAAGACCTCTCTGCAGCCCTAGTTATATGATTCGCCAGGACACTAACCCCAGCCCGGTTCAGGTGAAGCCCGTCCCTCCGGAACAGTTCTCTCCTGTCCCAGTACTGGTGCCAGTGTCCCAAGAAGCAAAACCCACTTCTCCCACACCAGTCTTTGAGCCATGCATTTAACTCCCTAATTTTATTTAACCTAGCCAAATTTGCTCGTGGCTCAGGTAATAATCCAGAGATTATTACCCTTGAGGTTCTGTTTTTTAATTTGACCCCTAGCTGCTCATATTCCTGTAACAGAACCTTCTTCCTTGTCCTATCTATGTCATTAGTACCGATGTGTACCAAGACAACTGGATCGTCCCCCTCCCACTGCAAGTTTCTCTCCAGCCCAGAAGAGATGTCCTTAACCCTGGCACCAGGCAGGCAACATAGCCTTCGGGACTCTCGCTCTTGGTTGCAGAGAACCCTATCTATCCCCCTGACGATACTGTCCCCTATTACTACAACATTTCTATTGACTCCCCCCTCTGGAATGGCCCCCCACTCCACGGTGCTATGGGCAGGTTGCTCATCCTCCCCACAGTCCCCGCTCCTGCCCTCACAGGGAGTTAAAGCCTCAAATCTGTTGGACAAGAGCAAGGCCTGCATCTCCTCCAGCCCTACCTCCTGGATTCCCCTACTTGCCTCACTCATAGCCACACCATCCTGTGCTTGACTGCAGTCTACATTAGTTAATCTATTAGGTGTGGCTATCTCCTGGTACACAGAGTCCAGGTAACTCTCCCCCTCCCTGATGTGTCGCAGTGTCTGAAGCTCGGACTGCAGCTCATCAATATGAAGCTGGAGTTCCTCGAGCAACAAACACTTGCTGCAAATGTAGTCGCCATGACCCTCAATGGGGTCTACCGGTTCCCACGTCTCGCAGCAGTAACACATCACCTGCTCCATGCTATATAGTTAATTTAATGTACTAGTATTAGTTATGCAAGAACCCTTTGCCCCAATACAGCTAACTATCACACTATTTTACAATACTTTTAAAGTTATAAGTGTAAAAGGAGGCAGGACTACTTACCAAGCAACTAGCTGTGAGAGCTCTGCAGCTCTGGTCTTCCTCGCCTCGCCAAATTATTTTGTTCTTACACTTGTGTACAGGAAATGACAATCTTGAATCTTTTCATGAGCCTTCCTTATGCAGTGGCACTGATCTTATTGTAGATAGTACTCCTGGGTTATTCACTGGGTAAGGATTTGCAGCATACAATATTGTAAACCTTGCAAAATTTAGGGGCAAGCAGCTGTTATTACAAAGTTAGTTGTTACAAAGAAGGCTTGACAGCAGCTTTTTTTCTTTAGGAGTTTGAGATCTGATTTGTCACCAAAACCTCTTGTAAACATATGCAGATGTCCCGTAGAGAGCATTCTAACTGGTTGCATCACCACTTGGTATGGAGGGGCCACTGCCCAGGATCAGAAAAAGCAGCTGAGGTTTGCAAACTCAGCCAGCTCCATCACCAGCACTAGCCTCCCCAGCATCGAGGACACATTCAAAAAGCAATGCCTCAAGAAAGACAGCATCAGTAGTTAAGGGCCCCCATCTCCCACGATACGTCTTCTCATTGCTATCTTAAAGGAGGAGGTAGTAGTAGGCAGACGCCAATCCCAGGGGATCATGGGTTTGTGCCTGTGGGCGTGTCCTCTCCAGGGCACAAGCCTGGGTGGGAAGATTTGAAGAACCGGCTGTTGCCCATGCAGCGGGTTTCCCATCTCCACGTTACCGATATAGTCCAAGGGAAGGGCAAGCATTGATACAAAGGATGCCAGAGTGAAGTTGTAAACAACGTCAAACTGCCTGAGGGACCCAGCTCCGGGTTTCTTCCTCGGGGTTTACTCCTGAAGCTTTTCCCATGGTGGGTATGGCTGCAGTATATTTCTTATTGTAATTTATAGTTATTACACTGTACTGCTGCTGCAAAACAACAAGAGTCAGTGATATTGAACCTGATGTTGATTCTGATTCTTGTTATGCATTGGTCACTACAGCTTTTTGACACAATGTTTCTGTTTTTTCTCTTTAACTAGCCCAAAGACTATTGCTGGAATTGCCTCTGCTCTCTTTCTATTTATTGTCATCATCGGGATTATTGTTTGCTGTTTCTTGTGTTCCTGCTGTTACCTGTATCGACGGAGACACCAGCTAAGAGAGCAATTCGCAGGTCAGTGAACCAATCAGCATAGACATTCTAGACCCCCATTTCTTGGGGGGGGGTCAAGAAGCAATACCCCCCCCCCCCCCAATTCAACCTCAGGCTAATCACAGGACAATTTACAATGACCAGTCAACCTACCAGCAAGTACATCTTTGGGCTGTGGGTGGAAACCAGAGTGTGCGGAGAAACTTCACACTTTCTACGGGAAGAATACACAAACTCCTTACGAATGATGTTCCGAACTCCAGAGCCCCCAATTTGTAATCACCTTGCACTAACTACTGCGCTTCCCAGCTAACACATGCTGTTGTAGGGGAAAGAGCAGTGAAGACTAGTAAATAGAGATGTGTATTGTGCTTGGGCAGTAACAAATTCTGTGGCAGCTGAACATGAACAGGTAGCAGCAGACGAAGTGGAATGCAGCAGTGACACCTCCAGGTGCTTTTGGCAGATCAACAACCCTTTGGTCTGCCTGAAACCTGTTAGTCGACTGGCTCAGTGATAGTCCATGGAGGAATGCTGCTGAGAAACTGCTGTTGGTTTTTTTTTAATCAATTCATTAGAAAGAGATAACATTGTGGATAGAGCTAAAGAATTGCAAAGGTAAAAAGACCCTGATGGGAGTTGTATATAGACCCCCACCCAAACAGTGGTAAGGATGTGGTCTACAAATTACAATGGGAGATAGAAAATGCAGGCCAAAAGGACAATGTTTCAATACTCATGTGGGCTTTGGGAAAATCGGTTAGAGCTTGATCCCAGAGGGGGAATTTCTAGAGTGTCTATGCGATGGCTTTTCAGAGAAGCTCATGGCTGAGCCCACTAGAGGATCAGCTATTCTGGATTGGGTGTTGTGCAAAGAGCCAGAATTGATTAGAGAGCTTAAGGTAAAAGGGAGAGGGAAGGGCAGGAGTCAGAGGTTAGAGAGCACCCCTGTGGCTGTCCCCCTTAACAATAAGTCCTCCTGCTTGAGTACTGTTGGGGGGACGGCCTACCTGGAGGAAACAACAGTGGCCGCTCCTCTGACACAGAGTCTGGCCCTGTGGCTCAGAAGGGTAGGGAAAGGAAAAAGATGGCAGCAGTGATAGGGGACTCTATAGTTAAGGGGTCAGACAGACAATTCTGTGAATGCAGGAAAGAAGCACGGATGGTAGTTTGCCTCCCAGGTGCCAGGGTCCGGGCGTCCATGATATCCTGAAGTGGGAAGGTGAACAGCCAGAGGTTGTGGTACATATTGCTACCAACGACATAGGTAGGAAAAGGGAGGAGGTCCTGAAAGCAGACTAGAGGGAGTCAGGAAGGAAGTTGAGAAGCAGGACCTCAAGGGTAGTAATCTTGGGATTACTGCCTGAGCCACGTGACAGCGAGTATACGAATAGAGTGAGGTGGAGGATAAATAAGTGGCTGAGTGATTGGAGTGGGGGCAGGGATTCAGATTTCTGGATCATTGGGACCTCTTTTGGGGCAGGAGTGACCTGTACAAAAAGGATGTGTTGCACTTGAATCCTGGGGGACCAATATCCTGGCAGGGAGGTTTGCTAAAGCTATTGAGAGTTTAAACTAGAATTGATGGGGGAGTGGGAACCAAACTGAAGAGATGGAGGAAGAAATGGTTGGCTCACAAACAGAGAAAGCTTGGAGACAGTGCAAGATGGAGGATAGGCAGGTGATCGAGAAGGGATGTGCTCAGACCGATGGTTTGAGATGTGTCTATTTTAATGCAAAGTGTATTATGAACAAAGCGGATGAGCTTAGAGCATGGATCATTGCTATGATGTTGCAGCCGTTACAGAGACTTGGATGGCTCAGGGACAGGTATGGTTACTAAAGCCAGGCTTTAGCTATTTCAGAAAGGACAGGGAGGGAGGCAAAAGAAGTTGGGGAGTGGCACTGCTGATCAGTGTCACAGCTGCAGAAAAGGAGGAAGTCATGGTCTACTGAGCCTCTGTGGGTGGAAGTTAGAAACAGGAAGGGATCAATAACTCTTCTGGGTGTTTTTTATAGACCACCCAATGGTAACAGGGACATCGAGGAGCAGATAGGGAGACAGATTCTGGAAAGGTGTAATAATAACAGGGTTTTTGTGGTGGGAGATTTTAATTTCCCAAGTATTGATTGGCATGTCCCTAGAGCGAGGAGTTTAAATGGGGTGGAGTTTTGTTAGGTGTGTTCAAGAAGTTTCGACATGATATCTAGATAAGCCTACAAGAGGAGAGGCTGTACTTGATCTGGTATTGGGAAATGAACCTGGTCAGCTGTCAGATCTCTCAGAGGGAGAGCATTTTGGAGATAGTGATCACAATTCTATCTCCTTTACCATAGCATTGGAGAGGGATGGAAAAGTTAGGAAAGTGTTTAATTGGAGTAAGGGGAAATATGAGGCTATCAGGCAGGAACTTGGAAGCATAAATTGGGAACAGATGTTCTCAGGGAAATGTACAGAAGAAATGTGGCAAATGTTCAGGGGATATTTACGTGGAGTTCTGCATAGGTACGTTCCAATGAAACAGGGAATGGATGGTAGGATACAGGAACCATGGTGTACAGAGGCTGTTGTAAATCTAGTCAAGAAGAAGAGCTTACGAAAGGTTCAAAATACTAGGAAATGAAAGAGATCTGGAAGATTATAAAGCTAGTAGGAAGGAGCTTAAGAAAGAAATTAGGAGAGTCAGAAGGGGCCATGAGAAGGCCTTGGCAGACTGCATTAAAGAAAACCCCAAGGCATTCTACAAGTATATGAAGAGCAAGAGGACAAGACGTGACAGAATAAGACCAATCAAGTGTGACAGTGGAAAAGTATGTATGGAACAGGAGGAGATAGCAGAGGTACTTAATTAGTACTTTGCTTCAGTATTCACTACGGAAAAGGATCTTGGTGATTGTAGTGATGACTTACAGCAGACTGAAAAGCTTGAGCATGTAGATATTAAGAAGGAGGATGTGCTGGAACTTTTGGAAAGCATCAAGTTGGATAAGTTACTGGGTCCGGACAAAATGTACCCTAGGCTACTGTGGGAGGCGAGAAAGGAGATTGCAGAGCCTCTGGTGATGATCTTTGCATCATCAATGAGGACAGAAGAGGTTCCAGAGGGTTGGAGGGTTGCAGATGTTGTTCCATTATTCAAGAAAGGGAGTAAAGATAGCCCAGGAAATTATAGACGAGTGAGTCTTACTTAAGTGGTTGGTAAGTTGATGGAGAAAATCCTGAAAGGCAGGATTTATGAACATTTGGAGAAGCATAATATGATTAGGAATAGTCAGCTTGGCTTTGTGTAAGGCAGGTCGTGCCTTACGAGCCTGATTGAATTTTTTGAGGATGTGACTAAACACATTGATGAAGGAAGAGCAGTAGATGTAGTGTATATGGATTTCAGCAAGGCATTTGATGAGGTGCCCCATGCAAGGCTTATTGAGAAAGTGGGGAGGCATGGGATCAAAGGGGACATTGCTTTGTGGATCCAGAACTGGCTTGCCCACAAGAAGGCAAAGAGTGGTTGTAGACAGGTCATATTCTGCATGGATGTCAGTCACCAGTGGTGTGCTTCAGGGATCCGTTCAGGAACCTCTACTCTTCGGGATTATCATAAATGACCTATGAAGAAGTGGAGAGATGGGTTTATAAATTTGCTGATGACACAAAGGTTGAGGGTGTTGTGGATAGTGTGGAGGGCTGTCAGAGGTTACAGCGGGTCATTGATACTGGGCTGAGAAGTGGCAGATGGAGTTCAACCCAGATAAGTGTGAGATGGTTCATTTTTGTAAGTCAAATATGATGGCAGAATATAGTATTAATGGTAAGACTCTTGACAGTGTGGAGGATCAGAGGAATCTTGGGGTCCAAGTCCATAGGACACTCAAAGCTGCTGCGCAGGTTGACTCTGTGGTTAACAAAACATACGGTGCATTGACCTTCATCAATCGTGGGATTGAGTTTAGGAACTGTGAGATAATGTTGCAGCTATATAGGACTCTGGTTAGACCCCACTTGGAGTACTGTGCTCAGTTCTGGTTGCCTCACTGTAGCAAGGATGTGGAAACTATAGAAAGGGTGCAGAGGAGACTTACAAGGATGTTGTCTGGATTGGGGAGCATGCCTTATGAGAATAGGTTGAGTGAACTCGGCCTTTTCTCCTTGGAGAAACGGTGGATGAGAGGTGACTTCATGGAAGTGTACAAGATAATGAGAGGCATTGATCACGTGGATAGTCAGAGGCTTTTTCCCAGGGCTGAAATGGCTAGCATGAGAGGACATAGTTTTAAGGTGCTTGGAAGTAGGTACAGAGGAGATGTCAGAGGTAAGTTTTTATGCAGAGAGTGGTGAGTGTGTGGAGGCACATCTGATAGAGTCTTTTAAGAGACTCCTGGACAAGTACATGGAGTTAAGAAAAATAGAAGGCTATGGGTAATCCTAAGTAATTTCTAAGGTAGGGACATGTTCGGCACAGCTTTGTGGGCCAAAGGGCCTGTATTGTGCTGTAGGTTTTCTATGTTTCTAACCCTGTGGGGAGGCAATATGATTAAATTTACCTTGAATTTTGAGGAGGAGAAGCTAAAGTCATTATTACAGTGGAGTAAAGGGAATTACAGAGGCTTGAGAGAGGAGTTGGCCAGAATTGATTGGAAAAGAACACTGGCAGGGATGACGGCAGCGAGCAATGGCTGGAATTCCTGGAAGCAATTCGGAAGGCACAGGATATATACATCCCAAACAGGAAGAAGTATTCTAAAGGCAAGATGACACTGGCTAACAAGGGAAGTCAAAGCCAACATAAAAACTAAAGAGAGGGCATGTAATGGAACAAACATTAGTAGGAAGTTAGAAGATTGGGAAGCTTTCAACTACCAACAGAAGGGAACCAAAAAATTCATTAAGAATGTAAAGATGGAATACGAACGTAAGCTAGCCAGTAATATTAAAGAGGATACCAAAAGTTTCTTCAGGTACTCAAGTTGTAAAAGAGGTGAGAGTGGATATCAGACTGCTGGAAAACAATGCTGGAGAAGTAGTAATTGGGGACAATGAAATGGTTGACAAAGTATGGTGAAAGGTCCAGGTGTCAGGGGTCATGAAGTGTGTGAAGTTACCATTACTGGAGAGGAGGTTCTTGGGAAACTGAAAAGTCTAAAAGTAGACAAGTCGGTTTTGCCAGATGATGTTCACCCCAGGGGTCTGAAAGAGGTGGCTGAAGAGATTTTGGAAGCATTTCAAGAATCACTAGATTCTGGAATTGTTCTAGACAACTGGAAAATTGCAAATGTCATTCCACTCTTCAAGAAGGGAGAGAGGCAGAAGAAACGAAACTATCGGCCAGTTAGACTGACCTCAGTGAATGGGAAGATGTTGGAGTTGATTATTAAGGATGAGGTCTCAGGATACTTGGAGGCACGTGATTTTTTTTTAAAAAAGGCTGTAGTCAGCATTGTTTCCTTGAGGGAAAATCTTGCCTGACAAATCTGTTGGAATTCATTGCAGGAATAACAAGCAAAATAGACAAAGAAGAATCAGTTGATTTTGTGTACTTGTAAGCTCGTATTTTCAAAAGGCCTTTGACAAGGTGCCACACAGGAGCCTACTTAACAAGCTATGAGCCCATGGTATTACCGGAAAGATTCTAGCATTGATAAAGCTGTGGTTGATTGGCAGGAGGCAATGAATGGGAATAAAGGGAGCCTTTTCTGGTTGGCTGCTGGTGTTCCACAGGGGTCTGTGTTGGGACTGATTCTTTTTACATTATATTTCGATGATTTGAATGATGGAGTTGGTGGCTTTGTTGCAAGGTTTGCAGACAGTATAAAGATAGGTGGAGAGGAAGGTAGTTTTCAGGATGTAGAGAGGGAAGGACAGACAGATTAGGAGAATGGGCAAAGAAATGGCAGATGGAATACAGTGTCGGGAAGTGTATGGTCATGCACTTTGGTGCAAGAAATGAAGAGAAAATACAAAAAACTGAGGTGCAAAGGGAATTGGGAGTTCTTGTGCAGGATTCCCTAAATGTTAATTTGCATGTTGAGTCTGTGGTGAGGAAGGCAAATGCAATGTTAGCATTCATTTCAAGAGGACTAGAAATGAGGGTGTAAAAGCAGGGTATAACGTTGAGACTTTATAAAGCACTGTTGAGGCCTCACTTGGAGTATTGTGAGCAGTTCTGGGTCCCTTAGAAAGGATGAGCTGAAACTGGAGAGGATCCCAAGGACCTTCATGAACATGATTCCAGAATTGAGTGGTTTGTCGTATGAAGAGCATTTGATGGCTCTGGGCCTGTATTCACTAGAATTCAGAAGAATGAGGGGTGACCTCATTGCAACCTATCGAATAGTGAAAGGCCCTGATAAAGTGGATGCAGAGAGGATTTTTCCTATGACAGGGGAGTCTAAGACCAGAGGATATGATTTCAGAATGGAGGGGTGTCCTTTTAGAACAGAGGTGAGGAGAAATTTCTTTAGCCAGAGAGTGGTTTATCTGTGCAATTCTTTGCCACAGGCAGCTGTGGAGGCCAAGTCTTTATGTATATTTAAGGCAGAGGTTGATAGATTCTTGATTCAGGGCACGATGGGATACAGGGAGAAGGCAGGAGATTGGGGCTGAGAGGAAAATTGGATCAGCCATGATGAAATGGCAGAGCAGACTTGGGCCAAATGGCCTAATTCTACTCCTATATCTTATGGTGTTATGTTACTCTCTGTGATGTCTGCATTCCTCAAATCAGCACAACTACACATTTGTATTTCTGTGTATTAATTGTAAGGTTTCTTTAGGTCCAAGAGAGGTGGTTCACAGCTATCCAATGCACCCAGCTTATCCCTCGAACGTGTCACCAGGAATGCAGGCTCCATATCCAACTGCTCCAGCCTATGGTGCTGCAGGTAAGTTCTCCTTGGGCTATGTGTAAAACTATAAACAAGGAAAGACTGGGCATTTTAACTAATATCAAGGCTGGGCAAAGTTATGCTGTTGGTAAAGGGGATCAAGGATTAACTTAATTCATCATAGGCGGCTTCTGGTTAATTCGGACATCAGGACCAGTACATTTTGGCTCAATTATAAGGGCTGTGCCAATAATCTGGTTCCATGGAAATAGTTAAAAAGGTTTTAAAAACAGTCAAATTACTGTTTAACTGAGTAACAGGTTATATATTTACAGTTGAAGTCAGAAGTTTACATGCACCTTAGCCAAATACATTTAAACTCAGTTTTTCACAATTCCTGACATTTAATTCTAGAAAACATTCCCTGTCTTAGGTCAGTTAGGATCACAACTTTATTTTAAGAATGTGAAATGTCAGAATAATAGTAGAGAGAATGATTTATTTCAGCTTTTATTTCTTTCATCACATTCCCAGTGGGTTAGAAGTTAACATACACTTTGTTAGTATTTGGTAGCATTGCCTTTAATTTGTTTAACTTGGGTCAAAAGTTTTGGGTAGCCTTACACAAGCTTTTCACAATAAGTTGCTGGAATTTTGTTCCATTCCTCCAGACAGAACTGATGTAACTGAGTCAGGTTTGTACACCTCCTTGCTTGCACACGCTTTTTCAGTTCTGCCCACAAATTTTCTATCGGATTGAAGTCAGGGCTTTGTGATGGCCACTCTAATACCTTGACTTTGTTGTCTTAAGCAATTTTGCCACAACTTTGGAGGTATGCTTGGGGTCATTGTTCATTTGGAAGACCCATTTACGACCGAGATTTAACTTCCTGGATGATGTCTTGAGATGTTGCTTCAATATATCCGCATAATTTTCTTTCCTCATGATGCCATCTATTTTGTGAAGTGCACCAGTCCCTCCTGCAGCAAAGCACCCCCACAACATGATGCTGCTACCCCCATGCTTCATGGTTGGGATTGTGTTCTTCGGCTTGCAAGCCTCACCCTTTTTCCTCCAAACATAACGATGGTCATTTATGGCCAAACAATTCAATTTTTGTTTCATCAGACCAGAGGACATTTCTCCAAAAAGTAAGATCTTTATCCCCATGTGCACCTGCAAACTGTAGTCTGGGCTTTTTATGGTGGTTTTGGAGCAGTGGCTTCTTCCTTGCTGAGCAGCCTTTCGGGTTATGTCGATATAGGACTCGTTTTACTGTGGTTATAGATACTTGTCTACCTATTTCCTCCAGCATCTTCACAAGGTCCTTTGCTGTTGTTCTGGGATTGATTTGCACTTTTCACGCGAATGTACGTTCATCTCTAGGTGACAGAATGTGTCTCCTTCCTGAGCGGTATGATAGCTGTGTGGTCCCATGGTGTTTGTACTTGCATACTGTTGTTTGTACCTTCAGACATTTGGGAATTGCTCCCAAGGATGAACCAGACTTGTGGAGGTCCACAGTTTTTTTTCTGAGGTCTTGGCTGATATCTTTTGAATTTGTTTGTAAACTTCTGACCCACTGGAATTGTGATATAGTCAATTAAAAGTGAAATAATCTGTCTGTAAACAATTGTTGGAAAAATTACTGGTGTCATGCACAAAGTAGATGTCCTCAATGTCTTGCCAAAACTATAGTTTGCTAATATGAAATCTGTGGAACGGTTAAACAATGAGTTTTAACGACTTCAACCTAAGTGCATGTAAACTTCTGACTTCAACTGTAAATGAAATACAGAACAAATTAGAACGCTGCCAATGCTGATACAGTACTATAAAACTGTGTATTAGTTCCTAATCATTATCGACAAAGGAATTCAGTATGTCACAGTGTTCTTTTGATTGACTGTAAATGAACAAAGTCAGCACAGATAACTAGTGTAGATAAGGGACTGCCTTATAACCATATAACAATTACAGCATGGATACAGGCCATCTCGCCCTTCTAGTCTGTGCCGAACGCTTACTCTCACCTAGTTCCTCCAACCTGCACTCAGCCCATAACCCTCCATTCCTTTCCTGACCATATACCTATCCAATTTTACTTTAATGACAACATAGAACCTGCCTCTACCACTTCTACTGGAAGCTCGTTCCACACAGCTACCACTCTCTGAGTAAAGAAATTCCCCCTCGTGTTACCCCTAAACTTTTGCCCCCTAACTCTCAACTCATGTCCTCTTGTTTGAATCTTCCCTACTCTCAATGGAAAAAGCCTATCCACGTCAACTCTATCTATCCCCCTCATAATTTTAAATACCTCTATCAAGTCCCCCCTCAACCTCCTACGCTCCAAAGAATAGAGACCGAACTTGTTCAATCTTTCCCTGTAACTTAGGTGCTGAAACCCAGGTAACATTCTAGTAAATCTTTTCTGTACTCTCGATTTTGTTGACATCTTTCCTATAATTCGGTGACCAGAACTGTACACAATACTCCAAATTTGGCCTTACCAATGCCTTGTACAATTTTAACATTACATCCCAACTCCTATACTCAATGCTCTGATTTATAAAGGCCAGCATACCAAAAGCTTTCTTCACCACCCTATCCACATGAGATTCCACCTTCAGGGAACTATACACCATTATTCCTAGATCATTCTGTTCTACTGCATTCCTCAATGCCCTACCATTTACCATGTTTTGATTATTCTATTTTGATTATTCCTACCAAAATGTAGCACCTCACACTTATCAGCATTAAACTCCATCTGCCATCTTTCAGCCCACTTTTCTAACTGGCCTAAATCTCTCTGCAAGCTTTGAAAACCTACTTCATTATCCACAACACCACCTATCTTCGTATCATCTACATACTTACTAATTCCAATTTACCACCCCATCATCCAGATCATTAATGTAAATGACAAACAACATTGGACCCCCAGTACAGATCCCTGAGGCACACCACTAGTCACCGGCCTCCAACCTGACAAACAGTTATCCACCACTACTCTCTGGCATCTCCCATCCAGCCACTGTTGAATCCATTTTACTACTTCAATATTAATACCTAATGATTGAACCTTCCTAACTAACCTTCCGTGTGGAACCTTGTCAAAGGCCTTACTGAAGTCCATATAGACAACATCCACTGCTTTACCCTCGTCAACTTTCCTAGTTACCTCTTCAAAAAATTCAATAAGATTTGTCAAACATGACCTTCCACGCACAAATCCATGTTGACTGTTTCTAATCAGACCCTGTCTATCCAGATAATTATATATACCATCTCTAAGAATACTTTCCATTAATTTACCCACCACTGACGTCAAACTTAATTGCTAGGTTTACTCTTAGAACCCTTTTTAAACAATGGAACAACATGAGCAATACGTCAATCCTCCGGCACCATCCCCATTTCTAATGACATTTGAAATATTTCTGTCAGAGCCTCTGCTATTTCAACACTAATTTCCCTCAAGGTCCTAGGGAATATCTTGTCAGGACCCAGAGATTTATCCACTTTTATATTCCTTAAAAGCACCAGTACTTCCTCCTCTTTAATTGTCATAGTTTCCATAACTTCCCTACTTGTTTCCCTTACCTTACACAATTCAATATCCTTATCCTTAGTGAATACTGAAGAAAAGAAATTGTTCAAAATCTCCCCCATCTCTTTCGGCTCCACACATAGCTGTCCTCTCTGATTCTCTAAGAATGTTTTACAATGTTTTCGATGATTGCATCCTCAATCTTCATCTTCATTATAACTTTCAACGTGATTGTTGATATCATCATATTTTTCTTAGTGCGTTGGCACCGCTCCAGCTACTCTGCTTTAATTTTGATCTCCAGCATTGTCTGTGTAGAGTTTGCATCTTTTTCTTGTGACCACGTCACCTGGGTTTCCTCCTGTTTTCGAAAGACTTGTGGGCTGTAGGATTAGTTGCCCGCTATAAATGCCTCTAGTGCTGGTAAGTGGTAGAATCCAGAGAATGGTGTGGTTGATGGGGTGAACAGTGTAAATGGTGTTACATGGTCGGTGAGCAAAAGGGCCCGTTTCCATATGGTATTGCTTTTAGCAGTATAAGAATAGGTGCATACTGTTTCTGTTCCCTCTGCTTTACCACAGCCAATACCAAAGTTCAAAGTAAATTGATCTGAAAGCAGATGTGCTAGAATTGGAGAAGATCCAGAGGAGGTTCATGAGAATGATTCCAGGAATGAAAGGGTTAACATGTCAGGAGCATTTGATGGCTCTGGGCCTGGGCTCACTGGAATTTAGAAGAATAAGGGGAGATCTCATTGAAACCTGTCGAATATTGAAAGGCCTAGATAGAGTGGATGTGGAGAGGATGTTTCCTCTAGAGGTCTCAGCTACAGAATAAGGAATTCCTTTAATCAGAGGGTGGTGACTCTTTAGAATTCATACTACGGACTGCTGTGAAGGCCAGGTCATTTAGACCATAAAACAGGAGCAGAATTAGACCATTTGGTCCATTGAGTCTGCTCCGCCATTCAACCATGGCTGATCCCTTTTCCCCTCCTCAACCCCAGTTCACAACCTTCTCCCCATAATCTTTGATGCCATGTCCAATCAAGAACCCATCAATCTCTGCCTTAAGTACACCCAATGACCTGGTCTCCACGGCTGCATGTGGTAACAAATTCCAAAAATTCACTACCCTCTGGTTAATGAAATTTCCCTGCATCTCTGTTTTTAAAATGGATGCCTCTCTATCCTGAGGCTGTGTCCTCTTGTCCTAGATTCTCCCACCATGAGAAACATCCTTTCCACATTTACTCTGTCAAGGCTTTTCAACATTTGTAAGAATTCAATGAGATTCCCCCCCCCCCCATCCTTCTAAATTCCAATGAGAACAGATCCAGAGCCATCAAACGTTCCTCATATGATAACCCTTTCATTTCCAGAATAATCTTTGTGAACCTCCCCTGAACCCTCTCCAATTACAGCATATCAATTCTTAGATGCGGAGCCCAAAACTGTTCACAATATTTAAGGTGAAGCCTCACCAGTGCCTTGTAAAGCCTCAGCATCACATTCCTGCTCTTATATTCAAGACCTCTTGAAATGAATGGCAACATTGCATTTGCCTTCCTCACAACCGACTCAACCTGTAAGTTAACCTTTAGGATGTCCTGCACAAGGACTCCCAAGTCCCTTTGCATCTCAGATTTTTGGATTTTCTCCCCATTTAGGAAATAGTCTGCACATTTATTTCTACTACCGAGGTGTATGACCATGCATTTTCCAACATTATATTACATTTGCCACTTTCTTGCCCATTCTCCTAATCTCTCCAAGTCCTTCTGCATCCTACCTGTTTCTTCAACACTACCTGTCCCTCCAGCAATCTTCGTTTCATATGCAAACTTGTCATCAAAGCCATGTATTCCATCATCCAAATCATTGATACACAGTATAAAAGGAATCAGTCCCAACACCAACCCCCGTGGAACACCACTAGTCACTGACAGCCAAACAGACAAGGATCCTTTTATTCCCACTCACTGCCTCCTAACAGCTAGCCAATGCTGTAACCATGTGAGTAACTTCCCTGTCATATCATGGGTTCTTAACTTGTAACACCTTGTCAAAAGCCTTCTGAAAGTCCAAGTATACAACATCCACTGCATCCCCTTTATCTATCCTACTTGTAATTTCCTCAAAGAATCCCAACAGGTTAATCAGGAAGGAAACCATATTAACTTTGTCCTCTCTTGACCTGTGTCATCAAGTACTCCATCACATCATCCTTAACAATTGAATCGAATATCTTCCCAACCACTGAGATCAGGCTAACTGGTCTATAATTTCCTTTCTGCTGCCTTCCTCCTTTCTTAAAGAGTGGAGAGACAGTTGCAATTTTCCAGTCCTCTGGCACATCCCAGAGTCAATGATTTTTGAAAGGTCATTACTAATGCCTCCACAATCTCTACCACACCTCTTTCAGAAGCCTAGGGTGCAGTTCATGGGTCTGAATATACGACATCCACTACATCCCCTTTAACTATCCTACTTGTAATTCCCTCAGAGAGTTCCAACAGGTTAATCAGGCAGGATTTTCCCTTAAGGAAACCATGCTGACTTTGTCCTATCTTGTCCTGTGTCACGAACTACTCCATCACCTCATCCTTAACAATTGACTCCAACATCTTCCCAACCACTGAGATCAGGCTAACTGGTCTATAATTTCCTTTCTGTTGTCTTCCTCCTTTCTTAAAGAGTGAAGGACATTTGCAATTTTCCAGTCCTCTAGCACCATGGCAGAGTCCAATGAACTTTGAAAGATCATTTCTAATGGCACCACAATCTCTAACGATACCTCTTTCAGAATCCTAGGGTACAATTCATCTGGTCTGGGTGTCTTGTGTACCATTAGGTCTTTCAGCTTTTTGAGCACCTTCTCCCTTGTAATAGTAACTGCACTCACTTCTCTTCCTTCACACCCTTCAATACCTGGCACACAACTACTGTCTTCCACAGTGAAGACTGATGCAAAATACTCATTTAGTTCATCTGACATCTCCTTGTCCCCCATTATTATTTCTCTGGCCTTATTTTCGAGCAGTCCTATATCCACTCTTATTTCCCTTTTAATTTTTACATATTTGAAAAAGCTTTTACCATCCATTTTGATATTGTTTGCTAGCTTGTTTTTGTATTTAATCTTTTCCCTTCTAATGATTCTTTTAGGTGCTTTCTCTATGTTTTTAAAAGATTCCCAATCCTCTGTCTTCCGGCTAATTTGTGCTTTGTTGTATGCCCTCTCTTTTGCTTTTACATTAGCTTTGACTTCCCTTGTCAGCCACAATTGTACGATTTTGCCATTTGAACATTTCTTTGTTTTTGGAATGCATCTGTCCTGTACCTTCCTCATTTTCCCAGAAACTTGCATCATTGCTGCTCTGCTGTCATCCCTGCTAATAGCTCCTTCCAATTTATTTAGCTAGTTCCTCTCTCATACTGTAATTTCCTGCTGAAATACTGCTATGTCAGACTTTACTTTCTCCCTATCAAATTTCAAGTTGAACTCAATCATATTGTGATCACTGGCTCCTAAGGGTTCTTTTACCTTAAGCTCCCTAATCACTTCCAGTTCATTACATAACACCCAATCTAGTATAGCTGGTTCCCTAATAGGCTCAATGACAAACTGCTCTTAAAAAACCATCTCATAGGCATTCAAAACTCACTCTCTTGAGATCCAGTACCAACCTGATTTCCCCAATCAACCTGCATATTAAAATCTCTCATGACTATCATAACACTGACATTTTGACACACCTTTTCTATTTCCCATTACAATCTGTGGTCCACATCCCAGCTACTGTTGGGAAGCCTGTATATAATTGCCATCAGGGTCCTTTTACCCTTGCAGTTTCTTAACTCAACCCACAATGATTCAACATCTTCCAATCCTATGTCACATCTTTCTCCTGATTTGTAGCCATGTTTTACCAGCCGAGCCACACCACCCCCTTCCTATCCCTCTGATACAATGTGTAACCTTGGACATTCAGCTCCCAACTACAGCCATCCTTCAGCCATAATGCAAAGCAGAGGTTAATAAGTTGATAAGATGATGGGGTGGTAAATTGGATTAGTAAGTATGCAGATGATACTAAGGTAAGTGGCATTGTGGATAATGAAGTAGGTTGGCCTGTTCCATGCTGTAATTTTTATATGGTTATATGGTTAAGTTCTTGATCATTCAGGGCATCAAAGATTATGGGGAGAAAGCATGAGAATGGGGTTGACAGGATAATAAATCAGCCATGATGGAATGGTGGTACAGTCTCGATGACCCAAGTGGCCTAATTCTATTCCTATGTCTTATGATGTTATTATCAAAGTATGTATATGTCACTAAATATCACCCTGAGATTCATTTTCTTGCAGGCATTCACAATAGAACAAAGAAGTACAATAGAATGAATGAAAAACTACACACAAAGACTGACAAATTGTGCAAATACAGAAGAAACAAGTAATAGAAATGAATAAGTACATACATAGATATTTAATACTAATAATATGTTTGCTAGAGTCCTTGAAAGTGTGGAATCAGTTCAGTGTTGAGATGTTGAGCTTCTTTCAGCAGCTTGATGGTTGAAGTTCCTGAACTTGCTGGCATGGGACCTGAAGCTCTTGTACCTCCTTCCCCATGGACGGATGCTGCTTTCTGCCCAGCTCTCTCTGTGAGGATAGGAAGGGAATAGGAAGATAGCCATTCTCTCCTGTTCTGCAAATAAAATTCTGCTTGTTGCTCACAGTCAGAATCACTTGCATACATCATGATTTTTTTTCTTTTCCCTTTCCTACTCTGGCCTCTTACCAGTTCTCCTCACCTGCCTATCACCTCCCCCGCTGCCCCTCTTCACTTTTTCCCATGGCCCACTGTCCTCTCTGATCAGATTCCTTCTCCTCCAGCACTTTGCTTTTCCCACCTACCTGGCTTCACCTATTGTTTTGTCCTCCTTCCCCAATCCCCACCTTCTTGTTCTGGCATCTTGCCCCTTCCTTCCCACTTTAGAAGAAGAGTCTCAGCCCAAAATATCGAGTGTTAATTCCTTTCCATAGGTGTTGCCTGACCTGCTGAGTTCCTCCAGCATTTTGTGTGTGTCATGAAATGTGTTTTGCATCATCAGGGCAATGTAATACATAAAGATAAATTACAATAAGAAATATATAATTAAACAGTGCAAAAAAGAGTCAGGTAGTATTCATGGTTCATTGTCAGCTCATAAATCTGATGGTGACGATGAAACTGTTCCTAAAACACTGAGTGTGTGTCTTCAGTCTCCTGTCCTGGGGAGGGCATGTCCTGGGTGACGGGTCCCCTTTGAGTCATCTCCCTTGAAGATATTCTGCAGTGTGTTCCAAATCGTTTTCATTTATCGGATGAATCTTTTATGAATATGACTTTAATGAATTAGTCAGACAACATCTAGGGCACAGAGAGTGATGGAGCCTAATCTATAAATCGTCAGACTCTCCCACGACCATCTCCCAAAATATGTTAAAATGGCTATATTGTAACAGGTTGATAGGTTCTTGATTAGTAAAGGCATCAAAGATTATGGGAATGGTGTTTGAGAGGGAAAATCAATTAGCCATTATTGAATGGCAGACCAGAATCAAAGTGCTAAATGGCCTAATTCTGTTCCTATCTGTTATGATTTTATTTATATTGCAATGTGCTTGTTTTTCTCCTAGGCTCAGCCAGCGGTTTTCAGAGCTACCCACTGAACCCAGTTTACCCACCCAATATACCTCCTGGATCGTATCCTCCATACCAGACAGCCCCAGCTTACAGTGCTACAAGTAAGGGCTAATTAATAGTACAAACACAGAGAACTCCTGCCAGCACTGTGGATAAGAAGGAACACAAATGGGGTTTGCAAGTTACTGGACTAGTATCCACAGTCTGGGACACCACAGTAGCGTAGTGAAGCTATTACAGCTTGGGGCATCCCATTCACAGTTCATTTCTAGTGCCCTCTATAAGGAGATTATATGTTCTTCCCGTGGCTGTGTGGATTTCCTCTAGATGCTCCTGTTTCCTGCCACAGTCCAAAGATGTACTGGTTATTTGGTCATTGTAAATTGTCCTGTGATCAGGCTAGGGTTAAATCAGTGGGTTGCAGGACAGCACGGCTTGTTGGGGCAGAAGGGCCTATTCGACACTGTATCTTAAGGTCAGTTTGAGATGTGGCTGTGTTATCCGAGACCAGTCTAAAATCCCTGATTTTTTTCCCACAGCTGCTCCGCCACAGTCCTAATTACAGTCCTAATTAGGAAGAGGGAGTGCTGCGCTTTTTCTGATGCAGTTTCCATGTGTGCAATTAGCTGGCAACAAGCCTGTTCACGGACTCGTTTTCCATGGATTCCTTCTTTGTTTGCAGTGGATTGACTGCAGTAACTTCCTGGATTAACTGCCCCAGTTCCTTGACTTACCATTGCTGGTTCACTCTTCACCAGGAGTCTTCGATTGTCTACTAAGATCCCTTGTGTATGGACGTTATTCAGATTGTGTCCTTCATTATCCTGCATTACAATAAACTCTAATTTTACTTGTCTTTACATAAATTATTAATTCATACCTCTTTCAGCAGTGTCATTTATTTTAAAATGTTGTCAATAACTCAAGAACGTTAACACAATTAACATGCACTCTGGGGAGATGGGACTTGTCAGCTGTGGTTGGCAGCTCATCTAGGAGAAGGATTACTGATTTCAAACCTCCACTGCCTTGTGGGTATACCCACTCATGGGGAAGGCTTCAGGAGTCAACCCAAAGGAGAAATCCAGAGCTGACGTCCCTAAGGCAGTCCTACATTGACTTCAACACTGACTGATAACTCCTGTGACAGTGCTGATGCCAAACTGTATCGGTCTCTGCAGTCTCTGTATTTCAGCTGCATGGGGGGCAAGGGGCCTGCTGCACGGGCAACAGCTTGCTCTCTATATTGTACTAGCCTGGCTTGCATCTCAGGATGATCCATGATCGACCCCAGCATTCCAGAAACATCAGGGAAGACAAACTGACCAAGAAATATGAAGAATATATTTGGTGAGAGACATTTTTAGGTTGCTTGCATTTAAAGTCATAGGGCACTATAGCACAGAAACAGGCTCTTCAGCCCATCTAGTCTGCTAAATGATCATTTTTCTGAGTTCCATCTGTAACATGCCTCTCCCATCCATGCACATATCCAAAATTCTCTAAAATTTTGAATTCAAACGCACATCTACCACTTGTGTTGGAGGCTCGTTCCACACCCTCACTACCACCTCAATGAAAATGCTCCCCAAAAACATTTCACCTTTCACCCTTAACCCATGACCTCTAGTTGTAGTCTCACCTAATCTCAATGGAAGAAGCCTGCTTGCATTTACCCTGTCTATATACCTCATAATTTTGTATACCTCTATCAGGTCTCCCTCATTCTCCTACACTGCAGAGAATAAAGTTTTTACCCTTTTCAACCTTCTCCACAACTTAACTCCCCCATCAACAGAATTGTAAATTTTCTCTGCAGTCTTTCAATCTTATTGACATTTTTCTTGCACATGGGTGACCAGAACTGTACACAATACATGAAATTAGGTCTCACCAATGTCTTGTACAGTAGAGATGCCAGATAGGATAGGTGAATGCTCCTTTTGCAGGACACAGGAAGGCAGGGAGACCTCCAGTGTCCCTGACGACTACAACTGTGAGAAGTGCATTCAGCTGCAGCTTCTAACAATCTGCATTAGAGTTGGAGCTGGAACTGGCTGAACACTGGACCATTCAGGAGGCTAGGGGGTGATAAATCAGACACACAGAGAGGTAGCTACACCCAAGGTGTAGGACACAAGAGACTGGGTGACATGAAGGGGAAAGGCATTAAAGAGCTAATACAGAGTACCCCTGTGGCTATCCCCATCAACGACAGGTACTGTTGGGGGGTTGGTCTAACAAAAGGAAGTTACAGTGGTCAGGTCTCTTGCACTGAGTCTGGCTCTGTGAATCAGAAGGTAAGTGGGGGGGGGGGGAGAGGCACACTGTGGGTGATAGGGGATTCATTTGTTACAGGAATGGACAGGAGGTTCTGTGGCTGAGAACAAGATTCCTGCATGCAGTGTTGCCACCCAGATGCCAAGGTCCAGGATATCTTGGATCACGTGCTTAGCATTCTTGAGTGGGAGGGTGAACAGCCAGAAGTCGTGGTCCACTTAAGTACCAATGACATGGGCATGGCAAGTGAGGAGTTCTGCACAGGGAGTTGCGTGCAGAGTTAGGACAGGACCTCCAGGGTTATAATCTCAGGATTGCTACCCATGCCACTTGCAAGTGAGGTCAGAACTAGGAAGATTAGACAATTTAATATTTGGCTAAGGAGTTGGTGAAGGAGGGAGATTTTTGGATATTTCTGCTCTCTTCTAGGGAAGGTGGGACCTGTACAAATGGGACAATTTGCAACAGAACTGGAGGGGGACTAATATCTTAGTGGGAAGATTTGGCAATGCTTCACAGTGGGATTCAAACCAGAGCTGAAGGGGATGGGATCAGAGTACCAGAACAGTCCGTGGAGAGGTTTTGGAGGCAGGTATTGGTAAGACCTCGGACAAAGTTAGGAATCAAAAGGTTAAGCATGGTGCAACTAGAGTTCTGAGCGGCATATATTTCAATGCAAGAAAGGCAGATGATAGTGCTGAAGATGAGGTAGGTGCTTTACAAACAGAGGCAATGTGTAGTGATGAGAGGCCATTGATTGGGAAAAATTGCAGTCAACAGGATGAGTTGCAACATAAAAGATGGACACAATCGAAAAGGGTGAATATTTGAACGCATGCAGTATAAAGAATAAGGTTGATGAACTTGTAGCACAGTTGCAGATTGACAAGTATGATGTTGTAGGCATCACTGAATTATGGCTGAAAAATGATTATAGCTGGGAGCTTAATGTCCAAGGTTGCACTGTGTATCAAAAGGACAGGCAGAGGGGTGGCATTACTCTGTTGGTAAAAAATGAAATCAAATCATTAGAAAGAGCGACATAAAGTCAGAAGATGTTGAATCATTGTGGATAGAGCTAAGGAATCACAAGGGTAAAAGGACGCTGATGGAAGGTGTATACAGACCCTAAACAATAGTAAGGATGTAGTCTACAAACTACAATGAGTGATTAAAAGGGCAATGCCAAAAGGGCAATGTTACAATAGTCATGGAGGATTTCAATATGCGACTAGATTGGGGCTGGATTCCAGGAGGGGGAATCTCTAGGGTGCCCATGAGATGCCTTTTCAGAGCAGCGCATGGTTGAGCCCACTAGAGGATCAGCTATTCCGGATTGGGTGTTGTACAAAGAACCAAATTGAATAGAGAGCTTAAGGTTAAAGAATGCTGGGGGGGGGGGGGCACATAATTATAATATGATCAAATTCACCCTGAAATTTGAGGAGAGGCTGAAGTCAGATGCATGGGTATTACAGTGGGGTAAAGGGAATTACAGAGGCATGAGAGAGGAGTTGGCCAGAACTGGTTAGAGAACAACACTGTCAGAGCACAATGGCTGGAATTTCTGAGAGCAGTTCGGAAGGCACAGGCTATAGACATCCCAAACAGGAAGAGGTATTCTAAAGGCAAAATGACACAATCGTAGCTAACAAGGGAAGTCAAAGCTGACATGAAGGCAAAGAGAGGGCATATAATAGAGCAAAAATTAGTGGGATTGGGAAGCTTTGAAAAACCAAAAGAAGGCAACTAAAAAAGTCATTAAGAATGTAAAGATGGAATATGAAAGTAAACTAGCCAGTAATATTAAAGAGGATACCAAAAGTTTCTTCAGGTACTTAAAGTGTAAAAGAGAGGCGAGAGTGGATATCAGACCACTGGAAAATGACGCTGGAGAGGTAGCAAAGGGAGATAAGGAAATGGCGGATGAACTGAATAAATATTTTGCATCAGTCTTCACTATTGAAGACACTAGCAGTATGGTGGAAATTCCAGGTGTCAGGGGTCAGAAGTGTGTGTAGTTACCATTACTAGGGAGAAGGCTCTTGGGAAACTGAAAGGCCTAAAGGTAGGTAAGTCACCCGGACCAGATGGTGTACACCCCAGGTTTCTGAAAGGTGGCTGAAGAGATTAAGGAGGCATTAGTAATGATCTTTCAAGAATCACTGGATTCTGAAAGACTGGAAAAATGCAAATGTCACACCACTCTTCAAGGGAGAGAAGCAGAAGAAAGGAAATTATAGACCAGTTAGTCTGACCTCAGTGGTTGGGAAGATGTTGGAGTCGATTATTAAGGATGAGGTCTCAGGATACTTGGAGGCACGTGATAAAATAGGCCAGAGTCAGCATGGTTTATCAGAAAAAATAACAAGCAGGATAGACAAAGGAGAATCAATTAATGTTGTGTACTTGTATTTTCAGAAAGCCTTTGACAAGGTGTTGCACATGAGGCTGCTTTAACAAGCTATGAGCCTATGGTATTTCAGAAAGGATTCTAGCATGGATAAATGAGTGGCTGATTGGTAGAAGGCAAAGTGGGAATAAAGGGAGCCTTTTCTGAGTATGGAGGCTAAGTCATTTAGACCATAAGTCGTAGGAGCAGAATTGGGCCATTTGGCCCATCGAGTCTGCTCTGCCATTTAATCATGGCTGATTTTTTTCTCCCCTCCTCAGCCGCACTCCTCAGCCTTCTCCCCATAACGTTTGATGCCATGTCCAATCAAGAACCTATCAAGCTCTGCCTTAAATATACCCAATGACCTGGTTTCCACAGCTGCATGTGGCAACAAATTCCAGAAATTCACCACCCTCTGGCTAAAGAAATTTCTCCGTATCTCCATTTTAAATGGACACCCCTCTATCCTGCAGCTGTGGTGTCTAGTCCTAGACTCCCCACGATGGGAAATATCCTTTCCACATATACTCTGTCTAGGCTTTTCAATTGATTTCTCTAACTAATGTATCCCCTAACAAGACAGCTCGCCTCTTCTCCCCGCCCCTTCCCTTTGCTTCTGAGTTGCAGAGCTAGACTCAGTGACTGAGATCTGACCGCAGTGACTTCTCTCTGCTAGATCACCCCAAAGTGGCATACATGCTGTTGAGGGTGATGGCCACAGGGGTACTCTGCACTGACTGTTTAACACCTTTTCCCTTCCTGACTCCTGTGTGTGTAATTGCCTCTCTACAAGTCCTTGTTGTGATGGAAAATAACTGGTTCTTTGAGTCTCAACAGTAGAGGCCTGGACACACACAGTTTTAATAATAAGGAATTTATTTACAAGGGGAAGTCGGGTCAACACAAGCAACTACAATACACAGGAAGCAGTGTGGGGACAGGGTACGGTTACACAAACAAAGAACAAGGGAAAAGCACTACAACAGCTATCCCCCTTGACCTTGGATAGCTGCGGCTCCCTTACCAGGACAAACAATAGACCTTCCCAAACATAAATCAATGCACTTACCTTCAATGAGGTGGTCTGTAAGAGAGGGCAAGCCAGGGACAAGTCTCACCTTTTATAGCATGGGGCTGGGCGAGATAATCCAATTAAGGTGACCAATAATTTAGGTATACATTGATTAGTTGGGAGGGACCAAATGTTGATTGGCATGTGGTGTGTCCTCCGACCAGCCAGGTGGCAGTGTATCTGTCACGTGGCCGATATCTCTGGAAACAGTCCTATCTATCACCCCTTCAGCCTCCCGGATGATGCATCGTCCCTCCAGTTCCTGTTCCCAGCTCCTTAACATGGAGTGTTAGAAACTGCAGCTGGATGCACTTCTTGCAGTTGACTTGTCAGATTCACTGGACGAATTCCTGCCTTCTCATATCCCACAGGAGGAGCATTCCACTCTCCTTACTAGGATAAAGGAAAAGCCTCTGCTCATTAATGACTGGAAGAGCCATTCTCAAATAACCACTCTAAAACTGCCCACTCCAACAAAGGCCACTCAAGCAGTGGCCACTCTGCTTCTCCCTGCCTTATTGGTTGTTCTTGACAATCAATCCCGATTGCTGTTTAGCCATGAACGAATGTCTTATATGCTCAATTACTCAATGTAACCATATAAGAATTACAGCACGGAAACAGGCCATCTCGGCCCTTCTAGTCCATGCCGAATGCTTACTAGTCCCATCGACCTGTACTCAGCCCATAACCCACCATTCCTTTCCTGTCCATATACCTATCCAATTTTACTTTAAATGACAATATTGAACCTGCCTCTACCACTTCTACTGGAAGCTCCTTCCACACAGCTATCACTCTCTGAGTAAAGAAATTCCCCCTCGTGTTACCCTTAAACTTTTGCCCCCCAACTCTCAACTCATGTCCTCTTGTTTGAATCTCCCCTACTCTCAATAGAAAAAGCCTATCCATGTCAACTCTATCCCCCTCATAATTTTAAATACCTCTATCGAGTCCCCCCTCAACCTTCTACACTCCAAAGAATAAAGACCTAACTTGTTCAACCCCTCTGTAACTTAGGTGCTGAAACCCAGGTAGCATTCTAGTAAATCTCCTCTGGGCTAAAAATTCTATTTCTGAATGCACGAAGTGTCAGAAATAAGGCGGATGAGCTTGAAGCCCAGGTGCGAATGGGTAACTATGATGTCGTTGGGATAACAGAGACATGGCTGCAGACCTGGGAAATGAATGTACAATGGTATACGTGCTATCGTAGGGACAGAAATGTGGGCAGAGGGGGTGGGGTGGCCCTGTTGGTGAGGAATTAGATTCAGTCCTTTGCAAGGGGGGACATAGGGTCAGGAGAAGTAGAGTTTGTGTGGATAGAACTGAGGAACAGTAAGGGCAAAAGGACCCAAATGGGTGTTGTCTACAGGCCACCAAACAGTAGCATGGATATTGGGTGCAAGTTGAATAGGGAGTTAACATTGGCATGTGGCAAAGGTAATGTCGCAGTAGTTATGGGTGATTTCAACATGCAGATGAACTGGGAGAATCAGGATGGTGCTGGACCACAGGATAGGGAGTTTGTAGAGTGCCTACGGGATGCATTCTTGGAACAGCTTGTACGAGAGCTGACCAGGGACAAGACTATTCTGGATTTAGTGTTATGTAATGAACAATATTTGATAAGCGATCTTGCAGTAAAGGAGCTATTAGGAGGTAATGATCATAATATGATAAGTTTTTATCTGCAATTTGAGAAGGATAAGGGCAGCTCGGAGGTGTCAGTGTTGCAGTTGAACAGGGGAAACTATGGAGCCATGAGGGAGGAGCTGGCCAAAGTTGACTCGACAGATAGCCTAGCAGAAAAGACAGTGGAACAGCAATGGCAGGTATTCTTGGGAATAATGCACAAGGTGCAAAATCAGTTCATCCCCCAGAGAAGGAAGGATTCAAAGGGGGGAAAGGGGCCACAGTGGTTGACAAAGGAAGTCAGAGATTGCATAGCATTAAAAAAAAGGAAGTATGACAGAGCTAAGGTGAGTGGGAGGACAGATGATTGGGAAGTTTTTAAGGAACAACAGAACTTAACTAAAAAGACAATACAGGGAGAAAAAATGAGGTACGAATGCAAGCTAGCCAGGAATATAAAGGAAGATAGCAAAAGCTTTATTAGGTATGTGAAGAGAAAGAAGATAGTTAAGAACAATGTTGGGCCCTTGAAGAATGAATTGGGTGAAATTGTTATGGGAAACAGAGAAATGGCAGAAGAATTTAATGAGTACTTTAGATCTGTTTTCACTAAGGAAGACACAAGCAATCTCCCAGATGTATGGATGGGCCAAGGACATAGGGTAACAGAGGAAATGAGACAGATTGACATTAGGAAGGAAACGGTGATGAGAAGACTGATGGGACTGAAGGTTTCAAATCCCCAGGTCCAGATGGTCTGCATCCTAGGGTACTAAAGGAGGTGGCCCTGGAAATTGCGGATGCATTGGTAATCATTTTCCAATGTTCCTTAGATTCAGGATCAGTTCCTGAGGATTGGAGAATGCCTAATGTTATCCCACTTTTTAAGAAAGGAGGGAGGGAGAAAACAGAGAACTATCGACCTGTCAGCCTGACATCGGTGGTGGGAAAGATGCTAGAGTCCATTATTAAGGATGAAATAGTGGCTTATTTAGATAGCAGTGATAGGATTGGGCCGAGCCAGCATGGATTTACCAAGGGTAAATCTGTTGGAGTTTTTCGAGGATGTAACCAGGAAGTTAGACGGGGGAGATCCAGTGGATGTAGTGTACCTCGATTTTCAGAAGGCATTTGATAAGGTCCCACATAGGAGATTGGTGGGTAAAATCAAAGCTCAGGGCATCGGGGGGAAAACATTGACATGGATAGAAAACTGATTGGCAGATAGAAAGCAAAGGGTAGCGGTGAATGGGTGTTTCTCGGAATGGCAGGTGGTGACTAGTGGGGTGCCACAGGGCTCGGTATTGGGACCACAGCTGTTTACAATTTACGTCAACGATTTGGATGAAGGCATTGAAAATAACATCAGCAAATTTGCTGATGATACTAAGCTGGGTGGCAGTGTGACATGTGATGAGGATGTTAGGAGAATTCAGGGTGACTTGGATAGGCTGGGTGAGTGGGCAGATACTTGGCAGATGACATTTAATGTGAATAAGTGTGAGGTTATCCACTTTGGGAGTAAGAACAGGAAGGCAGATTATTATCTGAACGGTGTAGAGTTAGGTAAGGGAGAAATACAAAGAGATCTAGGAGTCCTTGTTCATCAGTCACTGAAGGTGAATGAGCAAGTGCAGCAGGCAGTGAAGAAGGCTAATGGAATGTTGGCCTTTATTACAAAGGGAATTGAGTACAAGAGCAAGGAAATCCTCTTGCATTTGTACAGAGCCCTGGTGAGACCATACCTGGAGTATTGTGTACAGTTTTGGTCTCCAGGGTTAAGGAAGGACATCCTGGCTGTAGGGGAAGTGCAGTGTAGATTCACGAGGTTAATTCCTGGGATGTCTGGACTGTCTTACGCAGAGAGGTTAGAGAGACTGGGCTTGTACACGCTGGAATTAAGGAGATTGAGAGGGGATCTGATTGAAACATGTAAGATTATTAAGGGATTGGACAAGATAGAGGCAGGAAATATGTTCCAGATGCTGGGAGAGTCCAGTACCAGAGGGAATGGTTTGAGAATAAGGGGTAGGTCATTTAGGACAGAGTTAAGGAAAAACTTCTTCTCCCAGAGAGTTGTGGGGGTCTGGAATGCACTGCCTCGGAAGGTAGTGGAGGCCAATTCTCTGGATGCTTTCAAGAAGGAGCTAGATAGGTATCTTATGGATAGGGGAATCAAGGGATATGGGGACAAGGCAGGAACCGGGTATTGATAGTAGTTGATCAACCATGATCTCAAAATGCCGGTGCAGGCTCGAAGGGCCGAATGGTCTACTTCTGCACCTATTGTCTATTGTCTATTTTGTTGACAATAATTCAGTGACCAAAACTGTACACAATACTTCAAATTTGGCCTTACCAATGCCTTGTACAATTTTAACATTACATCCCAACTCCTATACTCAATGCTCTGATTTATAAAGGCCAGCATACCAAAAGCTTTCTTCACCACCCAATCCACATGAGATTCCATCTTCAGGGAACTATGCAACATTATTCCTAGATCACTCTGTTCCACTGCATTCTTCAATGCCCAACCATTTACCATGTATGTCCTATTTTGACTATTCCTACCAAAAAGTAGCACCTCACAATTATCAGCATTAAACTCCATCTGCCATCTTTCAGCACACTCTTCTAGCTGGCCTAAATCTCTCTGCAAGATTTGAAAACCTTCTTCATTATCCACAACGCCACCTTTCTTCATATCATCTGCATACTTACTAAACCAATTTACCAGATCATTCATCCAGATCATTAATGTATATGACAAACAACATTGGACCCAGTACAGATCCCTGAGGCACACCACTAGTCACCAGCCTCCAACCTGACAAACAGTTATCCACCACTACTCTCCGGCATCTCCCATCCAGCCACTGTTGAATCCATTTTACTACTTCAATATTAAAAGCTAACAATTCAACCTTCCTAACTAACCTTCCGTGCAGAAGTATTCCGTGTAGACAGTATTTATGCACAATCTATTCCATATCTGTACTTTAACCTCTAACTTTATTTCTATATAATTTTTTATTCTATATAATTTTTTATTGTTGAATGTTCTTTTTCTGTTGCATGTCAGGCCAACACATCACAGTGACTTCATCAAACCTGAAAATGCAGATGGTGAATAAAGTTGGTGCTTGAAAGCCGTCAGACTGATCAACACCTCCACTCATTAACACCCCGCACCACCTCAGACTGATCAACACCTCCACTCATTAACACCCCGCACCACCTCAGACTGATCAACACCTCCACTCATTAACACCCCGCACCACCTCAGGCTGATCAACACCTCCACTCATTAACACCCCGCACCACCTCAGACTGATCAACACCTCCACTCATTAACAGCCCGCATCACCTCAGGCTGATCAACACCTCCACTCATTAACACCCCGCACCACCTCAGACTGATCAACACCTCCACTCATTAACACCCCGCACCACCTCAGGCTGATCAACACCTCCACTCATTAACACCCCGCACCACCTCAGACTGATCAACACCTCCACTCATTAACACCCCGCATCACCTCAGGCTGATCAACACCTCCACTCATTAACACCCCGCATCACCTCAGGCTGATCAACACCTCCACTCATTAACACCCCACACCACCTCAGGCTGATCAACACCTCCACTCATTAACACCCCGCACCACCTCAGGCTGATCAACACCTCCACTCATTAACACCCCGCACCACCTCAGGCTGATCAACACCTCCACTCATTAACACCCCACATCACCTCAGGCTGATCAACACCTCCATTCATTAACACCCCACATCACCTCAGGCTGATCAACACCTCCATTCATTAACACCCCACATCACCTCAGGCTGATCAACACCTCCACTCATTAACACCCCACATCACCTCAGGCTGATCAACACCTCCACCCATTAACACCCCGCATCACCTCAGACTGATCAACACCTCCACCCATTAACACCCCACGTCACCTCAGGCTGATCAACACCTCCACTCATTAACACCCCGCGTCACCTCAGGCTGATCAACACCTCCACTCATTAACACCCCGCACCACCTCAGGCTGATCAACACCTCCACTCATTAACACCCCACATCACCTCAGGCTGATCAACACCTCCATCCATTAACACCCCACATCACCTCTGGCTGATCAACACCTCCACTCATTAACACCCCGCATCACCTCAGGCTGATCAACACCTCCACTCATTAACACCCCACATCACCTCAGGCTGATCAACACCTCCACTCATTAACACCAAACATCACCTCAGGCTGATCAACACCTCCACTCATTAACACCCCACATCACCTCAGGCTGATCAACACCTCCATTCATTAACACCCCACATCACCTCAGGCTGATCAACACCTCCATTCATTAACACCCCACATCACCTCAGGCTGATCAACACCTCCACCCATTAACACCCCACATCACCTCAGGCTGATCAACACCTCCATTCATTAACACCCCACATCACCTCAGGCTGATCAACACCTCCACTCATTAACACCCCACATCACCTCAGGCTGATCAACACCTCCACTCATTAACACCCCGCATCACCTCAGGCTGATCAACACCTCCACTCATTAACACCCCGCACCACCTCAGGCTGATCAACACCTCCACTCATTAACACCCCGCATCACCTCAGGCTGATCAACACCTCCACTCATTAACACCCCGCATCACCTCAGGCTGATCAACACCTCCACTCATTAACACCCCGCATCACCTCAGGCTGATCAACACCTCCACTCATTAACACCCCACATCACCTCAGGCTGATCAACACCTCCACTCATTAACACCCCGCATCACCTCAGGCTGATCAACACCTCCACTCATTAACACCCCGCACCACCTCAGGCTGATCAACACCTCCACTCATTAACACCCCGCATCACCTCAGGCTGATCAACACCTCCACTCATTAACACCCCGCATCACCTCAGGCTGATCAACACCTCCACTCATTAACACCCCGCATCACCTCAGGCTGATCAACACCTCCACTCATTAACACCCCACATCACCTCAGGCTGATCAACACCTCCATTCATTAACACCCCACATCACCTCAGGCTGATCAACACCTCCACCCATTAACACCCCGCACCACCTCAGGCTGATCAACACCTCCACCCATTAACACCCCACATCACCTCAGGCTTATCAACACCTCCACTCATTAACACCCCACACCACCTCAGGCTGATCAACACCTCCATTCATTAACACCCCACATCACCTCAGGCTGATCAACACCTCCACTCATTAACACCCCACATCACCTCAGGCTTATCAACACCTCCACTCATTAACACCCCACATCACCTCAGGCTGATCAACACCTCCATTCATTAACACCCCATTGTCACCACCTCAGGCTGATCAACACCTCCATTCATTAACACCCCACATCACCTCAGGCTGATCAACACCTCCACTCATTAACACCCCGCACCACCTTTGTACTTGTATGTATTGCATTGTGTCACTATGTTTGGACATGGCCCAAGTACAGAGTGAGAGTCTCTGAAGCGGGTCGATAGTTCACAGATTTTAATGCAAACAGAGTTAGAGGGAAACGAACATAAGAAAAACTTGGCCAAACAGGACTCTTAACGAAAACTCTCAAATGGAAATCGAGGCCAATACTGAGGCTGAAAGGAATCACTAATTATAAAACGAACCCGCTAGTCTTCAGAGTCAGTTGACTCAACAGTCCAATTTCCCAGGAAAGTCAGAATGCAGACAGCGAAACGTTGCTGTGCTTTGCTCAAGTCTTGACAAGTGCTATGACAAGAAAATGGAGTTAAATACAATCATAATGAAATAATAATTAGCTGACATGTGCATATTCACGAGCGCAATTGTCGTATCTGACGAATCCGTCTTTGTGATACACTTGCTTTTATTGTGTTCAAGATTCAATGTCACTTCCTGTACTCAGGTGTAAAGGAGAACAAGATAATTGTTAGTCCAGATCTAATGCAGCTAAAAAAAAACACAATAAATATTAATACATAAGATAGCTTATACATCTACTGATTCCACTGTTATCTCCACTATACATCTTCCCACCCTATCTCCTGTAAAAATGTATACCCTTTTCTCAGTACCTTCACTTCCACTGCATCTGTTCCCAGGGCATGTCCTTCTGTTTCAGGACATCAGGGATGCTCTCTGAAGAATGGGACTTCCCTACCTCCGCTATTGATGCTGCCCTCACCGCCACTTCCTGGATATCCGCACTCACCCCATCTTTCCACTGCCTCAACAATGATACAGTTTCTCTTGTCCTTACCTACCACCCCATGAGCATCCAACACAACTTCCTCCATCTCCAAAGTGATCCTACCACCAAATGTAGGGATTCTCTATGATTCTCCATCATTCCCTTGTCCATTCATCCCTTCTCATTAATTTCCCTCCTGGATCCAGCAAGCTACCGGTGCTATGCTTGCCCATACACCTCCTCCCTCACCTTCATTCAGGGCCCCAGGCAATCCTTCCAGGTGAGGCGACACTTCACCTGGAAATCTTCTGGAGTCGTCTATTCTGTCCAGAGCTCCTGATACATTGTTGATACTCTTGTTGAGACCTGTCATAAATTGGGGGACCACTTTGTTGAGAACCTCTGCAACATCCTGCAAAAGGGAGACTTCCCAGTGTCTAAACATTTTAATTCCCGTTCCTATTCCAAAGTGTCGATCCATGGCTTCCTCTTGTGGCAACATGAAGCCATCCTCAGAGTGGAGAAGCCACAACTTATATTCTTTCTGGGTAGTCTCCATCTGATGGCATGAACATTGATTTCTCTGTCTGGTAAACAAATTTCTTTCCCTGCCCCCCGTTCCCCATTTTACTTCTTCTCACCTGCCTATTACTTACCCCTGGCTCCCCTCCTTCCTTTCCTCCTATGATCCACTCTCCTCTCCTGTCAGATTCCTTCTTTGTCAGCCCTTTACCTTTCACCTGTCACCTTCTCCTCCCCCACACCTTTTCATTCTGGCATCTTTTCCCTTCCTTTCCAATCCTGATGAAGGGTCTCAGCCTGAAACATTCATTTCCATAGATTGTCCCAGACCTGCCGAGTTCTTCCAGCATTTTGTGTGACTGAATGTATGTCCATAAAGTGACACTAGGGAGACGTCTGTATATTTGCCCTTGATGGTGGGTAGGCTGGTGTGAGTGATGCCTTGGGCAGCTTTGACTATCTGTTGTGCAGCTTCCTGTCCGCCCCAGTGCTTATTGTGCTTTTTATGCCGCATTGGATCTGGAGTGACAATCGTTTCGTTCTCCTTTACACTCGTACACTGAAGAATGACAATAAACAATCTTGAATCTTAATCCTTGTTCCTCAAACCTGGATTGAGTGTAGGGGAGAGTATTCCAGATTGTTTAAACCAAGATTAAAGACTCAAGATTGTATAATGTCTTTTCCTGTACACAAGGAAGAACAAAATAATTGTTATTCTGGATCTGATGTCACACAATAAAAGTCCATGTCTACTCTGTTTGGGACGACCTCTTGAACGTCTGCCAGCTGGTCCGTCCAAACAGTCCTGAGGTATTAGGCTTCCATTTTCAGCAACGGTCGCTATGCTGGGATTAACAGTGTGGAGACGTGGTCAGAGGGCCAAGGCGAGAGCATGTGATAGCTTCATGAAACAGTATGCTACTGCTGCTGATCATTGTCACTACCAGTTCCAGGTGCTTCACGACGCTTTGGTTTTATCCCGCTGGACGTACCTTGCCGTGACTGGTTCCTTGCCCTTGGCTACACTAGGCTCATCCCTCCTCTCCTCGTTCTCTGTCTCCCGGTGGTAGAAGTAGTTGAAGTTGGAGACGATGACGGGCACGGGCAGCGCGATGGTCAGCACGCCGGCGATGGCGCAGAGGGATCCCACCACCTTGCCGCCGATGGTGATGGGGCACATGTCCCCATAGCCCACCGTGGTCATTGTGACTACCGCCCACCAGAAAGCATCAGGGATGCTGGAGAACTGCGTCCGCGGCTCGTCAACTTCAGCGAAGTAGACGGCGCTGGAGAAGAGGATGACGCCGATGAAGAGGAAGAAGATGAGGAGGCCCAGCTCCCTCATGCTGGCCTTCAGTGTCTGCCCGAGGATCTGCAGGCCCTTGGAGTGCCTGGACAGCTTGAATATGCGGAAGACTCGGACCAGCCGAACAATGCGCAGGATGGTCAGTGACATGGCGTGCTGCCCGCGGCCCAGCCGCTGTTCCTGCTGCCGCTGGACCACCTCGGTGACCAGTGTCACAAAGTAAGGGACAATTGACACCACGTCAATGGCGTTCATGGTGTCCCTGCAGAAGCCCACTTTGCTGGGACAAGCCACAGCCCTCACCAGCAGCTCAAAGGAAAACCACAACATGCATGCCGTTTCAACAAGGAAGAAGGGGTCAGTAAAGAGGCTGGAGGCTGGTCTGCTTCCCAGGCCTGAGGCAGCTGGCTCCAAGTCCTCCCGGAATTCCGGCAGAGTTTCCAGGCAGAAGCTGACGATGGACACTACGATGACTGAAAGGGAGACCATGGCCACAGCCTGAGCTGCAGCTGAGCTCTCGGGATGCTCAAACAGCAGCCAGAGCTGCCTGAGGTAAACCTTGCTTGGAAGCTGGGCCTCTGCTTCGCAGATGAAACTTTCCTGTTCCCTAAACTGCTCCATGGCCTCGGGCCCTAGCTGGTAGAAGGTGATCTCGTCAGTGAAGACGTCCAGGGGTACGTTGGCGGGTCTCCGCAACCTGCCCCCCGACTGGTAGTAGTACAGGATAGCGTCAAAACTGGGCCGGTTCCTGTCGAAGAAGTACTGGTTGGTCAGGGGGTCAAAGTAGGGCAGGCAGCGGGCGGAGTTTCCCAGAAGTGTGTCTGGAAACTGGGCCAGGATCTTCAGGTGGGTCTCAAACCTCAGGCCAGCCACATTGATGATCACCTTCCGGTTGTCCTCCTGCTCCAAAAGCATATCCATCTCCTGCTGATGCTGCCCAGCCACTTGGCTCAGGAGCTTGTCGGTGAGGGCATCTCCTTCCAATAGGTACTTCCATCTCGACAGGACGCTCATGCAGGTATCGTGCAGCTTTGGCTGACCGGCAAGGTGATCGTCGTTATCAATGTCCTTGAAACTCACCAAAGCCAACTCCATTTCACTCTCGGACATCACAGAGTCTTCAACTTCGAACGGTGCAGGTCATTAGGAAGCTAGGGGTAAGCACAGGGTTAGAAAACTAATGCTATATCACATACGGACAAACAAAACAGGAATGTAAGAGATTCGGCAGAAACTGGAAATCCGGAGCAACACACACACAGTGTTGGAGGAATCCAGCATGTGTGGAGAGCAATGAACAGTTGGTGTTTCGGGGCAAGACCCCTCATCAGAGATGGAAAGGAAGGGGCCAGGAACCAGAATAGGAAGGTGGGGGAGGGGAAGGAGTACAAGTGGCAAGCAAAAGGTGAAACCAGGTTAGGGGAGAGGTGGGCAGGTTGGGGAGGTGGGATGAGGTCAGAAGCTGCGACATAATAGGTGGAAGAGGTAAAGGGCTGAAGAAGAAGGAATATGATAGGAGATGACAGTAGACCATGGGAAAAAGGGAAGGAAGAGGGGCACGGGAGGGGGGGTTATAGGCAGTTGAGGAGAAGAGAAAGGATGAGAGGGAAATCAGAATGGGAAATGGAAAAAGAGAGAAGGGCTGCTCTGACCGGGTCTCTGGCGCTGGGTCTGGTGCTCTGGCTTAGAGGAGTAGAGAGGCGAAGAGGATGGCAGTGTTAATAGAAGATTTCCATAGTCAGAGGAGCCAAGAGGTGAAGACGAAGGCAGCGTTGATAGGAGATTCCATAGTCAGAGGAGCAGACAGGTGAAGAGGACGGCAGTGTTGATAGGAGATTTCCTAGTCAGAGGAGCAGAGAGGTGAAGAGGACGGCAGTGTTGATAAGAGATTCCATAGTCAGAGGAACAGAGAGGTGAAGAGGATGGCAGTGTTGATAGGAGACTTCCTAGTCAGAGGAGCAGAGAGGTGAAGAGGACGGCAGTGTTGATAGGAGATTCCATAGTCAGAGGAGCAGAGAGGTGAAGAGGACAGCAGTGTTGATAGGAGATTTCCTAGTCAGAGGAGCAGAGAGGTGAAGAGGACGGCAGTGTTGATAGGAGATTTCCTAGTCAGAGGAGCAGAGAGGTGAAGAGGACTGCAGTGTTGATAGGAGATTCCATAGTCAGAGGAACAGAGAGGTGAAGAGGATGGCAGTGTTGATAGGAGACTTCCTAGTCAGAGGAGCAGAGAGGTGAAGAGGACGGCAGTGTTGATAGGAGATTCCATAGTCAGAGGAGCAGAGAGGTGAAGAGGACGGCAGTGTAGATAGGAGATTCCATAGTCAGAGGAGCAGAGAGGTGAAGAGGACAGCAGTGTTGATAGGAGATTCCATAGTCAGAGGAGCAGAGAGGTGAAGAGGACAGCAGTGTTGACAGGAGATTCCATAGTCAGAGGAGCAGAGAGGTGAAGAGGACTGCAGTGTTGATAGGAGATTCCATAGTCAGAGGAGCAGAGAGGTGAAGAGGACGGCAGTGTTGATAGGAGATTCCATAGTCAGAGGAGCAGAGAGGTGAAGAGGACGGCAGTGTTGATAGGAGATTCCATAGTCAGAGGAGCAGAGAGGTGAAGAGGACGGCAGTGTTGATAGGAGATTCCATAGTCAGAGGAGCAGAGAGGTGAAGAGGACGGCAGTGTTGATAGGAGATTTCCTAATCAGAGGAGCAGAGAGGTGAAGAGGACAGCAGTGTTGATAGGAGATTCCATAGTCAGAGGAGCAGAGGGGTGAAGAGGACAGCAGTGTTGATAGGAGATTCCATAGTCAGAGGAGCAGAGAGGTGAAGAGGACGGCAGTGTTGATAGGAGATTTCCTAATCAGAGGAGCAGAGAGGTGAAGAGGACAGCAGTGTTGATAGGAGATTCCATAGTCAGAGTAGCAGAGGGGTGAAGAGGACGGCAGTGTTGATAGGAGATTCAATAGTCAGAGGAGCAGAGAGGTGAAGAGGACAGCAGTGTTGATAGGAGATTCCATAGTCAGAGGAGCAGAGAGGTGAAGAGGACAGCAGTGTTGATAGGAGATTCCATAGTCAGAGGAGCAGAGAGGTGAAGAGGACGGCAGTGTTGATAGGAGATTTCCTAATCAGAGGAGCATAGAGGTGAAGAGGACAGCAGTGTTGATAGGAGATTCCATAGTCAGAGGAGCAGAGGGGTGAAGAGGACTGCAGTGTTGATAGGAGATTGCATAGTCAGAGGAGCAGAGGGGTGAAGAGGACAGCAGTGTTGATAGGAGATTCCATAGTCAGAGGAGCAGAGAGGTGAAGAGGACGGCAGTGTTGATAGGAGATTTCCTAATCAGAGGAGCAGAGAGGTGAAGAGGACAGCAGTGTTGATAGGAGATTCCATAGTCAGAGGAGCAGAGGGGTGAAGAGGACGGCAGAGTTGATAGGAGATTCCATAGTCAGAGGAGCAGAGAGGTGAAGAGGACAGCAGTGTTGATAGGAGATTCCATAGTCAGAGGAGCAGAGAGGTGAAGAGGACAGCAGTGTTGATAGGAGATTCCATAGTCAGAGGAGCAGAGAGGTGAAGAGGACAGCAGTGTTGATAGGAGATTTCCTAATCAGAGGAGCAGAGAGGTGAAGAGGACAGCAGTGTTGATAGGAGATTCCATAGTCAGAGGAGCAGAGGGGTGAAGAGGACTGCAGTGTTGATAGGAGATTCCATAGTCAGAGGAGCAGAGAGGTGAAGAGGACGGCAGTGTTGATAGGAGATTTCCTAGTCAGAGGAGCAGAGAGGGGAAGAGGACGGCAGTGTTGATTGGAGATTTCCTAGACAGAGGAGCAGAGAGGTGAAGAGGACGGCAGTGTTGATAGGAGATTTCCTAGTCAGAGGAGCAGAGAGGGGAAGAGGACGGCAGTGTTGATAGGAGATTTCCTAGACAGAGGAGCAGAGAGGTGAAGAGGACGGCAGTGTTGATAGGAGATTCCATAGTCAGAGGAGCAGAGAGGTGAAGAGGACTGCAGTGTTGATAGGAGATTCCAGAGTCAGAGGAGCAGACAGGTGAAGAGGACTGCAGTGTTGATAGGAGATTCCATAGTCAGAGGAGCAGAGAGGTGAAGAGGACTGCAGTGTTGATAGGAGATTCCATAGTCAGAGGAGCAGAGGGGTGAAGAAGACGGCAGTGTTGATAGGAGATTTCTTAATCAGAGGAGCAGAGAGGTGAAGAGGACTGCAGTGTTGATAGGAGATTCCATAGTCAGAGGAGCAGAGAGGTGAAGAGGATGGCAGTGTTGATAGGAGATTTCCTAGACAGAGGAGCAGAGAGGTGAAGAGGACGGCAGTGTTGATAGGAGATTCCATAGTCAGAGGAGCAGAGAGGTGAAGAGGACGGCAGTGTTGATAGGAGATTCCATAGTCAGAGGAGCAGAGAGGTGAAGAGGACGGCAGTGTTAATAGGAGATTCCATAGTCAGAGGAGCAGAGAGGTGAAGAGGACAGCAGTGTTGATAGGAGATTTCCTAATCAGAGGAGCAGAGAGGTGAAGAGGACAGGTGTTGATAGGAGATTCCATAGTCAGAGGAGCAGAGGGGTGAAGAGGACTGCAGTGTTGATAGGAGATTCCATAGTCAGAGGAGCAGAGAGGTGAAGAGGACGGCAGTGTTGATAGGAGATTTCCTAATCAGAGGAGCAGAGAGGGGAAGAGGACAGCAGTGTTGATAGGAGATTTCCTAGTCAGAGGAGCAGAGAGGGGAAGAGGACGGCAGTGTTGATAGGAGATTTCCTCGACAGAGGAGCAGAGAGGTGAAGAGGATGGCAGTGTTGATAGGAGATTCCATAGTCAGAGGAGCAGAGAGGTGAAGAGGACTGCAGTGTTGATAGGAGATTCCATAGTCAGAGGAGCAGACAGGTGAAGAGGACTGCAGTGTTGATAGGAGATTCCATAGTCAGAGGAGCAGAGAGGTGAAAACGACTGCAGTGTTGATAGGAGATTCCATAGTCAGAGGAGCAGAGGGGTGAAGAAGACGGCAGTGTTGATAGGAGATTTCTTAATCAGAGGAGCAGAGAGGTGAAGAGGACTGCAGTGTTGATAGGAGATTCCATAGTCAGAGGAGCAGAGAGGTGAAGAGGATGGCAGTGTTGATAGGACATTTCCTAGACAGAGGAGCAGAGAGGTGAAGAGGACGGCAGTGTTGATAGGAGATTCCATAGTCAGAGGAGCAGAGAGGTGAAGAGGACGGCAGTGTTGATAGGAGATTCCATAGTCAGAGGAGCAGAGAGGTGAAGAGGACGGCAGTGTTAATAGGAGATTCCATAGTCAGAGGAGCAGAGAGGTGAAGAGGACGGCAGTGTTGATAGGAGATTTCCTAGTCAGAGGAGCAGAGAGGTGAAGAGGATGGCAGTGTTGATAGGAGATTCCATAGTCAGAGGAGCAGAGAGGTGAAGAGGACGGCAGTGTTGATAGGAGATTTCCTAGTCAGAGGAGCAGAGAGGGGAAGAGGACGGCTGTGTTGATTGGAGATTTCCTAGACAGAGGAGCAGAGAGGTGAAGAGGACGGCAGTGTTGATAGGAGATATCCTAGTCAGAGGAGCAGAGAGGGGAAGAGGACGGCAGTGTTGATAGGAGATTTCCTAGACAGAGGAGCAGAGAGGTGAAGAGGACGGCAGTGTTGATAGGAGATTCCATAGTCAGAGGAGCAGAGAGGTGAAGAGGACTGCAGTGTTGATAGGAGATTCCATAGTCAGAGGAGCAGACAGGTGAAGAGGACTGCAGTGTTGATAGGAGATTCCATAGTCAGAGGAGCAGAGAGGTGAAGAGGACTGCAGTGTTGATAGGAGATTCCATAGTCAGAGGAGCAGAGGGGTGAAGAAGACGGCAGTGTTGATAGGAGATTTCTTAATCAGAGGAGCAGAGAGGTGAAGAGGACTGCAGTGTTGATAGGAGATTCCATAGTCAGAGGAGCAGAGAGGTGAAGAGGATGGCAGTGTTGATAGGAGATTCCCTAGACAGAGGAGCAGAGAGGTGAAGAGAACGACAGTGTTGATAGGAGATTCCATAGTCAGAGGATCAGAGAGGTGAAGAGGACGGCAGTGTTGATAGGAGATTCCATAGTCAGAGGAGCAGAGAGGTGAAGAGGACGGCAGTGTTAATAGGAGATTCCATAGTCAGAGGAGCAGAGAGGTGAAGAGGACGGCAGTGTTGATAGGAGATTTCCTAATCAGAGGAGCAGAGAGGTGAAGAGGACAGGTGTTGATAGGAGATTCCATAGTCAGAGGAGCAGAGGGGTGAAGAGGACTGCAGTGTTGATAGGAGATTCCATAGTCAGAGGAGCAGAGAGGTGAAGAGGACTGCAGTGTTGATAGGAGATTCCATAGTCAGAGGAGCAGAGAGGGGAAGAGGACAGCAGTGTTGATAGGAGATTTCCTAGACAGAGAGGGGAAGAGGACGGCAGTGTTGATAGGAGATTTCCTCGACAGAGGAGCAGAGAGGTGAAGAGGATGGCAGTGTTGATAGGAGATTCCATAGTCAGAGGAGCAGAGAGGTGAAGAGGACTGCAGTGTTGATAGGAGATTCCATAGTCAGAGCAGCAGAGAGGTGAAAACGACTGCAGTGTTGATAGGAGATTCCATAGTCAGAGGAGCAGAGGGGTGAAGAAGACGGCAGTGTTGATAGGAGATTTCTTAATCAGAGGAGCAGAGAGGTGAAGAGGACTGCAGTGTTGATAGGAGATTCCATAGTCAGAGGAGCAGAGAGGTGAAGAGGATGGCAGTGTTGATAGCAGATTTCCTAGACAGAGGAGCAGAGAGGTGAAGAGGACGGCAGTGTTGATAGGAGATTCCATAGTCAGAGGAGCAGAGAGGTGAAGAGGATGGCAGTGTTGATAGGAGATTCCATAGTCAGAGGAGCAGAGAGGTGAAGAGGATGGCAGTGTTGATAGGAGATTCCATAGTCAGAGGAGCAGAGAGGTGAAGAGGACTGCAGTGTTGATAGGAGATTCCATAGTCAGAGGAGCAGAGAGGTGAAGAGGACGGCAGTGTTGATAGGAGATTCCATAGTCAGAGGAGCAGAGAGGTGAAGAGGACGGCAGTGTTGATAGGAGATTCCATAGTCAGAGGAGCAGAGAGGTGAAGAGGACGGCAGTGTTGATAGGAGATTTCCTAATCAGAGGAGCAGAGAGGTGAAGAGGACAGCAGTGTTGATAGGAGATTCCATAGTCAGAGGAGCAGAGGGGTGAAGAGGACAGCAGTGTTGATAGGAGATTCCATAGTCAGAGGAGCAGAGAGGTGAAGAGGACGGCAGTGTTGATAGGAGATTTCCTAATCAGAGGAGCATAGAGGTGAAGAGGACAGCAGTGTTGATAGGAGATTCCATAGTCAGAGGAGCAGAGAGGTGAAGAGGACGGCAGTGTTGATAGGAGATTTCCTAATCAGAGGAGCATAGAGGTGAAGAGGACTGCAGTGTTGATAGGAGATTCCATAGTCAGAGGAGCAGAGGGGTGAAGAGGACAGCAGTGTTGATAGGAGATTCCATAGTCAGAGGAGCAGAGAGGTGAAGAGGACGGCAGTGTTGATAGGAGATTTCCTAATCAGAGGAGCAGAGAGGTGAAGAGGACAGCAGTGTTGATAGGAGATTCCATAGTCAGAGGAGCAGAGAGGTGAAGAGGACAGCAGTGTTGATAGGAGATTCCATAGTCAGAGGAGCAGAGGGGTGAAGAGGACTGCAGTGTTGATAGCAGATTCCATAGTCAGAGGAGCAGAGAGGTGAAGAGGACGGCAGTGTTGATAGGAGATTTCCTAGACAGAGGAGCAGAGAGGTGAAGAGGACGGCAGTGTTGATAGGAGATATCCTAGTCAGAGGAGCAGAGAGGGGAAGAGAACGGCAGTGTTGATAGGAGATTTCCTAGACAGAGGAGCAGAGAGGTGAAGAGGACGGCAGTGTTGATAGGAGATTCCATAGTCAGAGGAGCAGAGAGGTGAAGAGGACTGCAGTGTTGATAGGAGATTCCATAGTCAGAGGAGCAGACAGGTGAAGAGGACTGCAGTGTTGATAGGAGATTCCATAGTCAGAGGAGCAGAGAGGTGAAGAGGACTGCAGTGTTGATAGGAGATTCCATAGTCAGAGGAGCAGAGGGGTGAAGAAGACGGCAGTGTTGATAGGAGATTTCTTAATCAGAGGAGCAGAGAGGTGAAGAGGACTGCAGTGTTGATAGGAGATTCCATAGTCAGAGGAGCAGAGAGGTGAAGAGGATGGCAGTGTTGATAGGAGATTTCCTAGACAGAGGAGCAGAGAGGTGAAGAGAACGGCAGTGTTGATAGGAGATTCCATAGTCAGAGGATCAGAGAGGTGAAGAGGACGGCAGTGTTGATAGGAGATTCCATAGTCAGAGGAGCAGAGAGGTGAAGAGGACGGCAGTGTTAATAGGAGATTCCATAGTCAGAGGAGCAGAGAGGTGAAGAGGACGGCAGTGTTGATAGGAGATTTCCTAATCAGAGGAGCAGAGAGGTGAAGAGGACAGCAGTGTTGATAGGAGATTTCCTAGACAGAGAGGGGAAGAGGACGGCAGTGTTGATAGGAGATTTCCTCGACAGAGGAGCAGAGAGGTGAAGAGGATGGCAGTGTTGATAGGAGATTCCTTAGTCAGAGGAGCAGAGCGGTGAAGAGGACTGCAGTGTTGATAGGAGATTCCATAGTCAGAGGAGCAGAGAGGTGAAAACGACTGCAGTGTTGATAGGAGATTCCATAGTCAGAGGAGCAGAGGGGTGAAGAAGACGGCAGTGTTGATAGGAGATTTCTTAATCAGAGGAGCAGAGAGGTGAAGAGGACTGCAGTGTTGATAGGAGATTCCATAGTCAGAGGAGCAGAGAGGTGAAGAGGATGGCAGTGTTGATAGGAGATTTCCTAGACAGAGGAGCAGAGAGGTGAAGAGGACGGCAGTGTTGATTGGAGATTCCATAGTCAGAGGAGCAGAGAGGTGAAGAGGATGGCAGTGTTGATAGGAGATTCCATAGTCAGAGGAGCAGAGAGGTGAAGAGGATGGCAGTGTTGATAGGAGATTCCATAGTCAGAGGAGCAGAGAGGTGAAGAGGACTGCAGTGTTGATAGGAGATTCCATAGTCAGAGGAGCAGAGAGGTGAAGAGGACGGCAGTGTTGATAGGAGATTCCATAGTCAGAGGAGCAGAGAGGTGAAGAGGACGGCAGTGTTGATAGGAGATTCCATAGTCAGAGGAGCAGAGAGGTGAAGAGGACGGCAGTGTTGATAGGAGATTTCCTAATCAGAGGAGCAGAGAGGTGAAGAGGACAGCAGTGTTGATAGGAGATTCCATAGTCAGAGGAGCAGAGGGGTGAAGAGGACAGCAGTGTTGATAGGAGATTCCATAGTCAGAGGAGCAGAGAGGTGAAGAGGACGGCAGTGTTGATAGGAGATTTCCTCATCAGAGGAGCAGAGAGGTGAAGAGGACAGCAGTGTTGATAGGAGATTCCATAGTCAGAGTAGCAGAGGGGTGAAGAGGACGGCAGTGTTGATAGGAGATTCCATAGTCAGAGGAGCAGAGAGGTGAAGAGGACAGCAGTGTTGATAGGAGATTCCATAGTCAGAGGAGCAGAGAGGTGAAGAGGACAGCAGTGTTGATAGGAGATTCCATAGTCAGAGGAGCAGAGAGGTGAAGAGGACGGCAGTGTTGATAGGAGATTTCCTAATCAGAGGAGCATAGAGGTGAAGAGGACAGCAGTGTTGATAGGAGATTCCATAGTCAGAGGAGCAGAGAGGTGAAGAGGACGGCAGTGTTGATAGGAGATTTCCTAATCAGAGGAGCATAGAGGTGAAGAGGACTGCAGTGTTGATAGGAGATTCCATAGTCAGAGGAGCAGAGGGGTGAAGAGGACAGCAGTGTTGATAGGAGATTCCATAGTCAGAGGAGCAGAGAGGTGAAGAGGACGGCAGTGTTGATAGGAGATTTCCTAATCAGAGGAGCAGAGAGGTGAAGAGGACAGCAGTGTTGATAGGAGATTCCATAGTCAGAGGAGCAGAGAGGTGAAGAGGACAGCAGTGTTGATAGGAGATTCCATAGTCAGAGGAGCAGAGGGGTGAAGAGGACTGCAGTGTTGATAGCAGATTCCATAGTCAGAGGAGCAGAGAGGTGAAGAGGACGGCAGTGTTGATAGGAGATTCCATAGTCAGAGGAGCAGAGGGGTGAAGAAGACGGCAGTGTTGATAGGAGATTTCTTAATCAGAGGAGCAGAGAGGTGAAGAGGACTGCAGTGTTGATAGGAGATTCCATAGTCAGAGGAGCAGAGAGGTGAAGAGGATGGCAGTGTTGATAGGAGATTTCCTAGACAGAGGAGCAGAGAGGTGAAGAGGACGACAGTGTTGATAGGAGATTCCATAGTCAGAGGAGCAGAGAGGTGAAGAGGACGGCAGTGTTGATAGGAGATTCCATAGTCAGAGGAGCAGAGAGGTGAAGAGGACGGCAGTGTTAATAGGAGATTCCATAGTCAGAGGAGCAGAGAGGTGAAGAGGACAGGTGTTGATAGGAGATTCCATAGTCAGAGGAGCAGAGGGGTGAAGAGGACAGCAGTGTTGATAGGAGATTTCCTCATCAGAGGAGCAGAGAGGTGAAGAGGACAGCAGTGTTGATAGGAGATTTCCTAGACAGAGGAGCAGAGAGGGGAAGAGGACGGCAGTGTTGATAGGAGATTTCCTCGACAGAGGAGCAGAGAGGTGAAGAGGATGGCAGTGCTGATAGGAGATTCCATAGTCAGAAGAGCAGAGAGGTGAAGAGGACGGCAGAGTTGATAGGAGATTCCATAGTCAGAGGAGCAGAGGGGTGAAGAAGACGGCAGTGTTGATAGGAGATTTCTTAATCAGAGGAGCAGAGAGGTGAAGAGGACTGCAGTGTTGATAGGAGATTCCATAGTCAGAGGAGCAGAGAGGTGAAGAGGATGGCAGTGTTGATAGGAGATTTCCTAGACAGAGGAGCAGAGAGGTGAAGAGGACGACAGTGTTGATAGGAGATTCCATAGTCAGAGGAGCAGAGAGGTGAAGAGGACGGCAGTGTTGATAGGAGATTCCATAGTCAGAGGAGCAGAGAGGTGAAGAGGACGGCAGTGTTAATAGGAGATTCCATAGTCAGAGGAGCAGAGAGGTGAAGAGGACGGCAGTGTTGATAGGAGATTTCCTAGTCAGAGGAGCAGAGAGGTGAAGTGGATGGCAGTGTTGATAGGAGATTCCATAGTCAGAGGAGCAGAGAGGTGAAGAGGACGGCAGTGCTGATAGGAGATTTCCTAGTCAGAGGAGCAGAGAGGTGAAGAGGATGGCAGTGTTGATAGGAGATTCCATAGTCAGAGGAGCAGAGAGGTGAAGAGGACTGCAGTGTTGATAGGAGATTCCATAGTCAGAGGAGCAGAGAGGTGAAGAGGACGGCAGTGTTGATAGGAGATTCCATAGTCAGAGGAGCAGAGAGGTGAAGAGGACGGCAGTGTTGATAGGAGATTCCATAGTCAGAGGAGCAGAGAGGTGAAGAGGACAGCAGTGTTGATAGGAGATTCCATAGTCAGAGGAGCAGAGAGGTGAAGAGGACGGCAGTGTTGATAGGAGATTTCCGAATCACAGGAGCAGAGAGGTGAAGAGGACAGCAGTGTTGATAGGAGATTCCATAGTCAGAGGAGCAGAGGGGTGAAGAGGACAGCAGTGTTGATAGGAGATTCCATAGTCAGAGGAGCAGAGAGGTGAAGAGTACGGCAGTGTTGATAGGAGATTTCCTCATCAGAGGAGCAGAGAGGTGAAGAGGACAGCAGTGTTGATAGGAGATTCCATAGTCAGAGTAGCAGAGGGGTGAAGAGGACGGCAGTGTTGATAGGAGATTCCATAGTCAGAGGAGCAGAGGGGTGAAGAGGACAGCAGTGTTGATAGGAGATTCCATAGTCAGAGGAGCAGAGAGGTGAAGAGGACAGCAGTGTTGATAGGAGATTCCATAGTCAGAGGAGCAGAGAGGTGAAGAGGACGGCAGTGTTGATAGGAGATTTCCTAATCAGAGGAGCATAGAGGTGAAGAGGACAGCAGTGTTGATAGGAGATTCCATAGTCAGAGGAGCAGAGGGGTGAAGAGGACTGCAGTGTTGATAGGAGATTCCATAGTCAGAGGAGCAGAGGGGTGAAGAGGACAGCAGTGTTGATAGGAGATTCCATAGTCAGAGGAGCAGAGAGGTGAAGAGGACAGCAGTGTTGATAGGAGATTCCATAGTCAGAGGAGCAGAGCGGTGAAGAGGACTGCAGGGTTGATAGGAGATTCCATAGTCAGAGGAGCAGAGAGGTGAAGAGGACGGCAGTGTTGATAGGAGATTTCCTAGTCAGAGGAGCAGAGAGGGGAAGAGGACGGCAGTGTTGATTGGAGATTTCCTAGACAGAGGAGCAGAGAGGTGAAGAGGACGGCAGTGTTGATAGGAGATTTCCTAGTCAGAGGAGCAGAGAGGGGAAGAGGACGGCAGTGTTGATAGGAGATTTCCTAGACAGAGGAGCAGAGAGGTGAAGAGGACGGCAGTGTTGATAGGAGATTCCATAGTCGAGGAGCAGAGAGGTGAAGAGGACTGCAGTGTTGATAGGAGATTCCAGAGTCAGAGGAGCAGACAGGTGAAGAGGACTGCAGTGTTGATAGGAGATTCCATAGTCAGAGGAGCAGAGAGGTGAAGAGGACTGCAGTGTTGATAGGAGATTCCATAGTCAGAGGAGCAGAGGGGTGAAGAAGACGGCAGTGTTGATAGGAGATTTCTTAATCAGAGGAGCAGAGAGGTGAAGAGGACTGCAGTGTTGATAGGAGATTCCATAGTCAGAGGAGCAGAGAGGTGAAGAGGATGGCAGTGTTGATAGGAGATTTCCTAGACAGAGGAGCAGAGAGGTGAAGAGGACGGCAGTGTTGATAGGAGATTCCATAGTCAGAGGAGCAGAGAGGTGAAGAGGACGGCAGTGTTGATAGGAGATTCCATAGTCAGAGGAGCAGAGAGGTGAAGAGGACGGCAGTGTTAATAGGAGATTCCATAGTCAGAGGAGCAGAGAGGTGAAGAGGACAGCAGTGTTGATAGGAGATTTCCTAATCAGAGGAGCAGAGAGGTGAAGAGGACAGGTGTTGATAGGAGATTCCATAGTCAGAGGAGCAGAGGGGTGAAGAGGACTGCAGTGTTGATAGGAGATTCCATAGTCAGAGGAGCAGAGAGGTGAAGAGGACGGCAGTGTTGATAGGAGATTTCCTAATCAGAGGAGCAGAGAGGGGAAGAGGACAGCAGTGTTGATAGGAGATTTCCTAGACAGAGGAGCAGAGACGGGAAGAGGACGGCAGTGTTGATAGGAGATTTCCTCGACAGAGGAGCAGAGAGGTGAAGAGGATGGCAGTGTTGATAGGAGATTCCATAGTCAGAGGAGCAGAGAGGTGAAGAGGACTGCAGTGTTGATAGGAGATTCCATAGTCAGAGGAGCAGACAGGTGAAGAGGACTGCAGTGTTGATAGGAGATTCCATAGTCAGAGGAGCAGAGAGGTGAAAACGACTGCAGTGTTGATAGGAGATTCCATAGTCAGAGGAGCAGAGGGGTGAAGAAGACGGCAGTGTTGATAGGAGATTTCTTAATCAGAGGAGCAGAGAGGTGAAGAGGACTGCAGTGTTGATAGGAGATTCCATAGTCAGAGGAGCAGAGAGGTGAAGAGGATGGCAGTGTTGATAGGAGATTCCATAGTCAGAGGAGCAGAGAGGTGAAGAGGACGGCAGTGTTGATAGGAGATTCCATAGTCAGAGGAGCAGAGAGGTGAAGAGGACGGCAGTGTTAATAGGAGATTCCATAGTCAGAGGAGCAGAGAGGTGAAGAGGACTGCAGTGTTGATAGGAGATTCCATAGTCAGAGGAGCAGACAGGTGAAGAGGACTGCAGTGTTGATAGGAGATTCCATAGTCAGAGGAGCAGAGAGGTGAAAACGACTGCAGTGTTGATAGGAGATTCCATAGTCAGAGGAGCAGAGGGGTGAAGAAGACGGCAGTGTTGATAGGAGATTTCTTAATCAGAGGAGCAGAGAGGTGAAGAGGACTGCAGTGTTGATAGGAGATTTCCTAGACAGAGGAGCAGAGAGGTGAAGAGGACGGCAGTGTTGATAGGAGATTCCATAGTCAGAGGAGCAGAGAGGTGAAGAGGACGGCAGTGTTGATAGGAGATTCCATAGTCAGAGGAGCAGAGAGGTGAAGAGGACGGCAGTGTTAATAGGAGATTCCATAGTCAGAGGAGCAGAGAGGTGAAGAGGACGGCAGTGTTGATAGGAGATTTCCTAGTCAGAGGAGCAGAGAGGTGAAGAGGATGGCAGTGTTGATAGGAGATTCCATAGTCAGAGGAGCAGAGAGGTGAAGAGGACAGCAGTGTTGATAGGAGATTCCATAGTCAGAGGAGCAGAGAGGTGAAGAGGACGGCAGTGTTGATAGGAGATTCCATAGTCAGAGGAGCAGAGAGGTGAAGAGGACGTCAGTGTTGATAGGAGATTCCATAGTCAGAGGAGCAGAGAGGTGAAGAGCACAGCAGTGTTCATAGGAGATTCCATAGTCAGAGGAGCAGAGAGGTGAAGAGGACAGCAGTGTTGATAGGAGATTTCCTAATCAGAGGAGCAGAGAGGTGAAGAGGACAGCAGTGTTGATAGGAGATTCCATAGTCAGAGGAGCAGAGGGGTGAAGAGGACAGCAGTGTTGATAGGAGATTCCATAGTCAGAGGAGCAGAGAGGTGAAGAGGACGGCAGTGTTGATAGGAGATTTCCTAATCAGAGGAGCAGAGAGGTGAAGAGGACAGCAGTGTTGATAGGAGATTCCATAGTCAGAGGAGCAGAGGGGTGAAGAGGACGGCAGTGTTGATAGGAGATTCCATAGTCAGAGGAGCAGAGAGGTGAAGAGGACAGCAGTGTTGATAGGAGATTCCATAGTCAGAGGAGCAGAGAGGTGAAGAGGACAGCAGTGTTGATAGGAGAATCCATAGTCAGAGGAGCAGAGAGGTGAAGAGGACGGCAGTGTTGATAGGAGATTTCCTAATCAGAGGAGCAGAGAGGTGAAGAGGACTGCAGTGTTGATAGGAGATTCCATAGTCAGAGGAGCAGAGAGGTGAAGCGGACGGCAGTGTTGATAGGAGATTCCATAGTCAGAGGAGCAGAGAGGTGAAGAGGACGGCAGTGTTGATAGGAGATTCCATAGTCAGAGGAGCAGGGAGGTGAAGAGGACTGCTGTGTTGATAAGAGATTCCATAGTCAGAGGAGCAGAGAGGTGAAGAGGACGGCAGTGTTGATAGGAGATTCCATAGTCAGAGGAGCAGAGAGGTGAAGAGGACGGCAGTGTTAATAGGAGATTCCATAGTCAGAGGAGCAGAGAGGTGAAGAGGACGGCAGTGTTGATAGGAGATTTCCTAATCAGTGGAGCAGAGAGGTGAAGAAGACGGCAGTGTTGATAGGAGATTTCCTCGACAGAGGAGCAGAGAGGTGAAGAGGATGGCAGTGTTGATAGGAGATTCCATAGTCAGAGGAGCAGAGAGGTGAAGAGGACTGCAGTGTTGATAGGAGATTCCATAGTCAGAGGAGCAGACAGGTGAAGAGGACTGCAGTGTTGATAGGAGATTCCATAGTCAGAGGAGCAGAGAGGTGAAAAGGACTGCAGTGTTGATAGGAGATTCCATAGTCAGAGGAGCAGAGGGGTGAAGAAGACGGCAGTGTTGATAGGAGATTTCTTAATCAGAGGAGCAGAGAGGTGAAGAGGACTGCAGTGTTGATAGGAGATTCCATAGTCAGAGGAGCAGAGAGGTGAAGAGGATGGCAGTGTTGATAGGAGATTTCCTAGACAGAGGAGCAGAGAGGTGAAGAGGACGGCAGTGTTGATAGGAGATTCCATAGTCAGAGGAGCAGAGAGGTGAAGAGGACGGCAGTGTTGATAGGAGATTCCATAGTCAGAGGAGCAGAGAGGTGAAGAGGACGGCAGTGTTAATAGGAGATTCCATAGTCAGAGGAGCAGAGAGGTGAAGAGGACCGCAGTGTTGATAGGAGATTTCCTAGTCAGAGGAGCAGAGAGGTGAAGAGGATGGCAGTGTTGATAGGAGATTCCATATTCAGAGGAGCAGAGAGGTGAAGAGGACTGCAGTGTTGAAAGGAGATTCCATAGTCAGAGGAGCAGAGAGGTGAAGAGGACGGCAGTGTTGATAGGAGATTCCATAGTCAGAGGAGCAGAGAGGTGAAGAGGACGGCAGTGTTGATAGGAGATTCCATAGTCAGAGGAGCAGAGAGGTGAAGAGGACAGCAGTGTTGATAGGAGATTCCATAGTCAGAGGAGCAGAGAGGTGAAGAGGACGGCAGTGTTGATAGGAGATTTCCTAATCAGAGGAGCAGAGAGGTGAAGAGGACAGCAGTGTTGATAGGAGATTCCATAGTCAGAGGAGCAGAGGGGTGAAGAGGACAGCAGTGTTGATAGGAGATTCCATAGTCAGAGGAGCAGAGAGGTGAAGAGGACGGCAGTGTTGATAGGAGATTTCCTAATCAGAGGAGCAGAGAGGTGAAGAGGACAGCAGTGTTGATAGGAGATTCCATAGTCAGAGGAGCAGAGGGGTGAAGAGGACAGCAGTGTTGATAGGAGATTCCATAGTCAGAGGAGCAGAGGGGTGAAGAGGACAGCAGTGTTGATAGGAGATTCCATAGTCAGAGGAGCAGAGAGGTGAAGAGGACGGCAGTGTTGATAGGAGATTTCCTAATCAGAGGAGCAGAGAGGTGAAGAGGACAGCAGTGTTGATAGGAGATTCCATAGTCAGAGGAGCAGAGGTGTGAAGAGGACGGCAGAGTTGATAGGAGATTCCATAGTCAGAGGAGCAGAGAGGTGAAGAGGACAGCAGTGTTGATAGGAGATTCCATAGTCAGAGGAGCAGAGAGGTGAAGAGGACAGCAGTGTTGATAGGAGATTCCATAGTCAGAGGAGCAGAGAGGTGAAGAGGACGGCAGTGTTGATAGGAGATTTCCTAATCAGAGGAGCAGAGAGGTGAAGAGGACAGCAGTGTTGATAGGAGATTCCATAGTCAGAGGAGCAGAGGGGTGAAGAGGACTGCAGTGTTGATAGGAGATTCCATAGTCAGAGGAGCAGAGAGGTGAAGAGGACGGCAGTGTTGATAGGAGATTTCCTAGTCAGAGGAGCAGAGAGGGGAAGAGGACGGCAGTGTTGATTGGAGATTTCCTAGACAGAGGAGCAGAGAGGTGAAGAGGACGGCAGTGTTGATAGGAGATTTCCTAGTCAGAGGAGCAGACAGGGGAAGAGGACGGCAGTGTTGATAGGAGATTTCCTAGACAGAGGAGCAGAGAGGTGAAGAGGACGGCAGTGTTGATAGGAGATTCCATAGTCAGAGGAGCAGAGAGGTGAAGAGGACTGCAGTGTTGATAGGAGATTCCATAGTCAGAGGAACAGAGGGGTGAAGAAGACGGCAGTGTTGATAGGAGATTTCTTAATCAGAGGAGCAGAGAGGTGAAGAGGACTGCAGTGTTGATAGGAGATTCCATAGTCAGAGGAGCAGAGAGGTGAAGAGGATGGCAGTGTTGATAGGAGATTTCCTAGACAGAGGAGCAGAGAGGTGAAGAGGACGGCAGAGTTGATAGGAGATTCCATAGTCAGAGGAGCAGAGAGGTGAAGAGGACGGCAGTGTTGATAGGAGATTCCATAGTCAGAGGAGCAGAGAGGTGAAGAGGACGGCAGTGTTAATAGGAGATTCCATAGTCAGAGGAGCAGAGAGGTGAAGAGGACGGCAGTGTTGATAGGAGATTTCCTAATCAGTGGAGCAGAGAGGTGAAGAGGACAGGTGTTGATAGGAGATTTCCTCGACAGAGGAGCAGAGAGGTGAAGAGGATGGCAGTGTTGATAGGAGATTCCATAGTCAGAGGAGCAGAGAGGTGAAGAGGACTGCAGTGTTGATAGGAGATTCCATAGTCAGAGGAGCAGACAGGTGAAGAGGACTGCAGTGTTGATAGGAGATTCCATAGTCAGAGGAGCAGAGAGGTGAAAAGGACTGCAGTGTTGATAGGAGATTCCATAGTCAGAGGAGCAGAGAGGTGAAGAGGACGGCAGTGTTAATAGGAGATTCCATAGTCAGAGGAGCAGAGAGGTGAAGAGGACAGCAGTGTTGATAGGAGATTTCCTAATCAGAGGAGCAGAGAGGTGAAGAGGACAGGTGTTGATAGGAGATTCCATAGTCAGAGGAGCAGAGAGGTGAAAAGGACTGCAGTGTTGATAGGAGATTCCATAGTCAGAGGAGCAGAGAGGTGAAGAGGACGGCAGTGTTAATAGGAGATTCCATAGTCAGAGGAGCAGAGAGGTGAAGAGGACAGCAGTGTTGATAGGAGATTTCCTAATCAGAGGAGCAGAGAGGTGAAGAGGACTGCAGTGTTGATAGGAGATTCCATAGTCAGAGGAGCAGAGAGGTGAAGAGGATGGCAGTGTTGATAGGAGATTTCCTAGACAGAGGAGCAGAGAGGTGAAGAGGACGGCAGTGTTGATAGGAGATTCCATAGTCAGAGGAGCAGAGAGGTGAAGAGGACGGCAGTGTTGATAGGAGATTCCATAGTCAGAGGAGCAGAGAGGTGAAGAGGACGGCAGTGTTAATAGGAGATTCCATAGTCAGAGGAGCAGAGAGGTGAAGAGGACGGCAGTGTTGATAGGAGATTTCCTAGTCAGAAGAGCAGAGAGGTGAAGAGGATGGCAGTGTTGATAGGAGATTCCATAGTCAGAGGAGCAGAGAGGTGAAGAGGACAGCAGTGTTGATAGGAGATTCCATAGTCAGAGGAGCAGAGAGGTGAAGAGGACGGCAGTGTTGATAGGAGATTCCATAGTCAGAGGAGCAGAGAGGTGAAGAGGACGTCAGTGTTGATAGGAGATTCCATAGTCAGAGGAGCAGAGAGGTGAAGAGCACAGCAGTGTTGATAGGAGATTCCATAGTCAAAGGAGCAGAGAGGTGAAGAGGACGGCAGTGTTGATAGGAGATTTCCTAATCAGAGGAGCAGAGAGGTGAAGAGGACAGCAGTGTTGATAGGAGATTCCATAGTCAGAGGAGCAGAGGGGTGAAGAGGACAGCAGTGTTGATAGGAGATTCCATAGTCAGAGGAGCAGAGAGGTGAAGAGGACGGCAGTGTTGATAGGAGATTTCCTAATCAGAGGAGCAGAGAGGTGAAGAGGACAGCAGTGTTGATAGGAGATTCCATAGTCAGAGGAGCAGAGGGGTGAAGAGGACGGCAGTGTTGATAGGAGATTCCATAGTCAGAGGAGCAGAGAGGTGAAGAGGACAGCAGTGTTGATAGGAGATTCCATAGTCAGAGGAGCAGAGAGGTGAAGAGGACAGCAGTGTTGATAGGAGAATCCATAGTCAGAGGAGCAGAGAGGTGAAGAGGACGGCAGTGTTGATAGGAGATTTCCTAATCAGAGGAGCAGAGAGATGAAGAGGACTGCAGTGTTGATAGGAGATTCCATAGTCAGAGGAGCAGAGAGGTGAAGCGGACGGCAGTGTTGATAGGAGATTCCATAGTCAGAGGAGCAGAGAGGTGAAGAGGACGGCAGTGTTGATAGGAGATTCCATAGTCAGAGGAGCAGAGAGGTGAAGAGGTCTGCAGTGTTGATAGGAGATTCCATAGTCAGAGGAGCAGAGAGGTGAAGAGGACGGCAGTGTTGATAGGAGATTCCATAGTCAGAAGAACAGAGAGGTGAAGAGGACGGCAGTGTTGATAGGAGATTCCATAGTCAGAGGAGCAGAGAGGTGAAGAGGACAGCAGTGTTGATAGGAGATTCCATAGTCAGAGGAGCAGAGAGGTGAAGAGGACGGCAGTGTTGATAGGAGATTTCCTAATCAGAGGAGCAGAGAGGTGAAGAGGACAGCAGTGTTGATAGGAGATTCCATAGTCAGAGGAGCAGAGGGGTGAAGAGGACGGCAGAGTTGATAGGAGTTTCCATAGTCAGAGGAGCAGAGAGGTGAAGAGGACAGCAGTGTTGATAGGAGATTCCATAGTCAGAGGAGCAGAGGGGTGAAGAGGACAGCAGTGTTGATAGGAGATTCCATAGTCAGAGGAGCAGAGAGATGAAGAGGACGGCAGTGTTGATAGGAGATTTCCTAATCAGAGGAGCAGAGAGGTGAAGAGGACAGCAGTGTTGATAGGAGATTCCATAGTCAGAGGAGCAGAGGGGTGAAGAGGACTGCAGTGTTGATAGGAGATTCCATAGTCAGAGGAGCAGAGAGGTGAAGAGGACGGCAGTGTTGATAGGAGATTTCCTAGTCAGAGGAGCAGAGAGGGGAAGAGGACGGCAGTGTTGATTGGAGATTTCCTAGACAGAGGAGCAGAGAGGTGAAGAGGACGGCAGTGTTGATAGGAGATTCCATAGTCAGAGGATCAGAGGGGTGAAGAAGACGGCAGTGTTGATAGGAGATTTCTTAATCAGAGGAGCAGAGAGGTGAAGAGGATGGCAGTGTTGATAGGAGATTCCATAGTCAGAGGAGCAGAGAGGTGAAGAGGATGGCAGTGTTGATAGGAGATTTCCTAGACAGAGGAGCAGAGAGGTGAAGAGGACGGCAGAGTTGATAGGAGATTCCATAGTCAGAGGAGCAGAGAGGTGAAGAGGACGGCAGTGTTGATAGGAGATTCCATAATCAGAGGAGCAGAGAGGTGAAGAGGACGGCAGTGTTAATAGGAGATTCCATAGTCAGAGGAGCAGAGAGGTGAAGAGGACGGCAGTGTTGATAGGAGATTTCCTCGACAGAGGAGCAGAGAGGTGAAGAGGATGGCAGTGTTGATAGGAGATTCCATAGTCAGAGGAGCAGAGAGGTGAAGAGGACTGCAGTGTTGATAGGAGATTCCATAGTCAGAGGAGCAGACAGGTGAAGAGGACTGCAGTGTTGATAGGAGATTCCATAGTCAGAGGAGCAGAGAGGTGAAAAGGACTGCAGTGTTGATAGGAGATTCCATAGTCAGAGGAGCAGAGGGGTGAAGAAGACGGCAGTGTTGATAGGAGATTTCTTAATCAGAGGAGCAGAGAGTTGAAGAGGACTGCAGTGTTGATAGGAGATTCCATAGTCAGAGGAGCAGAGAGGTGAAGAGGATGGCAGTGTTGATAGGAGATTTCCTAGACAGAGGAGCAGAGAGGTGAAGAGGACGGCAGTGTTGATAGGAGATTCCATAGTCAGAGGAGCAGAGAGGTGAAGAGGACGGCAGTGTTAATAGGAGATTCCATAGTCAGAGGAGCAGAGAGGTGAAGAGGACGGCAGTGTTGATAGGAGATTTCCTAGTCAGAGGAGCAGAGAGGTGAAGAGGATGGCAGTATTGATAGGAGATTCCATAGTCAGAGGAGCAGAGAGGTGAAGAGGACTGCAGTGTTGATAGGAGATTCCATAGTCAGAGGAGCAGAGAGGTGAAGAGGACGGCAGTGTTGATAGGAGATTCCATAGTCAGAGGAGCAGAGAGGTGAAGAGGACAGCAGTGTTGATAGGAGATTCCATAGTCAGAGGAGCAGAGGGGTGAAGAGGACAGCAGTGTTGATAGGAGATTCCATAGTCAGAGGAGCAGAGAGGTGAAGAGGACGGCAGTGTTGATAGGAGATTTCCTCATCAGAGGAGCAGAGAGGTGAAGAGGACAACAGTGTTGATAGGAGATTCCATAGTCAGAGTAGCAGAGGGGTGAAGACGACGGCAGTGTTGATAGGAAATTCCATAGTCAGAGGAGCAGAGAGGTGAAGAGGACAGCAGTGTTGATAGGAGATTCCATAGTCAGAGGAGCAGAGAGGTGAAGAGGACAGCAGTGTTGATAGGAGATTCCATAGTCAGAGGAGCAGAGAGGTGAAGAGGACGGCAGTGTTGATAGGAGATTTCCTAATCAGAGGAGCAGAGAGGTGAAGAGGACAGCAGTGTTGATAGGAGATTCCATAGTCAGAGGAGCAGAGAGGTGAAGAGGACGGCAGTGTTGATAGGAGATTTCCTAATCAGAGGAGCAGAGAGGTGAAGAGGACAGCAGTGTTGATAGGAGATTCCATAGTCAGAGGAGCAGAGAGGTGAAGAGGACGGCAGTGTTAATAGGAGATTCCATAGTCAGAGGAGCAGAGAGGTGAAGAGGACGGCAGTGTTGATAGGAGATTTCCTAGTCAGAGGAGCAGAGAGGTGAAGAGGATGGCAGTATTGATAGGAGATTCCATAGTCAGAGGAGCAGAGAGGTGAAGAGGACTGCAGTGTTGATAGGAGATTCCATAGTCAGAGGAGCAGAGAGGTGAAGAGGACGGCAGTGTTGATAGGAGATTCCATAGTCAGAGGAGCAGAGAGGTGAAGAGGACAGCAGTGTTGATAGGAGATTCCATAGTCAGAGGAGCAGAGGGGTGAAGAGGACAGCAGTGTTGATAGGAGATTCCATAGTCAGAGGAGCAGAGAGGTGAAGAGGACGGCAGTGTTGATAGGAGATTTCCTCATCAGAGGAGCAGAGAGGTGAAGAGGACAACAGTGTTGATAGGAGATTCCATAGTCAGAGTAGCAGAGGGGTGAAGACGACGGCAGTGTTGATAGGAAATTCCATAGTCAGAGGAGCAGAGAGGTGAAGAGGACAGCAGTGTTGATAGGAGATTCCATAGTCAGAGGAGCAGAGAGGTGAAGAGGACAGCAGTGTTGATAGGAGATTCCATAGTCAGAGGAGCAGAGAGGTGAAGAGGACGGCAGTGTTGATAGGAGATTTCCTAATCAGAGGAGCAGAGAGGTGAAGAGGACAGCAGTGTTGATAGGAGATTCCATAGTCAGAGGAGCAGAGAGGTGAAGAGGACGGCAGTGTTGATAGGAGATTTCCTAATCAGAGGAGCAGAGAGGTGAAGAGGACAGCAGTGTTGATAGGAGATTCCATAGTCAGAGGAGCAGAGGGGTGAAGAGGACGGCAGAGTTGATAGGAGATTCCATAGTCAGAGGAGCAGAGAGGTGAAGAGGACAGCAGTGTTGATAGGAGATTCCATAGTCAGAGGAGCAGAGAGATGAAGAGGACTGCAGTGTTGATAGGAGATTCCATAGTCAGAGGAGCAGAGAGGTGAAGCGGACGGCAGTGTTGATAGGAGATTCCATAGTCAGAGGAGCAGAGAGGTGAAGAGGACGGCAGTGTTGATAGGAGATTCCATAGTCAGAGGAGCAGAGAGGTGAAGAGGTCTGCAGTGTTGATAGGAGATTCCATAGTCAGAGGAGCAGAGAGGTGAAGAGGACGGCAGTGTTGATAGGAGATTCCATAGTCAGAAGAACAGAGAGGTGAAGAGGACGGCAGTGTTGATAGGAGATTCCATAGTCAGAGGAGCAGAGAGGTGAAGAGGACAGCAGTGTTGATAGGAGATTCCATAGTCAGAGGAGCAGAGAGGTGAAGAGGACGGCAGTGTTGATAGGAGATTTCCTAATCAGAGGAGCAGAGAGGTGAAGAGGACAGCAGTGTTGATAGGAGATTCCATAGTCAGAGGAGCAGAGGGGTGAAGAGGACGGCAGAGTTGATAGGAGTTTCCATAGTCAGAGGAGCAGAGAGGTGAAGAGGACAGCAGTGTTGATAGGAGATTCCATAGTCAGAGGAGCAGAGGGGTGAAGAGGACAGCAGTGTTGATAGGAGATTCCATAGTCAGAGGAGCAGAGAGATGAAGAGGACGGCAGTGTTGATAGGAGATTTCCTAATCAGAGGAGCAGAGAGGTGAAGAGGACAGCAGTGTTGATAGGAGATTCCATAGTCAGAGGAGCAGAGGGGTGAAGAGGACTGCAGTGTTGATAGGAGATTCCATAGTCAGAGGAGCAGAGAGGTGAAGAGGACGGCAGTGTTGATAGGAGATTTCCTAGTCAGAGGAGCAGAGAGGGGAAGAGGACGGCAGTGTTGATTGGAGATTTCCTAGACAGAGGAGCAGAGAGGTGAAGAGGACGGCAGTGTTGATAGGAGATTCCATAGTCAGAGGATCAGAGGGGTGAAGAAGACGGCAGTGTTGATAGGAGATTTCTTAATCAGAGGAGCAGAGAGGTGAAGAGGATGGCAGTGTTGATAGGAGATTCCATAGTCAGAGGAGCAGAGAGGTGAAGAGGATGGCAGTGTTGATAGGAGATTTCCTAGACAGAGGAGCAGAGAGGTGAAGAGGACGGCAGAGTTGATAGGAGATTCCATAGTCAGAGGAGCAGAGAGGTGAAGAGGACGGCAGTGTTGATAGGAGATTCCATAATCAGAGGAGCAGAGAGGTGAAGAGGACGGCAGTGTTAATAGGAGATTCCATAGTCAGAGGAGCAGAGAGGTGAAGAGGACGGCAGTGTTGATAGGAGATTTCCTAATCAGTGGAGCAGAGAGGTGAAGAGGACAGGTGTTGATAGGAGATTTCCTCGACAGAGGAGCAGAGAGGTGAAGAGGATGGCAGTGTTGATAGGAGATTCCATAGTCAGAGGAGCAGAGAGGTGAAGAGGACTGCAGTGTTGATAGGAGATTCCATAGTCAGAGGAGCAGACAGGTGAAGAGGACTGCAGTGTTGATAGGAGATTCCATAGTCAGAGGAGCAGAGAGGTGAAAAGGACTGCAGTGTTGATAGGAGATTCCATAGTCAGAGGAGCAGAGGGGTGAAGAAGACGGCAGTGTTGATAGGAGATTTCTTAATCAGAGGAGCAGAGAGTTGAAGAGGACTGCAGTGTTGATAGGAGATTCCATAGTCAGAGGAGCAGAGAGGTGAAGAGGATGGCAGTGTTGATAGGAGATTTCCTAGACAGAGGAGCAGAGAGGTGAAGAGGACGGCAGTGTTGATAGGAGATTCCATAGTCAGAGGAGCAGAGAGGTGAAGAGGACGGCAGTGTTGATAGGAGATTCCATAGTCAGAGGAGCAGAGAGGTGAAGAGGACGGCAGTGTTAATAGGAGATTCCATAGTCAGAGGAGCAGAGAGGTGAAGAGGACGGCAGTGTTGATAGGAGATTTCCTAGTCAGAGGAGCAGAGAGGTGAAGAGGATGGCAGTATTGATAGGAGATTCCATAGTCAGAGGAGCAGAGAGGTGAAGAGGACTGCAGTGTTGATAGGAGATTCCATAGTCAGAGGAGCAGAGAGGTGAAGAGGACGGCAGTGTTGATAGGAGATTCCATAGTCAGAGGAGCAGAGAGGTGAAGAGGACAGCAGTGTTGATAGGAGATTCCATAGTCAGAGGAGCAGAGGGGTGAAGAGGACAGCAGTGTTGATAGGAGATTCCATAGTCAGAGGAGCAGAGAGGTGAAGAGGACGGCAGTGTTGATAGGAGATTTCCTCATCAGAGGAGCAGAGAGGTGAAGAGGACAACAGTGTTGATAGGAGATTCCATAGTCAGAGTAGCAGAGGGGTGAAGACGACGGCAGTGTTGATAGGAAATTCCATAGTCAGAGGAGCAGAGAGGTGAAGAGGACAGCAGTGTTGATAGGAGATTCCATAGTCAGAGGAGCAGAGAGGTGAAGAGGACAGCAGTGTTGATAGGAGATTCCATAGTCAGAGGAGCAGAGAGGTGAAGAGGACGGCAGTGTTGATAGGAGATTTCCTAATCAGAGGAGCAGAGAGGTGAAGAGGACAGCAGTGTTGATAGGAGATTCCATAGTCAGAGGAGCAGAGAGGTGAAGAGGACGGCAGTGTTGATAGGAGATTTCCTAATCAGAGGAGCAGAGAGGTGAAGAGGACAGCAGTGTTGATAGGAGATTCCATAGTCAGAGGAGCAGAGGGGTGAAGAGGACGGCAGAGTTGATAGGAGATTCCATAGTCAGAGGAGCAGAGAGGTGAAGAGGACAGCAGTGTTGATAGGAGATTCCATAGTCAGAGGAGCAGAGAGGTGAAGAGGACAGCAGTGTTGATAGGAGATTCCATAGTCAGAGGAGCAGATAGGTGAAGAGGACGGCAGTGTTGATAGGAGATTTCCTAATCAGAGGAGCAGAGAGGTGAAGAGGATGGCAGTGTTGATAGGAGATTCCATAGTCAGAGGAGCAGAGAGGTGAAGAGGACTGCAGTGTTGATATGAGATTCCATAGTCAGAGGAGCAGACAGGTGAAGAGGACTGCAGTGTTGATAGGAGATTCCATAGTCAGAGGAGCAGAGAGGTGAAAAGGACTGCAGTGTTGATAGGAGATTCCATAGTCAGAGGAGCAGAGGGGTGAAGAAGACGGCAGTGTTGATAGGAGATTTCTTAATCAGAGGAGCAGAGAGGTGAAGAGGACTGCAGTGTTGATAGGAGATTCCATAGTCAGAGGAGCAGAGAGGTGAAGAGGATTGCAGTGTTGATAGGAGATTTCCTAGACAGAGGAGCAGAGAGGTGAAGAGGACGGCAGTGTTGATAGGAGATTCCATAGTCAGAGGAGCAGAGAGGTGAAGAGGACGGCAGTGTTGATAGGAGATTCCATAGTCAGAGGAGCAGAGAGGTGAAGAGGACGGCAGTGTTCATAGGAGATTCCATAGTCAGAGGAGCAGAGAGGTGAAGAGGACGGCAGTGTTGATAGGAGATTTCCTAGTCAGAGGAGCAGAGAGGTGAAGAGGATGGCAGTGTTGATAGGAGATTCCATAGTCAGAGGAGCAGAGAGGTGAAGAGGACTGCAGTGTTGATAGGAGATTCCATAGTCAGAGGAGCAGAGAGGTGAAGAGGACGGCAGTGTTGATAGGAGATTCCATAGTCAGAGGAGCAGAGAGGTGAAGAGGACGGCAGTGTTGATAGGAGATTCCATAGTCAGAGGAGCAGAGAGGTGAAGAGGACAGCAGTGTTGATAGGAGATTCCATAGTCAGAGGAGCAGAGAGGTGAAGAGGACGGCAGTGTTGATAGGAGATTTCCTAATCAGAGGAGCAGAGAGGTGAAGAGGACAGCAGTGTTGATAGGAGATTCCATAGTCAGAGGAGCAGAGGGGTGAAGAGGACAGCAGTGTTGATAGGAGATTCCATAGTCAGAGGAGCAGAGAGGTGAAGAGGACGGCAGTGTTGATAGGAGATTTCCTCATCAGAGGAGCAGAGAGGTGAAGAGGACAGCAGTGTTGATAGGAGATTCCATAGTCAGAGTAGCAGAGGGGTGAAGAGGACGGCAGTGTTGATAGGAGATTCCATAGTCAGAGGAGCAGAGAGGTGAAGAGGACAGCAGTGTTGATAGGAGATTCCATAGTCAGAGGAGCAGAGAGGTGAAGAGGACAGCAGTGTTGATAGGAGATTCCATAGTCAGAGGAGCAGAGAGGTGAAGAGGACTGCAGTGTTGATAGGAGATTCCATAGTCAGAGGAGCAGAGAGGTGAAGAGGACGGCAGTGTTGATAGGAGATTCCATAGTCAGAGGAACAGAGAGGTGAAGAGGACGGCAGTGTTGATAGGAGATTCCATATTCAGAGGAGCAGAGGGGTGATGAGGACAGCAGTGTTGATAGGAGATTCCATAGTCAGAGGAGCAGAGAGGTGAAGAGGACGGCAGTGTTGATAGGAGATTCCATAGTCAGAGGAGCAGAGAGGTGAAGAGAACGGCAGTGTTGATAGGAGATTCCATAGTCAGAGGAGCAGAGAGGTGAAGAGGATGGCAGTGTTGATAGGAGATTTCCTAGTCAGAGGAGCAGAGAGGTGAAGAGGATGGCAGTGTTGATAGGAGATTCCATAGTCAGAGGAGCAGAGAGTTGAAGAGGATGGCAGTGTTGATAAGAGATTTCCTAGTCAGAGGAGCAGAGAGGTGAAGAGGACGGCAGTGTTGATAGGAGATTTCCTAATCAGAGGAGCAGAGTGGTGAAGAGGACAGCAGTGTTGATAGGAGATTCCATAGTCAGAGGAGCAGAGAGGTGAAGAGGACGGCAGTGTTGATAGGAGATTCCATAGTCAGAGGAGCAGAGAGGTGAAGAGGACGGCAGTGTTGACAGGAGATTCCATAGTCAGAGGAGCAGAGAGGTGAAGAGGACTGCAGTGTTGATAGGAGATTCCATAGTCAGAGGAGCAGAGAGGTGAAGAGGACTGCAGTGTTGATAGGAGATTCCATAGTCAGAGGAACAGAGGGGTGAAAAAGACGGCAGTGTTGATAGGAGATTTCTTAATCAGAGGAGCAGAGAGGTGGAGAGGACGGCAGTGTTGATAGGAGATTCCATAGTCAGAGGAGCAGAGAGGTGAAGAGGATGGCAGTGTTGATAGGAGATTTCCTAGACAGAGGAGCAGAGAGGTGAAGAGGACGGCAGAGTTGATAGGAGATTCCATAGTCAGAGGAGCAGAGAGGTGAAGAGGACAGCAGTGTTGATAGGAGATTTCATAGTCAGAGGAGCAGAGGGGTGATGAGGACAGCAGTGTTGATAGGAGATTCCATAGTCAGAGGAGCAGAGAGGTGAAGAGGACGGCAGTGTTGATAGGAGATTTCCTAGACAGAGGAGCAGAGAGGTGAAGAGGACGGCAGTGTTGATAGGAGATTCCATAGTCAGAGGAGCAGAGAGGTGAAGAGGACGGCAGTGTTGATAGGAGATTCCATAGTCAGAGGAGCAGAGAGGTGAAGAGGACGGCAGTGTTAATAGGAGATTCCATAGTCAGAGGAGCAGAGAGGTGAAGAGGACGGCAGTGTTGATAGGAGATTTCCTAGTCAGAGGAGCAGAGAGGTGAAGAGGATGGCAGTGTTGATAGGAGATTCCATAGTCAGAGGAGCAGAGAGGTGAAGAGGACAGCAGTGTTGATAGGAGATTCCATAGTCAGAGGAGCAGAGAGGTGAAGAGGACGGCAGTGTTGATAGGAGATTCCATAGTCAGAGGAGCAGAGAGGTGAAGAGGACGTCAGTGTTGATAGGAGATTCCATAGTCAGAGGAGCAGAGAGGTGAAGAGCACAGCAGTGTTGATAGGAGATTCCATAGTCAAAGGAGCAGAGAGGTGAAGAGGACGGCAGTGTTGATAGGAGATTTCCTAATCAGAGGAGCAGAGAGGTGAAGAGGACAGCAGTGTTGATAGGAGATTCCATAGTCAGAGGAGCAGAGGGGTGAAGAGGACAGCAGTGTTGATAGGAGATTCCATAGTCAGAGGAGCAGAGAGGTGAAGAGGACGGCAGTGTTGATAGGAGATTTCCTAATCAGAGGAGCAGAGAGGTGAAGAGGACAGCAGTGTTGATAGGAGATTCCATAGTCAGAGGAGCAGAGGGGTGAAGAGGACGGCAGTGTTGATAGGAGATTCCATAGTCAGAGGAGCAGAGAGGTGAAGAGGACAGCAGTGTTGATAGGAGATTCCATAGTCAGAGGAGCAGAGAGGTGAAGAGGACAGCAGTGTTGATAGGAGAATCCATAGTCAGAGGAGCAGAGAGGTGAAGAGGACGGCAGTGTTGATAGGAGATTTCCTAATCAGAGGAGCAGAGAGATGAAGAGGACTGCAGTGTTGATAGGAGATTCCATAGTCAGAGGAGCAGAGAGGTGAAGCGGACGGCAGTGTTGATAGGAGATTCCATAGTCAGAGGAGCAGAGAGGTGAAGAGGACGGCAGTGTTGATAGGAGATTCCATAGTCAGAGGAGCAGAGAGGTGAAGAGGTCTGCAGTGTTGATAGGAGATTCCATAGTCAGAGGAGCAGAGAGGTGAAGAGGACGGCAGTGTTGATAGGAGATTCCATAGTCAGAAGAACAGAGAGGTGAAGAGGACGGCAGTGTTGATAGGAGATTCCATAGTCAGAGGAGCAGAGAGGTGAAGAGGACAGCAGTGTTGATAGGAGATTCCATAGTCAGAGGAGCAGAGAGGTGAAGAGGACGGCAGTGTTGATAGGAGATTTCCTAATCAGAGGAGCAGAGAGGTGAAGAGGACAGCAGTGTTGATAGGAGATTCCATAGTCAGAGGAGCAGAGGGGTGAAGAGGACGGCAGAGTTGATAGGAGATTCCATAGTCAGAGGAGCAGAGAGGTGAAGAGGACAGCAGTGTTGATAGGAGATTCCATAGTCAGAGGAGCAGAGGGGTGAAGAGGACAGCAGTGTTGATAGGAGATTCCATAGTCAGAGGAGCAGAGAGATGAAGAGGACGGCAGTGTTGATAGGAGATTTCCTAATCAGAGGAGCAGAGAGGTGAAGAGGACAGCAGTGTTGATAGGAGATTCCATAGTCAGAGGAGCAGAGGGGTGAAGAGGACTGCAGTGTTGATAGGAGATTCCATAGTCAGAGGAGCAGAGAGGTGAAGAGGACGGCAGTGTTGATAGGAGATTTCCTAGTCAGAGGAGCAGAGAGGGGAAGAGGACGGCAGTGTTGATTGGAGATTTCCTAGACAGAGGAGCAGAGAGGTGAAGAGGACGGCAGTGTTGATAGGAGATTCCATAGTCAGAGGATCAGAGGGGTGAAGAAGACGGCAGTGTTGATAGGAGATTTCTTAATCAGAGGAGCAGAGAGGTGAAGAGGATGGCAGTGTTGATAGGAGATTCCATAGTCAGAGGAGCAGAGAGGTGAAGAGGATGGCAGTGTTGATAGGAGATTTCCTAGACAGAGGAGCAGAGAGGTGAAGAGGACGGCAGAGTTGATAGGAGATTCCATAGTCAGAGGAGCAGAGAGGTGAAGAGGACGGCAGTGTTGATAGGAGATTCCATAATCAGAGGAGCAGAGAGGTGAAGAGGACGGCAGTGTTAATAGGAGATTCCATAGTCAGAGGAGCAGAGAGGTGAAGAGGACGGCAGTGTTGATAGGAGATTTCCTAATCAGTGGAGCAGAGAGGTGAAGAGGACAGGTGTTGATAGGAGATTTCCTCGACAGAGGAGCAGAGAGGTGAAGAGGATGGCAGTGTTGATAGGAGATTCCATAGTCAGAGGAGCAGAGAGGTGAAGAGGACTGCAGTGTTGATAGGAGATTCCATAGTCAGAGGAGCAGACAGGTGAAGAGGACTGCAGTGTTGATAGGAGATTCCATAGTCAGAGGAGCAGAGAGGTGAAAAGGACTGCAGTGTTGATAGGAGATTCCATAGTCAGAGGAGCAGAGGGGTGAAGAAGACGGCAGTGTTGATAGGAGATTTCTTAATCAGAGGAGCAGAGAGTTGAAGAGGACTGCAGTGTTGATAGGAGATTCCATAGTCAGAGGAGCAGAGAGGTGAAGAGGATGGCAGTGTTGATAGGAGATTTCCTAGACAGAGGAGCAGAGAGGTGAAGAGGACGGCAGTGTTGATAGGAGATTCCATAGTCAGAGGAGCAGAGAGGTGAAGAGGACGGCAGTGTTGATAGGAGATTCCATAGTCAGAGGAGCAGAGAGGTGAAGAGGACGGCAGTGTTAATAGGAGATTCCATAGTCAGAGGAGCAGAGAGGTGAAGAGGACGGCAGTGTTGATAGGAGATTTCCTAGTCAGAGGAGCAGAGAGGTGAAGAGGATGGCAGTATTGATAGGAGATTCCATAGTCAGAGGAGCAGAGAGGTGAAGAGGACTGCAGTGTTGATAGGAGATTCCATAGTCAGAGGAGCAGAGAGGTGAAGAGGACGGCAGTGTTGATAGGAGATTCCATAGTCAGAGGAGCAGAGAGGTGATGAGGACAGCAGTGTTGATAGGAGATTCCATAGTCAGAGGAGCAGAGGGGTGAAGAGGACAGCAGTGTTGATAGGAGATTCCATAGTCAGAGGAGCAGAGAGGTGAAGAGGACGGCAGTGTTGATAGGAGATTTCCTCATCAGAGGAGCAGAGAGGTGAAGAGGACAACAGTGTTGATAGGAGATTCCATAGTCAGAGTAGCAGAGGGGTGAAGACGACGGCAGTGTTGATAGGAAATTCCATAGTCAGAGGAGCAGAGAGGTGAAGAGGACAGCAGTGTTGATAGGAGATTCCATAGTCAGAGGAGCAGAGAGGTGAAGAGGACAGCAGTGTTGATAGGAGATTCCATAGTCAGAGGAGCAGAGAGGTGAAGAGGACGGCAGTGTTGATAGGAGATTTCCTAATCAGAGGAGCAGAGAGGTGAAGAGGACAGCAGTGTTGATAGGAGATTCCATAGTCAGAGGAGCAGAGAGGTGAAGAGGACGGCAGTGTTGATAGGAGATTTCCTAATCAGAGGAGCAGAGAGGTGAAGAGGACAGCAGTGTTGATAGGAGATTCCATAGTCAGAGGAGCAGAGGGGTGAAGAGGACGGCAGAGTTGATAGGAGATTCCATAGTCAGAGGAGCAGAGAGGTGAAGAGGACAGCAGTGTTGATAGGAGATTCCATAGTCAGAGGAGCAGAGAGGTGAAGAGGACAGCAGTGTTGATAGGAGATTCCATAGTCAGAGGAGCAGATAGGTGAAGAGGACGGCAGTGTTGATAGGAGATTTCCTAATCAGAGGAGCAGAGAGGTGAAGAGGATGGCAGTGTTGATAGGAGATTCCATAGTCAGAGGAGCAGAGAGGTGAAGAGGACTGCAGTGTTGATATGAGATTCCATAGTCAGAGGAGCAGACAGGTGAAGAGGACTGCAGTGTTGATAGGAGATTCCATAGTCAGAGGAGCAGAGAGGTGAAAAGGACTGCAGTGTTGATAGGAGATTCCATAGTCAGAGGAGCAGAGGGGTGAAGAAGACGGCAGTGTTGATAGGAGATTTCTTAATCAGAGGAGCAGAGAGGTGAAGAGGACTGCAGTGTTGATAGGAGATTCCATAGTCAGAGGAGCAGAGAGGTGAAGAGGATTGCAGTGTTGATAGGAGATTTCCTAGACAGAGGAGCAGAGAGGTGAAGAGGACGGCAGTGTTGATAGGAGATTCCATCGTCAGAGGAGCAGAGAGGTGAAGAGGACGGCAGTGTTGATAGGAGATTCCATAGTCAGAGGAGCAGAGAGGTGAAGAGGACGGCAGTGTTCATAGGAGATTCCATAGTCAGAGGAGCAGAGAGGTGAAGAGGACGGCAGTGTTGATAGGAGATTTCCTAGTCAGAGGAGCAGAGAGGTGAAGAGGATGGCAGTGTTGATAGGAGATTCCATAGTCAGAGGAGCAGAGAGGTGAAGAGGACTGCAGTGTTGATAGGAGATTCCATAGTCAGAGGAGCAGAGAGGTGAAGAGGACGGCAGTGTTGATAGGAGATTCCATAGTCAGAGGAGCAGAGAGGTGAAGAGGACGGCAGTGTTGATAGGAGATTCCATAGTCAGAGGAGCAGAGAGGTGAAGAGGACAGCAGTGTTGATAGGAGATTCCATAGTCAGAGGAGCAGAGAGGTGAAGAGGACGGCAGTGTTGATAGGAGATTTCCTAATCAGAGGAGCAGAGAGGTGAAGAGGACAGCAGTGTTGATAGGAGATTCCATAGTCAGAGGAGCAGAGGGGTGAAGAGGACAGCAGTGTTGATAGGAGATTCCATAGTCAGAGGAGCAGAGAGGTGAAGAGGACGGCAGTGTTGATAGGAGATTTCCTCATCAGAGGAGCAGAGAGGTGAAGAGGAGAGCAGTGTTGATAGGAGATTCCATAGTCAGAGTAGCAGAGGGGTGAAGAGGACGGCAGTGTTGATAGGAGATTCCATAGTCAGAGGAGCAGAGAGGTGAAGAGGACAGCAGTGTTGATAGGAGATTCCATAGTCAGAGGAGCAGAGAGGTGAAGAGGACAGCAGTGTTGATAGGAGATTCCATAGTCAGAGGAGCAGAGAGGTGAAGAGGACTGCAGTGTTGATAGGAGATTCCATAGTCAGAGGAGCAGAGAGGTGAAGAGGACGGCAGTGTTGTTAGGAGATTCCATAGTCAGAGGAACAGAGAGGTGAAGAGGACGGCAGTGTTGATAGGAGATTCCATATTCAGAGGAGCAGAGGGGTGATGAGGACAGCAGTGTTGATAGGAGATTCCATAGTCAGAGGAGCAGAGAGGTGAAGAGGACGGCAGTGTTGATAGGAGATTCCATAGTCAGAGGAGCAGAGAGGTGAAGAGAACGGCAGTGTTGATAGGAGATTCCATAGTCAGAGGAGCAGAGAGGTGAAGAGGATGGCAGTGTTGATAGGAGATTTCCTAGACAGAGGAGCAGAGAGGTGAAGAGGACGGCAGAGTTGATAGGAGATTCCATAGTCAGAGGAGCAGAGTGGTGAAGAGGACAGCAGTGTTGATAGGAGATTTCATAGTCAGAGGAGCAGAGGGGTGATGAGGACAGCAGTGTTGATAGGAGATTCCATAGTCAGAGGAGCAGAGAGGTGAAGAGGACGGCAGTGTTGATAGGAGATTTCCTAGACAGAGGAGCAGAGAGGTGAAGAGGACGTCAGTGTTGATAGGAGATTCCATAGTCAGAGGAGCAGAGAGGTGAAGAGGACTGCAGTGTTGATAGGAGATTCCATAGTCAGAGGAACAGAGGGGTGAAAAAGACGGCAGTGTTGATAGGAGATTTCTTAATCAGAGGAGCAGAGAGGTGGAGAAGACGGCAGTGTTGATAGGAGATTCCATAGTCAGAGGAGCAGAGTGGTGAAGAGGACAGCAGTGTTGATAGGAGATTTCATAGTCAGAGGAGCAGAGGGGTGATGAGGACAGCAGTGTTGATAGGAGATTCCATAGTCAGAGGAGCAGAGAGGTGAAGAGGACGGCAGTGTTGATAGGAGATTTCCTAGACAGAGGAGCAGAGAGGTGAAGAGGACGTCAGTGTTGATAGGAGATTCCATAGTCAGAGGAGCAGAGAGGTGAAGAGGACTGCAGTGTTGATAGGAGATTCCATAGTCAGAGGAACAGAGGGGTGAAAAAGACGGCAGTGTTGATAGGAGATTTCTTAATCAGAGGAGCAGAGAGGTGGAGAGGACGGCAGTGTTGATAGGAGATTCCATAGTCAGAGGAGCAGAGAGGTGAAGAGGATGGCAGTGTTGATAGGAGATTTCCTAGACAGAGGAGCAGAGAGGTGAAGAGGACGGCAGAGTTGATAGGAGATTCCATAGTCAGAGGAGCAGAGAGGTGAAGAGGACGGCAGTGTTGATAGGAGATTCCATAGTCAGAGGAGCAGAGGGGTGATGAGGACAGCAGTGTTGATAGGAGATTCCATAGTCAGAGGAGCAGAGAGGTGAAGAGGACGGCAGTGTTGATAGGAGATTTCCTAATCAGAGGAGCAGAGAGGTGAAGAGGACAGCAGTGTTGATAGGAGATTCCATAGTCAGAGGAGCAGAGGGGTGAAGAGGACGGCAGAGTTGATAGGAGATTTCATAGTCAGAGGAGCAGAGAGGTGAAGAGGACAGCAGTGTTGATAGGAGATTCCATAGTCAGAGGAGCAGAGAGGTGAAGAGAACAGCAGTGTTGATAGGAGATTCCATAGTCAGAGGAGCAGAGAGGTGATGAGGACCGCAGTGTTGATAGGAGATTTCCTAATCAGAGGAGCAGAGAGGTGAAGAGGACAGCCGTGTTGATAGGAGATTCCATAGTCAGAGGAGCAGAGAGGGGAAGAGGACGGCAGTGTTGATAGGAGATTTCCTAGACAGAGGACAGAGAGGTGAAGAGGACGGCAGTGTTGATAGGAGATTCCATAGTCAGAGGAGCAGAGAGGTGAAGAGGACGGCAGTGTTGATAGGAGATCCATAGTCAGAGGAGCAGAGAGGTGAAGAGGACGGCAGTGTTAATAGGAGATTCCATAGTCAGAGGAGCAGAGAGGTGAAGAGGACGGCAGTGTTGATAGGAGATTTCCTAATCAGAGGAGCAGAGAGGTGAAGAGGACAGGTGTTGATAGGAGATTCCATAGTCAGAGGAGCAGAGGGGTGAAGAGGACTGCAGTGTTGATAGGAGATTCCATAGTCAGAGGAGCAGAGAGGTGAAGAGGACGGCAGTGTTGATAGGAGATTTACTAGTCAGAGGAGCAGAGAGGGGAAGAGGACAGCAGTGTTGATAGGAGATTTCCTAGACAGAGGAGCAGAGAGGGGAAGAGGACGGCAGTGTTGATAGGAGATTTCCTCGACAGAGGAGCAGAGAGGTGAAGAGGATGGCAGTGTTGATAGGAGATTCCATAGTCAGAGGAGCAGAGAGGTGAAGAAGACTGCAGTGTTGATAGGAGATTCCATAGTCAGAGGAGCAGACAGGTGAAGAGGACGGCAGTGTTGATAGGAGATTCCATAGTCAGAGGAACAGAGAGGTGAAGAGGACGGCAGTGTTGATAGGAGATTCCATAGTCAGAGGAGCAGAGGGGTGAAGAGGACTGCAGTGTTGATAGGAGATTCCATAGTCAGAGGAGCAGAGAGGTGAAGAGGACAGCAGTGTTGATAGGAGATTGATCGTCAGAGGAGCAGAGAGGTGAAGAGGACGGCAGTGTTGATAGGAGATTTCCTAATCAGAGGAGCAGAGAGGTGAAGAGGACAGCAGTGTTGATAGGAGATTCCATAGTCAGAGGAGCAGAGGGGTGAAGAGGACGGCAGAGTTGATAGGAGATTCCATAGTCAGAGGAGCAGAGAGGTGAAGAGGACAGCAGTGTTGATAGGAGATTCCATAGTCAGAGGAGCAGAGTGGTGAAGAGGACAGCAGTGTTGATAGGAGATTCCATAGTCAGAGGAGCAGAGAGGTGAAGAGGACGGCAGTGTTGATAGGAGATTTCCTAATCAGAGGAGCAGAGAGGTGAAGAGGACAGCAGTGTTGATAGGAGATTCCATAGTCAGAGGAGCAGAGGGGTGAAGAGGACTGCAGTGTTGATAGGAGATTCCATAGTCAGAGGAGCAGAGAGGTGAAGAGGACGGCAGTGTTGATAGGAGATTTCCTAGTCAGAGGAGCAGAGAGGGGAAGAGGACGGCAGTGTTGATTGGAGATTTCCTAGACAGAGGAGCAGAGAGGTGAAGAGGACGGCAGTGTTGATAGGAGATTTCCTAGTCAGAGGAGCAGAGAGGGGAAGAGGACAGCAGTGTTGATAGGAGATTTCCTAGACAGAGGAGCAGAGAGGTGAAGAGGACGGCAGTGTTGATTGGAGATTCCATAGTCAGAGGAGCAGAGAGGTGAAGAGGACTGCAGTGTTGATAGGAGATTCCATAGTCAGAGGAGCAGAGGGGTGAAGAAGACGGCAGTGTTGATAGGAGATTTCTTAATCAGAGGAGCAGAGAGGTGAAGAGGACTGCAGTGTTGATAGGAGATTCCATAGTCAGAGGAGCAGAGAGGTGAAGAGGATGGCAGTGTTGATAGGAGATTTCCTAGACAGAGGAGCAGAGAGGTGAAGAGGACGGCAGTGTTGATAGGAGATTCCATAGTCAGAGGAGCAGAGAGGTGAAGAGGACGGCAGTGTTGATAGGAGATTCCATAGTCAGAGGAGCAGAGAGGTGAAGAGGACGGCAGTGTTAATAGGAGATTCCATAGTCAGAGGAGCAGAGAGGTGAAGAGGACGGCAGTGTTGATAGGAGATTCCATAGTCAGAGGAGCAGAGAGGTGAAGAGGACAGGTGTTGATAGGAGATTCCATAGTCAGAGGAGCAGAGGGGTGAAGAGGACTGCAGTGTTGATAGGAGATTCCATAGTCAGAGGAGCAGATAGGTGAACAGGACGGCAGTGTTGATAGGAGATTTCCTAATCAGAGGAGCAGAGAGGGGAAGAGGACAGCAGTGTTGATAGGAGATTTCCTAGACAGAGGAGCAGAGTGGGGAAGAGGACGGCAGTGTTGATAGGAGATTTCCTCGACAGAGGAGCAGAGAGGTGAAGAGGATGGCAGTGTTGATAGGAGATTCCATAGTCAGAGGAGCAGAGAGGTGAAGAGGACTGCAGTGTTGATAGGAGATTCCATAGTCAGAGGAGCAGACAGGTGAAGAGGACGTCAGTGTTGATAGGAGATTCCATAGTCAGAGGAGCAGAGAGGTGAAAAGGACTGCAGTGTTGATAGGAGATTCCATAGTCAGAGGAGCAGAGAGGTGAAGAGGATGGCAGTGTTGATAGGAGATTTCCTAGACAGAGGAGCAGAGAGGTGAAGAGGACGGCAGTGTTGATAGGAGATTCCATAGTCAGAGGAGCAGAGAGCTGAAGAGTACGGCATTGTTGATAGGAAATTCCATAGTCAGAGGAGCAGAGAGGTGAAGAGGACGGCAGTGTTAATAGGAGATTCCATAGTCAGAGGAGCAGAGAGGTGAAGAGGACAGCAGTGTTGATAGGAGATTTCCTAGTCAGAGGAGCAGAGAGGTGAAGAGGATGGCAGTGTTGATAGGAGATTCCATAGTCAGAGGAGCAGAGAGGTGAAGAGGACTGCAGTGTTGATAGGAGATTCCATAGTCAGAGGAGCAGAGAGGTGAAGAGGACGGCAGTGTTGATAGGAGATTCCATAGTCAGAGGAGCAGAGAGGTGAAGAGGACGTCAGTGTTGATAGGAGATTCCATAGTCAGAGGAGCAGAGAGGTGAAGAGGACAGCAGTGTTGATAGGAGATTCCATAGTCAGAGGAGCAGAGAGGTGAAGAGGACGGCAGTGTTGATAGGAGATTTCCTAATCAGAGGAGCAGAGAGGTGAAGAGGACAGCAGTGTTGATAGGAGATTCCATAGTCAGAGGAGCAGAGAGGTGAAGAGGACGGCAGTGTTGATAGGAGATTTCCTAATCAGAGGAGCAGAGAGGTGAAGAGGACAGCAGTGTTGATAGGAGATTCCATAGTCAGAGGAGCAGCGGGGTGAAGAGGACGGCAGTGTTGATAGGAGATTCCATAGTCAGAGGAGCAGAGAGGTGAAGGGGACAGCAGTGTTGATAGGAGATTCCATAGTCAGAGGAGCAGAGAGGTGAAGAGGACAGCAGTGTTGATAGGCGAATCCATAGTCAGAGGAGCAGAGAGGTGAAGAGGACGGCAGTTTTGATAGGAGATTTCCTAATCAGAGGAGCAGAGAGGTGAAGAGGATGGCAGTGTTGATAGGAGATTCCATAGTCAGAGGAGCAGAGAGGTGAAGAGGATGGCAGTGTTGATAGGAGATTTCCTAATCAGAGGAGCAGAGAGGTGAAGAGGACTGCAGTGTTGATAGGAGATTCCATAGTCAGAGGAGCAGAGAGGTGAAGAGGACGGCAGTGTTGATAGGAGATTCCATAGTCAGAGGAGCAGAGAGGTGAAGAGGACTGCAGTGTTGATAGGAGATTCCATAGTCAGAGGAGCAGAGAGGTGAAGAGGACGGCAGTGTTGATAGGAGATTCCATAGTCAGAGGAACAGAGAGGTGAAGAGGACGGCAGTGTTGATAGGAGATTCCATAGTCAGAGGAGCAGAGGGGTGATGAGGACAGCAGTGTTGATAGGAGATTCCATAGTCAGAGGAGCAGAGAGGTGAAGAGGACGGCAGTGTTGATAGGAGATTTCCTAATCAGAGGAGCAGAGAGGTGAAGAGGACAGCAGTGTTGATAGGAGATTCCATAGTCAGAGGAGCAGAGAGGTGATGAGGACGGCAGTGTTGATAGGAGATTTCCTAATCAGAGGAGCAGAGAGGTGAAGAGGACAGCAGTGTTGATAGGAGATTCCATAGTCAGAGGAGCAGAGAGGGGAAGAGGACGGCAGTGTTGATAGGAGATTTCCTAGACAGAGGAGCAGAGAGGTGAAGAGGACGGCAGTGTTGATAGGAGATTCCATAGTCAGAGGAGCAGAGAGGTGAAGAGGACGGCAGTGTTGATAGGAGATCCATAGTCAGAGGAGCAGAGAGGTGAAGAGGACGGCAGTGTTAATAGGAGATTCCATAGTCAGAGGAGCAGAGAGGTGAAGAGGACGGCAGTGTTGATAGGAGATTTCCTAATCAGAGGAGTAAAGAGGTGAAGAGGACAGGTGTTGATAGGAGATTCCATAGTCAGAGGAGCAGAGGGGTGAAGAGGACTGCAGTGTTGATAGGAGATTCCATAGTCAGAGGAGCAGAGAGGTGAAGAGAACAGCAGTGTTGATAGGAGATTCCATAGTCAGAGGAGCAGAGAGGTGATGAGGACGGCAGAGTTGATAGGAGATTCCATAGTCAGAGGAGCAGAGAGGTGAAGAGGACAGCAGTGTTGATAGGAGATTCCATAGTCAGAGGAGCAGAGAGGTGAAGAGAACAGCAGTGTTGATAGGAGATTCCATAGTCAGAGGAGCAGAGAGGTGATGAGGACGGCAGTGTTGATAGGAGATTTCCTAATCAGAGGAGCAGAGAGGTGAAAAGGACAGCAGTGTTGATAGGAGATTCCATAGTCAGAGGAGCAGAGAGGGGAAGAGGACGGCAGTGTTGATAGGAGATTTCCTAGACAGAGGAGCAGAGAGGTGAAGAGGACGGCAGTGTTGATAGGAGATTCCATAGTCAGAGGAGCAGAGAGGTGAAGAGGACGGCAGTGTTGATAGGAGATCCATAGTCAGAGGAGCAGAGAGGTGAAGAGGACGGCAGTGTTAATAGGAGATTCCATAGTCAGAGGAGCAGAGAGGTGAAGAGGACGGCAGTGTTGATAGGAGATTTCCTAATCAGAGGAGCAAAGAGGTGAAGAGGACAGGTGTTGATAGGAGATTCCATAGTCAGAGGAGCAGAGGGGTGAAGAGGACTGCAGTGTTGATAGGAGATTCCATAGTCAGAGGAGCAGAGAGGTGAAGATGACGGCAGTGTTGATGGGAGATTTACTAGTCAGAGGAGCAGAGAGGGGAAGAGGACAGCAGTGTTGATAGGAGATTTCCTAGACAGAGGAGCAGAGAGGGGAAGAGGACGGCAGTGTTGATAGGAGATTTCCTCGACAGAGGAGCAGAGAGGTGAAGAGGATGGCAGTGTTGATAGGAGATTCCATAGTCAGAGGAGCAGAGAGGTGAAGAAGACTGCAGTGTTGATAGGAGATTCCATAGTCAGAGGAGCAGACAGGTGAAGAGGACTGCAGTGTTGATAGGAGATTCCATAGTCAGAGGAGCAGACAGGTGAAAAGGACTGCAGTGTTGATAGGAGATTCCATAGTCAGAGGAGCAGAGGGGTGAAGAAGACGGCAGTGTTGATAGGAGACTTCTTAATCAGAGGAGCAGAGAAGTGAAGAGGACTGCAGTGTTGATAGGAGATTCCATAGTCAGAGGAGCAGAGAGGTGAAGAGGATGGCAGTGTTGATAGGAGATTTCCTAGACAGAGGAGCAGAGAGGTGAAGAGGACGGCAGTGTTGATTGGAGATTCCATAGACAGAGGAGCAGAGAGGTGAAGAGGACGGCAGTGTTGATAGGAGATTCCATAGTCAGAGGAGCAGAGAGGTGAAGAGGACGGCAGTGTTAATAGGAGATTCCATAGTCAGAGGAGCAGAGAGGTGAAGAGGACGGCAGTGTTGATAGGAGATTTCCTAGTCAGAGGAGCAGAGAGGTGAAGAGGATGGCAGTGTTGATAGGAGATTCCATAGTCAGAGGAGCAGAGAGGTGAAGAGGATCGCAGTGTTGATAAGAGATGTCCTAGTCAGAGGAGCAGAGAGGTGAAGAGGACGGCAGTGTTGATAGGAGATTCCATAGTCAGAGGAGCAGAGAGGTGAAGAGGACGGCAGTGTTAATAGGAGATTCCATAGTCAGAGGAGCAGAGAGGTGAAGAGGACGGCAGTGTTGATAGGAGATTTCCTAATCAGAGGAGCAGAGAGGTGAAGAGGACAGGTGTTGATAGGAGATTCCATAGTCAGAGGAGCAGAGGGGTGAAGAGGACTGCAGTGTTGATAGGAGATTACATAGTCAGAGGAGCAGAGAGGTGAAGAGGACGGCAGTGTTGATAGGAGATTTCCTAATCAGAGGAGCAGAGAGGGGAAGAGGACAGCGGTGTTGATAGGAGATTTCCTAGACAGAGGAGCAGAGTGGGGAAGAGGACGGCAGTGTTGATAGGAGATTTCCTCGACAGAGGAGCAGAGAGGTGAAGAGGATGGCAGTGTTGATAGGAGATTCCATAGTCTGAGGAGCAGAGAGGTGAAGAGGACTGCAGTGTTGATAGGAGATTCCATAGTCAGAGGAGCAGACAGGTGAAGAGGACTGCAGTGTTGATAGGAGATTCCATAGTCAGAGGAGCAGAGAGGTGAAAAGGACTGCAGTGTTGATAGGAGATTCCATAGTCAGAGGAGCAGAGGGGTGAAGAAGACGGCAGTGTTGATAGGAGATATCTTAATCAGAGGAGCAGAGAGGTGAAGAGGACTGCAGTGTTGATAGGAGATTCCATAGTCAGAGGAGCAGAGAGGTGAAGAGGATGGCAGTGTTGATAGGAGATTTCCTAGACAGAGGAGCAGAGAGGTGAAGAGGACGGCAGTGTTGATAGGAGATTCCATAGTCAGAGGAGCAGAGAGGTGAAGAGGACGGCATTGTTGATAGGAGATTCCATAGTCAGAGGAGCAGAGAGGTGAAGAGGACGGCAGTGTTAATAGGAGATTCCATAGTCAGAGGAGCAGAGAGGTGAAGAGGACGGCAGTGTTGATAGGAGATTTCCTAGTCAGAGGAGCAGAGAGGTGAAGAGGATGGCAGTGTTGATAGGAGATTCCACAGTCAGAGGAGCAGAGAGGTGAAGAGGACTGCAGTGTTGATAGGAGATTCCATAGTCAGAGGAGCAGAGAGGTGAAGAGGACGGCAGTGTTGATAGGAGATTCCATAGTCAGAGGAGCAGAGAGGTGAAGAGGACGTCAGTGTTGATAGGAGATTCCATAGTCAGAGGAGCAGAGAGGTGAAGAGGACAGCAGTGTTGATAGGAGATTCCATAGTCAGAGGAGCAGAGAGGTGAAGAGGATGGCAGTGTTGATAGGAGATTTCCTAATCAGAGGAGCAGAGAGGTGAAGAGGACAGCAGTGTTGATAGGAGATTCCATAGTCAGAGGAGCAGAGAGGTGAAGAGGACGGCAGTGTTGATAGGAGATTTCCTAATCAGAGGAGCAGAGAGGTGAAGAGGACAGCAGTGTTGATAGGAGATTCCATAGTCAGAGGAGCAGAGAGGTGAAGAGGACGGCAGTGTTGATAGGAGATTTCCTAATCAGAGGAGCAGAGAGGTGAAGAGGACAGCAGTGTTGATAGGAGATTCCATAGTCAGAGGAGCAGAGGGGTGAAGAGGACGGCAGAGTTGATAGGAGATTTCATAGTCAGAGGAGCAGAGAGGTGAAGAGGACAGCAGTGTTGATAGGAGATTCCATAGTCAGAGGAGCAGAGAGGTGAAGAGAACAGCAGTGTTGATAGGAGATTCCATAGTCAGAGGAGCAGAGAGGTGATGAGGACGGCAGTGTTGATAGGAGATTTCCTAATCAGAGGAGCAGAGAGGTGAAGAGGACAGCAGTGTTGATAGGAGATTCCATAGTCAGAGGAGCAGAGAGGGGAAGAGGACGGCAGTGTTGATAGGAGATTTCCTAGACAGAGGACAGAGAGGTGAAGAGGACGGCAGTGTTGATAGGAGATTCCATAGTCAGAGGAGCAGAGAGGTGAAGAGGACGGCAGTGTTGATAGGAGATCCATAGTCAGAGGAGCAGAGAGGTGAAGAGGACGGCAGTGTTAATAGGAGATTCCATAGTCAGAGGAGCAGAGAGGTGAAGAGGACGGCAGTGTTGATAGGAGATTTCCTAATCAGAGGAGCAGAGAGGTGAAGAGGACAGGTGTTGATAGGAGATTCCATAGTCAGAGGAGCAGAGGGGTGAAGAGGACTGCAGTGTTGATAGGAGATTCCATAGTCAGAGGAGCAGAGAGGTGAAGAGGACGGCAGTGTTGATAGGAGATTTACTAGTCAGAGGAGCAGAGAGGGGAAGAGGACAGCAGTGTTGATAGGAGATTTCCTAGACAGAGGAGCAGAGAGGGGAAGAGGACGGCAGTGTTGATAGGAGATTTCCTCGACAGAGGAGCAGAGAGGTGAAGAGGATGGCAGTGTTGATAGGAGATTCCATAGTCAGAGGAGCAGAGAGGTGAAGAAGACTGCAGTGTTGATAGGAGATTCCATAGTCAGAGGAGCAGACAGGTGAAGAGGACGGCAGTGTTGATAGGAGATTCCATAGTCAGAGGAACAGAGAGGTGAAGAGAACGGCAGTGTTGATAGGAGATTCCATAGTCAGAGGAGCAGAGGGGTGAAGAGGACTGCAGTGTTGATAGGAGATTCCATAGTCAGAGGAGCAGAGAGGTGAAGAGGACAGCAGTGTTGATAGGAGATTGATCGTCAGAGGAGCAGAGAGGTGAAGAGGACGGCAGTGTTGATAGGAGATTTCCTAATCAGAGGAGCAGAGAGGTGAAGAGGACAGCAGTGTTGATAGGAGATTCCATAGTCAGAGGAGCAGAGGGGTGAAGAGGACGGCAGAGTTGATAGGAGATTCCATAGTCAGAGGAGCAGAGAGGTGAAGAGGACAGCAGTGTTGATAGGAGATTCCATAGTCAGAGGAGCAGAGTGGTGAAGAGGACAGCAGTGTTGATAGGAGATTCCATAGTCAGAGGAGCAGAGAGGTGAAGAGGACGGCAGTGTTGATAGGAGATTTCCTAATCAGAGGAGCAGAGAGGTGAAGAGGACAGCAGTGTTGATAGGAGATTCCATAGTCAGAGGAGCAGAGGGGTGAAGAGGACTGCAGTGTTGATAGGAGATTCCATAGTCAGAGGAGCAGAGAGGTGAAGAGGACGGCAGTGTTGATAGGAGATTTCCTAGTCAGAGGAGCAGAGAGGGGAAGAGGACGGCAGTGTTGATTGGAGATTTCCTAGACAGAGGAGCAGAGAGGTGAAGAGGACGGCAGTGTTGATAGGAGATTCCATAGTCAGAGGAGCAGAGAGGTGAAGAGGACTGCAGTGTTGATAGGAGATTCCATAGTCAGAGGAGCAGAGGGGTGAAGAAGACGGCAGTGTTGATAGGAGATTTCTTAATCAGAGGAGCAGAGAGGTGAAGAGGACTGCAGTGTTGATAGGAGATTCCATAGTCAGAGGAGCAGAGAGGTGAAGAGGATGGCAGTGTTGATAGGAGATTTCCTAGACAGAGGAGCAGAGAGGTGAAGAGGACGGCAGTGTTGATAGGAGATTCCATAGTCAGAGGAGCAGAGAGGTGAAGAGGACGGCAGTGTTGATAGGAGATTCCATAGTCAGAGGAGCAGAGAGGTGAAGAGGACGGCAGTGTTAATAGGAGATTCCATAGTCAGAGGAGCAGAGAGGTGAAGAGGACGGCAGTGTTGATAGGAGATTCCATAGTCAGAGGAGCAGAGAGGTGAAGAGGACAGGTGTTGATAGGAGATTCCATAGTCAGAGGAGCAGAGGGGTGAAGAGGACTGCAGTGTTGATAGGAGATTCCATAGTCAGAGGAGCAGATAGGTGAACAGGACGGCAGTGTTGATAGGAGATTTCCTAATCAGAGGAGCAGAGAGGGGAAGAGGACAGCAGTGTTGATAGGAGATTTCCTAGACAGAGGAGCAGAGTGGGGAAGAGGACGGCAGTGTTGATAGGAGATTTCCTCGACAGAGGAGCAGAGAGGTGAAGAGGATGGCAGTGTTGATAGGAGATTCCATAGTCAGAGGAGCAGAGAGGTGAAGAGGACTGCAGTGTTGATAGGAGATTCCATAGTCAGAGGAGCAGACAGGTGAAGAGGACGTCAGTGTTGATAGGAGATTCCATAGTCAGAGGAGCAGAGAGGTGAAAAGGACTGCAGTGTTGATAGGAGATTCCATAGTCAGAGGAGCAGAGAGGTGAAGAGGATGGCAGTGTTGATAGGAGATTTCCTAGACAGAGGAGCAGAGAGGTGAAGAGGACGGCAGTGTTGATAGGAGATTCCATAGTCAGAGGAGCAGAGAGCTGAAGAGGACGGCATTTATTGATAGGAAATTCCATAGTCAGAGGAGCAGAGAGGTGAAGAGGACGGCAGTGTTAATAGGAGATTCCATAGTCAGAGGAGCAGAGAGGTGAAGAGGACAGCAGTGTTGATAGGAGATTTCCTAGTCAGAGGAGCAGAGAGGTGAAGAGGATGGCAGTGTTGATAGGAGATTCCATAGTCAGAGGAGCAGAGAGGTGAAGAGGACTGCAGTGTTGATAGGAGATTCCATAGTCAGAGGAGCAGAGAGGTGAAGAGGACGGCAGTGTTGATAGGAGATTCCATAGTCAGAGGAGCAGAGAGGTGAAGAGGACGTCAGTGTTGATAGGAGATTCCATAGTCAGAGGAGCAGAGAGGTGAAGAGGACAGCAGTGTTGATAGGAGATTCCATAGTCAGAGGAGCAGAGAGGTGAAGAGGACGGCAGTGTTGATAGGAGATTTCCTAATCAGAGGAGCAGAGAGGTGAAGAGGACAGCAGTGTTGATAGGAGATTCCATAGTCAGAGGAGCAGAGAGGTGAAGAGGACGGCAGTGTTGATAGGAGATTTCCTAATCAGAGGAGCAGAGAGGTGAAGAGGACAGCAGTGTTGATAGGAGATTCCATAGTCAGAGGAGCAGCGGGGTGAAGAGGACGGCAGTGTTGATAGGAGATTCCATAGTCAGAGGAGCAGAGAGGTGAAGAGGACAGCAGTGTTGATAGGAGATTCCATAGTCAGAGGAGCAGAGAGGTGAAGAGGACAGCAGTGTTGATAGGCGAATCCATAGTCAGAGGAGCAGAGAGGTGAAGAGGACGGCAGTGTTGATAGGAGATTTCCTAATCAGAGGAGCAGAGAGGTGAAGAGGATGGCAGTGTTGATAGGAGATTCCATAGTCAGAGGAGCAGAGAGGTGAAGAGGATGGCAGTGTTGATAGGAGATTTCCTAATCAGAGGAGCAGAGAGGTGAAGAGGACTGCAGTGTTGATAGGAGATTCCATAGTCAGAGGAGCAGAGAGGTGAAGAGGACGGCAGTGTTGATAGGAGATTCCATAGTCAGAGGAGCAGAGAGGTGAAGAGGACTGCAGTGTTGATAGGAGATTCCATAGTCAGAGGAGCAGAGAGGTGAAGAGGACGGCAGTGTTGATAGGAGATTCCATAGTCAGAGGAACAGAGAGGTGAAGAGGACGGCAGTGTTGATAGGAGATTCCATAGTCAGAGGAGCAGAGGGGTGATGAGGACAGCAGTGTTGATAGGAGATTCCATAGTCAGAGGAGCAGAGAGGTGAAGAGGACGGCAGTGTTGATAGGAGATTTCCTAATCAGAGGAGCAGAGAGGTGAAGAGGACAGCAGTGTTGATAGGAGATTCCATAGTCAGAGGAGCAGAGAGGTGATGAGGACGGCAGTGTTGATAGGAGATTTCCTAATCAGAGGAGCAGAGAGGTGAAGAGGACAGCAGTGTTGATAGGAGATTCCATAGTCAGAGGAGCAGAGAGGGGAAGAGGACGGCAGTGTTGATAGGAGATTTCCTAGACAGAGGAGCAGAGAGGTGAAGAGGACGGCAGTGTTGATAGGAGATTCCATAGTCAGAGGAGCAGAGAGGTGAAGAGGACGGCAGTGTTGATAGGAGATCCATAGTCAGAGGAGCAGAGAGGTGAAGAGGACGGCAGTGTTAATAGGAGATTCCATAGTCAGAGGAGCAGAGAGGTGAAGAGGACGGCAGTGTTGATAGGAGATTTCCTAATCAGAGGAGCAAAGAGGTGAAGAGGACAGGTGTTGATAGGAGATTCCATAGTCAGAGGAGCAGAGGGGTGAAGAGGACTGCAGTGTTGATAGGAGATTCCATAGTCAGAGGAGCAGAGAGGTGAAGAGAACAGCAGTGTTGATAGGAGATTCCATAGTCAGAGGAGCAGAGAGGTGATGAGGACGGCAGAGTTGATAGGAGATTCCATAGTCAGAGGAGCAGAGAGGTGAAGAGGACAGCAGTGTTGATAGGAGATTCCATAGTCAGAGGAGCAGAGAGGTGAAGAGAACAGCAGTGTTGATAGGAGATTCCATAGTCAGAGGAGCAGAGAGGTGATGAGGACGGCAGTGTTGATAGGAGATTTCCTAATCAGAGGAGCAGAGAGGTGAAAAGGACAGCAGTGTTGATAGGAGATTCCATAGTCAGAGGAGCAGAGAGGGGAAGAGGACGGCAGTGTTGATAGGAGATTTCCTAGACAGAGGAGCAGAGAGGTGAAGAGGACGGCAGTGTTGATAGGAGATTCCATAGTCAGAGGAGCAGAGAGGTGAAGAGGACGGCAGTGTTGATAGGAGATCCATAGTCAGAGGAGCAGAGAGGTGAAGAGGACGGCAGTGTTAATAGGAGATTCCATAGTCAGAGGAGCAGAGAGGTGAAGAGGACGGCAGTGTTGATAGGAGATTTCCTAATCAGAGGAGCAAAGAGGTGAAGAGGACAGGTGTTGATAGGAGATTCCATAGTCAGAGGAGCAGAGGGGTGAAGAGGACTGCAGTGTTGATAGGAGATTCCATAGTCAGAGGAGCAGAGAGGTGAAGATGACGGCAGTGTTGATGGGAGATTTACTAGTCAGAGGAGCAGAGAGGGGAAGAGGACAGCAGTGTTGATAGGAGATTTCCTAGACAGAGGAGCAGAGAGGGGAAGAGGACGGCAGTGTTGATAGGAGATTTCCTCGACAGAGGAGCAGAGAGGTGAAGAGGATGGCAGTGTTGATAGGAGATTCCATAGTCAGAGGAGCAGAGAGGTGAAGAAGACTGCAGTGTTGATAGGAGATTCCATAGTCAGAGGAGCAGACAGGTGAAGAGGACTGCAGTGTTGATAGGAGATTCCATAGTCAGAGGAGCAGACAGGTGAAAAGGACTGCAGTGTTGATAGGAGATTCCATAGTCAGAGGAGCAGAGGGGTGAAGAAGACGGCAGTGTTGATAGGAGACTTCTTAATCAGAGGAGCAGAGAAGTGAAGAGGACTGCAGTGTTGATAGGAGATTCCATAGTCAGAGGAGCAGAGAGGTGAAGAGGATGGCAGTGTTGATAGGAGATTTCCTAGACAGAGGAGCAGAGAGGTGAAGAGGACGGCAGTGTTGATTGGAGATTCCATAGACAGAGGAGCAGAGAGGTGAAGAGGACGGCAGTGTTGATAGGAGATTCCATAGTCAGAGGAGCAGAGAGGTGAAGAGGACGGCAGTGTTAATAGGAGATTCCATAGTCAGAGGAGCAGAGAGGTGAAGAGGACGGCAGTGTTGATAGGAGATTTCCTAGTCAGAGGAGCAGAGAGGTGAAGAGGATGGCAGTGTTGATAGGAGATTCCATAGTCAGAGGAGCAGAGAGGTGAAGAGGATCGCAGTGTTGATAAGAGATGTCCTAGTCAGAGGAGCAGAGAGGTGAAGAGGACGGCAGTGTTGATAGGAGATTCCATAGTCAGAGGAGCAGAGAGGTGAAGAGGACGGCAGTGTTAATAGGAGATTCCATAGTCAGAGGAGCAGAGAGGTGAAGAGGACGGCAGTGTTGATAGGAGATTTCCTAATCAGAGGAGCAGAGAGGTGAAGAGGACAGGTGTTGATAGGAGATTCCATAGTCAGAGGAGCAGAGGGGTGAAGAGGACTGCAGTGTTGATAGGAGATTACATAGTCAGAGGAGCAGAGAGGTGAAGAGGACGGCAGTGTTGATAGGAGATTTCCTAATCAGAGGAGCAGAGAGGGGAAGAGGACAGCGGTGTTGATAGGAGATTTCCTAGACAGAGGAGCAGAGTGGGGAAGAGGACGGCAGTGTTGATAGGAGATTTCCTCGACAGAGGAGCAGAGAGGTGAAGAGGATGGCAGTGTTGATAGGAGATTCCATAGTCTGAGGAGCAGAGAGGTGAAGAGGACTGCAGTGTTGATAGGAGATTCCATAGTCAGAGGAGCAGACAGGTGAAGAGGACTGCAGTGTTGATAGGAGATTCCATAGTCAGAGGAGCAGAGAGGTGAAAAGGACTGCAGTGTTGATAGGAGATTCCATAGTCAGAGGAGCAGAGGGGTGAAGAAGACGGCAGTGTTGATAGGAGATATCTTAATCAGAGGAGCAGAGAGGTGAAGAGGACTGCAGTGTTGATAGGAGATTCCATAGTCAGAGGAGCAGAGAGGTGAAGAGGATGGCAGTGTTGATAGGAGATTTCCTAGACAGAGGAGCAGAGAGGTGAAGAGGACGGCAGTGTTGATAGGAGATTCCATAGTCAGAGGAGCAGAGAGGTGAAGAGGACGGCATTGTTGATAGGAGATTCCATAGTCAGAGGAGCAGAGAGGTGAAGAGGACGGCAGTGTTAATAGGAGATTCCATAGTCAGAGGAGCAGAGAGGTGAAGAGGACGGCAGTGTTGATAGGAGATTTCCTAGTCAGAGGAGCAGAGAGGTGAAGAGGATGGCAGTGTTGATAGGAGATTCCACAGTCAGAGGAGCAGAGAGGTGAAGAGGACTGCAGTGTTGATAGGAGATTCCATAGTCAGAGGAGCAGAGAGGTGAAGAGGACGGCAGTGTTGATAGGAGATTCCATAGTCAGAGGAGCAGAGAGGTGAAGAGGACGTCAGTGTTGATAGGAGATTCCATAGTCAGAGGAGCAGAGAGGTGAAGAGGACAGCAGTGTTGATAGGAGATTCCATAGTCAGAGGAGCAGAGAGGTGAAGAGGATGGCAGTGTTGATAGGAGATTTCCTAATCAGAGGAGCAGAGAGGTGAAGAGGACAGCAGTGTTGATAGGAGATTCCATAGTCAGAGGAGCAGAGAGGTGAAGAGGACGGCAGTGTTGATAGGAGATTTCCTAATCAGAGGAGCAGAGAGGTGAAGAGGACAGCAGTGTTGATAGGAGATTCCATAGTCAGAGGAGCAGAGAGGTGAAGAGGACAGCAGTGTTGATAGGAGATTCCATAGTCAGAGGAGCAGAGAGGTGAAGAGGACAGCAGTGTTGATAGGAGAATCCATAGTCAGAGGAGCAGAGAGGTGAAGCGGACGGCAGTGTTGATAGGAGATTCCATAGTCAGAGGAGCAGAGAGGTGAAGAGGACGGCAGTGTTGATAGGAGATTCCATAGTCAGAGGAGCAAAGAGGTGAAGAGGACTGCAGTGTTGATAGGAGATTCCATAGTCAGAGGAGCAGAGAGGTGAAGAGGACGGCAGTGTTGATAGGAGATTCCATAGTCAGAGGAACAGAGAGGTGAAGAGGACGGCAGTGTTGATAGGAGATTCCATAGTCAGAGGAGCAGAGGTGTGAAGAGGACAGCAGTGTTGATAGGATATTCCATAGTCAGTGGAGCAGAGAGGTGAAGAGGACGGCAGTGTTGATAGGAGATTTCCTAATCAGAGGAGCAGAGAGGTGAAGAGGACAGCAGTGTTGATAGGAGATTCCATAGTCAGAGGAGCAGAGGGGTGAAGAGGACGGCAGAGTTGATAGGAGATTCCATAGTCAGAGGAGCAGAGAGGTGAAGAGGACAGCAGTGTTGATAGGAGATTCCATAGTCAGAGGAGCAGAGAGGTGAAGAGAACAGCAGTGTTGATGGGAGATTCCATAGTCAGAGGAGCAGAGAGGTGAAGAGGACGGCAGTGTTGATAGGAGATTTCTTAATCAGAGGAGCAGAGAGGTGAAGAGGACAGCAGTGTTGATAGGAGATTCCATAGTCAGAGGAGCAGAGGGGTGAAGAGGACTGCAGTGTTGATAGGAGATTCCATAGTCAAAGGAGCAGAGAGGTGAAGAGGACGGCAGTGTTGATAGGAGATTTCCTAGTCAGAGGAGCAGAGAGGGGAAGAGGACGGCAGTGTTGATTGGAGATTTCCTAGACAGAGGAGCAGAGAGGTGAAGAGGACGGCAGTGTTGATAGGAGATTTCCTAGTCAGAGGAGCAGAGAGGGGAAGAGGACGGCAGTGTTGATAGGAGATTTCCTAGACAGAGGAGCAGAGAGGTGAAGAGGACGGCAGTGTTGATAGGAGATTCCATAGTCAGAGGAGCAGAGAGGTGAAGAGGACTGCAGTGTTGATAGGAGATTCCATAGTCAGAGGAGCAGACAGGTGAAGAGGACTGCAGTGTAGATAGGAGATTCCATAGTCAGAGGAGCAGAGAGGTGAAGAGGACTGCAGTGTTGAAAGGAGATTCCATAGTCAGAGGAGCAGAGGGGTGAAGAAGACGGCAGTGTTGATAGGAGATTACTTAATCAGAGGAGCAGAGAGGTGAAGAGGACTGCAGTGTTGATAGGAGATTCCATAGTCAGAGGAGCAGAGAGGTGAAGAGGATGGCAGTGTTGATAGGAGATTTCCTAGACAGAGGAGCAGAGAGGTGAAGAGGACGGCAGTGTTGATAGGAGATTCCATAGTCAGAGGAGCAGAGAGGTGAAGAGGACGGCAGTGTTGATAGGAGATCCATAGTCAGAGGAGCAGAGAGGTGAAGAGGACGGCAGTGTTAATAGGAGATTCCATAGTCAGAGGAGCAGAGAGGTGAAGAGGACGGCAGTGTTGATAGGAGCTTTCCTAATCAGAGGAGCAGAGAGGTGAAGAGGACAGGTGTTGATAGGAGATTCCATAGTCAGAGGAGCAGAGGGGTGAAGAGGACTGCAGTGTTGATAGGAGATTCCATAGTCAGAGGAGCAGAGAGGTGAAGAGGACGGCAGTGTTGATAGGAGATTTACTAGTCAGAGGAGCAGAGAGGGGAAGAGGACAGCAGTGTTGATAGGAGATTTCCTAGACAGAGGAGCAGAGAGGGGAAGAGGACGGCAGTGTTGATAGGAGATTTCCTCGACAGAGGAGCAGAGAGGTGAAGAGGATGGCAGTGTTGATAGGAGATTCCATAGTCAGAGGAGCAGAGAGGTGAAGAAGACTGCAGTGTTGATAGGAGATTCCATAGTCAGAGGAGCAGACAGGTGAAGAGGACTGCAGTGTTGATAGGAGATTCCATAGTCAGAGGAGCAGAGAGGTGAAAAGGACTGCAGTGTTGATAGGAGATTCCATAGTCAGAGGAGCAGAGGGGTGAAGAAGACGGCAGTGTTGATAGGAGATTTCTTAATCAGAGGAGCAGAGAGGTGAAGAGGATGGCAGTGTTGATAGGAGATTTCCCAGACAGAGGAGCAGAGAGGTGAAGAGGACGGCAGTGTTGATAGGAGATTTCCTAGTCAGAGGAGCAGAGAGGTGAAGAGGATGGCAGTGTTGATAGGAGATTCCATAGTCAGAGGAGCAGAGAGGTGAAGAGGATGGCAGTGTTGATAAGAGATTTCCTAGTCAGAGGAGCAGAGAGGTGAAGAGGACGGCAGTGTTGATAGGAGATTTCCTAATCAGAGGAGCAGAGTGGTGAAGAGGACAGCAGTGTTGATAGGAGATTCCATAGTCAGAGGAGCAGAGAGGTGAAGAGGACGGCAGTGTTGATAGGAGATTCCATAGTCAGAGGAGCAGAGTGGTGAAGAGGACGGCAGTGTTGATAGGAGATTCCATAGTCAGAGGAGCAGAGAGGTGAAGAGGACAGCAGTGTTGATAGGAGATTCCATAGTCAGAGGAGCAGAGAGGTGAAGAGGACAGCAGTGTTGACAGGAGATTCCAAAGTCAGAGGAGCAGAGAGGTGAAGAGGACGGCAGTGTTGATAGGAGATTCCATAGTCAGAGGAGCAGAGAGGTGAAGTGGACGGCAGTGTTGATAGGAGATTCCATAGTCAGAGGAGCAGAGAGGTGAAGAGGACGGCAGTGTTGATAGGAGATTCCATAGTCAGAGGAGCAGAGAGATGAAGAGGACGGCAGTGTTGATAGGAGATTCCATAGTCAGAGGAGCAGAGAGGTGAAGAGGACGGCAGTGTTGATAGGAGATTTCCTAATCAGAGGAGCAGAGAGGTGAAGAGGACAGCAGTGTTGATAGGAGACTCCATAGTCAGAGGAGCAGAGGGGTGAAGAGGACAGCAGTGTTGATAGGAGATTTCCTAGTCAGAGGAGCAGAGAGGGGAAGAGGACGGCAGTGTTGATAGGAGATTTCCTAGACAGAGGAGCAGCGAGGGGAAGAGGACGGCAGTTTTAATAGGAGATTTCCTAGACAGAGGAGCAGAGAGGTGAAGAGGACGGCAGTGTTGATAGGAGATTCCATAGTCAGAGGAGCAGAGAGGTGAAGAGGATGGCAGTGTTGATAGGAGATTTCCTAGTCAGAGGAGCAGAGAGCTGAAGAGGATGGCAGTGTTGATAGGAGATTCCATAGTCAGAGGAGCAGAGAGGTGAAGAGGATGGCAGTGTTGATAAGAGATTTCCTAGTCAGAGGAGCAGAGAGGTGAAGAGGACGGCAGTGTTGATAGGAAATTTCCTAATCAGAGGAGCAGAGTGGTGAAGAGGACAGCAGTTTTGATAGGAGATTCCATAGTCAGAGGAGCAGAGAGGTGAAGAGGACGGCAGTGTTGATAGGAGATTCCATAGTCAGAGGAGCAGAGAGGTGAAGATGACGGCAGTGTTGACAGGAGATTCCATAGTCAGAGGAGCAGAGAGGTGAAGAGGACTGCAGTGTTGATAGGAAATTCCATAGTCAGAGGAGCAGAGAAGTGAAGAGGACGGCAGTGTTGATAGGAGATTCCATAGTCAGAGGAGCAGAGAGGTGAAGAGGACGGCAGTGTTGATAGGAGATTCCATAGTCAGAGGAGCAGACAGGTGAAGAGGACAGCAGTGTTGATAGGAGATTCCATAGTCAGAGGAGCAGAGAGGTGAAGAGGACGGCAGTGTTGATAGGAGATTTCCTAATCAGAGGAGCAGAGAGGTGAAGAGGACAGCAGTGTTGATAGGAGATTCCATAGTCAGAGGAGCAGAGGGGTGAAGAGGACAGCAGTGTTGATAGGAGATTCCATAGTCAGAGGAGCAGAGAGGTGAAGAGGACGGCAGTGTTGATAGGAGATTTCCTAATCAGAGGAGCAGAGAGGTGAAGAAGACAGCAGTGTTGATAGGAGATTCCATAGTCAGAGGAGCAGAGGGGTGAAGAGGACGGCAGTGTTGATAGGAGATTCCATAGTCAGAGGAGCAGAGAGGTGAAGAGGACAGCAGTGTTGATAGGAGATTCCATAGTCAGAGGAGCAGAGGGGTGAAGAGGACTGCAGTGTTGATAGGAGATTCCATAGTCAGAGGAGCAGAGAGGGGAAGAGGACGGCAGTGTTGATAGGAGATTTCCTAGACAGAGGAGCAGAGAGGTGAAGAGGACGGCAGTGTTGATAGGAGATTTCCTAGACAGAGGAGCAGAGAGGGGAAGAGGATGGCAGTGTTGATAGGAGATTTCCTAGACAGAGGAGCAGAGAGGTGAAGAGGACGGCAGTGTTGATAGGAGATTCCATAGTCAGAGGAGCAGAGAGGTGAAGAGGACTGCAGTGTTGATAGGAGATTCCATAGTCAGAGGAGCAGACAGGTGAAGAGGACTGCAGTGTTGATAGGAGATTCCATAGTCAGAGGAGCAGAGAGGTGAAGAGGACTGCAGTGTTGATAGGAGATTTCCTAATCAGAGGAGCATAGAGGTGAAGAGGACAGCAGTGTTTTATAGGAGATTCCATAGTCAGAGGAGCAGAGGGGTGAAGAGGACAGCAGTGTTGATAGGAGATTTCCTAGTCAGAGGAGCAGAGAGGGGAAGAGGACGGCAGTGTTGATAGGAGATTTCCTAGACAGAGGAGCAGAGAGGCGAAGAGGACGGCAGTGTTGATAGGAGATTTCCTAGACAGAGGAGCAGGGAGGTGAAGAGGACGGCAGTGTTGATAGGAGATTCCATAGTCAGAGGAGCAGAGAGGTGAAGAGGACGGCAGTGTTGATAGGAGATTTCCTAGTCAGAGGAGCAGAGAGGGGAAGAGGACGGCAGTGTTGATTGGAGATTTCCTAGACAGAGGAGCAGAGAGGTGAAGAGGACGGCAGTGTTGATAGGAGATTTCCTAGTCAGAGGAGCAGAGAGGGGAAGAGGACGGCAGTGTTGATAGGAGATTTCCTAGACAGAGGAGCAGAGAGGTGAAGAGGACGGCAGTGTTGATAGGAGATTCCATAGTCAGAGGAGCAGAGAGGTGAAGAGGACTGCAGTGTTGATAGGAGATTCCATAGTCAGAGGAGCAGACAGGTGAAGAGGACTGCAGTGTTGATAGGAGATTCCATAGTCAGAGGAGCAGAGAGGTGAAGAGGACTGCAGTGTTGATAGGAGATTCCATAGTCAGAGGAGCAGAGGGGTGAAGAAGACGGCAGTGTTGATAGGAGATTTCTTAATCAGAGGAGCAGAGAGGTGAAGAGGACTGCAGTGTTGATAGGAGATTCCATAGTCAGAGGAGCAGAGAGGTGAAGAGGATGGCAGTGTTGATAGGAGATTTCCTAGACAGAGGAGCAGAGAGGTGAAGAGGACGGCAGTGTTGATAGGAGATTCCATAGTCAGAGGAGCAGAGAGGTGAAGAGGACGGCAGTGTTGATAGGAGATCCATAGTCAGAGGAGCAGAGAGGTGAAGAGGACGGCAGTGTTAATAGGAGATTCCATAGTCAGAGGAGCAGAGAGGTGAAGAGGACGGCAGTGTTGATAGGAGATTTCCTAATCAGAGGAGCAGAGAGGTGAAGAGGACAGGTGTTGATAGGAGATTCCATAGTCAGAGGAGCAGAGGGGTGAAGAGGACTGCAGTGTTGATAGGAGATTCCATAGTCAGAGGAGCAGAGAGGTGAAGAGGACGGCAGTGTTGATAGGAGATTTACTAGTCAGAGGAGCAGAGAGGGGAAGAGGACAGCAGTGTTGATAGGAGATTTCCTAGACAGAGATGCAGAGAGGGGAAGAGGACGGCAGTGTTGATAGGAGATTTCCTCGACAGAGGAGCAGAGAGGTGAAGAGGATGGCAGTGTTGATAGGAGATTCCATAGTCAGAGGAGCAGAGGGGTGAAGAAGACTGCAGTGTTGATAGGAGATTCCATAGTCAGAGGAGCAGAGAGGTGAAGAAGACGGCAGTGTTGATACGAGATTTCTTAATCAGAGGAGCAGAGAAGTGAAGAGGACGGCAGTGTTGATAGGAGATTCCATAGTCAGAGGAGCAGAGAGGTGAAGAGGACGGCAGTGTTGATAGGAGATTCCATAGTCAGAGGAGCAGACAGGTGAAGAGGACAGCAGTGTTGATAGGAGATTCCATAGTCAGAGGAGCAGAGAGGTGAAGAGGACGGCAGTGTTGATAGGAGATTTCCTAATCAGAGGAGCAGAGAGGTGAAGAGGACAGCAGTGTTGATAGGAGATTCCATAGTCAGAGGAGCAGAGGGGTGAAGAGGACGGCAGTGTTGATAGGAGATTCCATAGTCAGAGGAGCAGAGAGGTGAAGAGGACAGCAGTGTTGATAGGAGATTCCATAGTCAGAGGAGCAGAGGGGTGAAGAGGACTGCAGTGTTGATAGGAGATTCCATAGTCAGAGGAGCAGAGAGGGGAAGAGGACGGCAGTGTTGATAGGAGATTTCCTAGACAGAGGAGCAGAGAGGTGAAGAGGACGGCAGTGTTGATAGGAGATTTCCTAGACAGAGGAGCAGAGAGGGGAAGAGGATGGCAGTGTTGATAGGAGATTTCCTAGACAGAGGAGCAGAGAGGTGAAGAGGACGGCAGTGTTGATAGGAGATTCCATAGTCAGAGGAGCAGAGAGGTGAAGAGGACTGCAGTGTTGATAGGAGATTCCATAGTCAGAGGAGCAGAGAGGTGAAGAGGACTGCAGTGTTGATAGGAGATTTCCTAATCAGAGGAGCATAGAGGTGAAGAGTACAGCAGTGTTGATAGGAGATTCCATAGTCAGAGGAGCAGAGGGGTGAAGAGGACAGCAGTGTTGATAGGAGATTTCCTAGTCAGAGGAGCAGAGAGGGGAAGAGGACGGCAGTGTTGATAGGAGATTTCCTAGACAGAGGAGCAGAGAGGCGAAGAGGACGGCAGTGTTGATAGGAGATTTCCTAGACAGAGGAGCAGGGAGGTGAAGAGGACGGCAGTGTTGATAGGAGATTCCATAGTCAGAGGAGCAGAGAGGTGAAGAGGACGGCAGTGTTGATAGGAGATTTCCTAGTCAGAGGAGCAGAGAGGGGAAGAGGACGGCAGTGTTGATTGGAGATTTCCTAGACAGAGGAGCAGAGAGGTGAAGAGGACGGCAGTGTTGATAGGAGATTTCCTAGTCAGAGGAGCAGAGAGGGGAAGAGGACGGCAGTGTTGATAGGAGATTTCCTAGACAGAGGAGCAGAGAGGTGAAGAGGACGGCAGTGTTGATAGGAGATTCCATAGTCAGAGGAGCAGAGAGGTGAAGAGGACTGCAGTGTTGATAGGAGATTCCATAGTCAGAGGAGCAGACAGGTGAAGAGGACTGCAGTGTTGATAGGAGATTCCATAGTCAGAGGAGCAGAGAGGTGAAGAGGACTGCAGTGTTGATAGGAGATTCCATAGTCAGAGGAGCAGAGGGGTGAAGAAGACGGCAGTGTTGATAGGAGATTTCTTAATCAGAGGAGCAGAGAGGTGAAGAGGACTGCAGTGTTGATAGGAGATTCCATAGTCAGAGGAGCAGAGAGGTGAAGAGGATGGCAGTGTTGATAGGAGATTTCCTAGACAGAGGAGCAGAGAGGTGAAGAGGACGGCAGTGTTGATAGGAGATTCCATAGTCAGAGGAGCAGAGAGGTGAAGAGGACGGCAGTGTTGATAGGAGATCCATAGTCAGAGGAGCAGAGAGGTGAAGAGGACGGCAGTGTTAATAGGAGATTCCATAGTCAGAGGAGCAGAGAGGTGAAGAGGACGGCAGTGTTGATAGGAGATTTCCTAATCAGAGGAGCAGAGAGGTGAAGAGGACAGGTGTTGATAGGAGATTCCATAGTCAGAGGAGCAGAGGGGTGAAGAGGACTGCAGTGTTGATAGGAGATTCCATAGTCAGAGGAGCAGAGAGGTGAAGAGGACGGCAGTGTTGATAGGAGATTTACTAGTCAGAGGAGCAGAGAGGGGAAGAGGACAGCAGTGTTGATAGGAGATTTCCTAGACAGAGATGCAGAGAGGGGAAGAGGACGGCAGTGTTGATAGGAGATTTCCTCGACAGAGGAGCAGAGAGGTGAAGAAGACTGCAGTGTTGATAGGAGATTCCATAGTCAGAGGAGCAGAGAGGTGAAGAAGACGGCAGTGTTGATACGAGATTTCTTAATCAGAGGAGCAGAGAAGTGAAGAGGACTGCAGTGTTGATAGGAGATTCCATAGTCAGAGGAGCAGAGAGGTGAAGAGGATGGCAGTGTTGATAGGAGATTTCCTAGACAGAGGAGCAGAGAGGTGAAGAGGACGGCAGTGTTGATTGGAGATTCCATAGACAGAGGAGCAGAGAGGTGAAGAGGACGGCAGTGTTGATAGGAGATTCCATAGTCAGAGGAGCAGAGAGGTGAAGAGGACGGCAGTGTTAATAGGAGATTCCATAGTCAGTGGAGCAGAGAGGTGAAGAGGACGGCAGTGTTGATAGGAGATTTCCTAGTCAGAGGAGCAGAGAGGTGAAGAGGATGGCAGTGTTGATAGGAGATTCCATAGTCAGAGGAGCAGAGAGGTGAAGAGGACTGCAGTGTTGATAGGAGATTCCATAGTCAGAGGAGCAGAGGGGTGAAGAAGACGGCAGTGTTGATAGGAGATTTCTTAATCAGAGGAGCAGAGAGGTGAAGAGGACTGCAGTGTTGATAGGAGATTCCATAGTCAGAGGAGCAGAGAGGTGAAGAGGATGGCAGTGTTGATAGGAGATTTCCTAGACAGAGGAGCAGAGAGGTGAAGAGGACGGCAGTGTTGATAGGAGATTCCATAGTCAGAGGTGCAGAGAGGTGAAGAGGACGGCAGTGTTGATAGGAGATCCATAGTCAGAGGAGCAGAGAGGTGAAGAGGACGGCAGTGTTAATAGGAGATTCCATAGTCAGAGGAGCAGAGAGGTGAAGAGGACGGCAGTGTTGATAGGAGATTTCCTAATCAGAGGAGCAGAGAGGTGAACAGGACAGGTGTTGATAGGAGATTCCATAGTCAGAGGAGCAGAGGGGTGAAGAGGACTGCAGTGTTGATAGGAGATTCCATAGTCAGAGGAGCAGAGAGGTGAAGAGGACGGCAGTGTTGATAGGAGATTTACTAGTCAGAGGAGCAGAGAGGGGAAGAGGACAGCAGTGTTGATAGGAGATTTCCTAGACAGAGATGCAGAGAGGGGAAGAGGACGGCAGTGTTGATAGGAGATTTCCTCGACAGAGGAGCAGAGAGGTGAAGAAGACTGCAGTGTTGATAGGAGATTCCATAGTCAGAGGAGCAGAGAGGTGAAGAAGACGGCAGTGTTGATACGAGATTTCTTAATCAGAGGAGCAGAGAAGTGAAGAGGACTGCAGTGTTGATAGGAGATTCCATAGTCAGAGGAGCAGAGAGGTGAAGAGGATGGCAGTGTTGATAGGAGATTTCCTAGACAGAGGAGCAGAGAGGTGAAGAGGACGGCAGTGTTGATTGGAGATTCCATAGACAGAGGAGCAGAGAGGTGAAGAGGACGGCAGTGTTGATAGGAGATTCCATAGTCAGAGGAGCAGAGAGGTGAAGAGGACGGCAGTGTTAATAGGAGATTCCATAGTCAGTGGAGCTGAGAGGTGAAGAGGACGGCAGTGTTGATAGGAGATTTCCTAGTCAGAGGAGCAGAGAGGTGAAGAGGATGGCAGTGTTGATAGGAGATTCCATAGTCAGAGGAGCAGAGAGGTGAAGAGGACGGCAGTGTTGATAGGAGATTTCCTAATCAGAGGAGCAGAGTGCTGAAGAGGACAGCAGTGTTGATAGGAGATTCCATAGTCAGAGGAGCAGAGAGGTGAAGAGGACGGCAGTGTTGATAGGAGATTCCATAGTCAGAGGAGCAGAGAGGTGAAGAGGACAGCAGTGTTGATAGGAGATTCCATAGTCAGAGGAGCAGAGAGGTGAAGAGGACAGCAGTGTTGACAGGAGATTCCATAGTCAGAGGAGCAGAGAGGTGAAGACGACGGCAGTGTTGATAGGAGATTCCATAGTCAGAGGAGCAGAGAGGTGAAGAGGACGGCAGTGTTGATAGGAGATTCCATAGTCAGAGGAGCAGAGAGGTGAAGAGGACGGCACTGTTGATAGGAGATTCCATAGTCAGAGGAGCAGAGAGATGAAGAGGACGGCAGTGTTGATAGGAGATTCCATAGTCAGAGGAGCAGAGAGGTGAAGAGGACGGCAGTGTTGATAGGAGATTTCCTAATCAGAGGAACAGAGAGGTGAAGAGGACAGCAGTGTTGATAGGAGATTCCATAGTCAGAGGAGCAGAGGGGTGAAGAGGACAGCAGTGTTGATAGGAGATTTCCTAGTCAGAGGAGCAGAGAGGGGAAGAGGACGGCAGTGTTGATAGGAGATTTCCTAGACAGAGGAGCAGCGAGGGGAAGAGGACGGCAGTTTTGATAGGAGATTTCCTAGACAGAGGAGCAGAGAGGTGAAGAGGACGGCAGTGTTGATAGGAGATTCCATAGTCAGAGGAGCAGAGAGGTGAAGAGGATGGCAGTGTTGATAAGAGATTTCCTAGTCAGAGGAGCAGAGAGGTGAAGAGGACGGCAGTGTTGATAGGAGATTTCCTAATCAAAGGAGCAGAGTGGTGAAGAGGACAGCAGTGTTGATAGGAGATTCCATAGTCAGAGGAGCAGAGAGGTGAAGAGGACGGCAGTGTTGATAGGAGATTCCATAGTCCGAGGAGCAGAGAGGTGAAGATGACGGCAGTGTTGACAGGAGATTCCATAGTCAGAGGAGCAGAGAGGTGAGGAGGACTGCAGTGTTGATAGGAAATTCCATAGTCAGAGGAGCAGAGAAGTGAAGAGGACGGCAGTGTTGATAGGAGATTCCATAGTCAGAGGAGCAGAGAGGTGAAGAGGACGGCAGTGTTGATAGGAGATTCCATAGTCAGAGGAGCAGAGAGGTGAAGAGGACAGCAGTGTTGATAGGAGATTCCATAGTCAGAGGAGCAGAGAGGTGAAGAGGACGGCAGTGTTGATAGGAGATTTCCTAATCAGAGGAGCAGAGAGGTGAAGAGGACAGCAGTGTTGATAGGAGATTCCATAGTCAGAGGAGCAGAGGGGTGAAGAGGACAGCAGTGTTGATAGGAGATTCCATAGTCAGAGGAGCAGAGAGGTGAAGAGGACGGCAGTGTTGATAGGAGATTTCCTAATCAGAGGAGCAGAGAGGTGAAGAGGACAGCAGTGTTGATAGGAGATTCCATAGTCAGAGGAGCAGAGGGGTGAAGAGGACGGCAGTGTTGATAGGAGATTCCATAGTCAGAGGAGCAGAGAGGTGAAGAGGACAGCAGTGTTGATAGGAGATTCCATAGTCAGAGGAGCAGAGGGGTGAAGAGCATGGCAGTGTTGATAGGAGATTTCCTAGACAGAGGAACAGAGAGGTGAAGAGGACGGCAGTGTTGATAGGAGATTTCCTAGACAGAGGAGCAGAGAGGGGAAGAGGATGGCAGTGTTGATAGGAGATTTCCTAGACAGAGGAGCAGGGAGGTGAAGAGGACGGCAGTGTTGATAGGAGATTCCATAGTCAGAGGAGCAGAGAGGTGAAGAGGACTGCAGTGTTGATAGGAGATTCCATAGTCAGAGGAGCAGACAGGTGAAGAGGACTGCAGTGTTGATAGGAGATTCCATAGTCAGAGGAGCAGAGAGGTGAAGAGGACTGCAGTGTTGAAAGGAGATTTCCTAATCAGAGGAGCATAGAGGTGAAGAGGACAGCAGTGTTGATAGGAGATTCCATAGTCAGAGGAGCAGAGGGGTGAAGAGGACAGCAGTGTTGATAGGAGATTTCCTAGTCAGAGGAGCAGAGAGGGGAAGAGGACGACAGTGTTGATAGGAGATTTCTTAGACAGAGGAGCAGAGAGGGGAAGAGGACGGCAGTGTTGATAGGAGATTTCCTAGACAGAGGAGCAGAGAGGTGAAGAGGACGGCAGTGTTGATAGGAGATTCCATAGTCAGAGGAGCAGAGAGGTGAAGAGGATGGCAGTGTTGATAGGAGATTTCCTAGTCAGAGGAGCAGAGAGGTGAAGAGGACGGCAGTGTTGATAGGAGATTTCCTAATCAGAGGAGCAGAGTGGTGAAGAGGACAGCAGTGTTGATAGGAGATTCCATAGTCAGAGGAGCAGAGAGGTGAAGAGGACAGCAGTGTTGATAGGAGATTCCATAGTCAGAGGAGCAGAGAGGTGAAGAGGACGGCATTGTTGACAGGAGATTCCATAGTCAGAGGAGCAGTGAGGTGAAGAGGACGGCAGTGTTGATAGGAGATTCCATAGTCAGAGGAGCAGAGAGGTGAAGAGGACGGCAGTGTTGATAGGAGATTCCATAGTCAGAGGAGCAGAGACGTGAAGAAGATGGCAGTGTTGATAGGAGATTCCATAGTCAGAGGAGAAGAGAGGTGAAGAGGACAGCAGTGTTGATAGGAGATTCCATAGTCAGAGGAGCAGAGAGGTGAAGAGGACGGCAGTGTTGATAGGAGATTTCCTAATCAGAGGAGCAGAGAGGTGAAGAGGACAGCAGTGTTGATAGGAGATTCCATAGTCAGAGGAGCAGAGGGGTGAAGAGGACAGCAGTGTTGATAGGAGATTCCATAGTCAGAGGAGCAGAGAGGTGAAGAGCACGGCAGTGTTGATAGGAGATTTCCTAATCAGAGGAGCAGAGAGGTGAAGAGGACAGCAGTGTTGATAGGAGATTCCATAGTCAGAGGAGCAGAGGGGTGAAGAGGACGGCAGTGTTGATAGGAGATTCCATAGTCAGAGGAGCAGGGAGGTGAAGAGGACAGCAGTGTTGATAGGAGATTCCATAGTCAGAGGAGCAGAGGGGTGAAGAGGACTGCAGTGTTGATAGGAGATTCCATAGTCAGAGGAGCAGAGAGGTGAAGAGGACAGCAGTGTTGATAGGAGATTCCATAGTCAGAGGAGCAGAGAGGTGAAGAGGACAGCAGTGTTGATAGGAGATTCCATAGTCAGAGGAGCAGAGGGGTGAAGTAGACGGCAGTGTTGATAGGAGATTTCTTAATCAGAGGAGCAGAGAAGTGAAGAGGACTGCAGTGTTGATAGCAGATTCCATAGTCAGAGGAGCAGAGAGGTGAAGAGGATGGCAGTGTTGATAGGAGATTTCCTAGACAGAGGTGCAGAGAGGTGAAGAGGACGGCAGTGTTGATTGGAGATTCCATAGACAGAGGAGCAGAGAGGTGAAGAGGACGGCAGTGTTAATAGGAGATTCCATAGTCAGAGGAGCAGAGAGGTGAAGAGGACGGCAGTGTTGATAGGAGATTTCCTAGTCAGAGGAGCAGAGAGGTGAAGAGGATGGCAGTGTTGATAGGAGATTCCATAGTCAGAGGAGCAGAGAGGTGACGAGGATCGCAGTGTTGATAAGAGATTTCCTAGTCAGAGGAGCAGAGAGGTGAAGAGGACGGCAGTGTTGATAGGAGATTTCCTAATCAGAGGAGCAGAGTGGTGAAGAGGACAGCAGTGTTGATAGGAGATTCCATAGTCAGAGGAGCAGAGAGGTGAAGAGGACGGCAGTGTTGATAGGAGATTCCATAGTCAGAGGAGCAGAGTGGTGAAGAGGACGGCAGTGTTGATAGGAGATTCCATAGACAGAGGAGCAGAGAGGTGAAGAGGACAGCAGTGTTGATAGGAGATTCCATAGTCAGAGGAGCAGAGAGGTGAAGAGGACAGCAGTGTTGACAGGAGATTCCATAGTCAGAGGAGCAGAGAGGTGAAGAGGACGGCAGTGTTGATAGGAGATTCCATAGTCAGAGGAGCAGAGAGGTGAAGAGGACGGCAGTGTTGATAGGAGATTCCATAGTCAGAGGAGCAGAGAGGTGAAGAGGACGGCAGTGTTGATAGGAGATTCCATAGTCAGAGGAGCAGAGAGATGAAGAGGACGGCAGTGTTGATAGGAGATTCCATAGTCAGAGGAGCAGAGAGGTGAAGAGGACGGCAGTGTTGATAGGAGATTTCCTAATCAGAGGAGCAGAGAGGTGAAGAGGACAGCAGTGTTGATAGGAGATTCCATAGTCAGAGGAGCAGAGGGGTGAAGAGGACAGCAGTGTTGATAGGAGATTTCCTAGTCAGAGGAGCAGAGAGGGGAAGAGGACGGCAGTGTTGATAGGAGATTTCCTAGACAGAGGAGCAGCGAGGGGAAGAGGACGGCAGTTTTGATAGGAGATTTCCTAGACAGAGGAGCAGAGAGGTGAAGAGGATGGCAGTGTTGATAGGAGATTCCATAGTCAGAGGAGCAGAGAGGTGAAGAGGATGGCAGTGTTGATAGGAGATTTCCTAGTCAGAGGAGCAGAGAGCTGAAGAGGATGGCAGTGTTGATAGGAGATTCCATAGTCAGAGGAGCAGAGAGGTGAAGAGGATGGCAGTGTTGATAAGAGATTTCCTAGTCAGAGGAGCAGAGAGGTGAAGAGGACGGCAGTGTTGATAGGAGATTTCCTAATCAGAGGAGCAGAGTGGTGAAGAGGACAGCAGTGTTGATAGGAGATTCCATAGTCAGAGGAGCAGAGAGGTGAAGATGACGGCAGTGTTGATAGGAGATTCCATAGTCAGAGGAGCAGAGAGGTGAAGATGACGGCAGTGTTGACAGGAGATTCCATAGTCAGAGGAGCAGAGAGGTGAAGAGGACTGCAGTGTTGATAGGAAATTCCATAGTCAGAGGAGCAGAGAAGTGAAGAGGACGGCAGTGTTGATAGGAGATTCCATAGTCAGAGGAGCAGAGAGGTGAAGAGGACGGCAGTGTTGATAGGAGATTCCATAGTCAGAGGAGCAGAGAGGTGAAGAGGACAGCAGTGTTGATAGGAGATTCCATAGTCAGAGGAGCAGAGAGGTGAAGAGGACGGCAGTGTTGATAGGAGATTTCCTAATCAGAGGAGCAGAGAGGTGAAGAGGACAGCAGTGTTGATAGGAGATTCCATAGTCAGAGGAGCAGAGGGGTGAAGAGGACAGCAGTGTTGATAGGAGATTCCATAGTCAGAGGAGCAGAGAGGTGAAGAGGACGGCAGTGTTGATAGGAGATTTCCTAATCAGAGGAGCAGAGAGGTGAAGAGGACAGCAGTGTTGATAGGAGATTCCATAGTCAGAGGAGCAGAGGGGTGAAGAGGACGGCAGTGTTGATAGGAGATTCCATAGTCAGAGGAGCAGTGAGGTGAAGAGGACAGCAGTGTTGATAGGAGATTCCATAGTCAGAGGAGCAGAGGGGTGAAGAGGACTGCAGTGTTGATAGGAGATTCCATAGTCAGAGGAGCAGAGAGGGGAAGAGGACGGCAGTGTTGATAGGAGATTTCCTAGACAGAGGAGCAGAGAGGTGAAGAGGACAGCAGTGTTGATAGGAGATTTCCTAGACAGTGGAGCAGAGAGGGGAAGAGGATGGCAGTGTTGATAGGAGATTTCCTAGACAGAGGAGCAGAGAGGTGAAGAGGACGGCAGTGTTGATAGGAGATTCCATAGTCAGAGGAGCAGACAGGTGAAGAGGACTGCAGTGTTGATAGGAGATTCCATAGTCAGAGGAGCAGAGAGGTGAAGAGGACTGCAGTGTTGATAGGAGATTTCCTAATCAGAGGAGCATAGAGGTGAAGAGGACAGCAGTGTTGATAGGAGATTCCATAGTCCGAGGAGCAGAGAGGTGAAGATGACGGCAGTGTTGACAGGAGATTCCATAGTCAGAGGAGCAGAGAGGTGAGGAGGACTGCAGTGTTGATAGGAAATTCCATAGTCAGAGGAGCAGAGAAGTGAAGAGGACGGCAGTGTTGATAGGAGATTCCATAGTCAGAGGAGCAGAGAGGTGAAGAGGACGGCAGTGTTGATAGGAGATTCCATAGTCAGAGGAGCAGAGAGGTGAAGAGGACAGCAGTTTTGATAGGAGATTCCATAGTCAGAGGAGCAGAGAGGTGAAGAGGACGGCAGTGTTGATAGGAGATTTCCTAATCAGAGGAGCAGAGAGGTGAAGAGGACAGCAGTGTTGATAGGAGATTCCATAGTCAGAGGAGCAGAGGGGTGAAGAGGACAGCAGTGTTGATAGGAGATTCCATAGTCAGAGGAGCAGAGAGGTGAAGAGGACGGCAGTGTTGATAGGAGATTTCCTAATCAGAGGAGCAGAGAGGTGAAGAGGACAGCAGTGTTGATAGGAGATTCCATAGTCAGAGGAGCAGAGGGGTGAAGAGGACGGCAGTGTTGATAGGAGATTCCATAGTCAGAGGAGCAGAGAGGTGAAGAGGACAGCAGTGTTGATAGGAGATTCCATAGTCAGAGGAGCAGAGGGGTGAAGAGCATGGCAGTGTTGATAGGAGATTTCCTAGACAGAGGAGCAGAGAGGTGAAGAGGACGGCAGTGTTGATAGGAGATTTCCTAGACAGAGGAGCAGAGAGGGGAAGAGGATGGCAGTGTTGATAGGAGATTTCCTAGACAGAGGAGCAGAGAGGTGAAGAGGACGGCAGTGTTGATAGGAGATTCCATAGTCAGAGGAGCAGAGAGGTGAAGAGGTCTGCAGTGTTGATAGGAGATTCCATAGTCAGAGGAGCAGACAGGTGAAGAGGACTGCAGTGTTGATAGGAGATTCCATAGTCAGAGGAGCAGAGAGGTGAAGAGGACTGCAGTGTTGAAAGGAGATTTCCTAATCAGAGGAGCATAGAGGTGAAGAGGACAGCAGTGTTGATAGGAGATTCCATAGTCAGAGGAGCAGAGGGGTGAAGAGGACAGCAGTGTTGATAGGAGCTTTCCTAGTCAGAGGAGCAGAGAGGGGAAGAGGACGACAGTGTTGATAGGAGATTTCTTAGACAGAGGAGCAGAGAGGGGAAGAGGACGGCAGTGTTGATAGGAGATTTCCTAGACAGAGGAGCAGAGAGGTGAAGAGGACGGCAGTGTTGATAGGAGATTCCATAGTCAGAGGAGCAGAGAGGTGAAGAGGATGGCAGTGTTGATAGGAGATTTCCTAGTCAGAGGAGCAGAGAGGTGAAGAGGACGGCAGTGTTGATAGGAGATTTCCTAATCAGAGGAGCAGAGTGGTGAAGAGGACAGCAGTGTTGATAGGAGATTCCATAGTCAGAGGAGCAGAGAGGTGAAGAGGACAGCAGTGTTGATAGGAGATTCCATAGTCAGAGGAGCAGAGAGGTGAAGAGGACGGCATTGTTGACAGGAGATTCCATAGTCAGAGGAGCAGAGAGGTGAAGAGGACGGCAGTGTTGATAGGAGATTCCATAGTCAGAGGAGCAGAGAGGTGAAGAGGACGGCAGTGTTGATAGGAGATTCCATAGTCAGAGGAGCAGAGACGTGAAGAAGACGGCAGTGTTGATAGGAGATTCCATAGTCAGAGGAGAAGAGAGGTGAAGAGGACAGCAGTGTTGATAGGAGATTCCATAGTCAGAGGAGCAGAGAGGTGAAGAGGACGGCAGTGTTGATAGGAGATTTCCTAATCAGAGGAGCAGAGAGGTGAAGAGGACAGCAGTGTTGATAGGAGATTCCATAGTCAGAGGAGCAGAGGGGTGAAGAGGACAGCAGTGTTGATAGGAGATTCCATAGTCAGAGGAGCAGAGAGGTGAAGAGCACGGCAGTGTTGATAGGAGATTTCCTAATCAGAGGAGCAGAGAGGTGAAGAGGACAGCAGTGTTGATAGGAGATTCCATAGTCAGAGGAGCAGAGGGGTGAAGAGGACGGCAGTGTTGATAGGAGATTCCATAGTCAGAGGAGCAGAGAGGTGAAGAGGATGGCAGTGTTGATAGGAGATTCCATAGTCAGAGGAGCAGAGAGGTGAAGAAGACTGCAGTGTTGATAGGAGATTCCATAGTCAGAGGAGCAGACAGGTGAAGAGGACTGCAGTGTTGATAGGAGATTCCATAGTCAGAGGAGCAGAGGGGTGAAGAAGACGGCAGTGTTGATAGGAGATTTCTTAATCAGAGGAGCAGAGAAGTGAAGAGGACTGCAGTGTTGATAGCAGATTCCATAGTCAGAGGAGCTGAGAGGTGAAGAGGATGGCAGTGTTGATAGGAGATTTCCTAGACAGAGGAGCAGAGAGGTGAAGAGGACGGCAGTGTTGATTGGAGATTCCATAGACAGAGGAGCAGAGAGTTGAAGAGGACGGCAGTGTTGATAGGAGATTCCATAGTCAGAGGAGCAGAGAGGTGAAGAGGACGGCAGTGTTAATAGGAGATTCCATAGTCAGAGGAGCAGAGAGGTTAAGAGGACGGCAGTGTTGATAGGAGATTTCCTAGTCAGAGGAGCAGAGAGGTGAAGAGGATGGCAGTGTTGATAGGAGATTCCATAGTCAGAGGAGCAGAGAGGTGAAGAGGATCGCAGTGTTGATAAGAGATTTCCTAGTCAGAGGAGCAGAGAGGTGAAGAGGACGGCAGTGTTGATAGGAGATTTCCTAATCAGAGGAGCAGAGTGGTGAAGAGGACAGCAGTGTTGATAGGAGATTCCATAGTCAGAGGAGCAGAGAGGTGAAGAGGACGGCAGTGTTGATAGGAGATTCCATAGTCAGAGGAGCAGAGTGGTGAAGAGGACGGCAGTGTTGATAGGAGATTCCATAGACAGAGGAGCAGAGAGGTGAAGAGGACAGCAGTGTTGATAGGAGATTCCATAGTCAGAGGAGCAGAGAGGTGAAGAGGACAGCAGTGTTGACAGGAGATTCCATAGTCAGAGGAGCAGAGAGGTGAAGAGGACGGCAGTGTTGATAGGAGATTCCATAGTCAGAGGAGCAGAGAGGTGAAGAGGACGGCAGTGTTGATAGGAGATTCCATAGTCAGAGGAGCAGAGAGGTGAAGAGGACGGCAGTGTTGATAGGAGATTCCATAGTCAGAGGAGCAGAGAGATGAAGAGGACGGCAGTGTTGATAGGAGATTCCATAGTCAGAGGAGCAGACAGGTGAAGAGGACGGCAGTGTTGATAGGAGATTTCCTAATCAGAGGAGCAGAGAGGTGAAGAGGACAGCAGTGTTGATAGGAGATTCCATAGTCAGAGGAGCAGAGAGGTGAAGAGCACGGCAGTGTTGATAGGAGATTTCCTAATCAGAGGAGCAGAGAGGTGAAGAGGACAGCAGTGTTGATAGGAGATTCCATAGTCAGAGGAGCAGAGGGGTGAAGAGGACGGCAGTGTTGATAGGAGATTCCATAGTCAGAGGAGCAGGGAGGTGAAGAGGACAGCAGTGTTGATAGGAGATTCCATAGTCAGAGGAGCAGAGGGGTGAAGAGGACTGCAGTGTTGATAGGAGATTCCATAGTCAGAGGAGCAGAGAGGTGAAGAGGACAGCAGTGTTGATAGGAGATTCCATAGTCAGAGGAGCAGAGAGGTGAAGAGGACAGCAGTGTTGATAGGAGATTCCATAGTCAGAGGAGCAGAGGGGTGAAGAAGACGGCAGTGTTGATAGGAGATTTCTTAATCAGAGGAGCAGAGAAGTGAAGAGGACTGCAGTGTTGATAGCAGATTCCATAGTCAGAGGAGCAGAGAGGTGAAGAGGATGGCAGTGTTGATAGGAGATTTCCTAGACAGAGGAGCAGAGAGGTGAAGAGGACGGCAGTGTTGATTGGAGATTCCATAGACAGAGGAGCAGAGAGGTGAAGAGGACGGCAGTGTTAATAGGAGATTCCATAGTCAGAGGAGCAGAGAGGTGAAGAGGACGGCAGTGTTGATAGGAGATTTCCTAGTCAGAGGAGCAGAGAGGTGAAGAGGATGGCAGTGTTGATAGGAGATTCCATAGTCAGAGGAGCAGAGAGGTGAAGAGGATCGCAGTGTTGATAAGAGATTTCCTAGTCAGAGGAGCAGAGAGGTGAAGAGGACGGCAGTGTTGATAGGAGATTTCCTAATCAGAGGAGCAGAGTGGTGAAGAGGACAGCAGTGTTGATAGGAGATTCCATAGTCAGAGGAGCAGAGAGGTGAAGAGGACGGCAGTGTTGATAGGAGATTCCATAGTCAGAGGAGCAGAGTGGTGAAGAGGACGGCAGTGTTGATAGGAGATTCCATAGACAGAGGAGCAAAGAGGTGAAGAGGACAGCAGTGTTGATAGGAGATTCCATAGTCAGAGGAGCAGAGAGGTGAAGAGGACAGCAGTGTTGACAGGAGATTCCATAGTCAGAGGAGCAGAGAGGTGAAGAGGACGGCAGTGTTGATAGGAGATTCCATAGTCAGAGGAGCAGAGAGGTGAAGAGGACGGCAGTGTTGATAGGAGATTCCATAGTCAGAGGAGCAGAGAGGTGAAGAGGACGGCAGTGTTGATAGGAGATTCCATAGTCAGAGGAGCAGAGAGATGAAGAGGACGGCAGTGTTGATAGGAGATTCCATAGTCAGAGGAGCAGAGAGGTGAAGAGGACGGCAGTGTTGATAGGAGATTTCCTAATCAGAGGAGCAGAGAGGTGAAGAGGACAGCAGTGTTGATAGGAGATTCCATAGTCAGAGGAGCAGAGGGGTGAAGAGGACAGCAGTGTTGATAGGAGATTTCCTAGTCAGAGGAGCAGAGAGGGGAAGAGGACGGCAGTGTTGATAGGAGATTTCCTAGACAGAGGAGCAGCGAGGGGAAGAGGACGGCAGTTTTGATAGGAGATTTCCTAGACAGAGGAGCAGAGAGGTGAAGAGGATGGCAGTGTTGATAGGAGATTCCATAGTCAGAGGAGCAGAGAGGTGAAGAGGATGGCAGTGTTGATAGGAGATTTCCTAGTCAGAGGAGCAGAGAGCTGAAGAGGATGGCAGTGTTGATAGGAGATTCCATAGTCAGAGGAGCAGAGAGGTGAAGAGGATGGCAGTGTTGATAAGAGATTTCCTAGTCAGAGGAGCAGAGAGGTGAAGAGGACGGCAGTGTTGATAGGAGATTTCCTAATCAGAGGAGCAGAGTGGTGAAGAGGACAGCAGTGTTGATAGGAGATTCCATAGTCAGAGGAGCAGAGAGGTGAAGATGACGGCAGTGTTGATAGGAGATTCCATAGTCAGAGGAGCAGAGAGGTGAAGATGACGGCAGTGTTGACAGGAGATTCCATAGTCAGAGGAGCAGAGAGGTGAAGAGGACTGCAGTGTTGATAGGAAATTCCATAGTCAGAGGAGCAGAGAAGTGAAGAGGACGGCAGTGTTGATAGGAGATTCCATAGTCAGAGGAGCAGAGAGGTGAAGAGGACGGCAGTGTTGATAGGAGATTCCATAGTCAGAGGAGCAGAGAGGTGAAGAGGACAGCAGTGTTGATAGGAGATTCCATAGTCAGAGGAGCAGAGAGGTGAAGAGGACGGCAGTGTTGATAGGAGATTTCCTAATCAGAGGAGCAGAGAGGTGAAGAGGACAGCAGTGTTGATAGGAGATTCCATAGTCAGAGGAGCAGAGGGGTGAAGAGGACAGCAGTGTTGATAGGAGATTCCATAGTCAGAGGAGCAGAGAGGTGAAGAGGACGGCAGTGTTGATAGGAGATTTCCTAATCAGAGGAGCAGAGAGGTGAAGAGGACAGCAGTGTTGATAGGAGATTCCATAGTCAGAGGAGCAGAGGGGTGAAGAGGACGGCAGTGTTGATAGGAGATTCCATAGTCAGAGGAGCAGTGAGGTGAAGAGGACAGCAGTGTTGATAGGAGATTCCATACTCAGAGGAGCAGAGGGGTGAAGAGGACTGCAGTGTTGATAGGAGATTCCATAGTCAGAGGAGCAGAGAGGGGAAGAGGACGGCAGTGTTGATAGGAGATTTCCTAGACAGAGGAGCAGAGAGGTGAAGAGGACAGCAGTGTTGATAGGAGATTTCCTAGACAGTGGAGCAGAGAGGGGAAGAGGATGGCAGTGTTGATAGGAGATTTCCTAGACAGAGGAGCAGAGAGGTGAAGAGGACGGCAGTGTTGATAGGAGATTCCATAGTCAGAGGAGCAGACAGGTGAAGAGGACTGCAGTGTTGATAGGAGATTCCATAGTCAGAGGAGCAGAGAGGTGAAGAGGACTGCAGTGTTGATAGGAGATTTCCTAATCAGAGGAGCATAGAGGTGAAGAGGACAGCAGTGTTGATAGGAGATTCCATAGTCCGAGGAGCAGAGAGGTGAAGATGACGGCAGTGTTGACAGGAGATTCCATAGTCAGAGGAGCAGAGAGGTGAGGAGGACTGCAGTGTTGATAGGAAATTCCATAGTCAGAGGAGCAGAGAAGTGAAGAGGACGGCAGTGTTGATAGGAGATTCCATAGTCAGAGGAGCAGAGAGGTGAAGAGGACGGCAGTGTTGATAGGAGATTCCATAGTCAGAGGAGCAGAGAGGTGAAGAGGACAGCAGTTTTGATAGGAGATTCCATAGTCAGAGGAGCAGAGAGGTGAAGAGGACGGCAGTGTTGATAGGAGATTTCCTAATCAGAGGAGCAGAGAGGTGAAGAGGACAGCAGTGTTGATAGGAGATTCCATAGTCAGAGGAGCAGAGGGGTGAAGAGGACAGCAGTGTTGATAGGAGATTCCATAGTCAGAGGAGCAGAGAGGTGAAGAGGACGGCAGTGTTGATAGGAGATTTCCTAATCAGAGGAGCAGAGAGGTGAAGAGGACAGCAGTGTTGATAGGAGATTCCATAGTCAGAGGAGCAGAGGGGTGAAGAGGACGGCAGTGTTGATAGGAGATTCCATAGTCAGAGGAGCAGAGAGGTGAAGAGGACAGCAGTGTTGATAGGAGATTCCATAGTCAGAGGAGCAGAGGGGTGAAGAGCATGGCAGTGTTGATAGGAGATTTCCTAGACAGAGGAGCAGAGAGGTGAAGAGGACGGCAGTGTTGATAGGAGATTTCCTAGACAGAGGAGCAGAGAGGGGAAGAGGATGGCAGTGTTGATAGGAGATTTCCTAGACAGAGGAGCAGAGAGGTGAAGAGGACGGCAGTGTTGATAGGAGATTCCATAGTCAGAGGAGCAGAGAGGTGAAGAGGACTGCAGTGTTGATAGGAGATTCCATAGTCAGAGGAGCAGACAGGTGAAGAGGACTGCAGTGTTGATAGGAGATTCCATAGTCAGAGGAGCAGAGAGGTGAAGAGGACTGCAGTGTTGAAAGGAGATTTCCTAATCAGAGGAGCATAGAGGTGAAGAGGACAGCAGTGTTGATAGGAGATTCCATAGTCAGAGGAGCAGAGGGGTGAAGAGGACAGCAGTGTTGATAGGAGCTTTCCTAGTCAGAGGAGCAGAGAGGGGAAGAGGACGACAGTGTTGATAGGAGATTTCTTAGACAGAGGAGCAGAGAGGGGAAGAGGACGGCAGTGTTGATAGGAGATTTCCTAGACAGAGGAGCAGAGAGGTGAAGAGGACGGCAGTGTTGATAGGAGATTCCATAGTCAGAGGAGCAGAGAGGTGAAGAGGATGGCAGTGTTGATAGGAGATTTCCTAGTCAGAGGAGCAGAGAGGTGAAGAGGACGGCAGTGTTGATAGGAGATTTCCTAATCAGAGGAGCAGAGTGGTGAAGAGGACAGCAGTGTTGATAGGAGATTCCATAGTCAGAGGAGCAGAGAGGTGAAGAGGACAGCAGTGTTGATAGGAGATTCCATAGTCAGAGGAGCAGAGAGGTGAAGAGGACGGCATTGTTGACAGGAGATTCCATAGTCAGAGGAGCAGAGAGGTGAAGAGGACGGCAGTGTTGATAGGAGATTCCATAGTCAGAGGAGCAGAGAGGTGAAGAGGACGGCAGTGTTGATAGGAGATTCCATAGTCAGAGGAGCAGAGACGTGAAGAAGACGGCAGTGTTGATAGGAGATTCCATAGTCAGAGGAGAAGAGAGGTGAAGAGGACAGCAGTGTTGATAGGAGATTCCATAGTCAGAGGAGCAGAGAGGTGAAGAGGACGGCAGTGTTGATAGGAGATTTCCTAATCAGAGGAGCAGAGAGGTGAAGAGGACAGCAGTGTTGATAGGAGATTCCATAGTCAGAGGAGCAGAGGGGTGAAGAGGACAGCAGTGTTGATAGGAGATTCCATAGTCAGAGGAGCAGAGAGGTGAAGAGCACGGCAGTGTTGATAGGAGATTTCCTAATCAGAGGAGCAGAGAGGTGAAGAGGACAGCAGTGTTGATAGGAGATTCCATAGTCAGAGGAGCAGAGGGGTGAAGAGGACGGCAGTGTTGATAGGAGATTCCATAGTCAGAGGAGCAGAGAGGTGAAGAGGATGGCAGTGTTGATAGGAGATTCCATAGTCAGAGGAGCAGAGAGGTGAAGAAGACTGCAGTGTTGATAGGAGATTCCATAGTCAGAGGAGCAGACAGGTGAAGAGGACTGCAGTGTTGATAGGAGATTCCATAGTCAGAGGAGCAGAGGGGTGAAGAAGACGGCAGTGTTGATAGGAGATTTCTTAATCAGAGGAGCAGAGAAGTGAAGAGGACTGCAGTGTTGATAGCAGATTCCATAGTCAGAGGAGCAGAGAGGTGAAGAGGATGGCAGTGTTGATAGGAGATTTCCTAGACAGAGGAGCAGAGAGGTGAAGAGGACGGCAGTGTTGATTGGAGATTCCATAGACAGAGGAGCAGAGAGTTGAAGAGGACGGCAGTGTTGATAGGAGATTCCATAGTCAGAGGAGCAGAGAGGTGAAGAGGACGGCAGTGTTAATAGGAGATTCCATAGTCAGAGGAGCAGAGAGGTGAAGAGGACGGCAGTGTTGATAGGAGATTTCCTAGTCAGAGGAGCAGAGAGGTGAAGAGGATGGCAGTGTTGATAGGAGATTCCATAGTCAGAGGAGCAGAGAGGTGAAGAGGATCGCAGTGTTGATAAGAGATTTCCTAGTCAGAGGAGCAGAGAGGTGAAGAGGACGGCAGTGTTGATAGGAGATTTCCTAATCAGAGGAGCAGAGTGGTGAAGAGGACAGCAGTGTTGATAGGAGATTCCATAGTCAGAGGAGCAGAGAGGTGAAGAGGACGGCAGTGTTGATAGGAGATTCCATAGTCAGAGGAGCAGAGTGGTGAAGAGGACGGCAGTGTTGATAGGAGATTCCATAGACAGAGGAGCAGAGAGGTGAAGAGGACAGCAGTGTTGATAGGAGATTCCATAGTCAGAGGAGCAGAGAGGTGAAGAGGACAGCAGTGTTGACAGGAGATTCCATAGTCAGAGGAGCAGAGAGGTGAAGAGGACGGCAGTGTTGATAGGAGATTCCATAGTCAGAGGAGCAGAGAGGTGAAGAGGACGGCAGTGTTGATAGGAGATTCCATAGTCAGAGGAGCAGAGAGGTGAAGAGGACGGCAGTGTTGATAGGAGATTCCATAGTCAGAGGAGCAGAGAGATGAAGAGGACGGCAGTGTTGATAGGAGATTCCATAGTCAGAGGAGCAGAGAGGTGAAGAGGACGGCAGTGTTGATAGGAGATTTCCTAATCAGAGGAGCAGAGAGGTGAAGAGGACAGCAGTGTTGATAGGAGATTCCATAGTCAGAGGAGCAGAGGGGTGAAGAGGACAGCAGTGTTGATAGGAGATTTCCTAGTCAGAGGAGCAGAGAGGGGAAGAGGACGGCAGTGTTGATAGGAGATTTCCTAGACAGAGGAGCAGCGAGGGGAAGAGGACGGCAGTTTTGATAGGAGATTTCCTAGACAGAGGAGCAGAGAGGTGAAGAGGATGGCAGTGTTGATAGGAGATTCCATAGTCAGAGGAGCAGAGAGGTGAAGAGGATGGCAGTGTTGATAGGAGATTTCCTAGTCAGAGGAGCAGAGAGCTGAAGAGGATGGCAGTGTTGATAGGAGATTCCATAGTCAGAGGAGCAGAGAGGTGAAGAGGATGGCAGTGTTGATAAGAGATTTCCTAGTCAGAGGAGCAGAGAGGTGAAGAGGACGGCAGTGTTGATAGGAGATTTCCTAATCAGAGGAGCAGAGTGGTGAAGAGGACAGCAGTGTTGATAGGAGATTCCATAGTCAGAGGAGCAGAGAGGTGAAGATGACGGCAGTGTTGATAGGAGATTCCATAGTCAGAGGAGCAGAGAGGTGAAGATGACGGCAGTGTTGACAGGAGATTCCATAGTCAGAGGAGCAGAGAGGTGAAGAGGACTGCAGTGTTGATAGGAAATTCCATAGTCAGAGGAGCAGAGAAGTGAAGAGGACGGCAGTGTTGATAGGAGATTCCATAGTCAGAGGAGCAGAGAGGTGAAGAGGACGGCAGTGTTGATAGGAGATTCCATAGTCAGAGGAGCAGAGAGGTGAAGAGGACAGCAGTGTTGATAGGAGATTCCATAGTCAGAGGAGCAGAGAGGTGAAGAGGACGGCAGTGTTGATAGGAGATTTCCTAATCAGAGGAGCAGAGAGGTGAAGAGGACAGCAGTGTTGATAGGAGATTCCATAGTCAGAGGAGCAGAGGGGTGAAGAGGACAGCAGTGTTGATAGGAGATTCCATAGTCAGAGGAGCAGAGAGGTGAAGAGGACGGCAGTGTTGATAGGAGATTTCCTAATCAGAGGAGCAGAGAGGTGAAGAGGACAGCAGTGTTGATAGGAGATTCCATAGTCAGAGGAGCAGAGGGGTGAAGAGGACGGCAGTGTTGATAGGAGATTCCATAGTCAGAGGAGCAGTGAGGTGAAGAGGACAGCAGTGTTGATAGGAGATTCCATAGTCAGAGGAGCAGAGGGGTGAAGAGGACTGCAGTGTTGATAGGAGATTCCATAGTCAGAGGAGCAGAGAGGGGAAGAGGACGGCAGTGTTGATAGGAGATTTCCTAGACAGAGGAGCAGAGAGGTGAAGAGGACAGCAGTGTTGATAGGAGATTTCCTAGACAGTGGAGCAGAGAGGGGAAGAGGATGGCAGTGTTGATAGGAGATTTCCTAGACAGAGGAGCAGAGAGGTGAAGAGGACGGCAGTGTTGATAGGAGATTCCATAGTCAGAGGAGCAGACAGGTGAAGAGGACTGCAGTGTTGATAGGAGATTCCATAGTCAGAGGAGCAGAGAGGTGAAGAGGACTGCAGTGTTGATAGGAGATTTCCTAATCAGAGGAGCATAGAGGTGAAGAGGACAGCAGTGTTGATAGGAGATTCCATAGTCAGAGGAGCAGAGGGGTGAAGAGGACAGCAGTGTTGATAGGAGATTTCCTAGACAGAGGAGCAGAGAGGGGAAGAGGACGGCAGTGTTAATAGGAGATTTCCTAGACAGAGGAGCAGAGAGGTGAAGAGGACGGCAGTGTTGATAGGAGATTCCATAGTCAGAGGAGCAGAGAGGTGAAGAGGATGGCAGTGTTGATAGGAGATTTCCTAGTCAGAGGAGCAGAGAGGTGAAGAGGATGGCAGTGTTGATAAGAGATTCCATAGTCAGAGGAGCAGAGAGGTGAAGAGGATGGCAGTGTTGATAAGAGATTTCCTAGTCAGAGGAGCAGAGAGGTGAAGAGGACGGCAGTGTTGATAGGATATTTCCTAATCAGAGGAGCAGAGTGGTGAAGAGGACAGCAGTGTTGATAGGAGATTCCATAGTCAGAGGAGCAGAGAGGTGAAGAGGACAGCAGTGTTGATAGGAGATTCCATAGTCAGAGGAGCAGAGAGGTGAAGAGGACGGCATTGTTGACAGGAGATTCCATAGTCAGAGGAGCAGAGAGGTGAAGAGGACGGCAGTGTTGATAGGAGATTCCATAGTCAGAGGAGCAGAGAGGTGAAGAGGACGGCAGTGTTGATAGGAGATTCCATAGTCAGAGGAGCAGAGACGTGAAGAAGACGGCAGTGTTGATAGGAGATTCCATAGTCAGAGGAGCAGAGGGGTGTAGAGGACAGCAGTGTTGATAGGAGATTCCATAGTCAGAGGAGCAGAGAGGTGAAGAGGACGGCAGTGTTGATAGGAGATTTCCTAATCAGAGGAGCAGAGAGGTGAAGAGGACAGCAGTGTTGATAGGAGATTCCATAGTCAGAGGAGCAGAGGGGTGAAGAGGACGGCAGTGTTGATAGGAGATTCCATAGTCAGAGGAGCAGGGAGGTGAAGAGGACAGCAGTGTTGATAGGAGATTCCATAGTCAGAGGAGCAGAGGGGAGAAGAGGACTGCAGTGTTGATAGGAGATTCCATAGTCAGAGGAGCAGAGAGGTGAAGAGGACAGCAGTGTTGATAGGAGATTCCATAGTCAGAGGAGCAGAGAGGTGAAGAGGACAGCAGTGTTGATAGGAGATTCCATAGTCAGAGGAGCAGAGTGGTGAAGAGGACAGCAGTGTTGATAGGAGATTCCATAGTCAGAGGAGCAGAGAGGTGAAGAGGACGGCGGTGTTGATAGGAGATTCCATAGTCAGAGGAGCACAGAGGTGAAGATGACGGCAGTGTTGACAGGAGATTCCATAGTCAGAGGAGCAGAGAGGTGAAGAGGACTGCAGTGTTGATAGGAAATTCCATAGTCAGAGGAGCAGAGAGGTGAAGAGGACGGCAGTATTGCTAGGAGATTCCATAGTCAGAGGAGCAGAGAGGTGAAGAGGATGGCAGTGTTGATAGGAGATTCCATAGTCAGAGGAGCAGAGAGGTGAAGAGGACGGCAGTGTTGATAGGAGATTTCCTAGTCAGAGGAGCAGAGAGGTGAAGAGGACAGCAGTGTTGATAGGAGATTCCATAGTCAGAGGAGCAGAGGGGTGAAGAGGGCAGCAGTGTTGATAGGAGATTCCATAGTCAGAGGAGCAGAGAGGTGAAGAGGACGGCAGTGTTGATAGGATATTTCCTAATCAGAGGAGCAGAGAGGTGAAGAGGACAGCAGTGTTGATAGGAGATTCCATAGTCAGAGGAGCAGAGGGGTGAAGAGGACGGCAGTGTTGATAGGAGATTCCATAGTCAGAGGAGCAGAGAGGTGAAGAGGACAGCAGTGTTGATAGGAGATTCCATAGTCAGAGGAGCAGAGGGGTGAAGAGGACTGCAGTGTTGATAGGAGATTCCATAGTCAGAGGAGCAGAGAGGTGAAGAGGACGGCAGTGTTGATCGGAGATTTCCTAGTCAGAGGAGCAGAGAGGGGAAGAGGACGGCAGTGTTGATAGGAGATTCCATAGTCAGAGGAGCAGAGGGGTGAAGAGGACGGCAGTGTTGATAGGAGATTCCATAGTCAGAGGAGCAGGGAGGTGAAGAGGACAGCAGTGTTGATAGGAGATTCCATAGTCAGAGGAGCAGGGAGGTGAAGAGGACAGCAGTGTTGATAGGAGATTCCATAGTCAGAGGAGCAGAGGGGTGAAGAGGACTGCAGTGTTGATAGGAGATTCCATAGTCAGAGGAGCAGAGAGGTGAAGAGGACGGCAGTGTTGATAGGAGATTTCCTAGTCAGAGGAGCAGAGAGGGGAAGAGGACGGCAGTGTTGATAGGAGATTTCCTAGACAGAGGAGCAGAGAGGGGAAGAGGATGGCAGTGTTGATAGGAGATTTCCTAGACAGAGGAGCAGAGAGGTGAAGAGGACGGCAGTGTTGATAGTAGATTCCATAGTCAGAGGAGCAGAGAGGTGAAGAGGACTGTAGTGTTGATAGGAGATTCCATAGTCAGAGGAGCAGACAGGTGAAGAGGACTGCAGTGTTGATATGAGATTCCATAGTCAGAGGAGCAGAGAGGTGAAGAGGACTGCAGTGTTGATAGGAGATTTCCTAATCAGAGGAGCATAGAGGTGAAGAGGACAGCAGTGTTGATAGGAGATTCCATAGTCAGAGGAGCAGAGGGGTGAAGAGGACAGCAGTGTTGATAGGAGATTTCCTATTCAGAGGAGCAGAGAGGGGAAGAGGACGGCAGTGTTGATAGGAGATTTCCTAGACAGAGGAGCAGAGAGGGGAAGAGGACGGCAGTGTTGATAGGAGATTTCCTAGACAGAGGAGCAGAGAGGTGAAGAGGACGGCAGTGTTGATAGGAGATTCCATAGTCAGAGGAGCAGAGAGGTGAAGAGGATGGCAGTGTTGATAGGAGATTTCCTAGTCAGAGGAGCAGAGAGGTGAAGAGGATGGCAGTGTTGATAGGAGATTCCATAGTCAGAGGAGCAGAGAGGTGAAGAGGATGGCAGTGTTGATAAGAGATTTCCTAGTCAGAGGAGCAGAGAGGTGAAGAGGACGGCATTGTTGATAGGAGATTTCCTAATCAGAGGAGCAGAGTGGTGAAGAGGACAGCAGTGTTGATAGGAGATTCCATATTCAGAGGAGCAGAGAGGTGAAGAGGACGGCAGTGTTGATAGGAGATTCCATAGTCAGAGGAGCAGAGAGGTGAAGAGGACGGCAGTGTTGACAGGAGATTCCATAGTCAGAGGAGCAGAGAGGTGAAGAGGACTGCAGTGTTGATAGGAGATTCCATAGTCAGAGGAGCAGAGAGGTGAAGAGGACGGCAGTGTTGATAGGAGATTCCATAGTCAGAGGAGCAGAGAGGTGAAGAGGACGGCAGTGTTGATAGGAGATTCCATAGTCAGAGGAACAGAGAGGTGAAGAGGACAGCAGTGTTGATAGGAGATTCCATAGTCAGAGGAGCAGAGAGGTGAAGAGGACGGCATTGTTGATAGGAGATTTCCTAATCAGAGGAGCAGAGAGGTGAAGAGGACAGCAGTGTTGATAGGAGATTCCATAGTCAGAGGAGCAGAGGGGTGAAGAGGACAGCAGTGTTGATAGGAGATTCCATAGTCAGAGGAGCAGAGAGGTGAAGAGGACGGCAGTGTTGATAGGAGATTTCCTAATCAGAGGAGCAGAGAGGTGAAGAGGACAGCAGTGTAGATAGGAGATTCCATAGTCAGAGGAGGAGAGGGGTGAAGAGGACGGCAGTGTTGATAGGAGATTCCATAGTCAGAGGAGCAGGGAGGTGAAGAGGACAGCAGTGTTGATAGGAGATTCCATAGTCAGAGGAGCAGAGGGGTGAAGAGGACTGCAGTGTTGATAGGAGATTCCATAGTCAGAGGAGCAGAGAGGTGAAGAGGACGGCAGTGTTGATAGGAGATTTCCTAGTCAGAGGAGCAGAGAGGGGAAGAGGACGGCAGTGTTGATAGGAGATTTCCTAGACAGAGGAGCAGAGAGGTGAAGAGGACGGCAGTTGATAGGAGATTTCCTAGACAGAGGAGCAGAGAGGGGAAGAGGATGGCAGTGTTGATAGGAGATTTCCTAGACAGAGGAGCAGAGAGGTGAAGAGGACGGCAGTGTTGATAGGAGATTCCATAGTCAGAGGAGCAGAGAGGTGAAGAGGATGGCAGTGTTGATAGGAGATTTCCTAGACAGAGGAGCAGAGAGGTGAAGAGGACGGCAGTGTTGATTGGAGATTCCATAGACAGAGGAGCAGAGAGGTGAAGAGGACGGCAGTGTTGATAGGAGATTCCATAGTCAGAGGAGCAGAGAGGTGAAGAGGACGGCAGTGTTAATAGGAGATTCCATAGTCAGAGGAGCAGAGAGGTGAAGAGGACGGCAGTGTTGATAGGAGATTCCATAGTCAGAGGAGCAGAGAGGTGAAGAGGATCGCAGTGTTGATAAGAGATTTCCTAGTCAGAGGAGCAGAGAGGTGAAGAGGACGGCAGTGTTGATAGGAGATTTCCTAATCAGAGGAGCAGAGTGGTGAAGAGGACAGCAGTGTTGATAGGAGATTCCATAGTCAGAGGAGCAGAGAGGTGAAGAGGACGGCAGTGTTGATAGGAGATTCCATAGTCAGAGGAGCAGAGTGGTGAAGAGGATGGCAGTGTTGATAGGAGATTCCATAGTCAGAGGAGCAGAGAGGTGAAGAGGACGGCAGTGTTGATAGGAGATTTCCTAATCAGAGGAGCAGAGAGGTGAAGAGGACAGCAGTGTTGATAGGAGATTCCATAGTCAGAGGAGCAGAGGGGTGAAGAGGACAGCAGAGTTGATAGGAGATTTCCTAGTCAGAGGAGCAGAGAGGGGAAGAGGACGGCAGTGTTGATAGGAGATTTCCTAGACAGAGGAGCAGAGAGGGGTAGAGGACGGCAGTTTTGATAGGAGATTTCCTAGACAGAGAAGCAGAGAGGTGAAGAGGATGGCAGTGTTGATAGGAGATTTCCTAGTCAGAGGAGCAGAGAGCTGAAGAGTATGGCAGTGTTGATAGGAGATTCCATAGTCAGAGGAGCAGAGAGGTGAAGAGGATGGCAGTGTTGATAAGAGATTTCCTAGTCAGAGGAGCAGAGAGGTGAAGAGGACGGCAGTGTTGATAGGAGATTTCCTAATCAGAGGAGCAGAGTGGTGAAGAGGACAGCAGTGTTGATAGGAGATTCCATAGTCAGAGGAGCAGAGAGGTGAAGAGGACGGCAGTGTTGATAGGAGATTCCATAGTCAGAGGAGCAGAGAGGTGAAGATGATGGCAGTGTTGACAGGAGATTCCATAGTCAGAGGAGCAGAGAGGTGAAGAGGACTGCAGTGTTGATAGGAAATTCCATAGTCAGAGGAGCAGAGAGGTGAAGAGGACGGCAGTGTTGATAGGAGATTCCATAGTCAGAGGAGCAGAGAGGTGAAGAGGACGGCAGTGTTGATAGGAGATTCCATAGTCAGAGGAGCAGAGAGGTGAAGAGGACAGCAGTGTTGATAGGAGATTCCATAGTCAGAGGAGCAGAGAGGTGAAGAGGACGGCAGTGTTGATAGGAGATTTCCTAATCAGAGGAGCAGAGAGGTGAAGAGAACAGCAGTGTTGATAGGAGATTCCATAGTCAGAGGAGCAGAGGGGTGAAGAGGACAGCAGTGTTGATAGGAGATTCCATAGTCAGAGGAGCAGAGAGGTGAAGAGGACGGCAGTGTTGATAGGAGATTTCCTAATCAGAGGAGCAGAGAGGTGAAGAGGACAGCAGTGTTGATAGGAGATTCCATAGTCAGAGGAGCAGAGGGGTGAAGAGGACGGCAGTGTTGATAGGAGATTCCATAGTCAGAGGAGCAGAGAGGTGAAGAGGACAGCAGTGTTGATAGGAGATTCCATAGTCAGAGGAGCAGAGGGGTGAAGAGCACTGCAGTGATGATAGGAGATTCCATAGTCAGAGGAGCAGAGAGGGGAAGAGGACGGCAGTGTTGATAGGAGATTTCCTAGACAGAGGAGCAGAGAGGTGAAGAGGACGGCAGTGTTGATAGGAGATTTCCTAGACAGAGGAGCAGAGAGGGGAAGAGGATGGCAGTGTTGATAGGAGATTTCCTAGACAGAGGAGCAGAGAGGTGAAGAGGACGGCAGTGTTGATAGGAGATTCCATAGTCAGAGGAGCAGAGAGGTGAAGAGGACTGCAGTGTTGATAGGAGATTCCATAGTCAGAGGAGCAGACAGGTGAAGAGGACTGCAGTGTTGATAGGAGATTCCATAGTCAGAGGAGCAGAGAGGTGAAGAGGACTGCAGTGTTGATAGGAGATTTCCTAATCAGAGGAGCATAGAGGTGAAGAAGACAGCAGTGTTGATAGGAGATCCCATAGTCAGAGGAGCAGAGGGGTGAAGAGGACAGCAGTGTTGATAGGAGATTTCCTAGTCAGAGGAGCAGAGAGGGGAAGAGGACGGCAGTGTTGATAGGAGATTTCCTAGACAGAGGAGCAGAGAGGTGAAGAGGACGGCAGTGTTGATAGGAGATTCCATAGTCAGAGGAGCAGAGAGGTGAAGAGGATGGCAGTGTTGATAGGAGATTTCCTAGTCAGAGGAGCAGAGAGGTGAAGAGGATGGCAGTGTTGATAGGAGATTCCATAGTCAGAGGAGCAGAGAGGTGAAGAGGACGGCAGTGTTGATAGGAGATTTCCTAATCAGAGGAGCAGAGTGGTGAAGAGGACAGCAGTGTTGATAGGAGATTCCATAGTCAGAGGAGCAGAGAGGTGAAGAGGACAGCAGTGTTGATAGGAGATTCCATAGTCAGAGGAGCAGAGAGGTGAAGAGGACGGCATTGTTGACAGGAGATTCCATAGTCAGAGAAGCAGAGAGGTGAAGAGGACGGCAGTGTTGATAGGAGATTCCATAGTCAGAGGAGCAGAGAGGTGAAGAGGACGGCAGTGTTGATAGGAGATTCCATAGACAGAGGAGCAGAGACGTGAAGAAGACGGCAGTGTTGATAGGAGATTCCATAGTCAGAGGAGCAGAGAGGTGAAGAGGACGGCAGTGTTGATAGGAGATTCCATAGTCAGAGGAGCACAGAGGTGAAGATGACGGCAGTGTTGACAGGAGATTCCATAGTCAGAGGAGCTGAGAGGTGAAGAGGACTGCAGTGTTGATAGGAAATTCCATAGTCAGAGGAGCAGAGAGGTGAAGAGGACGGCAGTGTTGATAGGAGATTCCATAGTCAGAGGAGCAGAGAGGTGAAGAGGACGGCAGTGTTGATAGGAGATTCCATAGTCAGAGGAGCAGAGAGGTGAAGAGGACAGCAGTGTTGATAGGAGATTCCATAGTCAGAGGAGCAGAGAGGTGAAGAGGACGGCAGTGTTGATAGGAGATTTCCTAATCAGAGGAGCAGAGAGGTGAAGAGGACAGCAGTGTTGATAGGAGATTCCATAGTCAGAGGAGCAGAGGGGTGAAGAGGACAGCAGTGTTGATAGGAGATTCCATAGTCAGAGGAGCAGAGAGGTGAAGAGGACGGCAGTGTTGATAGGAGATTTCCTAATCAGAGGAGCAGAGAGGTGAAGAGGACAGCAGTGTTGATAGGAGATTCCATAGTCAGAGGAGCAGAGGGGTGAAGAGGACGGCAGTGTTGATAGGAGATTCCATAGTCAGAGGAGCAGAGAGGTGAAGAGGACAGCAGTGTTGATAGGAGATTCCATAGTCAGAGGAGCAGAGAGGTGAAGAGGACGGCAGTGTTGATCGGAGATTTCCTAGTCAGAGGAGCAGAGAGGGGAAGAGGACGGCAGTGTTGATAGGAGAATTCCTAGACAGAGGAGCAGAGAGGTGAAGAGGACGGCAGTGTTGATAGGAGATTTCCTAGACAGAGGAGCAGAGAGGGGAAGAGGATGGCAGTGTTGATAGGAGATTTCCTAGACAGAGGAGCAGAGAGGTGAAGAGGACGGCAGTGTTGATAGGAGATTCCATAGTCAGAGGAGCAGAGAGGTGAAGAGGACTGCAGTGTTGATAGGAGATTCCATAGTCAGAGGAGCAGACAGGTGAAGAGGACTGCAGTGTTGATAGGAGATTCCATAGTCAGAGGAGCAGAGAGGTGAAGAGGACTGCAGTGTTGATAGGAGATTTCCTAATCAGAGGAGCATAGAGGTGAAGAGGACAGCAGTGTTGATAGGAGATTCCATAGTCAGAGGAGCAGAGGGGTGAAGAGGACAGCAGTGTTGATAGGAGATTTCCTAGTCAGAGGAGCAGAGAGGGGAAGAGGACGGCAGTGTTGATAGGAGATTTCCTAGACAGAGGAGCAGAGAGGGGAAGAGGACGACAGTGTTGATAGGAGATTTCCTAGACAGAGGAGCAGAGAGGTGAAGAGGACGGCAGTGTTGATAGGAGATTCCATAGTCAGAGGAGCAGAGAGGTGAAGAGGATGGCAGTGTTGATAGGAGATTTCCTAGTCAGAGAAGCAGAGAGGTGAAGAGGATGGCAGTGTTGATAGGAGATTCCATAGTCAGAGGAGCAGAGAGGTGAAGAGGATGGCAGTGTTGATAAGAGATTTCCTAGTCAGAGGAGCAGAGAGGTGAAGAGGACGGCAGTGTTGATAGGAGATTTCCTAATCAGAGGAGCAGAGTGGTGAAGAGGACAGCAGTGTTGATAGGAGATTCCATAGTCAGAGGAGCAGAGAGTTGAAGAGGACGGCAGTGTTGATAGGAGATTCCATAGTCAGAGGAGCAGAGAGGTGAAGAGGACGGCAGTGTTGACAGGAGATTCCATAGTCAGAGGAGCAGAGAGGTGAAGAGGACTGCAGTGTTGATAGGAGATTCCATAGTCAGAGGAGCAGAGAGGTGAAGAGGACGGCAGTGTTGATAGGAGATTCCATAGTCAGAGGAGCAGAGAGGTGAAGAGGACGGCAGTGTTGATAGGAGATTCCATAGTCAGAGGAGCAGAGAGGTGAAGAGGACAGCAGTGTTGATAGGAGATTCCATAGTCAGAGGAGCAGAGAGGTGAAGAGGACGGCATTGTTGATAGGAGATTTCCTAATCAGAGGAGCAGAGAGGTGAAGAGGACAGCAGTGTTGATAGGAGATACCATAGTCAGAGGAGCAGAGGGGTGAAGAGGACAGCAGTGTTGATAGGAGATTCCATAGTCAGAGGAGCAGAGAGGTGAAGAGGACGGCAGTGTTGATAGGAGATTTCCTAATCAGAGGAGCAGAGAGGTGAAGAGGACAGCAGTGTTGATAGGAGATTCCATAGTCAGAGGAGGAGAGGGGTGAAGAGGACGGCAGTGTTGATAGGAGATTCCATAGTCAGAGGAGCAGGGAGGTGAAGAGGACAGCAGTGTTGATAGGAGATTCCATAGTCAGAGGAGCAGAGGGGTGAAGAGGACTGCAGTGTTGATAGGAGATTCCATAGTCAGAGGAGCAGAGAGGTGAAGAGGACGGAAGTGTTGATAGGAGATTTCCTAGTCAGAGGAGCAGAGAGGGGAAGAGGACGGCAGTGTTGATAGGAGATTTCCTAGACAGAGGAGCAGAGAGGTGAAGAGGACGGCAGTTGATAGGAGATTTCCTAGACAGAGGAGCAGAGAGGGGAAGAGGATGGCAGTGTTGATAGGAGATTTCCTAGACAGAGGAGCAGAGAGGTGAAGAGGACGGCAGTGTTGATAGGAGATTCCATAGTCAGAGGAGCAGAGAGGTGAAGAGGATGGCAGTGTTGATAGGAGATTTCCTAGACAGAGGAGCAGAGAGGTGAAGAGGACGGCAGTGTTGATTGGAGATCCAATAGACAGAGGAGCAGAGAGGTGAAGAGGACGGCAGTGTTGATAGGAGATTCCATAGTCAGAGGAGCAGAGAGGTGAAGAGGACGGCAGTGTTAATAGGAGATTCCATAGTCAGAGGAGCAGAGAGGTGAAGAGGACGGCAGTGTTGATAGGAGATTTCCTAGTCAGAGGAGCAGAGAGGTGAAGAGGATGGCAGTGTTGATAGGAGATTCCATAGTCAGAGGAGCAGAGAGGTGAAGAGGATCGCAGTGTTGATAAGAGATTTCCTAGTCAGAGGAGCAGAGAGGTGAAGAGGACGGCAGTGTTGATAGGAGATTTCCTAATCAGAGGAGCAGAGTGGTGAAGAGGACAGCAGTGTTGATAGGAGATTCCATAGTCAGAGGAGCAGAGAGGTGAAGAGGACGGCAGTGTTGACAGGAGATTCCATAGTCAGAGGAGCAGAGAGGTGAAGAGGACTGCAGTGTTGATAGGAGATTCCATAGTCAGAGGAGCAGAGAGGTGAAGAGGACGGCAGTGTTGATAGGAGATTCCATAGTCAGAGGAGCAGAGAGGTGAAGAGGACGGCAGTGTTGATAGGAGATTCCATAGTCAGAGGAGCAGAGAGGTGAAGAGGACAGCAGTGTTGATAGGAGATTCCATAGTCAGAGGAGCAGAGAGGTGAAGAGGACGGCAGTGTTGATAGGAGATTTCCTAATCAGAGGAGCAGAGAGGTGAAGAGGACAGCAGTGTTGATAGGAGATTCCATAGTCAGAGGAGCAGAGGGGTGAAGAGGACAGCAGTGTTGATAGGAGATTCCATAGTCAGAGGAGCAGAGAGGTGAAGAGGACGGCAGTGTTGATAGGAGATTTCCTAATCAGAGGAGCAGAGAGGTGAAGAGGACAGCAGTGTTGATAGGAGATTCCATAGTCAGAGGAGCAGAGGGGTGAAGAGGACGGCAGTGTTGATAGGAGATTCCATAGTCAGAGGAGCAGAGAGGTGAAGAGGACAGCAGTGTTGATAGGAGATTCCATAGTCAGAGGAGCAGAGAGGTGAAGAGGACGGCAGTGTTGATCGGAGATTTCCTAGTCAGAGGAGCAGAGAGGGGAAGAGGACGGCAGTGTTGATAGGAGAATTCCTAGACAGAGGAGCAGAGAGGTGAAGAGGACGGCAGTGTTGATAGGAGATTTCCTAGACAGAGGAGCAGAGAGGGGAAGAGGATGGCAGTGTTGATAGGAGATTTCCTAGACAGAGGAGCAGAGAGGTGAAGAGGACGGCAGTGTTGATAGGAGATTCCATAGTCAGAGGAGCAGAGAGGTGAAGAGGACTGCAGTGTTGATAGGAGATTCCATAGTCAGAGGAGCAGACAGGTGAAGAGGACTGCAGTGTTGATAGGAGATTCCATAGTCAGAGGAGCAGAGAGGTGAAGAGGACTGCAGTGTTGATAGGAGATTTCCTAATCAGAGGAGCATAGAGGTGAAGAGGACAGCAGTGTTGATAGGAGATTCCATAGTCAGAGGAGCAGAGGGGTGAAGAGGACAGCAGTGTTGATAGGAGATTTCCTAGTCAGAGGAGCAGAGAGGGGAAGAGGACGGCAGTGTTGATAGGAGATTTCCTAGACAGAGGAGCAGAGAGGGGAAGAGGACGACAGTGTTGATAGGAGATTTCCTAGACAGAGGAGCAGAGAGGTGAAGAGGACGGCAGTGTTGATAGGAGATTCCATAGTCAGAGGAGCAGAGAGGTGAAGAGGATGGCAGTGTTGATAGGAGATTTCCTAGTCAGAGAAGCAGAGAGGTGAAGAGGATGGCAGTGTTGATAGGAGATTCCATAGTCAGAGGAGCAGAGAGGTGAAGAGGATGGCAGTGTTGATAAGAGATTTCCTAGTCAGAGGAGCAGAGAGGTGAAGAGGACGGCAGTGTTGATAGGAGATTTCCTAATCAGAGGAGCAGAGTGGTGAAGAGGACAGCAGTGTTGATAGGAGATTCCATAGTCAGAGGAGCAGAGAGTTGAAGAGGACGGCAGTGTTGATAGGAGATTCCATAGTCAGAGGAGCAGAGAGGTGAAGAGGACGGCAGTGTTGACAGGAGATTCCATAGTCAGAGGAGCAGAGAGGTGAAGAGGACTGCAGTGTTGATAGGAGATTCCATAGTCAGAGGAGCAGAGAGGTGAAGAGGACGGCAGTGTTGATAGGAGATTCCATAGTCAGAGGAGCAGAGAGGTGAAGAGGACGGCAGTGTTGATAGGAGATTCCATAGTCAGAGGAGCAGAGAGGTGAAGAGGACAGCAGTGTTGATAGGAGATTCCATAGTCAGAGGAGCAGAGAGGTGAAGAGGACGGCATTGTTGATAGGAGATTTCCTAATCAGAGGAGCAGAGAGGTGAAGAGGACAGCAGTGTTGATAGGAGATACCATAGTCAGAGGAGCAGAGGGGTGAAGAGGACAGCAGTGTTGATAGGAGATTCCATAGTCAGAGGAGCAGAGAGGTGAAGAGGACGGCAGTGTTGATAGGAGATTTCCTAATCAGAGGAGCAGAGAGGTGAAGAGGACAGCAGTGTTGATAGGAGATTCCATAGTCAGAGGAGGAGAGGGGTGAAGAGGACGGCAGTGTTGATAGGAGATTCCATAGTCAGAGGAGCAGGGAGGTGAAGAGGACAGCAGTGTTGATAGGAGATTCCATAGTCAGAGGAGCAGAGGGGTGAAGAGGACTGCAGTGTTGATAGGAGATTCCATAGTCAGAGGAGCAGAGAGGTGAAGAGGACGGAAGTGTTGATAGGAGATTTCCTAGTCAGAGGAGCAGAGAGGGGAAGAGGACGGCAGTGTTGATAGGAGATTTCCTAGACAGAGGAGCAGAGAGGTGAAGAGGACGGCAGTTGATAGGAGATTTCCTAGACAGAGGAGCAGAGAGGGGAAGAGGATGGCAGTGTTGATAGGAGGTTTCCTAGACAGAGGAGCAGAGAGGTGAAGAGGACGGCAGTGTTGATAGGAGATTCCATAGTCAGAGGAGCAGAGAGGTGAAGAGGATGGCAGTGTTGATAGGAGATTTCCTAGACAGAGGAGCAGAGAGGTGAAGAGGACGGCAGTGTTGATTGGAGATCCAATAGACAGAGGAGCAGAGAGGTGAAGAGGACGGCAGTGTTGATAGGAGATTCCATAGTCAGAGGAGCAGAGAGGTGAAGAGGACGGCAGTGTTAATAGGAGATTCCATAGTCAGAGGAGCAGAGAGGTGAAGAGGACGGCAGTGTTGATAGGAGATTTCCTAGTCAGAGGAGCAGAGAGGTGAAGAGGATGGCAGTGTTGATAGGAGATTCCATAGTCAGAGGAGCAGAGAGGTGAAGAGGATCGCAGTGTTGATAAGAGATTTCCTAGTCAGAGGAGCAGAGAGGTGAAGAGGACGGCAGTGTTGATAGGAGATTTCCTAATCAGAGGAGCAGAGTGGTGAAGAGGACAGCAGTGTTGATAGGAGATTCCATAGTCAGAGGAGCAGAGAGGTGAAGAGGACGGCAGTGTTGATAGGAGATTCCATAGTCAGAGGAGCAGAGTGGTGAAGAGGACGGCAGTGTTGATAGGAGATTTCCTAATCAGAGGAGCAGAGAGGTGAAGAGGACAGCAGTGTTGATAGGAGATTCCATAGTCAGAGGAGCAGAGGGGTGAAGAGGACGGCAGTGTTGATAGGAGATTCCATAGTCAGAGGAGCAGAGAGGTGAAGAGGACAGCAGTGTTGATAGGAGATTCCATAGTCAGAGGAGCAGAGAGGTGAAGAGGACGGCAGTGTTGATCGGAGATTTCCTAGTCAGAGGAGCAGAGAGGGGAAGAGGACGGCAGTGTTGATAGGAGAATTCCTAGACAGAGGAGCAGAGAGGTGAAGAGGACGGCAGTGTTGATAGGAGATTTCCTAGACAGAGGAGCAGAGAGGGGAAGAGGATGGCAGTGTTGATAGGAGATTTCCTAGACAGAGGAGCAGAGAGGTGAAGAGGACGGCAGTGTTGATAGGAGATTCCATAGTCAGAGGAGCAGAGAGGTGAAGAGGACTGCAGTGTTGATAGGAGATTCCATAGTCAGAGGAGCAGACAGGTGAAGAGGACTGCAGTGTTGATAGGAGATTCCATAGTCAGAGGAGCAGAGAGGTGAAGAGGACTGCAGTGTTGATAGGAGATTTCCTAATCAGAGGAGCATAGAGGTGAAGAGGACAGCAGTGTTGATAGGAGATTCCATAGTCAGAGGAGCAGAGGGGTGAAGAGGACAGCAGTGTTGATAGGAGATTTCCTAGTCAGAGGAGCAGAGAGGGGAAGAGGACGGCAGTGTTGATAGGAGATTTCCTAGACAGAGGAGCAGAGAGGGGAAGAGGACGACAGTGTTGATAGGAGATTTCCTAGACAGAGGAGCAGAGAGGTGAAGAGGACGGCAGTGTTGATAGGAGATTCCATAGTCAGAGGAGCAGAGAGGTGAAGAGGATGGCAGTGTTGATAGGAGATTTCCTAGTCAGAGGAGCAGAGAGGTGAAGAGGATGGCAGTGTTGATAGGAGATTCCATAGTCAGAGGAGCAGAGAGGTGAAGAGGATGGCAGTGTTGATAAGAGATTTCCTAGTCAGAGGAGCAGAGAGGTGAAGAGGACGGCAGTGTTGATAGGAGATTTCCTAATCAGAGGAGCAGAGTGGTGAAGAGGACAGCAGTGTTGATAGGAGATTCCATAGTCAGAGGAGCAGAGAGTTGAAGAGGACGGCAGTGTTGATAGGAGATTCCATAGTCAGAGGAGCAGAGAGGTGAAGAGGACGGCAGTGTTGACAGGAGATTCCATAGTCAGAGGAGCAGAGAGGTGAAGAGGACTGCAGTGTTGATAGGAGATTCCATAGTCAGAGGAGCAGAGAGGTGAAGAGGACGGCAGTGTTGATAGGAGATTCCATAGTCAGAGGAGCAGAGAGGTGAAGAGGACGGCAGTGTTGATAGGAGATTCCATAGTCAGAGGAGCAGAGAGGTGAAGAGGACAGCAGTGTTGATAGGAGATTCCATAGTCAGAGGAGCAGAGAGGTGAAGAGGACGGCATTGTTGATAGGAGATTTCCTAATCAGAGGAGCAGAGAGGTGAAGAGGACAGCAGTGTTGATAGGAGATTCCATAGTCAGAGGAGCAGAGGGGTGAAGAGGACAGCAGTGTTGATAGGAGATTCCATAGTCAGAGGAGCAGAGAGGTGAAGAGGACGGCAGTGTTGATAGGAGATTTCCTAATCAGAGGAGCAGAGAGGTGAAGAGGACAGCAGTGTTGATAGGAGATTCCATAGTCAGAGGAGCAGAGAGGTGAAGAGGACAGCAGTGTTGACAGGAGATTCCATAGTCAGAGGAGCAGAGAGGTGAAGAGGACGGCAGTGTTGATAGGAGATTCCATAGTCAGAGGAGCAGAGAGGTGAAGAGGACAGCAGTGTTGATAGGAGATTCCATAGTCAGAGGAGCAGAGAGGTGAAGAGGACGGCAGTGTTGATAGGAGATTCCATAGTCAGAGGAGCAGAGAGATGAAGAGGACGGCAGTGTTGATAGGAGATTCCATAGTCAGAGGAGCAGAGAGGTGAAGAGGACGGCAGTGTTGATAGGAGATTTCCTAATCAGAGGAGCAGAGAGGTGAAGAGGACAGCAGTGTTGATAGGAGATTCCATAGTCAGAGGAGCAGAGGGGTGAAGAGGACAGCAGAGTTGATAGGAGATTTCCTAGTCAGAGGAGCAGAGAGGGGAAGAGGACGGCAGTGTTGATAGGAGATTTCCTAGACAGAGGAGCAGAGAGGTGAAGAGGACGGCAGTGTTGATAGGAGATTCCATAGTCAGAGGAGCAGAGAGGTGAAGGGGATGGCAGTGTTGATAAGAGATTTCCTAGTCAGAGGAGCAGAGAGGTGAAGAGGACGGCAGTGTTGATAGGAGATTTCCTAATCAGAGGAGCAGAGTGGTGAAGAGGACAGCAGTGTTGATAGGAGATTCCATTGTCAGAGGAGCAGAGAGGTGAAGAGGACGGCAGTGTTGATAGGAGATTCCATAGTCAGAGGAGCAGAGAGGTGAAGATGACGGCAGTGTTGACAGGAGATTCCATAGTCAGAGGAGCAGAGAGGTGAAGAGGACTGCAGTGTTGATAGGAAATTCCATAGTCAGAGGAGCAGCGAGGTGAAGAGGACGGCAGTGTTGATAGGAGATTCCATAGTCAGAGGAGCAGAGAGGTGAAGAGGACGGCAGTGTTGATAGGAGATTCCATAGTCAGAGGAGCAGAGAGGTGAAGAGGACAGCAGTGTTGATAGGAGATTCCATAGTCAGAGGAGCAGAGAGGTGAAGAGGATCGCAGTGTTGATAAGAGATTTCCTAGTCAGAGGAGCAGAGAGGTGAAGAGGACGGCAGTGTTGATAGGAGATTTCCTAATCAGAGGAGCAGAGTGGTGAAGAGGACAGCAGTGTTGATAGGAGATTCCATAGTCAGAGGAGCAGAGAGGTGAAGAGGACGGCAGTGTTGATAGGAGATTCCATAGTCAGAGGAGCAGAGTGGTGAAGAGGACGGCAGTGTTGATAGGAGATTTCCTAATCAGAGGAGCAGAGAGGTGAAGAGGACAGCAGTGTTGATAGGAGATTCCATAGTCAGAGGAGCAGAGGGGTGAAGAGGACGGCAGTGTTGATAGGAGATTCCATAGTCAGAGGAGCAGAGAGGTGAAGAGGACAGCAGTGTTGATAGGAGATTCCATAGTCAGAGGAGCAGAGAGGTGAAGAGGACGGCAGTGTTGATCGGAGATTTCCTAGTCAGAGGAGCAGAGAGGGGAAGAGGACGGCAGTGTTGATAGGAGAATTCCTAGACAGAGGAGCAGAGAGGTGAAGAGGACGGCAGTGTTGATAGGAGATTTCCTAGACAGAGGAGCAGAGAGGGGAAGAGGATGGCAGTGTTGATAGGAGATTTCCTAGACAGAGGAGCAGAGAGGTGAAGAGGACGGCAGTGTTGATAGGAGATTCCATAGTCAGAGGAGCAGAGAGGTGAAGAGGACTGCAGTGTTGATAGGAGATTCCATAGTCAGAGGAGCAGACAGGTGAAGAGGACTGCAGTGTTGATAGGAGATTCCATAGTCAGAGGAGCAGAGAGGTGAAGAGGACTGCAGTGTTGATAGGAGATTTCCTAATCAGAGGAGCATAGAGGTGAAGAGGACAGCAGTGTTGATAGGAGATTCCATAGTCAGAGGAGCAGAGGGGTGAAGAGGACAGCAGTGTTGATAGGAGATTTCCTAGTCAGAGGAGCAGAGAGGGGAAGAGGACGGCAGTGTTGATAGGAGATTTCCTAGACAGAGGAGCAGAGAGGGGAAGAGGACGACAGTGTTGATAGGAGATTTCCTAGACAGAGGAGCAGAGAGGTGAAGAGGACGGCAGTGTTGATAGGAGATTCCATAGTCAGAGGAGCAGAGAGGTGAAGAGGATGGCAGTGTTGATAGGAGATTTCCTAGTCAGAGGAGCAGAGAGGTGAAGAGGATGGCAGTGTTGATAGGAGATTCCATAGTCAGAGGAGCAGAGAGGTGAAGAGGATGGCAGTGTTGATAAGAGATTTCCTAGTCAGAGGAGCAGAGAGGTGAAGAGGACGGCAGTGTTGATAGGAGATTTCCTAATCAGAGGAGCAGAGTGGTGAAGAGGACAGCAGTGTTGATAGGAGATTCCATAGTCAGAGGAGCAGAGAGTTGAAGAGGACGGCAGTGTTGATAGGAGATTCCATAGTCAGAGGAGCAGAGAGGTGAAGAGGACGGCAGTGTTGACAGGAGATTCCATAGTCAGAGGAGCAGAGAGGTGAAGAGGACTGCAGTGTTGATAGGAGATTCCATAGTCAGAGGAGCAGAGAGGTGAAGAGGACGGCAGTGTTGATAGGAGATTCCATAGTCAGAGGAGCAGAGAGGTGAAGAGGACGGCAGTGTTGATAGGAGATTCCATAGTCAGAGGAGCAGAGAGGTGAAGAGGACAGCAGTGTTGATAGGAGATTCCATAGTCAGAGGAGCAGAGAGGTGAAGAGGACGGCATTGTTGATAGGAGATTTCCTAATCAGAGGAGCAGAGAGGTGAAGAGGACAGCAGTGTTGATAGGAGATTCCATAGTCAGAGGAGCAGAGGGGTGAAGAGGACAGCAGTGTTGATAGGAGATTCCATAGTCAGAGGAGCAGAGAGGTGAAGAGGACGGCAGTGTTGATAGGAGATTTCCTAATCAGAGGAGCAGAGAGGTGAAGAGGACAGCAGTGTTGATAGGAGATTCCATAGTCAGAGGAGCAGAGAGGTGAAGAGGACAGCAGTGTTGACAGGAGATTCCATAGTCAGAGGAGCAGAGAGGTGAAGAGGACGGCAGTGTTGATAGGAGATTCCATAGTCAGAGGAGCAGAGAGGTGAAGAGGACAGCAGTGTTGATAGGAGATTCCATAGTCAGAGGAGCAGAGAGGTGAAGAGGACGGCAGTGTTGATAGGAGATTCCATAGTCAGAGGAGCAGAGAGATGAAGAGGACGGCAGTGTTGATAGGAGATTCCATAGTCAGAGGAGCAGAGAGGTGAAGAGGACGGCAGTGTTGATAGGAGATTTCCTAATCAGAGGAGCAGAGAGGTGAAGAGGACAGCAGTGTTGATAGGAGATTCCATAGTCAGAGGAGCAGAGGGGTGAAGAGGACAGCAGAGTTGATAGGAGATTTCCTAGTCAGAGGAGCAGAGAGGGGAAGAGGACGGCAGTGTTGATAGGAGATTTCCTAGACAGAGGAGCAGAGAGGGGAAGAGGACGGCAGTTTTGATAGGAGATTTCCTAGACAGAGGAGCAGAGAGGTGAAGAGGACGGCAGTGTTGATAGGAGATTCCATAGTCAGAGGAGCAGAGAGGTGAAGAGGATGGCAGTGTTGATAGGAGATTTCCTAGTCAGAGGAGCAGAGAGCTGAAGAGGATGGCAGTGTTGATAGGAGATTCCATAGTCAGAGGAGCAGAGAGGTGAAGGGGATGGCAGTGTTGATAAGAGATTTCCTAGTCAGAGGAGCAGAGAGGTGAAGAGGACGGCAGTGTTGATAGGAGATTTCCTAATCAGAGGAGCAGAGTGGTGAAGAGGACAGCAGTGTTGATAGGAGATTCCATTGTCAGAGGAGCAGAGAGGTGAAGAGGACGGCAGTGTTGATAGGAGATTCCATAGTCAGAGGAGCAGAGAGGTGAAGATGACGGCAGTGTTGACAGGAGATTCCATAGTCAGAGGAGCAGAGAGGTGAAGAGGACTGCAGTGTTGATAGGAAATTCCATAGTCAGAGGAGCAGCGAGGTGAAGAGGACGGCAGTGTTGATAGGAGATTCCATAGTCAGAGGAGCAGAGAGGTGAAGAGGACGGCAGTGTTGATAGGAGATTCCATAGTCAGAGGAGCAGAGAGGTGAAGAGGACAGCAGTGTTGATAGGAGATTCCATAGTCAGAGGAGCAGAGAGGTGAAGAGGACGGCAGTGTTGATAGGAGATTTCCTAATCAGAGGAGCAGAGAGGTGAAGAGGACAGCAGTGTTGATAGGAGATTCCATAGTCAGAGGAGCAGAGGGGTGAAGAGGACAGCAGTGTTGATAGGAGATTCCATAGTCAGAGGAGCAGAGAGGTGAAGAGGACGGCAGTGTTGATAGGAGATTTCCTAATCAGAGGAGCAGAGAGGTGAAGTGGACAGCAGTGTTGATAGGAGATTCCATAGTCAGAGGAGCAGAGGGGTGAAGAGGACGGCAGTGTTGATAGGAGATTCCATAGTCAGAGGAGCAGAGAGGTGAAGTGGACAGCAGTGTTGATAGGAGATTCCATAGTCAGAGGAGCAGAGGGGTGAAGAGGACTGCAGTGATGATAGGAGATTCCATAGTCAGAGGAGCAGAGAGGGGAAGAGGACGGCAGTGTTGATAGGAGATTTCCTAGACAGAGGAGCAGAGAGGTGAAGAGGACGGCAGTGTTGATAGGAGATTTCCTAGACAGAGGAGCAGAGAGGGGAAGAGGATGGCAGTGTTGATAGGAGATTTCCTAGACAGAGGAGCAGAGAGGTGAAGAGGACGGCAGTGTTGATAGGAGATTCCATAGTCAGAGGAGCAGAGAGGTGAAGAGGACTGCAGTGTTGATAGGAGATTCCATAGTCAGAGGAGCAGAGGGGTGAAGAGGACTGCAGTGTTGATAGGAGATTCCATAGTCAGAGGAGCAGAGAGGTGAAGAGGACTGCAGTGTTGATAGGAGATTTCCTAATCAGAGGAGCATAGAGGTGAAGAAGACAGCAGTGTTGATAGGAGATCCCATAGTCAGAGGAGCAGAGGGGTGAAGAGGACAGCAGTGTTGATAGGAGATTTCCTAGTCAGAGGAGCAGAGAGGGGAAGAGGACGGCAGTGTTGATAGGAGATTTCCTAGACAGAGGAGCAGAGAGGGGAAGAGGACGGCAGTGTTGATAGGAGATTTCCTAGACAGAGAAGCAGAGAGGTGAAGAGGACGGCAGTGTTGATAGGAGATTCCATAGTCAGAGGAGCAGAGAGGTGAAGAGGATGGCAGTGTTGATAGGAGATTCCATAGTCAGAGGAGCAGAGAGGTGAAGAGGACGGCAGTGTTGATAGGAGATTCCATAGTCAGAGGAGCAGAGAGGTGAAGAGGATGGCAGTGTTGATAGGATATTCCATAGTCAGAGGAGCAGAGAGGTGAAGAGGATGGCAGTGTTGATAAGAGATTTCCTAGTCAGAGGAGCAGAGAGGTGAAGAGGACTGCAGTGTTGATAGGAGATTTCCCAATCAGAGGAGCAGAGTGGTGAAGAGGACAGCAGTGTTGATAGGAGATTCCATAGTCAGAGGAGCAGAGAGGTGAAGAGGACAGCAGTGTTGATAGGAGATTCCATAGTCAGAGGAGCAGAGAGGTGAAGAGGACGGCATTGTTGACAGGAGATTCCATATTCAGAGAAGCAGAGAGGTGAAGAGGACGGCAGTGTTGATAGGAGATTCCATAGTCAGAGGAGCAGAGAGGTGAAGAGGACGGCAGTGTTGATAGGAGATTCCATAGTCAGAGGAGCAGAGACGTGAAGAAGACGGCAGTGTTGATAGGAGATTCCATAGTCAGAGGAGAAGAGAGGTGAAGAGGACAGCAGTGTTGATAGGAGATTCCATAGTCAGAGGAGCAGAGAGGTGAAGAGGACGGCAGTGTTGATAGGAGATTTCCTAATCAGAGGAGCAGAGAGGTGAAGAGGACAGCAGTGTTGATAGGAGATTCCATAGTTAGAGGAGCAGAGGGGTGAAGAGGACAGCAGTGTTGATAGGAGATTCCATAGTCAGAGGAGCAGAGAGGTGAAGAGGACGGCAGTGTTGATAGGAGATTTCCTAATCAGAGGAGCAGAGAGGTGAAGAGGACAGCAGTGTTGATAGGAGATTCCATAGTCAGAGGAGCAGAGAGGGGAAGAGGACGGCAGTGTTGATAGGAGATTTCCTAGACAGAGGAGCAGAGAGGTGAAGAGGACGGCAGTGTTGATAGGAGATTTCCTAGACAGAGGAGCAGAGAGGGGAAGAGGATGGCAGTGTTGATAGGAGATTTCCTAGACAGAGGAGCAGAGAGGTGAAGAGGACGGCAGTGTTGATAGGAGATTCCATAGTCAGAGGAGCAGAGAGGTGAAGAGGACTGCAGTGTTGATAGGAGATTCCATAGTCAGAGGAGCAGACAGGTGAAGAGGACTGCAGTGTTGATAGGAGATGCCATAATCAGAGGAGCAGAGAGGTGAAGAGGACTGCAGTGTTGATAGGAGATTCCATAGTCAGAGGAGCAGAGGGGTGAAGAAGACGGCAGTGTTGATAGGAGATTTCTTAATCAGAGGAGCAGAGAGGTGAAGAGGACAGCAGTGTTGATAGGAGATTTCCTAATCAGAGGAGCAGAGAGGTGAAGAGGACAGCAGTGTTGATAGGAGATTCCATAGTCAGAGGAGCAGAGGGGTGAAGAGGACAGCAGTGTTGATAGGAGATTTCCTAGTCAGAGGAGCAGAGAGGGGACGAGGACGGCAGTGTTGATAGGAGATTTCCTAGACAGAGGAGCAGAGAGGGGAAGAGGACGGCAGTTTTGATAGGAGATTTCCTAGACAGAGGAGCAGAGAGGTGAAGAGGACGGCAGTGTTGATAGGAGATTCCATAGTCATAGGAGCAGAGAGGTGAAGAGGACTGCAGTGTTGATAAGAGATTTCCTAGTCAGAGGAGCAGAGAGGTGAAGAGGACGGCAGTGTTGATAGGAGATTTCCTAATCAGAGGAGCAGAGTGGTGAAGAGGACTGCAGTGTTGATAGGAGATTCCATAGTCAGAGGAGCAGAGAGGTGAAGAGGACGGCAGTGTTGATAGGAGATTCCATAGTCAGAGGAGCAGAGAGGTGAAGAGGACGGCAGTGTTGACAGGAGATTCCATAGTCAGAGGAGCAGAGAGGTGAAGAGGACTGCAGTGTTGATAGGAAATTCCATAGTCAGAGGAGCAGAGAGGTGAAGAGGACGGCAGTGTTGATAGGAGATTCCATAGTCAGAGGAGCAGAGAGGTGAAGAGGACAGCAGTGTTGATAGGAGATTCCATAGTCAGAGGAGCAGAGAGGTGAAGAGGACGGCAGTGTTGATAGGAGATTTCCTAATCAGAGGAGCAGAGAGGTGAAGAGGACAGCAGTGTTGATAGGAGATTCCATAGTCAGAGGAGCAGAGGGGTGAAGAGGACAGCAGTGTTGATAGGAGATTCCATAGTCAGAGGAGCAGAGAGGTGAAGAGGACGGCAGTGTTGATAGGAGATTTCCTAATCAGAGGAGCAGAGAGGTGAAGAGGACAGCAGTGTTGATAGGAGATTCCATAGTCAGAGGAGCAGAGGGGTGAAGAGGACGGCAGTGTTGATAGGAGATTCCATAGTCAGAGGAGCAGAGAGGTGAAGAGGACAGCAGTGTTGATAGGAGATTCCATAGTCAGAGGAGCAGAGGGGTGAAGAGGACTGCAGTGTTGATAGGAGATTCCATAGTCAGAGGAGCAGAGAGGTGAAGAGGACGGCAGTGTTGATAGGAGATTTCCTAGTCAGAGGAGCAGAGAGGGGAAGAGGACGGCAGTGTTGATAGGAGATTTCCTAGACAGAGGAGCAGAGAGGTGAAGAGGACGGCAGTGTTGATAGGAGATTTCCTAGACAGAGGAGCAGAGAGGGGAAGAGGATGGCAGTGTTGATAGGAGATTTCCTAGACAGAGGAGCAGAGAGGTGAAGAGGACGGCAGTGTTGATAGGAGATTCCATAGTCAGAGGAGCAGAGAGGTGAAGAGGACTGCAGTGTTGATAGGAGATTCCATAGTCAGAGGAGCAGAGAGGTGAAGAGGATGGCAGTGTTGATAGGAGATTCCATAGTCAGAGGAGCAGAGAGGTGAAGAGGACGGCAGTGTTGATAGGAGATTCCATAGTCAGAGGAGCAGAGAGGTGAAGAGGATGGCAGTGTTGATAGGATATTCCATAGTCAGAGGAGCAGAGAGGTGAAGAGGATGGCAGTGTTGATAAGAGATTTCCTAGTCAGAGGAGCAGAGAGGTGAAGAGGACTGCAGTGTTGATAGGAGATTTCCCAATCAGAGGAGCAGAGTGGTGAAGAGGACAGCAGTGTTGATAGGAGATTCCATAGTCAGAGGAGCAGAGAGGTGAAGAGGACAGCAGTGTTGATAGGAGATTCCATAGTCAGAGGAGCAGAGAGGTGAAGAGGACGGCATTGTTGACAGGAGATTCCATAGTCAGAGAAGCAGAGAGGTGAAGAGGACGGCAGTGTTGATAGGAGATTCCATAGTCAGAGGAGCAGAGAGGTGAAGAGGACGGCAGTGTTGATAGGAGATTCCATAGTCAGAGGAGCAGAGACGTGAAGAAGACGGCAGTGTTGATAGGAGATTCCATAGTCAGAGGAGAAGAGAGGTGAAGAGGACAGCAGTGTTGATAGGAGATTCCATAGTCAGAGGAGCAGAGAGGTGAAGAGGACGGCAGTGTTGATAGGAGATTTCCTAATCAGAGGAGCAGAGAGGTGAAGAGGACAGCAGTGTTGATAGGAGATTCCATAGTTAGAGGAGCAGAGGGGTGAAGAGGACAGCAGTGTTGATAGGAGATTCCATAGTCAGAGGAGCAGAGAGGTGAAGAGGACGGCAGTGTTGATAGGAGATTTCCTAATCAGAGGAGCAGAGAGGTGAAGAGGACAGCAGTGTTGATAGGAGATTCCATAGTCAGAGGAGCAGAGAGGGGAAGAGGACGGCAGTGTTGATAGGAGATTTCCTAGACAGAGGAGCAGAGAGGTGAAGAGGACGGCAGTGTTGATAGGAGATTTCCTAGACAGAGGAGCAGAGAGGGGAAGAGGATGGCAGTGTTGATAGGAGATTTCCTAGACAGAGGAGCAGAGAGGTGAAGAGGACGGCAGTGTTGATAGGAGATTCCATAGTCAGAGGAGCAGAGAGGTGAAGAGGACTGCAGTGTTGATAGGAGATTCCATAGTCAGAGGAGCAGACAGGTGAAGAGGACTGCAGTGTTGATAGGAGATGCCATAATCAGAGGAGCAGAGAGGTGAAGAGGACTGCAGTGTTGATAGGAGATTCCATAGTCAGAGGAGCAGAGGGGTGAAGAAGACGGCAGTGTTGATAGGAGATTTCTTAATCAGAGGAGCAGAGAGGTGAAGAGGACAGCAGTGTTGATAGGAGATTTCCTAATCAGAGGAGCAGAGAGGTGAAGAGGACAGCAGTGTTGATAGGAGATTCCATAGTCAGAGGAGCAGAGGGGTGAAGAGGACAGCAGTGTTGATAGGAGATTTCCTAGTCAGAGGAGCAGAGAGGGGACGAGGACGGCAGTGTTGATAGGAGATTTCCTAGACAGAGGAGCAGAGAGGGGAAGAGGACGGCAGTTTTGATAGGAGATTTCCTAGACAGAGGAGCAGAGAGGTGAAGAGGACGGCAGTGTTGATAGGAGATTCCATAGTCATAGGAGCAGAGAGGTGAAGAGGACTGCAGTGTTGATAAGAGATTTCCTAGTCAGAGGAGCAGAGAGGTGAAGAGGACGGCAGTGTTGATAGGAGATTTCCTAATCAGAGGAGCAGAGTGGTGAAGAGGACTGCAGTGTTGATAGGAGATTCCATAGTCAGAGGAGCAGAGAGGTGAAGAGGACGGCAGTGTTGATAGGAGATTCCATAGTCAGAGGAGCAGAGAGGTGAAGAGGACGGCAGTGTTGACAGGAGATTCCATAGTCAGAGGAGCAGAGAGGTGAAGAGGACTGCAGTGTTGATAGGAAATTCCATAGTCAGAGGAGCAGAGAGGTGAAGAGGACGGCAGTGTTGATAGGAGATTCCATAGTCAGAGGAGCAGAGAGGTGAAGAGGACAGCAGTGTTGATAGGAGATTCCATAGTCAGAGGAGCAGAGAGGTGAAGAGGACGGCAGTGTTGATAGGAGATTTCCTAATCAGAGGAGCAGAGAGGTGAAGAGGACAGCAGTGTTGATAGGAGATTCCATAGTCAGAGGAGCAGAGGGGTGAAGAGGACAGCAGTGTTGATAGGAGATTCCATAGTCAGAGGAGCAGAGAGGTGAAGAGGACGGCAGTGTTGATAGGAGATTTCCTAATCAGAGGAGCAGAGAGGTGAAGAGGACAGCAGTGTTGATAGGAGATTCCATAGTCAGAGGAGCAGAGGGGTGAAGAGGACGGCAGTGTTGATAGGAGATTCCATAGTCAGAGGAGCAGAGAGGTGAAGAGGACAGCAGTGTTGATAGGAGATTCCATAGTCAGAGGAGCAGAGGGGTGAAGAGGACTGCAGTGTTGATAGGAGATTCCATAGTCAGAGGAGCAGAGAGGTGAAGAGGACGGCAGTGTTGATAGGAGATTTCCTAGTCAGAGGAGCAGAGAGGGGAAGAGGACGGCAGTGTTGATAGGAGATTTCCTAGACAGAGGAGCAGAGAGGTGAAGAGGACGGCAGTGTTGATAGGAGATTTCCTAGACAGAGGAGCAGAGAGGGGAAGAGGATGGCAGTGTTGATAGGAGATTTCCTAGACAGAGGAGCAGAGAGGTGAAGAGGACGGCAGTGTTGATAGGAGATTCCATAGTCAGAGGAGCAGAGAGGTGAAGAGGACTGCAGTGTTGATAGGAGATTCCATAGTCAGAGGAGCAGACAGGTGAAGAGGACTGCAGTGTTGATAGGAGATTCCATAGTCAGAGGAGCAGAGAGGTGAAAAGGACTGCAGTGTTGATAGGAGATTTCCTAATCAGAGGAGCATAGAGGTGAAGAGGACAGCAGTGTTGATAGGAGATTCCATAGTCAGAGGAGCAGAGGGGTGAAGAGGACAGCAGTGTTGATAGGAGATTTACTAGTCAGAGGAGCAGAGAGGGGAAGAGGACGGCAGTGTTGATAGGAGATTTCCTAGACAGAGGAGCAGAGAGGTGAAGAGGACGGCAGTGTTGATAGGAGATTCCATAGTCAGAGGAGCAGAGAGGTGAAGAGGATGGCAGTGTTGATAGGAGATTTCCTAGTCAGAGGAGCAGAGAGGTGAAGAGGATGGCAGTGTTGATAGGAGATTCCATAGTCAGAGGAGCAGAGAGGTGAAGAGGATGGCAGTGTTGATAAGAGATTTCCAAGTCAGAGGAGCAGAGAGGTGAAGAGGACGGCAGTGTTGATAGGAGATTTCCTAATCAGAGGAGCAGAGTGGTGAAGAGGACAGCAGTGTTGATAGGAGATTCCATAGTCAGAGGAGCAGAGAGGTGAAGAGGACGGCAGTGTTGATAGGAGATTCCATAGTCAGAGGAGCAGAGAGGTGAAGAGGACGGCAGTGTTGACAGGAGATTCCATAGTCAGAGAAGCAGAGAGGTGAAGAGGACGGCAGTGTTGATAGGAGATTCCATAGTCAGAGGAGCAGAGAGGTGAAGAGGACGGCAGTGTTGATAGGAGATTCCATAGTCAGAGAAGCAGAGAGGTGAAGAGGACGGCAGTGTTGATAGGAGATTCCATAGTCAGAGGAGCAGAGAGGTGAAGAGGTCGGCAGTGTTGATAGGAGATTCCATAGTCAGAGGAGCAGAGAGGTGAAGAGGACGGCAGTGTTGATAGGAGATTCCATAGTCAGAGGAGCAGAGAGGTGAAGAGGACGGCAGTGTTGATAGGAGATTTCCTAGACCGAGGAGCAGAGAGGTGAAGAGGACGGCAGTGTTGATAGGAGATTTCCTAGACAGAGGAGCAGAGAGGGGAAGAGGATGGCAGTGTTGATAGGAGATTTCCTAGACAGAGGAGCAGAGATGTGAAGAGGACGGCAGTGTTGATAGGAGATTCCATAGTCAGAGGAGCAGAGAGGTGAAGAGGACTGCAGTGTTGATAGGAGATTCCATAGTCAGAGGAGCAGACAGGTGAAGAGGACTGCAGTGTTGATAGGAGATTCCATAGTCAGAGGAGCAGAGAGGTGAAGAGGACTGCAGTGTTGATAGGAGATTCCATAGTCAGAGGAGCAGAAGGGTGAAGAAGACGGCAGTGTTGATAGGAGATTTCTTAATCAGAGGAGCAGAGAGGTGAAGAGGACGGCAGTGTTGATAGGAGATTCCATAGTCAGAGGAGCAGACAGGTGATGAGGACGGCAGTGTTGATAGGAGATTCCATAGTCAGAGGAGCAGAGAGGTGAAGAGGACTGCAGTGTTGATAGGAGATTCCATAGTCAGAGGAGCAGAAGGGTGAAGAAGACGGCAGTGTTGATAGGAGATTTCTTAATCAGAGGAGCAGAGAGGTGAAGAGGACGGCAGTGTTGATAGGAGATTCCATAGTCAGAGGAGCAGACAGGTGATGAGGACGGCAGTGTTGATAGGAGATTCCATAGTCAGAGGAGCAGACAGGTGAAGAGGACTGCAGTGTTGATAGGAGATTCCATAGTCAGAGGAGCAGAGAGGTGAAGAGGACTGCAGTGTTGATAGGAGATTTCCTAATCAGAGGAGCATAGAGGTGAAGAGGACAGCAGTGTTGATAGGAGATTCCATAGTCAGAGGAGCAGAGGGGTGAAGAGGACAGCAGTGTTGATAGGAGATTTCCTAGTCAGTGGAGCAGAGAGGGGAAGAGGACGGCAGTGTTGATAGGAGATTTCCTAGACAGAGGAGCAGAGAGGGGAAGAGGACGGCAGTGTTGATAGGAGATTCCATAGTCAGAGGAGCAGACAGGTGATGAGGACGGCAGTGTTGATAGGAGATTCCATAGTCAGAGGAGCAGACAGGTGAAGAGGACTGCAGTGTTGATAGGAGATTCCATAGTCAGAGGAGCAGAGAGGTGAAGAGGACTGCAGTGTTGATAGGAGATTTCCTAATCAGAGGAGCATAGAGGTGAAGAGGACAGCAGTGTTGATAGGAGATTCCATAGTCAGAGGAGCAGAGGGGTGAAGAGGACAGCAGTGTTGATAGGAGATTTCCTAGTCAGTGGAGCAGAGAGGGGAAGAGGACGGCAGTGTTGATAGGAGATTTCCTAGACAGAGGAGCAGAGAGGGGAAGAGGACGGCAGTGTTGATAGGAGATTTCCTAGACAGAGGAGCAGAGAGGTGAAGAGGACGGCAGTGTTGATAGGAGATTCCATAGTCAGAGGAGCAGAGAGGTGAAGAGGATGGCAGTGTTGATAGGAGATTTCCTAGTCAGAGGAGCAGAGAGGTGAAGAGGATGGCAGTGTTGATAGGAGATTCCATAGTCAGAGGAGCAGAGAGGTGAAGAGGATGGCAGTGTTGATAAGAGATTTCCAAGTCAGAGGAGCAGAGAGGTGAAGAGGACGGCAGTGTTGATAGGAGATTTCCTAATCAGAGGAGCAGAGTGGTGAAGAGGACAGCAGTGTTGATAGGAGATTCCATAGTCAGAGGAGCAGAGAGGTGAAGAGGACGGCAGTGTTGATAGGAGATTCCATAGTCAGAGGAGCAGAGAGGTGAAGAGGACGGCAGTGTTGACAGGAGATTCCATAGTCAGAGGAGCAGAGAGGTGAAGAGGACTGCAGTGTTGATAGGAGATTCCATAGTCAGAGGAGCAGAGAGGTGAAGAGGACGGCAGTGTTGATAGGAGATTCCATAGTCAGAGGAGCAGAGAGGTGAAGAGGACGGCAGTGTTGATAGGAGATTCCATAGTCAGAGGAGCAGAGAGGTGAAGAGGACAGCAGTGTTGATAGGAGATTCCATAGTCAGAGGAGCAGAGAGGTGAAGAGGACGGCATTGTTGATAGGAGATTTCCTAGACAGAGGAGCAGAGAGGGGAAGAGGACGGCAGTTTTGATAGGAGATTTCCTAGACAGAGGAGCAGAGAGGTGAAGAGGACGGCAGTGTTGATAGGAGATTCCATAGTCAGAGGAGCAGAGAGGTGAAGAGGATGGCAGTGTTGATAAGAGATTTCCTAGTCAGAGGAGCAGAGAGGTGAAGAGGACGGCAGTGTTGATAGGAGATTTCCTAATCAGAGGAGCAGAGTGGTGAAGAGGACTGCAGTGTTGATAGGAGATTCCATAGTCAGAGGAGCAGAGAGGTGAAGAGGACGGCAGTGTTGATAGGAGATTCCATAGTCAGAGGAGCAGAGAGGTGAAGAGGACGGCAGTGTTGACAGGAGATTCCATAGTCAGAGGAGCAGAGAGGTGAAGAGGACTGCAGTGTTGATAGGAAATTCCATAGTCAGAGGAGCAGAGAGGTGAAGAGGACGGCAGTGTTGATAGGAGATTCCATAGTCAGAGGAGCAGAGAGGTGAAGAGGACAGCAGTGTTGATAGGAGATTCCATAGTCAGAGGAGCAGAGAGGTGAAGAGGACGGCAGTGTTGATAGGAGATTTCCTAATCAGAGGAGCAGAGAGGTGAAGAGGACAGCAGTGTTGATAGGAGATTCCATAGTCAGAGGAGCAGAGGGGTGAAGAGGACAGCAGTGTTGATAGGAGATTCCATAGTCAGAGGAGCAGAGAGGTGAAGAGGACGGCAGTGTTGATAGGAGATTTCCTAATCAGAGGAGCAGAGAGGTGAAGAGGACAGCAGTGTTGATAGGAGATTCCATAGTCAGAGGAGCAGAGGGGTGAAGAGGACGGCAGTGTTGATAGGAGATTCCATAGTCAGAGGAGCAGAGAGGTGAAGAGGACAGCAGTGTTGATAGGAGATTCCATAGTCAGAGGAGCAGAGGGGTGAAGAGGACTGCAGTGTTGATAGGAGATTCCATAGTCAGAGGAGCAGAGAGGTGAAGAGGACGGCAGTGTTGATAGGAGATTTCCTAGTCAGAGGAGCAGAGAGGGGAAGAGGACGGCAGTGTTGATAGGAGATTTCCTAGACAGAGGAGCAGAGAGGTGAAGAGGACGGCAGTGTTGATAGGAGATTTCCTAGACAGAGGAGCAGAGAGGGGAAGAGGATGGCAGTGTTGATAGGAGATTTCCTAGACAGAGGAGCAGAGAGGTGAAGAGGACGGCAGTGTTGATAGGAGATTCCATAGTCAGAGGAGCAGAGAGGTGAAGAGGACTGCAGTGTTGATAGGAGATTCCATAGTCAGAGGAGCAGACAGGTGAAGAGGACTGCAGTGTTGATAGGAGATTCCATAGTCAGAGGAGCAGAGAGGTGAAAAGGACTGCAGTGTTGATAGGAGATTTCCTAATCAGAGGAGCATAGAGGTGAAGAGGACAGCAGTGTTGATAGGAGATTCCATAGTCAGAGGAGCAGAGGGGTGAAGAGGACAGCAGTGTTGATAGGAGATTTACTAGTCAGAGGAGCAGAGAGGGGAAGAGGACGGCAGTGTTGATAGGAGATTTCCTAGACAGAGGAGCAGAGAGGTGAAGAGGACGGCAGTGTTGATAGGAGATTCCATAGTCAGAGGAGCAGAGAGGTGAAGAGGATGGCAGTGTTGATAGGAGATTTCCTAGTCAGAGGAGCAGAGAGGTGAAGAGGATGGCAGTGTTGATAGGAGATTCCATAGTCAGAGGAGCAGAGAGGTGAAGAGGATGGCAGTGTTGATAAGAGATTTCCAAGTCAGAGGAGCAGAGAGGTGAAGAGGACGGCAGTGTTGATAGGAGATTTCCTAATCAGAGGAGCAGAGTGGTGAAGAGGACAGCAGTGTTGATAGGAGATTCCATAGTCAGAGGAGCAGAGAGGTGAAGAGGACGGCAGTGTTGATAGGAGATTCCATAGTCAGAGGAGCAGAGAGGTGAAGAGGACGGCAGTGTTGACAGGAGATTCCATAGTCAGAGAAGCAGAGAGGTGAAGAGGACGGCAGTGTTGATAGGAGATTCCATAGTCAGAGGAGCAGAGAGGTGAAGAGGACGGCAGTGTTGATAGGAGATTCCATAGTCAGAGAAGCAGAGAGGTGAAGAGGACGGCAGTGTTGATAGGAGATTCCATAGTCAGAGGAGCAGAGAGGTGAAGAGGTCGGCAGTGTTGATAGGAGATTCCATAGTCAGAGGAGCAGAGAGGTGAAGAGGACGGCAGTGTTGATAGGAGATTCCATAGTCAGAGGAGCAGAGAGGTGAAGAGGACGGCAGTGTTGATAGGAGATTTCCTAGACCGAGGAGCAGAGAGGTGAAGAGGACGGCAGTGTTGATAGGAGATTTCCTAGACAGAGGAGCAGAGAGGGGAAGAGGATGGCAGTGTTGATAGGAGATTTCCTAGACAGAGGAGCAGAGATGTGAAGAGGACGGCAGTGTTGATAGGAGATTCCATAGTCAGAGGAGCAGAGAGGTGAAGAGGACTGCAGTGTTGATAGGAGATTCCATAGTCAGAGGAGCAGACAGGTGAAGAGGACTGCAGTGTTGATAGGAGATTCCATAGTCAGAGGAGCAGAGAGGTGAAGAGGACTGCAGTGTTGATAGGAGATTCCATAGTCAGAGGAGCAGAAGGGTGAAGAAGACGGCAGTGTTGATAGGAGATTTCTTAATCAGAGGAGCAGAGAGGTGAAGAGGACGGCAGTGTTGATAGGAGATTCCATAGTCAGAGGAGCAGACAGGTGATGAGGACGGCAGTGTTGATAGGAGATTCCATAGTCAGAGGAGCAGAGAGGTGAAGAGGACTGCAGTGTTGATAGGAGATTCCATAGTCAGAGGAGCAGAAGGGTGAAGAAGACGGCAGTGTTGATAGGAGATTTCTTAATCAGAGGAGCAGAGAGGTGAAGAGGACGGCAGTGTTGATAGGAGATTCCATAGTCAGAGGAGCAGACAGGTGATGAGGACGGCAGTGTTGATAGGAGATTCCATAGTCAGAGGAGCAGACAGGTGAAGAGGACTGCAGTGTTGATAGGAGATTCCATAGTCAGAGGAGCAGAGAGGTGAAGAGGACTGCAGTGTTGATAGGAGATTTCCTAATCAGAGGAGCATAGAGGTGAAGAGGACAGCAGTGTTGATAGGAGATTCCATAGTCAGAGGAGCAGAGGGGTGAAGAGGACAGCAGTGTTGATAGGAGATTTCCTAGTCAGTGGAGCAGAGAGGGGAAGAGGACGGCAGTGTTGATAGGAGATTTCCTAGACAGAGGAGCAGAGAGGGGAAGAGGACGGCAGTGTTGATAGGAGATTTCCTAGACAGAGGAGCAGAGAGGTGAAGAGGACGGCAGTGTTGATAGGAGATTCCATAGTCAGAGGAGCAGAGAGGTGAAGAGGATGGCAGTGTTGATAGGAGATTTCCTAGTCAGAGGAGCAGAGAGGTGAAGAGGATGGCAGTGTTGATAGGAGATTCCATAGTCAGAGGAGCAGAGAGGTGAAGAGGATGGCAGTGTTGATAAGAGATTTCCAAGTCAGAGGAGCAGAGAGGTGAAGAGGACGGCAGTGTTGATAGGAGATTTCCTAATCAGAGGAGCAGAGTGGTGAAGAGGACAGCAGTGTTGATAGGAGATTCCATAGTCAGAGGAGCAGAGAGGTGAAGAGGACGGCAGTGTTGATAGGAGATTCCATAGTCAGAGGAGCAGAGAGGTGAAGAGGACGGCAGTGTTGACAGGAGATTCCATAGTCAGAGGAGCAGAGAGGTGAAGAGGACTGCAGTGTTGATAGGAGATTCCATAGTCAGAGGAGCAGAGAGGTGAAGAGGACGGCAGTGTTGATAGGAGATTCCATAGTCAGAGGAGCAGAGAGGTGAAGAGGACGGCAGTGTTGATAGGAGATTCCATAGTCAGAGGAGCAGAGAGGTGAAGAGGACAGCAGTGTTGATAGGAGATTCCATAGTCAGAGGAGCAGAGAGGTGAAGAGGACGGCATTGTTGATAGGAGATTTCCTAATCAGAGCAGCAGAGAGGTGAAGAGGACAGCAGTGTTGATAGGAGATTTCCTAGTCAGAGGAGCAGAGAGGGGAAGAGGATGGCAGTGTTGATAGGAGATTCCATAGTCAGAGGAGCAGGGAGGTGAAGAGGACAGCAGTGTTGATAGGAGATTTCCTAGTCAGAGGAGCAGAGAGGGGAAGAGGATGGCAGTGTTGATAGGAGATTCCATAGTCAGAGGAGCAGGGAGGTGAAGAGGACAGCAGTGTTGATAGGAGATTCCATAGTCAGAGGAGCAGAGAGGTGAAGAGGACGGCAGTGTTGATAGGAGATTTCCTAGTCAGAGGAGCAGAGAGGGGAAGAGGATGGCAGTGTTGATAGGAGATTTCCTAGACAGAGGAGCAGAGAGTTGAAGAGGACGGCAGTGTTGATTGGAGATTCCATAGTCAGAGGAGCAGAGAGGTGAAGAGGACTGCAGTGTTGATAGGAGATTCCATAGTCAGAGGAGCAGACAGGTGAAGAGGACTGCAGTGTTGATAGGAGATTCCAAAGTCAGAGGAGCAGAGAGGTGAAGAGGACTGCAGTGTTGATAGGAGATTCCATAGTCAGAGGAGCAGAGGGGTGAAGTAGACGGCAGTGTTGATAGGAGATTTCTTAATCAGAGGAGCAGAGAGGTGAAGAGGACGGCAGTGTTGATAGGAGATTTCTTAATCAGAGGAGCAGAGGGGTGAAGAGGACGGCAGTGTTGATAGGAGATTCCATAGTCAGAGGAGCAGAGAGGTGAAGAGGACGGCAGTGTTGATAAGAGATTTCCTAGTCAGAGGAGCAGAGAGGTGAAGTGGACTGCAGTGTTGATAGGAGATTCCATAGTCAGAGGAGCAGAGAGGGGAAGAGGACGGCAGTGTTGATAGGAGATTCCATATTCAGAGGAGCAGAGAGGTGAAGAGGACGGCAGTGTTGATAGGAGATTCCATAGTCAGAGGAGCAGAGAGGTGAAGAGGACTGCATTGTTGATAAGAGATTTCCTAGTCAGAGGAGCAGAGAGGTGAAGAGGACGGCAGTGTTGATAAGAGATTTCCTAGTCAGAGGAGCAGAGAGGTGAAGAGGACGGCAGTGTTGATAGGAGATTCCATAGTCAGAGAAGCAGAGAGGTGAAGAGGACGGCAGTGTTGATAGGAGATTCCATAGTCAGAGGAGCAGAGAGGTGAAGAGGACGGCAGTGTTGATAAGAGATTTCCTAGTCAGAGGAGCAGAGAGGTGAAGAGGACGGCAGTGTTGATAGGAGATTCCATAGTCAGAGAAGCAGAGAGGTGAAGAGGACGGCAGTGTTGATAGGAGATTCCATAGTCAGAGAAGCAGAGAGGTGAAGAGGACGGCAGTGTTGATAGGAGATTCCATAGTCAGAGGAGCAGAGAGGTGAAGAGGACGGCAGTGTTGATAGGAGATTCCATAGTCAGAGGAGCAGAGAGGTGAAGAGGACTGCAGTGTTGATAGGAGATTCCATAGTCAGAGGAGCAGAGAGGTGAAGAGGACGGCAGTGTTGATAGGAGATTCCATAGTCAGAGAAGCAGAGAGGTGAAGAGGACGGCAGTGTTGATAGGAGATTCCATAGTCAGAGGAGCAGAGAGGTGAAGAGGTCGGCAGTGTTGATAGGAGATTCCATAGTCAGAGGAGCAGAGAGGTGAAGAGGACGGCAGTGTTGATAGGAGATTCCATAGTCAGAGGAGCAGAGAGGTGAAGAGGACGGCAGTGTTGATAGGAGATTTCCTAGACCGAGGAGCAGAGAGGTGAAGAGGACGGCAGTGTTGATAGGAGATTTCCTAGACAGAGGAGCAGAGAGGGGAAGAGGATGGCAGTGTTGATAGGAGATTTCCTAGACAGAGGAGCAGAGATGTGAAGAGGACGGCAGTGTTGATAGGAGATTCCATAGTCAGAGGAGCAGAGAGGTGAAGAGGACTGCAGTGTTGATAGGAGATTCCATAGTCAGAGGAGCAGACAGGTGAAGAGGACTGCAGTGTTGATAGGAGATTCCATAGTCAGAGGAGCAGAGAGGTGAAGAGGACTGCAGTGTTGATAGGAGATTCCATAGTCAGAGGAGCAGAAGGGTGAAGAAGACGGCAGTGTTGATAGGAGATTTCTTAATCAGAGGAGCAGAGAGGTGAAGAGGACGGCAGTGTTGATAGGAGATTCCATAGTCAGAGGAGCAGAGAGGTGAAGAGGACGGCAGTGTTGATAGGAGATTCCATAGTCAGAGGAGCAGAGAGGTGAAGAGGACTGCAGTGTTGATAGGAGATTCCATAGTCAGAGGAGCAGAGAGGTGAAGAGGACTGCAGTGTTGATAGGAGATTCCATAGTCAGAGAAGCAGAGAGGTGAAGAGGACGGCAGTGTTGATAGGAGATTCCATAGTCAGAGGAGCAGAGAGGTGAAGAGGACGGCAGTGTTGATAGGAGATTCCATAGTCAGAGAAGCAGAGAGGTGAAGAGGACGGCAGTGTTGATAGGAGATTCCATAGTCAGAGGAGCAGAGAGGTGAAGAGGTCGGCAGTGTTGATAGGAGATTCCATAGTCAGAGGAGCAGAGAGGTGAAGAGGACGGCAGTGTTGATAGGAGATTCCATAGTCAGAGGAGCAGAGAGGTGAAGAGGACGGCAGTGTTGATAGGAGATTTCCTAGACCGAGGAGCAGAGAGGTGAAGAGGACGGCAGTGTTGATAGGAGATTTCCTAGACAGAGGAGCAGAGAGGGGAAGAGGATGGCAGTGTTGATAGGAGATTTCCTAGACAGAGGAGCAGAGATGTGAAGAGGACGGCAGTGTTGATAGGAGATTCCATAGTCAGAGGAGCAGAGAGGTGAAGAGGACTGCAGTGTTGATAGGAGATTCCATAGTCAGAGGAGCAGAGAGGTGAAGAGGACTGCAGTGTTGATAGGAGATTTCTTAATCAGAGGAGCAGAGAGGTGAAGAGGACGGCAGTGTTGATAGGAGATTCCATAGTCAGAGGAGCAGACAGGTGATGAGGACGGCAGTGTTGATAGGAGATTCCATAGTCAGAGGAGCAGAGAGGTGAAGAGGACTGCAGTGTTGATAGGAGATTCCATAGTCAGAGGAGCAGAAGGGTGAAGAAGACGGCAGTGTTGATAGGAGATTTCTTAATCAGAGGAGCAGAGAGGTGAAGAGGACGGCAGTGTTGATAGGAGATTCCATAGTCAGAGGAGCAGACAGGTGATGAGGACGGCAGTGTTGATAGGAGATTCCATAGTCAGAGGAGCAGACAGGTGAAGAGGACTGCAGTGTTGATAGGAGATTCCATAGTCAGAGGAGCAGAGAGGTGAAGAGGACTGCAGTGTTGATAGGAGATTTCCTAATCAGAGGAGCATAGAGGTGAAGAGGACAGCAGTGTTGATAGGAGATTCCATAGTCAGAGGAGCAGAGGGGTGAAGAGGACAGCAGTGTTGATAGGAGATTTCCTAGTCAGTGGAGCAGAGAGGGGAAGAGGACGGCAGTGTTGATAGGAGATTTCCTAGACAGAGGAGCAGAGAGGGGAAGAGGACGGCAGTGTTGATAGGAGATTTCCTAGACAGAGGAGCAGAGAGGTGAAGAGGACGGCAGTGTTGATAGGAGATTCCATAGTCAGAGGAGCAGAGAGTTGAAGAGGATGGCAGTGTTGATAGGAGATTTCCTAGTCAGAGGAGCAGAGAGGTGAAGAGGATGGCAGTGTTGATAGGAGATTCCATAGTCAGAGGAGCAGAGAGGTGAAGAGGATGGCAGTGTTGATAAGAGATTTCCTAGTCAGAGGAGCAGAGAGGTGAAGAGGACGGCAGTGTTGATAGGAGATTTCCTAATCAGAGGAGCAGAGTGGTGAAGAGGACAGCAGTGTTGATAGGAGATTCCATAGTCAGAGGAGCAGAGAGGTGAAGAGGACGGCAGTGTTGATAGGAGATTCCATAGTCAGAGGAGCAGAGAGGTGAAGAGGACGGCAGTGTTGACAGGAGATTCCATAGTCAGAGGAGCAGAAGTTGAAGAGGACTGCAGTGTTGATAGGAGATTCCATAGTCAGAGGAGCAGAGAGGTGAAGAGGACGGCAGTGTTGATAGGAGATTCCATAGTCAGAGGAGCAGAGAGGTGAAGAGGACGGCAGTGTTGATAGGAGATTCCATAGTCAGAGGAGCAGAGAGGTGAAGAGGACAGCAGTGTTGATAGGAGATTCCATAGTCAGAGGAGCAGAGAGGTGAAGAGGACGGCAGTGTTGATAGGAGATTTCCTAATCAGAGGAGCAGAGAGGTGAAGAGGACAGCAGTGTTGATAGGAGATTCCATAGTCAGAGGAGCAGAGAGGTGAAGAGGACTGCAGTGTTGATAGGAGATTCCATAGTCAGAGGAGCAGAGAGGTGAAGAGGACGGCAGTGTTGATAGGAGATTCCATAGTCAGAGAAGCAGAGAGGTGAAGAGGACGGCAGTGTTGATAGGAGATTCCATAGTCAGAGGAGCAGAGAGGTGAAGAGGTCGGCAGTGTTGATAGGAGATTCCATAGTCAGAGGAGCAGAGAGGTGAAGAGGACGGCAGTGTTGATAGGAGATTCCATAGTCAGAGGAGCAGAGAGGTGAAGAGGACGGCAGTGTTGATAGGAGATTTCCTAAACCGAGGAGCAGAGAGGTGAAGAGGACGGCAGTGTTGATAGGAGATTTCCTAGACAGAGGAGCAGAGAGGGGAAGAGGATGGCAGTGTTGATAGGAGATTTCCTAGACAGAGGAGCAGAGATGTGAAGAGGACGGCAGTGTTGATAGGAGATTCCATAGTCAGAGGAGCAGAGAGGTGAAGAGGACTGCAGTGTTGATAGGAGATTCCATAGTCAGAGGAGCAGACAGGTGAAGAGGACTGCAGTGTTGATAGGAGATTCCATAGTCAGAGGAGCAGAGAGGTGAAGAGGACTGCAGTGTTGATAGGAGATTCCATAGTCAGAGGAGCAGAAGGGTGAAGAAGACGGCAGTGTTGATAGGAGATTTCTTAATCAGAGGAGCAGAGAGGTGAAGAGGACGGCAGTGTTGATAGGAGATTCCATAGTCAGAGGAGCAGAGAGGTGAAGAGGACGGCAGTGTTGATAGGAGATTCCATAGTCAGAGGAGCAGAGAGGTGAAGAGGACTGCAGTGTTGATAGGAGATTCCATAGTCAGAGGAGCAGAGAGGTGAAGAGGACTGCAGTGTTGATAGGAGATTCCATAGTCAGAGAAGCAGAGAGGTGAAGAGGACGGCAGTGTTGATAGGAGATTCCATAGTCAGAGGAGCAGAGAGGTGAAGAGGACGGCAGTGTTGATAGGAGATTCCATAGTCAGAGAAGCAGAGAGGTGAAGAGGACGGCAGTGTTGATAGGAGATTCCATAGTCAGAGGAGCAGAGAGGTGAAGAGGTCGGCAGTGTTGATAGGAGATTCCATAGTCAGAGGAGCAGAGAGGTGAAGAGGACGGCAGTGTTGATAGGAGATTCCATAGTCAGAGGAGCAGAGAGGTGAAGAGGACGGCAGTGTTGATAGGAGATTTCCTAGACCGAGGAGCAGAGAGGTGAAGAGGACGGCAGTGTTGATAGGAGATTTCCTAGACAGAGGAGCAGAGAGGGGAAGAGGATGGCAGTGTTGATAGGAGATTTCCTAGACAGAGGAGCAGAGATGTGAAGAGGACGGCAGTGTTGATAGGAGATTCCATAGTCAGAGGAGCAGAGAGGTGAAGAGGACTGCAGTGTTGATAGGAGATTCCATAGTCAGAGGAGCAGAGAGGTGAAGAGGACTGCAGTGTTGATAGGAGATTTCTTAATCAGAGGAGCAGAGAGGTGAAGAGGACGGCAGTGTTGATAGGAGATTCCATAGTCAGAGGAGCAGACAGGTGATGAGGACGGCAGTGTTGATAGGAGATTCCATAGTCAGAGGAGCAGAGAGGTGAAGAGGACTGCAGTGTTGATAGGAGATTCCATAGTCAGAGGAGCAGAAGGGTGAAGAAGACGGCAGTGTTGATAGGAGATTTCTTAATCAGAGGAGCAGAGAGGTGAAGAGGACGGCAGTGTTGATAGGAGATTCCATAGTCAGAGGAGCAGACAGGTGATGAGGACGGCAGTGTTGATAGGAGATTCCATAGTCAGAGGAGCAGACAGGTGAAGAGGACTGCAGTGTTGATAGGAGATTCCATAGTCAGAGGAGCAGAGAGGTGAAGAGGACTGCAGTGTTGATAGGAGATTTCCTAATCAGAGGAGCATAGAGGTGAAGAGGACAGCAGTGTTGATAGGAGATTCCATAGTCAGAGGAGCAGAGGGGTGAAGAGGACAGCAGTGTTGATAGGAGATTTCCTAGTCAGTGGAGCAGAGAGGGGAAGAGGACGGCAGTGTTGATAGGAGATTTCCTAGACAGAGGAGCAGAGAGGGGAAGAGGACGGCAGTGTTGATAGGAGATTTCCTAGACAGAGGAGCAGAGAGGTGAAGAGGACGGCAGTGTTGATAGGAGATTCCATAGTCAGAGGAGCAGAGAGTTGAAGAGGATGGCAGTGTTGATAGGAGATTTCCTAGTCAGAGGAGCAGAGAGGTGAAGAGGATGGCAGTGTTGATAGGAGATTCCATAGTCAGAGGAGCAGAGAGGTGAAGAGGATGGCAGTGTTGATAAGAGATTTCCTAGTCAGAGGAGCAGAGAGGTGAAGAGGACGGCAGTGTTGATAGGAGATTTCCTAATCAGAGGAGCAGAGTGGTGAAGAGGACAGCAGTGTTGATAGGAGATTCCATAGTCAGAGGAGCAGAGAGGTGAAGAGGACGGCAGTGTTGATAGGAGATTCCATAGTCAGAGGAGCAGAGAGGTGAAGAGGACGGCAGTGTTGACAGGAGATTCCATAGTCAGAGGAGCAGAAGTTGAAGAGGACTGCAGTGTTGATAGGAGATTCCATAGTCAGAGGAGCAGAGAGGTGAAGAGGACGGCAGTGTTGATAGGAGATTCCATAGTCAGAGGAGCAGAGAGGTGAAGAGGACGGCAGTGTTGATAGGAGATTCCATAGTCAGAGGAGCAGAGAGGTGAAGAGGACAGCAGTGTTGATAGGAGATTCCATAGTCAGAGGAGCAGAGAGGTGAAGAGGACGGCAGTGTTGATAGGAGATTTCCTAATCAGAGGAGCAGAGAGGTGAAGAGGACAGCAGTGTTGATAGGAGATTCCATAGTCAGAGGAGCAGAGGGGTGAAGAGGTCAGCAGTGTTGATAGGAGATTCCATAGTCAGAGGAGCAGAGAGGTGAAGAGGACGGCAGTGTTGATAGGAGATTTCCTAATCAGAGGAGCAGAGAGGTGAAGAGGACAGCAGTGTTGATAGGAGATTCCATAGTCAGAGGAGCAGAGGGGTGAAGAGGACGGCAGTGTTGATAGGAGATTCCATAGTCAGAGGAGCAGGGAGGTGAAGAGGACAGCAGTGTTGATAGGAGATTCCATAGTCAGAGGAGCAGAGGGGTGAAGAGGACTGCAGTGTTGATAGGAGATTCCATAGTCAGAGGAGCAGAGAGGTGAAGAGGACGGCAGTGTTGATAGGAGATTTCATAGTCAGAGGAGCAGAGGGGTGAAGAGGACGGCAGTGTTGATAGGAGATTCCATAGTCAGAGGAGCAGGGAGGTGAAGAGGACAGCAGTGTTGATAGGAGATTCCATAGTCAGAGGAGCAGAGGGGTGAAGAGGACTGCAGTGTTGATAGGAGATTCCATAGTCAGAGGAGCAGAGAGGGGAAGAGGATGGCAGTGTTGATAGGAGATTTCCTAGACAGAGGAGCAGAGAGGTGAAGAGGACGGCAGTGTTGATAGGAGATTCCATAGTCAGAGGAGCAGAGAGGTGAAGAGGACTGCAGTGTTGATAGGAGATTCCATAGTCAGAGGAGCAGAGAGGTGAAGAGGACTGCAGTGTTGATAGGAGATTCCATAGTCAGAGGAGCAGAGGGGTGAAGAAGACGGCAGTGTTGATAGGAGATTTCTTAATCAGAGGAGCAGAGAGGTGAAGAGGACGGCAGTGTTGATAGGAGATTTCTTAATCAGAGGAGCAGAGGGGTGAAGAGGACGGCAGTGTTGATAGGAGATTCCATAGTCAGAGGAGCAGAGAGGTGAAGAGGACGGCAGTGTTGATAAGAGATTTCCTAGTCAGAGGAGCAGAGAGGTGAAGAGGACGGCAGTGTTGATAGGAGATTCCATAGTCAGAGGAGCAGAGAGGTGAAGAGGACGGCAGTGTTGATAGGAGATTCCATAGTCAGAGAAGCAGAGAGGTGAAGAGGACGGCAGTGTTGATAGGAGATTCCATAGTCAGAGGAGCAGAGAGGTGAAGAGGACGGCAGTGTTGATAGGAGATTCCATAGTCAGAGGAGCAGAGAGGTGAAGAGGACGGCAGTGTTGATAGGAGATTCCATAGTCAGAGAAGCAGAGAGGGGAAGAGGACGGCAGTGTTGATAGGAGATTTCCTAGACAGAGGAGCAGAGAGGTGAAGAGGACGGCAGTGTTGACAGGAGATTCCATAGTCAGAGGAGCAGAGAGGTGAAGAGGACGGCAGTGTTGATAGGAGATTCCATAGTCAGAGGAGCAGAGAGTTGAAGAGGACGGCAGTGTTGATAGGAGATTCCATAGTCAGAGGAGCAGAGAGGTGAAGAGGATGGCAGTGTTGATAGGAGATTCCATAGTCAGAGGAGCAGAGAGGTGAAGAGGACGGCAGTGTTGATAAGAGATTTCCTAGTCAGAGGAGCAGAGAGGTGAAGAGGACGGCAGTGTTGATAGGAGATTCCATAGTCAGAGAAGCAGAGAGGTGAAGAGGACGGCAGTGTTGATAGGAGATTCCATAGTCAGAGGAGCAGAGAGGTGAAGAGGACGGCAGTGTTGATAGGAGATTCCATAGTCAGAGGAGCAGAGAGGTGAAGAGGACGGCAGTGTTGACAGGAGATTCCATAGTCAGAGGAGCAGAGAGGTGAAGAGGACTGCAGTGTTGATAGGAGATTCCATAGTCAGAGGAGCAGAGAGGTGAAGAGGACGGCAGTGTTGATAGGAGATTCCATAGTCAGAGGAGCAGAGAGGTGAAGAGGACGGCAGTGTTGATAGGAGATTCCATAGTCAGAGGAGCAGAGAGGTGAAGAGGACAGCAGTGTTCATAGGAGATTCCATAGTCAGAGGAGCAGAGAGGTGAAGAGGACGGCAGTGTTGATAGGAGATTTCCTAATCAGAGGAGCAGAGAGGTGAAGAGGACAGCAGTGTTGATAGGAGATTCCATAGTCAGAGGAGCAGAGGGGTGAAGAGGTCAGCAGTGTTGATAGGAGATTCCATAGTCAGAGGAGCAGAGAGGTGAAGAGGACGGCAGTGTTGATAGGAGATTTCCTAATCAGAGGAGCAGAGAGGTGAAGAGGACAGCAGTGTTGATAGGAGATTCCATAGTCAGAGGAGCAGAGGGGTGAAGAGGACGGCAGTGTTGATAGGAGATTCCATAGTCAGAGGAGCAGGGAGGTGAAGAGGACAGCAGTGTTGATAGGAGATTCCATAGTCAGAGGAGCAGAGGGGTGAAGAGGACTGCAGTGTTGATAGGAGATTCCATAGTCAGAGGAGCAGAGAGGTGAAGAGGACGGCAGTGTTGATAGGAGATTTCCTAGTCAGAGGAGCAGAGAGGGGAAGAGGACGGCAGTGTTGATAGGAGATTTCCTAGACAGAGCAGCAGAGAGGTGAAGAGGACGGCAGTGTTGATAGGAGATTTCCTAGACAGAGGAGCAGAGAGGGGAAGAGGATGGCAGTGTTGATAGGAGATTTCCTAGACAGAGGAGCAGAGAGGTGAAGAGGACGGCAGTGTTGATAGGAGATTCCATAGTCAGAGGAGCAGAGAGGTGAAGAGGACTGCAGTGTTGATAGGAGATTCCATAGTCAGAGGAGCAGAGAGGTGAAGAGGACTGCAGTGTTGATAGGAGATTCCATAGTCAGAGGAGCAGAGGGGTGAAGAAGACGGCAGTGTTGATAGGAGATTTCTTAATCAGAGGAGCAGAGAGGTGAAGAGGACGGCAGTGTTGATAGGAGATTTCTTAATCAGAGGAGCAGAGGGGTGAAGAGGACGGCAGTGTTGATAGGAGATTCCATAGTCAGAAGAGCAGAGAGGTGAAGAGGACGGCAGTGTTGATAAGAGATTTCCTAGTCAGAGGAGCAGAGAGGTGAAGAGGACGGCAGTGTTGATAGGAGATTCCATAGTCAGAGGAGCAGAGAGGTGAAGAGGACGGCAGTGTTGATAGGAGATTCCATAGTCAGAGAAGCAGAGAGGTGAAGAGGACGGCAGTGTTGATAGGAGATTCCATAGTCAGAGGAGCAGAGAGGTGAAGAGGACGGCAGTGTTGATAGGAGATTCCATAGTCAGAGGAGCAGAGAGGTGAAGAGGACGGCAGTGTTGATAGGAGATTCCATAGTCAGAGAAGCAGAGAGGGGAAGAGGACGGCAGTGTTGATAGGAGATTTCCTAGACAGAGGAGCAGAGAGGTGAAGAGGACGGCAGTGTTGACAGGAGATTCCATAGTCAGAGGAGCAGAGAGGTGAAGAGGATGGTAGTGTTGATAGGAGATTTCCTAGTCAGAGGAGCAGAGAGGTGAAGAGGATGGCAGTGTTGATAGGAGATTCCATAGTCAGAGGAGCAGAGAGGGGAAGAGGACGGCAGTGTTGATAGGAGATTTCCTAGACAGAGGAGCAGAGAGGTGAAGAGGACGGCAGTGTTGATAGGAGATTTCCTAGACAGAGGAGCAGAGAGGGGAAGAGGATGGCAGTGTTGATAGGAGATTTCCTAGACAGAGGAGCAGAGAGGTGAAGAGGACGGCAGTGTTGATAGGAGATTCCATAGTCAGAGGAGCAGAGAGGTGAAGAGGACTGCAGTGTTGATAGGAGATTCCATAGTCAGAGGAGCAGAGAGGTGAAGAGGACTGCAGTGTTGATAGGAGATTCCATAGTCAGAGGAGCAGAGAGGTGAAGAGGACGGCAGTGTTGATAGGAGATTCCATATTCAGAGGAGCAGAGAGGTGAAGAGGACGGCAGTGTTGATAGGAGATTCCATAGTCAGAGGAGCAGAGAGGTGAAGAGGACTGCATTGTTGATAAGAGATTTCCTAGTCAGAGGAGCAGAGAGGTGAAGAGGACGGCAGTGTTGATAAGAGATTTCCTAGTCAGAGGAGCAGAGAGGTGAAGAGGACGGCAGTGTTGATAAGTGATTTCCTAGTCAGAGGAGCAGAGAGGTGAAGAGGACGGCAGTGTTGATAGGAGATTCCATAGTCAGAGAAGCAGAGAGGTGAAGAGGACGGCAGTGTTGATAGGAGATTCCATAGTCAGAGGAGCAGAGAGGTGAAGAGGACGGCAGTGTTGATAGGAGATTCCATAGTCAGAGAAGCAGAGAGGTGAAGAGGACGGCAGTGTTGATAGGAGATTCCATAGTCAGGGGAGCAGAGAGGTGAAGAGGACGGCAGTGTTGATAGGAGATTCCATAGTCAGAGGAGCAGAGAGTTGAAGAGGACGGCAGTGTTGATAGGAGATTCCATAGTCAGAGGAGCAGAGAGGTGAAGAGGATGGCAGTGTTGATAGGAGATTCCATAGTCAGAGGAGCAGAGAGGTGAAGAGGACGGCAGTGTTGATAAGAGATTTCCTAGTCAGAGGAGCAGAGAGGTGAAGAGGACGGCAGTGTTGATAGGAGATTCCATAGTCAGAGAAGCAGAGAGGTGAAGAGGACGGCAGTGTTGATAGGAGATTCCATAGTCAGAGGAGCAGAGAGGTGAAGAGGACGGCAGTGTTGATAGGAGATTCCATAGTCAGAGGAGCAGAGAGGTGAAGAGGACAGCAGTGTTGACAGGAGATTCCGTAGTCAGAGGAGCAGAGAGGTGAAGAGGACTGCAGTGTTGATAGGAGATTCCATAGTCAGAGGAGCAGAGAGGTGAAGAGGACGGCAGTGTTGATAGGAGATTCCATAGTCAGAGGAGCAGAGAGGTGAAGAGGACGGCAGTGTTGATAGGAGATTCCATAGTCAGAGGAGCAGAGAGGTGAAGAGGACAGCAGTGTTCATAGGAGATTCCATAGTCAGAGGAGCAGAGAGGTGAAGAGGACGGCAGTGTTGATAGGAGATTTCCTAATCAGAGGAGCAGAGAGGTGAAGAGGACAGCAGTGTTGATAGGAGATTCCATAGTCAGAGGAGCAGAGGGGTGAAGAGGTCAGCAGTGTTGATAGGAGATTCCATAGTCAGAGGAGCAGAGAGGTGAAGAGGACGGCAGTGTTGATAGGAGATTTCCTAATCAGAGGAGCAGAGAGGTGAAGAGGACAGCAGTGTTGATAGGAGATTCCATAGTCAGAGGAGCAGAGGGGTGAAGAGGACGGCAGTGTTGATAGGAGATTCCATAGTCAGAGGAGCAGGGAGGTGAAGAGGACAGCAGTGTTGATAGGAGATTCCATAGTCAGAGGAGCAGAGAGGTGAAGAGGACGGCAGTGTTGATAGGAGATTTCCTAGTCAGAGGAGCAGAGAGGGGAAGAGGACGGCAGTGTTGATAGGAGATTTCCTAGACAGAGGAGCAGAGAGGTGAAGAGGACGGCAGTGTTGATAGGAGATTTCCTAGACAGAGGAGCAGAGAGGGGAAGAGGATGGCAGTGTTGATAGGAGATTTCCTAGACAGAGGAGCAGAGAGGTGAAGAGGACGGCAGTGTTGATAGGAGATTCCATAGTCAGAGGAGCAGAGAGGTGAAGAGGACTGCAGTGTTGATAGGAGATTCCATAGTCAGAGGAGCAGAGAGGTGAAGAGGACTGCAATGTTGATAGGAGATTCCATAGTCAGAGGAGCAGAGGGGTGAAGAAGACGGCAGTGTTGATAGGAGATTTCTTAATCAGAGGAGCAGAGAGGTGAAGAGGACGGCAGTGTTGATAGGAGATTTCTTAATCAGAGGAGCAGAGGGGTGAAGAGGACGGCAGTGTTGATAGGAGATTCCATAGTCAGAGGAGCAGAGAGGTGAAGAGGACGGCAGTGTTGATAAGAGATTTCCTAGTCAGAGGAGCAGAGAGGTGAAGAGGACGGCAGTGTTGATAGGAGATTCCATAGTCAGAGGAGCAGAGAGGTGAAGAGGACGGCAGTGTTGATAGGAGATTCCATATTCAGAGGAGCAGACAGGTGAAGAGGACGGCAGTGTTGATAGGAGATTCCATAGTCAGAGGAGCAGAGAGGTGAAGAGGACTGCATTGTTGATAAGAGATTTCCTAGTCAGAGGAGCAGAGAGGTGAAGAGGACGGCAGTGTTGATAAGAGATTTCCTAGTCAGAGGAGCAGAGAGGTGAAGAGGACGGCAGTGTTGATAGGAGATTCCATAGTCAGAGGAGCAGAGAGGTGAAGAGGACGGCAGTGTTGATAAGAGATTTCCTAGTCAGAGGAGCAGAGAGGTGAAGAGGACGGCAGTGTTGATAGGAGATTCCATAGTCAGAGGAGCAGAGAGGTTAAGAGGACGGCAGTGTTGATAGGAGATTCCATAGTCAGAGAAGCAGAGAGGTGAAGAGGACGGCAGTGTTGATAGGAGATTCCATAGTCAGAGGAGCAGGGAGGTGAAGAGGACGGCAGTGTTGATAGGAGATTCCATAGTCAGAGGAGCAGAGAGGTGAAGAGGACGGCAGTGTTGATAGGAGATTCCATAGTCAGAGAAGCAGAGAGGGGAAGAGGACGGCAGTGTTGATAGGAGATTTCCTAGACAGAGGAGCAGAGAGGTGAAGAGGACTGCAGTGTTGATAGGAGATTTCCTAGTCAGAGGAGCAGAGAGGGGAAGAGGACGGCAGTGTTGATAGGAGATTTCCTAGACAGAGCAGCAGAGAGGTGAAGAGGACGGCAGTGTTGATAGGAGATTTCCTAGACAGAGGAGCAGAGAGGGGAAGAGGATGGCAGTGTTGATAGGAGATTTCCTAGACAGAGGAGCAGAGAGGTGAAGAGGACGGCAGTGTTGATAGGAGATTCCATAGTCAGAGGAGCAGAGAGGTGAAGAGGACTGCAGTGTTGATAGGAGATTCCATAGTCAGAGGAGCAGAGAGGTGAAGAGGACTGCAGTGTTGATAGGAGATTCCATAGTCAGAGGAGCAGAGGGGTGAAGAAGACGGCAGTGTTGATAGGAGATTTCTTAATCAGAGGAGCAGAGAGGTGAAGAGGACGGCAGTGTTGATAGGAGATTTCTTAATCAGAGGAGCAGAGGGGTGAAGAGGACGGCAGTGTTGATAGGAGATTCCATAGTCAGAAGAGCAGAGAGGTGAAGAGGACGGCAGTGTTGATAAGAGATTTCCTAGTCAGAGGAGCAGAGAGGTGAAGAGGACGGCAGTGTTGATAGGAGATTCCATAGTCAGAGGAGCAGAGAGGTGAAGAGGACGGCAGTGTTGATAGGAGATTCCATAGTCAGAGAAGCAGAGAGGTGAAGAGGACGGCAGTGTTGATAGGAGATTCCATAGTCAGAGGAGCAGAGAGGTGAAGAGGACGGCAGTGTTGATAGGAGATTCCATAGTCAGAGGAGCAGAGAGGTGAAGAGGACGGCAGTGTTGATAGGAGATTCCATAGTCAGAGAAGCAGAGAGGGGAAGAGGACGGCAGTGTTGATAGGAGATTTCCTAGACAGAGGAGCAGAGAGGTGAAGAGGACGGCAGTGTTGACAGGAGATTCCATAGTCAGAGGAGCAGAGAGGTGAAGAGGATGGTAGTGTTGATAGGAGATTTCCTAGTCAGAGGAGCAGAGAGGTGAAGAGGATGGCAGTGTTGATAGGAGATTCCATAGTCAGAGGAGCAGAGAGGGGAAGAGGACGGCAGTGTTGATAGGAGATTTCCTAGACAGAGGAGCAGAGAGGTGAAGAGGACGGCAGTGTTGATAGGAGATTTCCTAGACAGAGGAGCAGAGAGGGGAAGAGGATGGCAGTGTTGATAGGAGATTTCCTAGACAGAGGAGCAGAGAGGTGAAGAGGACGGCAGTGTTGATAGGAGATTCCATAGTCAGAGGAGCAGAGAGGTGAAGAGGACTGCAGTGTTGATAGGAGATTCCATAGTCAGAGGAGCAGAGAGGTGAAGAGGACTGCAGTGTTGATAGGAGATTCCATAGTCAGAGGAGCAGAGAGGTGAAGAGGACGGCAGTGTTGATAGGAGATTCCATATTCAGAGGAGCAGAGAGGTGAAGAGGACGGCAGTGTTGATAGGAGATTCCATAGTCAGAGGAGCAGAGAGGTGAAGAGGACTGCATTGTTGATAAGAGATTTCCTAGTCAGAGGAGCAGAGAGGTGAAGAGGACGGCAGTGTTGATAAGAGATTTCCTAGTCAGAGGAGCAGAGAGGTGAAGAGGACGGCAGTGTTGATAAGTGATTTCCTAGTCAGAGGAGCAGAGAGGTGAAGAGGACGGCAGTGTTGATAGGAGATTCCATAGTCAGAGAAGCAGAGAGGTGAAGAGGACGGCAGTGTTGATAGGAGATTCCATAGTCAGAGGAGCAGAGAGGTGAAGAGGACGGCAGTGTTGATAGGAGATTCCATAGTCAGAGAAGCAGAGAGGTGAAGAGGACGGCAGTGTTGATAGGAGATTCCATAGTCAGGGGAGCAGAGAGGTGAAGAGGACGGCAGTGTTGATAGGAGATTCCATAGTCAGAGGAGCAGAGAGTTCAAGAGGACGGCAGTGTTGATAGGAGATTCCATAGTCAGAGGAGCAGAGAGGTGAAGAGGATGGCAGTGTTGATAGGAGATTCCATAGTCAGAGGAGCAGAGAGGTGAAGAGGACGGCAGTGTTGATAAGAGATTTCCTAGTCAGAGGAGCAGAGAGGTGAAGAGGACGGCAGTGTTGATAGGAGATTCCATAGTCAGAGAAGCAGAGAGGTGAAGAGGACGGCAGTGTTGATAGGAGATTCCATAGTCAGAGGAGCAGAGAGGTGAAGAGGACGGCAGTGTTGATAGGAGATTCCATAGTCAGAGGAGCAGAGAGGTGAAGAGGACAGCAGTGTTGACAGGAGATTCCGTAGTCAGAGGAGCAGAGAGGTGAAGAGGACTGCAGTGTTGATAGGAGATTCCATAGTCAGAGGAGCAGAGAGGTGAAGAGGACGGCAGTGTTGATAGGAGATTCCATAGTCAGAGGAGCAGAGAGGTGAAGAGGACGGCAGTGTTGATAGGAGATTCCATAGTCAGAGGAGCAGAGAGGTGAAGAGGACAGCAGTGTTCATAGGAGATTCCATAGTCAGAGGAGCAGAGAGGTGAAGAGGACGGCAGTGTTGATAGGAGATTTCCTAATCAGAGGAGCAGAGAGGTGAAGAGGACAGCAGTGTTGATAGGAGATTCCATAGTCAGAGGAGCAGAGGGGTGAAGAGGTCAGCAGTGTTGATAGGAGATTCCATAGTCAGAGGAGCAGAGAGGTGAAGAGGACGGCAGTGTTGATAGGAGATTTCCTAATCAGAGGAGCAGAGAGGTGAAGAGGACAGCAGTGTTGATAGGAGATTCCATAGTCAGAGGAGCAGAGGGGTGAAGAGGACGGCAGTGTTGATAGGAGATTCCATAGTCAGAGGAGCAGGGAGGTGAAGAGGACAGCAGTGTTGATAGGAGATTCCATAGTCAGAGGAGCAGAGAGGTGAAGAGGACGGCAGTGTTGATAGGAGATTTCCTAGTCAGAGGAGCAGAGAGGGGAAGAGGACGGCAGTGTTGATAGGAGATTTCCTAGACAGAGGAGCAGAGAGGTGAAGAGGACGGCAGTGTTGATAGGAGATTTCCTAGACAGAGGAGCAGAGAGGGGAAGAGGATGGCAGTGTTGATAGGAGATTTCCTAGACAGAGGAGCAGAGAGGTGAAGAGGACGGCAGTGTTGATAGGAGATTCCATAGTCAGAGGAGCAGAGAGGTGAAGAGGACTGCAGTGTTGATAGGAGATTCCATAGTCAGAGGAGCAGAGAGGTGAAGAGGACTGCAGTGTTGATAGGAGATTCCATAGTCAGAGGAGCAGAGGGGTGAAGAAGACGGCAGTGTTGATAGGAGATTTCTTAATCAGAGGAGCAGAGAGGTGAAGAGGACGGCAGTGTTGATAGGAGATTTCTTAATCAGAGGAGCAGAGGGGTGAAGAGGACGGCAGTGTTGATAGGAGATTCCATAGTCAGAGGAGCAGAGAGGTGAAGAGGACGGCAGTGTTGATAAGAGATTTCCTAGTCAGAGGAGCAGAGAGGTGAAGAGGACGGCAGTGTTGATAGGAGATTCCATAGTCAGAGGAGCAGAGAGGTGAAGAGGACGGCAGTGTTGATAGGAGATTCCATATTCAGAGGAGCAGACAGGTGAAGAGGACGGCAGTGTTGATAGGAGATTCCATAGTCAGAGGAGCAGAGAGGTGAAGAGGACTGCATTGTTGATAAGAGATTTCCTAGTCAGAGGAGCAGAGAGGTGAAGAGGACGGCAGTGTTGATAAGAGATTTCCTAGTCAGAGGAGCAGAGAGGTGAAGAGGACGGCAGTGTTGATAGGAGATTCCATAGTCAGAGGAGCAGAGAGGTGAAGAGGACGGCAGTGTTGATAAGAGATTTCCTAGTCAGAGGAGCAGAGAGGTGAAGAGGACGGCAGTGTTGATAGGAGATTCCATAGTCAGAGGAGCAGAGAGGTTAAGAGGACGGCAGTGTTGATAGGAGATTCCATAGTCAGAGAAGCAGAGAGGTGAAGAGGACGGCAGTGTTGATAGGAGATTCCATAGTCAGAGGAGCAGGGAGGTGAAGAGGACGGCAGTGTTGATAGGAGATTCCATAGTCAGAGGAGCAGAGAGGTGAAGAGGACGGCAGTGTTGATAGGAGATTCCATAGTCAGAGAAGCAGAGAGGGGAAGAGGACGGCAGTGTTGATAGGAGATTTCCTAGACAGAGGAGCAGAGAGGTGAAGAGGACGGCAGTGTTGATAGGAGATTCCATAGTCAGAGGAGCAGAGAGGTGAAGAGGATGGTAGTGTTGATAGGAGATTTCCTAGTCAGAGGAGCAGAGAGGTGAAGAGGATGGCAGTGTTGATAGGAGATTCCATAGTCAGAGGAGCAGAGAGGTGAAGAGGACGGCAGTGTTGATAAGAGATTTCCTAGTCAGAGGAGCAGAGAGGTGAAGAGGACGGCAGTGTTGATAGGAGATTCCATAGTCAGAGGAGCAGAGAGGTGAAGAGGACGGCAGTGTTGATAGGAGATTCCATAGTCAGAGGAGCAGACAGGTGAAGAGGACGGCAGTGTTGATAGGAGATTCCATAGTCAGAGGAGCAGAGAGGTGAAGAGGACTGCAGTGTTGATAGGAGATTCCATAGTCAGAGGAGCAGACAGGTGAAGAGGACTGCAGTGTTGATAGGAGATTCCATAGTCAGAGGAGCAGAGAGGTGAAGAGGACTGCAGTGTTGACAGGAGATTTCCTAATCAGAGGAGCATAGAGGTGAAGAGGACAGCAGTGTTGATAGGAGATTCCATAGTCAGAGGAGCAGAGGGGTGAAGAGGACAGCAGTGTTGATAGGAGATTTCCTAGTCAGAGGAGCAGAGAGGGGAAGAGGACGGCAGTGTTGATAGGAGATTTCCTAGACAGAGGAGTAGAGAGGGGAAGAGGACGGCAGTGTTGATAGGAGATTTCCTAGGCAGAGGAGCAGAGAGGTGAAGAGGACGGCAGTGTTGATAGGAGATTCCATAGTCAGAGGAGCAGAGAGGTGAAGAGGACGGCAGTGTTGATAAGAGATTTCCTAGTCAGAGGAGCAGAGAGGTGAAGAGGACGGCAGTGTTGATAGGAGATTCCATAGTCAGAGGAGCAGAGAGGTGAAGAGTACGGCAGTGTTGATAGGAGATTCCATAGTCAGAGAAGCAGAGAGGTGAAGAGGACGGCAGTGTTGATAGGAGATTCCATAGTCAGAGGAGCAGAGAGGTGAAGAGGACGGCAGTGTTGATAGGAGATTCCATAGTCAGAGAAGCAGAGAGGTGAAGAGGACGGCAGTGTTGATAGGAGATTCCATAGTCAGGGGAGCAGAGAGGTGAAGAGGACGGCAGTGTTGATAGGAGATTCCATAGTCAGAGGAGCAGAGAGTTGAAGAGGACGGCAGTGTTGATAGGAGATTCCATAGTCAGAGAAGCAGAGAGGTGAAGAGGACGGCAGTGTTGATAGGAGATTCCATAGTCAGAGAAGCAGAGAGGTGAAGAAGACGGCAGTGTTGATAGGAGATTCCATAGTCAGAGGAGCAGAGAGTTGAAGAGGACGGCAGTGTTGATAGGAGATTCCATAGTCAGAGAAGCAGAGAGGTGAAGAGGACGGCAGTGTTGATAGGAGATTCCATAGTCAGAGAAGCAGAGAGGTGAAGAGGACGGCAGTGTTGATAGGAGATTCCATAGTCAGAGGAGCAGAGAGGTGAAGAGGACGGCAGTGTTGATAGGAGATTCCATAGTCAGAGAAGCAGAGAGGTGAAGAGGACGGCAGTGTTGATAGGAGATTCCATAGTCAGAGGAGCAGAGAGGTGAAGAGGACGGCAGTGTTGATAGGAGATTCCATATTCAGAGGAGCAGACAGGTGAAGAGGACGGCAGTGTTGATAGGAGATTCCATAGTCAGAGGAGCAGAGAGGTGAAGAGGACTGCATTGTTGATAAGAGATTTCCTAGTCAGAGGAGCAGAGAGGTGAAGAGGACGGCAGTGTTGATAAGAGATTTCCTAGTCAGAGGAGCAGAGAGGTGAAGAGGACGGCAGTGTTGATAGGAGATTCCATAGTCAGAGGAGCAGAGAGGTGAAGAGGACGGCAGTGTTGATAAGAGATTTCCTAGTCAGAGGAGCAGAGAGGTGAAGAGGACGGCAGTGTTGATAGGAGATTCCATAGTCAGAGGAGCAGAGAGGTTAAGAGGACGGCAGTGTTGATAGGAGATTCCATAGTCAGAGAAGCAGAGAGGTGAAGAGGACGGCTGTGTTGATAGGAGATTCCATAGTCAGAGGAGCAGGGAGGTGAAGAGGACGGCAGTGTTGATAGGAGATTCCATAGTCAGAGGAGCAGAGAGGTGAAGAGGACGGCAGTGTTGATAGGAGATTCCATAGTCAGAGAAGCAGAGAGGGGAAGAGGACGGCAGTGTTGATAGGAGATTTCCTAGACAGAGGAGCAGAGAGGTGAAGAGGACGGCAGTGTTGATAGGAGATTCCATAGTCAGAGGAGCAGAGAGGTGAAGAGGATGGTAGTGTTGATAGGAGATTTCCTAGTCAGAGGAGCAGAGAGGTGAAGAGGATGGCAGTGTTGATAGGAGATTCCATAGTCAGAGGAGCAGAGAGGTGAAGAGGACGGCAGTGTTGATAAGAGATTTCCTAGTCAGAGGAGCAGAGAGGTGAAGAGGACGGCAGTGTTGATAGGAGATTCCATAGTCAGAGGAGCAGAGAGGTGAAGAGGACGGCAGTGTTGATAGGAGATTCCATAGTCAGAGGAGCAGACAGGTGAAGAGGACGGCAGTGTTGATAGGAGATTCCATAGTCAGAGGAGCAGAGAGGTGAAGAGGACTGCAGTGTTGATAGGAGATTCCATAGTCAGAGGAGCAGACAGGTGAAGAGGACTGCAGTGTTGATAGGAGATTCCATAGTCAGAGGAGCAGAGAGGTGAAGAGGACTGCAGTGTTGACAGGAGATTTCCTAATCAGAGGAGCATAGAGGTGAAGAGGACAGCAGTGTTGATAGGAGATTCCATAGTCAGAGGAGCAGAGGGGTGAAGAGGACAGCAGTGTTGATAGGAGATTTCCTAGTCAGAGGAGCAGAGAGGGGAAGAGGACGGCAGTGTTGATAGGAGATTTCCTAGACAGAGGAGTAGAGAGGGGAAGAGGACGGCAGTGTTGATAGGAGATTTCCTAGGCAGAGGAGCAGAGAGGTGAAGAGGACGGCAGTGTTGATAGGAGATTCCATAGTCAGAGGAGCAGAGAGGTGAAGAGGACGGCAGTGTTGATAAGAGATTTCCTAGTCAGAGGAGCAGAGAGGTGAAGAGGACGGCAGTGTTGATAGGAGATTCCATAGTCAGAGGAGCAGAGAGGTGAAGAGGACGGCAGTGTTGATAGGAGATTCCATAGTCAGAGAAGCAGAGAGGTGAAGAGGACGGCAGTGTTGATAGGAGATTCCATAGTCAGAGGAGCAGAGAGGTGAAGAGGACGGCAGTGTTGATAGGAGATTCCATAGTCAGAGAAGCAGAGAGGTGAAGAGGACGGCAGTGTTGATAGGAGATTCCATAGTCAGGGGAGCAGAGAGGTGAAGAGGACGGCAGTGTTGATAGGAGATTCCATAGTCAGAGGAGCAGAGAGTTGAAGAGGACGGCAGTGTTGATAGGAGATTCCATAGTCAGAGAAGCAGAGAGGTGAAGAGGACGGCAGTGTTGATAGGAGATTCCATAGTCAGAGAAGCAGAGAGGTGAAGAAGACGGCAGTGTTGATAGGAGATTCCATAGTCAGAGGAGCAGAGAGTTGAAGAGGACGGCAGTGTTGATAGGAGATTCCATAGTCAGAGAAGCAGAGAGGTGAAGAGGACGGCAGTGTTGATAGGAGATTCCATAGTCAGAGAAGCAGAGAGGTGAAGAGGACGGCAGTGTTGATAGGAGATTCCATAGTCAGAGGAGCAGAGAGGTGAAGAGGACGGCAGTGTTGATAGGAGATTCCATAGTCAGAGAAGCAGAGAGGTGAAGAGGACGGCAGTGTTGATAGGAGATTCCATAGTCAGGGGAGCAGAGAGGTGAAGAGGACGGCAGTGTTGATAGGAGATTCCATAGTCAGAGGAGCAGAGAGTTGAAGAGGACGGCAGTGTTGATAGGAGATTCCATAGTCAGAGGAGCAGAGAGGTGAAGAGGATGGCAGTGTTGATAGGAGATTCCATAGTCAGAGGAGCAGAGAGGTGAAGAGGACGGCAGTGTTGATAAGAGATTTCCTAGTCAGAGGAGCAGAGAGGTGAAGAGGACGGCAGTGTTGATAGGAGATTCCATAGTCAGAGAAGCAGAGAGGTGAAGAGGACGGCAGTGTTGATAGGAGATTCCATAGTCAGAGGAGCAGAGAGGTGAAGAGGACGGCAGTGTTGATAGGAGATTCCATAGTCAGAGGAGCAGAGAGGTGAAGAGGACGGCAGTGTTGACAGGAGATTCCATAGTCAGAGGAGCAGAGAGGTGAAGAGGACTACAGTGTTGATAGGAGATTCCATAGTCAGAGGAGCAGAGAGGTGAAGAGGACGGCAGTGTTGATAGGAGATTCCATAGTCAGAGGAGCAGAGAGGTGAAGAGGACGGCAGTGTTGATAGGAGATTCGATAGTCAGAGGAGCAGAGAGGTGAAGAGGACAGCAGTGTTCATAGGAGATTCCATAGTCAGAGGAGCAGAGAGGTGAAGAGGACGGCAGTGTTGATAGGAGATTTCCTAATCAGAGGAGCAGAGAGGTGAAGAGGACAGCAGTGTTGATAGGAGATTCCATAGTCAGAGGAGCAGAGGGGTGAAGAGGTCAGCAGTGTTGAAAGGAGATTCCATAGTCAGAGGAGCAGAGAGGTGAAGAGGACGGCAGTGTTGATAGGAGATTTCCTAATCAGAGGAGCAGAGAGGTGAAGAGGACAGCAGTGTTGATAGGAGATTCCATAGTCAGAGGAGCAGAGGGGTGAAGAGGACGGCAGTGTTGATAGGAGATTCCATAGTCAGAGGAGCAGGGAGGTGAAGAGGACAGCAGTGTTGATAGGAGATTCCATAGTCAGAGGAGCAGAGGGGTGAAGAGGACTGCAGTGTTGATAGGAGATTCCATAGTCAGAGGAGCAGAGAGGTGAAGAGGACGGCAGTGTTGATAGGAGATTTCCTAGTCAGAGGAGCAGAGAGGGGAAGAGGACGGCAGTGTTGATAGGAGATTTCCTAGACAGAGGAGCAGAGAGGTGAAGAGGACGGCAGTGTTGATAGGAGATTTCCTAGACAGAGGAGCAGAGAGGGGAAGAGGATGGCAGTGTTGATAGGAGATTTCCTAGACAGAGGAGCAGAGAGGTGAAGAGGACGGCAGTGTTGATAGGAGATTCCATAGTCAGAGGAGCAGAGAGGTGAAGAGGACTGCAGTGTTGATAGGAGATTCCATAGTCAGAGGAGCAGAGAGGTGAAGAGGACTGCAGTGTTGATAGGAGATTCCATAGTCAGAGGAGCAGAGGGGTGAAGAAGACGGCAGTGTTGATAGGAGATTTCTTAATCAGAGGAGCAGAGAGGTGAAGAGGACGGCAGTGTTGATAGGAGATTTCTTAATCAGAGGAGCAGAGGGGTGAAGAGGACGGCAGTGTTGATAGGAGATTCCATAGTCAGAGGAGCAGAGAGGTGAAGAGGACGGCAGTGTTGATAAGAGATTTCCTAGTCAGAGGAGCAGAGAGGTGAAGAGTACGGCAGTGTTGATAGGAGATTCCATAGTCAGAGGAGCAGAGAGGTGAAGAGGACGGCAGTGTTGATAGGAGATTCCATATTCAGAGGAGCAGACAGGTGAAGAGGACGGCAGTGTTGATAGGAGATTCCATAGTCAGAGGAGCAGAGAGGTGAAGAGGACTGCATTGTTGATAAGAGATTTCCTAGTCAGAGGAGCAGAGAGGTGAAGAGGACGGCAGTGTTGATAAGAGATTTCCTAGTCAGAGGAGCAGAGAGGTGAAGAGGACGGCAGTGTTGATAGGAGATTCCATAGTCAGAGGAGCAGAGAGGTGAAGAGGACGGCAGTGTTGATAAGAGATTTCCTAGTCAGAGGAGCAGAGAGGTGAAGAGGACGGCAGTGTTGATAGGAGATTCCATAGTCAGAGGAGCAGAGAGGTGAAGAGGACGGCAGTGTTGATAGGAGATTCCATAGTCAGAGAAGCAGAGAGGTGAAGAGGACGGCAGTGTTGATAGGAGATTCCATAGTCAGAGGAGCAGAGAGGTGAAGAGGACGGCAGTGTTGATAGGAGATTCCATAGTCAGAGGAGCAGAGAGGTGAAGAGGACGGCAGTGTTGATAGGAGATTCCATAGCCAGAGGAGCAGAGAGGTGAAGAGGACGGCAGTGTTGATAGGAGATTCCATAGTCAGAGGAGCAGACAGGTGAAGAGGACGGCAGTGTTGATAGGAGATTCCATAGTCAGAGGAGCAGAGAGGTGAAGAGGACTGCAGTGTTGATAGGAGATTCCATAGTCAGAGGAGCAGACAGGTGAAGAGGACTGCAGTGTTGATAGGAGATTCCATAGTCAGAGGAGCAGAGAGGTGAAGAGGACTGCAGTGTTGATAGGAGATTTCCTAATCAGAGGAGCATAGAGGTGAAGAGGACAGCAGTGTTGATAGGAGATTTCCTAGTCAGAGGAGCAGAGAGGGGAAGAGGACGGCAGTGTTGATAGGTGATTTCCTAGACAGAGGAGTAGAGAGGGGAAGAGGACGGCAGTGTTGATAGGAGATTTCCTAGGCAGAGGAGCAGAGAGGTGAAGAGGACGGCAGTGTTGATAGGAGATTCCATAGTCAGAGGAGCAGAGAGGTGAAGAGGATGGCAGTGTTGATAGGAGATTTCCTAGTCAGAGGAGCAGAGAGGTGAAGAGGATGGCAGTGTTGAATGGAGATTCCATAGTCAGAGGAGAAGAGAGGTGAAGAGGATGGCAGTGTTGATAAGAGATTTCCTAGTCAGAGGAGCAGAGAGGTGAAGAGGACGGCAGTGTTGATAGGAGATTTCCTAATCAGAGGAGCAGAGTGGTGAAGAGGACAGCAGTGTTGATAGGAGATTCCATAGTCAGAGGAGCAGAGAGGTGAAGAGGACGGCAGTGTTGATAGGAGATTCCATAGTCAGAGGAGCAGAGTGGTGAAGAGGACGGCAGTGTTGATAGGAGATTCCATAGTCAGAGGAGCAGAGAGGTGAAGAGGATGGCAGTGTTGATAGGAGATTTCCTAATCAGAGGAGCAGAGAGGTGAAGAGGACAGCAGTGTTGATAGGAGATTCCATAGTCAGAGGAGCAGAGGGGTGAAGAGGACGGCAGTGTTGATAGGAGATTCCATAGTCAGAGGAGCAGGGAGGTGAAGAGGACAGCAGTGTTGATAGGAGATTCCATAGTCAGAGGAGCAGAGGGGTGAAGAGGACTGCAGTGTTGATAGGAGATTCCATAGTCAGAGGAGCAGAGAGGTGAAGAGGACGGCAGTGTTGATAGGAGATTTCCTAGACAGAGGAGCAGAGAGGTGAAGAGGACGGCAGTGTTGATAGGAGATTTCCTAGACAGAGGAGCAGAGAGGGGAAGAGGATGGCAGTGTTGATAGGAGATTTCCTAGACAGAGGAGCAGAGAGGTGAAGAGGACGGCAGTGTTGATAGGAGATTCCATAGTCAGAGGAGCAGAGAGGTGAAGAGGACTGCAGTGTTGATAGGAGATTCCATAGTCAGAGGAGCAGAGAGGTGAAGAGGACTGCAGTGTTGATAGGAGATTCCATAGTCAGAGGAGCAGAGGGGTGAAGAAGACGGCAGTGTTGATAGGAGATTTCTTAATCAGAGGAGCAGAGAGGTGAAGAGGACGGCAGTGTTGATAGGAGATTTCTTAATCAGAGGAGCAGAGGGGTGAAGAGGACGGCAGTGTTGATAGGAGATTCCATAGTCAGAGGAGCAGAGAGGTGAAGAGGACGGCAGTGTTGATAAGAGATTTCCTAGTCAGAGGAGCAGAGAGGTGAAGAGGACGGCAGTGTTGATAGGAGATTCCATAGTCAGAGGAGCAGAGAGGTGAAGAGGACGGCAGTGTTGATAGGAGATTCCATATTCAGAGGAGCAGACAGGTGAAGAGGACGGCAGTGTTGATAGGAGATTCCATAGTCAGAGGAGCAGAGAGGTGAAGAGGACTGCATTGTTGATAAGAGATTTCCTAGTCAGAGGAGCAGAGAGGTGAAGAGGACGGCAGTGTTGATAAGAGATTTCCTAGTCAGAGGAGCAGAGAGGTGAAGAGGACGGCAGTGTTGATAGGAGATTCCATAGTCAGAGGAGCAGAGAGGTGAAGAGGACGGCAGTGTTGATAAGAGATTTCCTAGTCAGAGGAGCAGAGAGGTGAAGAGGACGGCAGTGTTGATAGGAGATTCCATAGTCAGAGGAGCAGAGAGGTTAAGAGGACGGCAGTGTTGATAGGAGATTCCATAGTCAGAGAAGCAGAGAGGTGAAGAGGACGGCAGTGTTGATAGGAGATTCCATAGTCAGAGGAGCAGGGAGGTGAAGAGGACGGCAGTGTTGATAGGAGATTCCATAGTCAGAGGAGCAGAGAGGTGAAGAGGACGGCAGTGTTGATAGGAGATTCCATAGTCAGAGAAGCAGAGAGGGGAAGAGGACGGCAGTGTTGATAGGAGATTTCCTAGACAGAGGAGCAGAGAGGTGAAGAGGACGGCAGTGTTGATAGGAGATTCCATAGTCAGAGGAGCAGAGAGGTGAAGAGGATGGTAGTGTTGATAGGAGATTTCCTAGTCAGAGGAGCAGAGAGGTGAAGAGGATGGCAGTGTTGATAGGAGATTCCATAGTCAGAGGAGCAGAGAGGTGAAGAGGACGGCAGTGTTGATAAGAGATTTCCTAGTCAGAGGAGCAGAGAGGTGAAGAGGACGGCAGTGTTGATAGGAGATTCCATAGTCAGAGGAGCAGAGAGGTGAAGAGGACGGCAGTGTTGATAGGAGATTCCATAGTCAGAGGAGCAGACAGGTGAAGAGGACGGCAGTGTTGATAGGAGATTCCATAGTCAGAGGAGCAGAGAGGTGAAGAGGACTGCAGTGTTGATAGGAGATTCCATAGTCAGAGGAGCAGACAGGTGAAGAGGACTGCAGTGTTGATAGGAGATTCCATAGTCAGAGGAGCAGAGAGGTGAAGAGGACTGCAGTGTTGACAGGAGATTTCCTAATCAGAGGAGCATAGAGGTGAAGAGGACAGCAGTGTTGATAGGAGATTCCATAGTCAGAGGAGCAGAGGGGTGAAGAGGACAGCAGTGTTGATAGGAGATTTCCTAGTCAGAGGAGCAGAGAGGGGAAGAGGACGGCAGTGTTGATAGGAGATTTCCTAGACAGAGGAGTAGAGAGGGGAAGAGGACGGCAGTGTTGATAGGAGATTTCCTAGGCAGAGGAGCAGAGAGGTGAAGAGGACGGCAGTGTTGATAGGAGATTCCATAGTCAGAGGAGCAGAGAGGTGAAGAGGACGGCAGTGTTGATAAGAGATTTCCTAGTCAGAGGAGCAGAGAGGTGAAGAGGACGGCAGTGTTGATAGGAGATTCCATAGTCAGAGGAGCAGAGAGGTGAAGAGTACGGCAGTGTTGATAGGAGATTCCATAGTCAGAGAAGCAGAGAGGTGAAGAGGACGGCAGTGTTGATAGGAGATTCCATAGTCAGAGGAGCAGAGAGGTGAAGAGGACGGCAGTGTTGATAGGAGATTCCATAGTCAGAGAAGCAGAGAGGTGAAGAGGACGGCAGTGTTGATAGGAGATTCCATAGTCAGGGGAGCAGAGAGGTGAAGAGGACGGCAGTGTTGATAGGAGATTCCATAGTCAGAGGAGCAGAGAGTTGAAGAGGACGGCAGTGTTGATAGGAGATTCCATAGTCAGAGAAGCAGAGAGGTGAAGAGGACGGCAGTGTTGATAGGAGATTCCATAGTCAGAGAAGCAGAGAGGTGAAGAAGACGGCAGTGTTGATAGGAGATTCCATAGTCAGAGGAGCAGAGAGTTGAAGAGGACGGCAGTGTTGATAGGAGATTCCATAGTCAGAGAAGCAGAGAGGTGAAGAGGACGGCAGTGTTGATAGGAGATTCCATAGTCAGAGAAGCAGAGAGGTGAAGAGGACGGCAGTGTTGATAGGAGATTCCATAGTCAGAGGAGCAGAGAGGTGAAGAGGACGGCAGTGTTGATAGGAGATTCCATAGTCAGAGAAGCAGAGAGGTGAAGAGGACGGCAGTGTTGATAGGAGATTCCATAGTCAGAGGAGCAGAGAGGTGAAGAGGACGGCAGTGTTGATAGGAGATTCCATATTCAGAGGAGCAGACAGGTGAAGAGGACGGCAGTGTTGATAGGAGATTCCATAGTCAGAGGAGCAGAGAGGTGAAGAGGACTGCATTGTTGATAAGAGATTTCCTAGTCAGAGGAGCAGAGAGGTGAAGAGGACGGCAGTGTTGATAAGAGATTTCCTAGTCAGAGGAGCAGAGAGGTGAAGAGGACGGCAGTGTTGATAGGAGATTCCATAGTCAGAGGAGCAGAGAGGTGAAGAGGACGGCAGTGTTGATAAGAGATTTCCTAGTCAGAGGAGCAGAGAGGTGAAGAGGACGGCAGTGTTGATAGGAGATTCCATAGTCAGAGGAGCAGAGAGGTTAAGAGGACGGCAGTGTTGATAGGAGATTCCATAGTCAGAGAAGCAGAGAGGTGAAGAGGACGGCTGTGTTGATAGGAGATTCCATAGTCAGAGGAGCAGGGAGGTGAAGAGGACGGCAGTGTTGATAGGAGATTCCATAGTCAGAGGAGCAGAGAGGTGAAGAGGACGGCAGTGTTGATAGGAGATTCCATAGTCAGAGAAGCAGAGAGGGGAAGAGGACGGCAGTGTTGATAGGAGATTTCCTAGACAGAGGAGCAGAGAGGTGAAGAGGACGGCAGTGTTGATAGGAGATTCCATAGTCAGAGGAGCAGAGAGGTGAAGAGGATGGTAGTGTTGATAGGAGATTTCCTAGTCAGAGGAGCAGAGAGGTGAAGAGGATGGCAGTGTTGATAGGAGATTCCATAGTCAGAGGAGCAGAGAGGTGAAGAGGACGGCAGTGTTGATAAGAGATTTCCTAGTCAGAGGAGCAGAGAGGTGAAGAGGACGGCAGTGTTGATAGGAGATTCCATAGTCAGAGGAGCAGAGAGGTGAAGAGGACGGCAGTGTTGATAGGAGATTCCATAGTCAGAGGAGCAGACAGGTGAAGAGGACGGCAGTGTTGATAGGAGATTCCATAGTCAGAGGAGCAGAGAGGTGAAGAGGACTGCAGTGTTGATAGGAGATTCCATAGTCAGAGGAGCAGACAGGTGAAGAGGACTGCAGTGTTGATAGGAGATTCCATAGTCAGAGGAGCAGAGAGGTGAAGAGGACTGCAGTGTTGACAGGAGATTTCCTAATCAGAGGAGCATAGAGGTGAAGAGGACAGCAGTGTTGATAGGAGATTCCATAGTCAGAGGAGCAGAGGGGTGAAGAGGACAGCAGTGTTGATAGGAGATTTCCTAGTCAGAGGAGCAGAGAGGGGAAGAGGACGGCAGTGTTGATAGGAGATTTCCTAGACAGAGGAGTAGAGAGGGGAAGAGGACGGCAGTGTTGATAGGAGATTTCCTAGGCAGAGGAGCAGAGAGGTGAAGAGGACGGCAGTGTTGATAGGAGATTCCATAGTCAGAGGAGCAGAGAGGTGAAGAGGACGGCAGTGTTGATAAGAGATTTCCTAGTCAGAGGAGCAGAGAGGTGAAGAGGACGGCAGTGTTGATAGGAGATTCCATAGTCAGAGGAGCAGAGAGGTGAAGAGGACGGCAGTGTTGATAGGAGATTCCATAGTCAGAGAAGCAGAGAGGTGAAGAGGACGGCAGTGTTGATAGGAGATTCCATAGTCAGAGGAGCAGAGAGGTGAAGAGGACGGCAGTGTTGATAGGAGATTCCATAGTCAGAGAAGCAGAGAGGTGAAGAGGACGGCAGTGTTGATAGGAGATTCCATAGTCAGGGGAGCAGAGAGGTGAAGAGGACGGCAGTGTTGATAGGAGATTCCATAGTCAGAGGAGCAGAGAGTTGAAGAGGACGGCAGTGTTGATAGGAGATTCCATAGTCAGAGAAGCAGAGAGGTGAAGAGGACGGCAGTGTTGATAGGAGATTCCATAGTCAGAGAAGCAGAGAGGTGAAGAAGACGGCAGTGTTGATAGGAGATTCCATAGTCAGAGGAGCAGAGAGTTGAAGAGGACGGCAGTGTTGATAGGAGATTCCATAGTCAGAGAAGCAGAGAGGTGAAGAGGACGGCAGTGTTGATAGGAGATTCCATAGTCAGAGAAGCAGAGAGGTGAAGAGGACGGCAGTGTTGATAGGAGATTCCATAGTCAGAGGAGCAGAGAGGTGAAGAGGACGGCAGTGTTGATAGGAGATTCCATAGTCAGAGAAGCAGAGAGGTGAAGAGGACGGCAGTGTTGATAGGAGATTCCATAGTCAGGGGAGCAGAGAGGTGAAGAGGACGGCAGTGTTGATAGGAGATTCCATAGTCAGAGGAGCAGAGAGTTGAAGAGGACGGCAGTGTTGATAGGAGATTCCATAGTCAGAGGAGCAGAGAGGTGAAGAGGATGGCAGTGTTGATAGGAGATTCCATAGTCAGAGGAGCAGAGAGGTGAAGAGGACGGCAGTGTTGATAAGAGATTTCCTAGTCAGAGGAGCAGAGAGGTGAAGAGGACGGCAGTGTTGATAGGAGATTCCATAGTCAGAGAAGCAGAGAGGTGAAGAGGACGGCAGTGTTGATAGGAGATTCCATAGTCAGAGGAGCAGAGAGGTGAAGAGGACGGCAGTGTTGATAGGAGATTCCATAGTCAGAGGAGCAGAGAGGTGAAGAGGACGGCAGTGTTGACAGGAGATTCCATAGTCAGAGGAGCAGAGAGGTGAAGAGGACTACAGTGTTGATAGGAGATTCCATAGTCAGAGGAGCAGAGAGGTGAAGAGGACGGCAGTGTTGATAGGAGATTCCATAGTCAGAGGAGCAGAGAGGTGAAGAGGACGGCAGTGTTGATAGGAGATTCGATAGTCAGAGGAGCAGAGAGGTGAAGAGGACAGCAGTGTTCATAGGAGATTCCATAGTCAGAGGAGCAGAGAGGTGAAGAGGACGGCAGTGTTGATAGGAGATTTCCTAATCAGAGGAGCAGAGAGGTGAAGAGGACAGCAGTGTTGATAGGAGATTCCATAGTCAGAGGAGCAGAGGGGTGAAGAGGTCAGCAGTGTTGAAAGGAGATTCCATAGTCAGAGGAGCAGAGAGGTGAAGAGGACGGCAGTGTTGATAGGAGATTTCCTAATCAGAGGAGCAGAGAGGTGAAGAGGACAGCAGTGTTGATAGGAGATTCCATAGTCAGAGGAGCAGAGGGGTGAAGAGGACGGCAGTGTTGATAGGAGATTCCATAGTCAGAGGAGCAGGGAGGTGAAGAGGACAGCAGTGTTGATAGGAGATTCCATAGTCAGAGGAGCAGAGGGGTGAAGAGGACTGCAGTGTTGATAGGAGATTCCATAGTCAGAGGAGCAGAGAGGTGAAGAGGACGGCAGTGTTGATAGGAGATTTCCTAGTCAGAGGAGCAGAGAGGGGAAGAGGACGGCAGTGTTGATAGGAGATTTCCTAGACAGAGGAGCAGAGAGGTGAAGAGGACGGCAGTGTTGATAGGAGATTTCCTAGACAGAGGAGCAGAGAGGGGAAGAGGATGGCAGTGTTGATAGGAGATTTCCTAGACAGAGGAGCAGAGAGGTGAAGAGGACGGCAGTGTTGATAGGAGATTCCATAGTCAGAGGAGCAGAGAGGTGAAGAGGACTGCAGTGTTGATAGGAGATTCCATAGTCAGAGGAGCAGAGAGGTGAAGAGGACTGCAGTGTTGATAGGAGATTCCATAGTCAGAGGAGCAGAGGGGTGAAGAAGACGGCAGTGTTGATAGGAGATTTCTTAATCAGAGGAGCAGAGAGGTGAAGAGGACGGCAGTGTTGATAGGAGATTTCTTAATCAGAGGAGCAGAGGGGTGAAGAGGACGGCAGTGTTGATAGGAGATTCCATAGTCAGAGGAGCAGAGAGGTGAAGAGGACGGCAGTGTTGATAAGAGATTTCCTAGTCAGAGGAGCAGAGAGGTGAAGAGTACGGCAGTGTTGATAGGAGATTCCATAGTCAGAGGAGCAGAGAGGTGAAGAGGACGGCAGTGTTGATAGGAGATTCCATATTCAGAGGAGCAGACAGGTGAAGAGGACGGCAGTGTTGATAGGAGATTCCATAGTCAGAGGAGCAGAGAGGTGAAGAGGACTGCATTGTTGATAAGAGATTTCCTAGTCAGAGGAGCAGAGAGGTGAAGAGGACGGCAGTGTTGATAAGAGATTTCCTAGTCAGAGGAGCAGAGAGGTGAAGAGGACGGCAGTGTTGATAGGAGATTCCATAGTCAGAGGAGCAGAGAGGTGAAGAGGACGGCAGTGTTGATAAGAGATTTCCTAGTCAGAGGAGCAGAGAGGTGAAGAGGACGGCAGTGTTGATAGGAGATTCCATAGTCAGAGGAGCAGAGAGGTGAAGAGGACGGCAGTGTTGATAGGAGATTCCATAGTCAGAGAAGCAGAGAGGTGAAGAGGACGGCAGTGTTGATAGGAGATTCCATAGTCAGAGGAGCAGAGAGGTGAAGAGGACGGCAGTGTTGATAGGAGATTCCATAGTCAGAGGAGCAGAGAGGTGAAGAGGACGGCAGTGTTGATAGGAGATTCCATAGCCAGAGGAGCAGAGAGGTGAAGAGGACGGCAGTGTTGATAGGAGATTCCATAGTCAGAGGAGCAGACAGGTGAAGAGGACGGCAGTGTTGATAGGAGATTCCATAGTCAGAGGAGCAGAGAGGTGAAGAGGACTGCAGTGTTGATAGGAGATTCCATAGTCAGAGGAGCAGACAGGTGAAGAGGACTGCAGTGTTGATAGGAGATTCCATAGTCAGAGGAGCAGAGAGGTGAAGAGGACTGCAGTGTTGATAGGAGATTTCCTAATCAGAGGAGCATAGAGGTGAAGAGGACAGCAGTGTTGATAGGAGATTTCCTAGTCAGAGGAGCAGAGAGGGGAAGAGGACGGCAGTGTTGATAGGTGATTTCCTAGACAGAGGAGTAGAGAGGGGAAGAGGACGGCAGTGTTGATAGGAGATTTCCTAGGCAGAGGAGCAGAGAGGTGAAGAGGACGGCAGTGTTGATAGGAGATTCCATAGTCAGAGGAGCAGAGAGGTGAAGAGGATGGCAGTGTTGATAGGAGATTTCCTAGTCAGAGGAGCAGAGAGGTGAAGAGGATGGCAGTGTTGATAGGAGATTCCATAGTCAGAGGAGAAGAGAGGTGAAGAGGATGGCAGTGTTGATAAGAGATTTCCTAGTCAGAGGAGCAGAGAGGTGAAGAGGACGGCAGTGTTGATAGGAGATTTCCTAATCAGAGGAGCAGAGTGGTGAAGAGGACAGCAGTGTTGATAGGAGATTCCATAGTCAGAGGAGCAGAGAGGTGAAGAGGACGGCAGTGTTGATAGGAGATTCCATAGTCAGAGGAGCAGAGTGGTGAAGAGGACGGCAGTGTTGATAGGAGATTCCATAGTCAGAGGAGCAGAGAGGTGAAGAGGATGGCAGTGTTGATAGGAGATTTCCTAATCAGAGGAGCAGAGAGGTGAAGAGGACAGCAGTGTTGATAGGAGATTCCATAGTCAGAGGAGCAGAGGGGTGAAGAGGACGGCAGTGTTGATAGGAGATTCCATAGTCAGAGGAGCAGGGAGGTGAAGAGGACAGCAGTGTTGATAGGAGATTCCATAGTCAGAGGAGCAGAGGGGTGAAGAGGACTGCAGTGTTGATAGGAGATTCCATAGTCAGAGGAGCAGAGAGGTGAAGTGGACGGCAGTGTTGATAGGAGATTTCCTAGTCAGAGGAGCAGAGAGGGGAAGAGGACGGCAGTGTTGATAGGAGATTTCCTAGACAGAGGAGCAGAGAGGTGAAGAGGACGGCAGTGTTGATAGGAGATTCCATAGTCAGAGGAGCAGAGAGGTGAAGAGGACGGCAGTGTTGATAGGAGATTCCATAGTCAGAGGAGCAGAGTGGTGAAGAGGACGGCAGTGTTGATAGGAGATTCCATAGTCAGAGGAGCAGAGAGGTGAAGAGGATGGCAGTGTTGATAGGAGATTTCCTAATCAGAGGAGCAGAGAGGTGAAGAGGACAGCAGTGTTGATAGGAGATTCCATAGTCAGAGGAGCAGAGGGGTGAAGAGGACGGCAGTGTTGATAGGAGATTCCATAGTCAGAGGAGCAGGGAGGTGAAGAGGACAGCAGTGTTGATAGGAGATTCCATAGTCAGAGGAGCAGAGGGGTGAAGAGGACTGCAGTGTTGATAGGAGATTCCATAGTCAGAGGAGCAGAGAGGTGAAGTGGACGGCAGTGTTGATAGGAGATTTCCTAGTCAGAGGAGAAGAGAGGGGAAGAGGACGGCAGTGTTGATAGGAGATTTCCTAGACAGAGGAGCAGAGAGGTGAAGAGGACGGCAGTGTTGATAGGAGATTTCCTAGACAGAGGAGCAGAGAGGGGAAGAGAATGGCAGTGTTGATAGGAGATTTCCTCGACAGAGGAGCAGAGAGGTGAAGAGGACGGCAGTGTTGATAGGAGATTCCATAGTCAGAGGAGCAGAGAGGTGAAGAGGACTGCAGTGTTGATAGGAGATTCCATAGTCAGAGGAGCAGACAGGTGAAGAGGACTGCAGTGTTGATAGGAGATTCCATAGTCAGAGGAGCAGAGAGGTGAAGAGGACTGCAGTGTTGATAGGAGATTCCATATTCAGAGGAGCAGAGGGGTGAAGAGGACAGCAGTGTTGATAGGAGATTCCATAGTCAGAGGAGCAGAGGGGTGAAGAGGACAGCAGTGTTGATAGGAGATTTCCTAGTCAGAGGAGCAGAGAGGGGAAGAGGACGGCAGTGTTGATAGGAGATTTCCTAGACAGAGGAGCAGAGAGGGGAAGAGGACGGCAGTGTTGATAGGAGATTTCCTAGACAGAGGAGCAGAGAGGTGAAGAGGACGGCAGTGTTGATAGGAGATTCCATAGTCAGAGGAGCAGAGAGGTGAAGAGGATGGCAGTGTTGATAGGAGATTTCCTAGTCAGAGGAGCAGAGAGGTGAAGAGGATGGCATTGTTGATAGGAGATTCCATAGTCTGAGGAGCAGAGAGGTGAAGAGGATGGCAGTGTTGATAAGAGATTTCCTAATCAGAGGAGCAGAGTGGTGAAGAGGACAGCAGTGTTGATAGGAGATTCCATAGTCAGAGGAGCAGAGAGGAGAAGAGGACGGCAGTGTTGATAGGAGATTCCATAGTCAGAGGAGCAGAGAGGTGAAGAGGACGGCAGTGTTGACAGGAGATTTCCTAGACAGAGGAGTAGAGAGGGGAAGAGGACGGCAGTGTTGATAGGAGATTTCCTAGGCAGAGGAGCAGAGAGGTGAAGAGGACGGCAGTGTTGATAGGAGATTCCATAGTCAGAGGAGCAGAGAGGTGAAGAGGATGGCAGTGTTGATAGGAGATTTCCTAGTCAGAGGAGCAGAGAGGTGAAGAGGATGGCAGTGTTGATAGGAGATTCCATAGTCAGAGGAGCAGAGAGGTGAAGAGGATGGCAGTGTTGATAAGAGATTTCCTGGTCAGAGGAGCAGAGAGGTGAAGAGGACGGCAGTGTTGATAGGAGATTTCCTAATCAGAGGAGCAGAGTGGTGAAGAGGACAGCAGTGTTGATAGGAGATTCCATAGTCAGAGGAGCAGAGAGGTGAAGAGGACGGCAGTGTTGATAGGAGATTCCATAGTCAGAGGAGCAGAGTGGTGAAGAGGACGGCAGTGTTGATAGGAGATTCCATAGTCAGAGGAGCAGAGAGGTGAAGAGGATGGCAGTGTTGATAGGAGATTTCCTAATCAGAGGAGCAGAGAGGTGAAGAGGACAGCAGTGTTGATAGGAGATTCCATAGTCAGAGGAGCAGAGGGGTGAAGAGGACGGCAGTGTTGATAGGAGATTCCATAGTCAGAGGAGCAGGGAGGTGAAGAGGACAGCAGTGTTGATAGGAGATTCCATAGTCAGAGGAGCAGGGAGCTGAAGAGGACAGCAGTGTTGATAGGAGATTCCATAGTCAGAGGAGCAGAGGGGTGAAGAGGACTGCAGTGTTGATAGGAGATTCCATAGTCAGAGGAGCAGAGAGGTGAAGAGGACGGCAGTGTTGATAGGAGATTTCCTAGTCAGAGGAGCAGAGAGGTGAAGAGGACGGCAGTGTTGATAGGAGATTTCCTAGACAGAGGAGCAGAGAGGGGAAGAGGATGGCAGTGTTGATAGGAGATTTCCTAGACAGAGGAGCAGAGAGGTGAAGAGGACGGCAGTGTTGATAGGAGATTCCATAGTCAGAGGAGCAGAGAGGTGAAGAGGACTGCAGTGTTGATAGGAGATTCCATAGTCAGAGGAGCAGAGAGGTGAAGAGGACAGCAGTGTTGATAGGAGATTCCATAGTCAGAGGAGCAGAGGGGTGAAGAAGACGGCAGTGTTGATAGGAGATTTCTTAATCAGAGGAGCAGAGAGGTGAAGAGGACGGCAGTGTTGATAGGAGATTTCTTAATCAGAGGAGCAGAGGGGTGAAGAGGACGGCAGTGTTGATAGGAGATTCCATAGTCAGAGGAGCAGAGAGGTGAAGAGGACGGCAGTGTTGATAAGAGATTTCCTATTCAGAGGAGCAGAGAGGTGAAGAGGACGGCAGTGTTGATAGGAGATTCCATAGTCAGAGGAGCAGAGAGGTGAAGAGGACGGCAGTGTTGATAGGAGATTCCATATTCAGAGGAGCAGACAGGTGAAGAGGACGGCAGTGTTGATAGGAGATTCCATAGTCAGAGGAGCAGAGAGGTGAAGAGGACTGCATTGTTGATAAGAGATTTCCTAGTCAGAGGAGCAGAGAGGTGAAGAGGACGGCAGTGTTGATAAGAGATTTCCTAGTCAGAGGAGCAGAGAGGTGAAGAGGACGGCAGTGTTGATAGGAGATTCCATAGTCAGAGGAGCAGAGAGGTGAAGAGGACGGCAGTGTTGATAAGAGATTTCCTAGTCAGAGGAGCAGAGAGGTGAAGAGGACGGCAGTGTTGATAGGAGATTCCATAGTCAGAGAAGCAGAGAGGTGAAGAGGACGGCAGTGTTGATAGGAGATTCCATAGTCAGAGGAGCAGAGAGGTGAAGAGGACGGCAGTGTTGATAGGAGATTCCATAGTCAGAGGAGCAGAGAGGTGAAGAGGACGGCAGTGTTGATAGGAGATTCCATAGCCAGAGGAGCAGAGAGGTGAAGAGGACGGCAGTGTTGATAGGAGATTCCATAGTCAGAGGAGCAGACAGGTGAAGAGGACGGCAGTGTTGATAGGAGATTCCATAGTCAGAGGAGCAGAGAGGTGAAGAGGACTGCAGTGTTGATAGGAGATTCCATAGTCAGAGGAGCAGACAGGTGAAGAGGACTGCAGTGTTGATAGGAGATTCCATAGTCAGAGGAGCAGAGAGGTGAAGAGGACTGCAGTGTTGATAGGAGATTTCCTAATCAGAGGAGCATAGAGGTGAAGAGGACAGCAGTGTTGATAGGAGATTCCATAGTCAGAGGAGCAGAGGGGTGAAGAGGACAGCAGTGTTGATAGGAGATTTCCTAGTCAGAGGAGCAGAGAGGGGAAGAGGACGGCAGTGTTGATAGGTGATTTCCTAGACAGAGGTGTAGAGAGGGGAAGAGGACGCAGTGTTGATAGGAGATTTCCTAGGCAGAGGAGCAGAGAGGTGAAGAGGACGGCAGTGTTGATAGGAGATTCCATAGTCAGAGGAGCAGAGAGGTGAAGAGGATGGCAGTGTTGATAGGAGATTTCCTAGTCAGAGGAGCAGAGAGGTGAAGAGGATGGCAGTGTTGATAGGAGATTCCATAGCCAGAGGAGCAGAGAGGTGAAGAGGACGGCAGTGTTGATAGGAGATTCCATAGTCAGAGGAGCAGACAGGTGAAGAGGACGGCAGTGTTGATAGGAGATTCCATAGTCAGAGGAGCAGAGAGGTGAAGAGGACTGCAGTGTTGATAGGAGATTCCATAGTCAGAGGAGCAGACAGGTGAAGAGGACTGCAGTGTTGATAGGAGATTCCATAGTCAGAGGAGCAGAGAGGTGAAGAGGACTGCAGTGTTGATAGGAGATTTCCTAATCAGAGGAGCATAGAGGTGAAGAGGACAGCAGTGTTGATAGGAGATTCCATAGTCAGAGGAGCAGAGGGGTGAAGAGGACAGCAGTGTTGATAGGAGATTTCCTAGTCAGAGGAGCAGAGAGGGGAAGAGGACGGCAGTGTTGATAGGTGATTTCCTAGACAGAGGTGTAGAGAGGGGAAGAGGACGCAGTGTTGATAGGAGATTTCCTAGGCAGAGGAGCAGAGAGGTGAAGAGGACGGCAGTGTTGATAGGAGATTCCATAGTCAGAGGAGCAGAGAGGTGAAGAGGATGGCAGTGTTGATAGGAGATTTCCTAGTCAGAGGAGCAGAGAGGTGAAGAGGATGGCAGTGTTGATAGGAGATTCCATAGTCAGAGGAGCAGAGAGGTGAAGAGGATGGCAGTGTTGATAAGAGATTTCCTAGTCAGAGGAGCAGAGAGGTGAAGAGGACGGCAGTGTTGATAGGAGATTTCCTAATCAGAGGAGCAGAGTGGTGAAGAGGACAGCAGTGTTGATAGGAGATTCCATAGTCAGAGGAGCAGAGAGGTGAAGAGGACGGCAGTGTTGATAGAAGATTCCATAGTCAGAGGAGCAGAGTGGTGAAGAGGACGGCAGTGTTGATAGGAGATTCCATAGTCAGAGGAGCAGAGAGGTGAAGAGGATGGCAGTGTTGATAGGAGATTTCCTAATCAGAGGAGCAGAGAGGTGAAGAGGACAGCAGTGATGATAGGAGATTCCATAGTCAGAGGAGCAGAGGGGTGAAGAGGACGGCAGTGTTGATAGGAGATTCCATAGTCAGAGGAGCAGGGAGGTGAAGAGGACAGCAGTGTTGATAGGAGATTCCATAGTCAGAGGAGCAGAGAGGTGAAGAGGACTGCAGTGTTGATAGGAGATTCCATAGTCAGAGGAGCAGAGAGGTGAAGTGGACGGCAGTGTTGATAGGAGATTTCCTAGTCAGAGGAGCAGAGAGGGGAAGAGGACGGCAGTGTTGATAGGAGATTTCCTAGACAGAGGAGCAGAGAGGTGAAGACGACGGCAGTGTTGATAGGAGATTTCCTAGACAGAGGAGCAGAGAGGGGAAGAGGATGGCAGTGTTGATAGGAGATTTCCTAGACAGAGGAGCAGAGAGGTGAAGAGGACGGCAGTGTTGATAGGAGATTCCATAGTCAGAGGAGCAGAGAGGTGAAGAGGACTGCAGTTTTGATAGGAGATTCCATAGTCAGAGGAGCAGACAGGTGAAGAGGACTGCAGTGTTGATAGGAGATTCCATAGTCAGAGGAGCAGAGAGGTGAAGAGGACTGCAGTGTTGTTAGGAGATTCCATATTCAGAGGAGCAGAGGGGTGAAGAGGACAGCAGTGTTGATAGGAGATTCCATAGTCAGAGGAGCAGAGGGGTGAAGAGGACAGCAGTGTTGATAGGAGATTTCCTAGTCAGAGGAGCAGAGAGGGGAAGAGGACGGCAGTGTTGATAGGAGATTTCCTAGACAGAGGAGCAGAGAGGGGAAGAGGACGGCAGTGTTGATAGGAGATTTCCTAGACAGAGGAGCAGAGAGGTGAAGAGGACGGCAGTGTTGATAGGAGATTCCATAGTCAGAGGAGCAGAGAGGTGAAGAGGATGGCAGTGTTGATAGGAGATTTCCTAGTCAGAGGAGCAGAGAGGTGAAGAGGATGGCATTGTTGATAGGAGATTCCATAGTCTGAGGAGCAGAGAGGTGAAGAGGATGGCAGTGTTGATAAGAGATTTCCTAGTCAGAGGAGCAGAGAGGTGAAGAGGACGGCAGTGTTGATAGGAGATTTCCTAATCAGAGGAGCAGAGTGGTGAAGAGGACAGCAGTATTGATAGGAGATTCCATAGTCAGAGGAGCAGAGAGGAGAAGAGGACGGCAGTGTTGATAGGAGATTCCATAGTCAGAGGAGCAGAGAGGTGAAGAGGACGGCAGTGTTGACAGGAGATTTCCTAGACAGAGGAGTAGAGAGGGGAAGAGGACGGCAGTGTTGATAGGAGATTTCCTAGGCAGAGGAGCAGAGAGGTGAAGAGGACGGCAGTGTTGATAGGAGATTCCATAGTCAGAGGAGCAGAGAGGTGAAGAGGATGGCAGTGTTGATAGGAGATTTCCTAGTCAGAGGAGCAGAGAGGTGAAGAGGATGGCAGTGTTGATAGGAGATTCCATAGTCAGAGGAGCAGAGAGGTGAAGAGGATGGCAGTGTTGATAAGAGATTTCCTAGTCAGAGGAGCAGAGAGGTGAAGAGGACGGCAGTGTTGATAGGAGATTTCCTAATCAGAGGAGCAGAGTGGTGAAGAGGACAGCAGTGTTGATAGGAGATTCCATAGTCAGAGGAGCAGAGAGGTGAAGAGGACGGCAGTGTTGATAGGAGATTCCATAGTCAGAGGAGCAGAGTGGTGAAGAGGACGGCAGTGTTGATAGGAGATTCCATAGTCAGAGGAGCAGAGAGGTGAAGAGGATGGCAGTGTTGATAGGAGATTTCCTAATCAGAGGAGCAGAGAGGTGAAGAGGACAGCAGTGTTGATAGGAGATTCCATAGTGAGAGGAGCAGAGGGGTGAAGAGGACGGCAGTGTTGATAGGAGATTCCATATTCAGAGGAGCAGAGGGGTGAAGAGGACAGCAGTGTTGATAGGAGATTCCATAGTCAGAGGAGCAGAGGGGTGAAGAGGACAGCAGTGTTGATAGGAGATTTCCTAGTCAGAGGAGCAGAGAGGGGAAGAGGACGGCAGTGTTGATAGGAGATTTCCTAGACAGAGGAGCAGAGAGGGGAAGAGGACGGCAGTGTTGATAGGAGATTTCCTAGACAGAGGAGCAGAGAGGTGAAGAGGACGGCAGTGTTGATAGGAGATTCCATAGTCAGAGGAGCAGAGAGGTGAAGAGGATGGCAGTGTTGATAGGAGATTTCCTAGTCAGAGGAGCAGAGAGGTGAAGAGGATGGCATTGTTGATAGGAGATTCCATAGTCTGAGGAGCAGAGAGGTGAAGAGGATGGCAGTGTTGATAAGAGATTTCCTAGTCAGAGGAGCAGAGAGGTGAAGAGGACGGCAGTGTTGATAGGAGATTTCCTAATCAGAGGAGCAGAGTGGTGAAGAGGACAGCAGTATTGATAGGAGATTCCATAGTCAGAGGAGCAGAGAGGAGAAGAGGACGGCAGTGTTGATAGGAGATTCCATAGTCAGAGGAGCAGAGAGGTGAAGAGGACGGCAGTGTTGACAGGAGATTTCCTAGACAGAGGAGTAGAGAGGGGAAGAGGACGGCAGTGTTGATAGGAGATTTCCTAGGCAGAGGAGCAGAGAGGTGAAGAGGACGGCAGTGTTGATAGGAGATTCCATAGTCAGAGGAGCAGAGAGGTGAAGAGGATGGCAGTGTTGATAGGAGATTTCCTAGTCAGAGGAGCAGAGAGGTGAAGAGGATGGCAGTGTTGATAGGAGATTCCATAGTCAGAGGAGCAGAGAGGTGAAGAGGATGGCAGTGTTGATAAGAGATTTCCTAGTCAGAGGAGCAGAGAGGTGAAGAGGACGGCAGTGTTGATAGGAGATTTCCTAATCAGAGGAGCAGAGTGGTGAAGAGGACAGCAGTGTTGATAGGAGATTCCATAGTCAGAGGAGCAGAGAGGTGAAGAGGACGGCAGTGTTGATAGGAGATTCCATAGTCAGAGGAGCAGAGTGGTGAAGAGGACGGCAGTGTTGATAGGAGATTCCATAGTCAGAGGAGCAGAGAGGTGAAGAGGATGGCAGTGTTGATAGGAGATTTCCTAATCAGAGGAGCAGAGAGGTGAAGAGGACAGCAGTGTTGATAGGAGATTCCATAGTCAGAGGAGCAGAGGGGTGAAGAGGACGGCAGTGTTGATAGGAGATTCCATAGTCAGAGGAGCAGGGAGGTGAAGAGGACAGCAGTGTTGATAGGAGATTCCATAGTCAGAGGAGCAGAGGGGTGAAGAGGACTGCAGTGTTGATAGGAGATTCCATAGTCAGAGGAGCAGAGAGGTGAAGTGGACGGCAGTGTTGATAGGAGATTTCCTAGTCAGAGGAGCAGAGAGGGGAAGAGGACGGCAGTGTTGATAGGAGATTTCCTAGACAGAGGAGCAGAGAGGTGAAGAGGACGGCAGTGTTGATAGGAGATTTCCTAGACAGAGGAGCAGAGAGGGGAAGAGAATGGCAGTGTTGATAGGAGATTTCCTAGACAGAGGAGCAGAGAGGTGAAGAGGACGGCAGTGTTGATAGGAGATTCCATAGTCAGAGGAGCAGAGAGGTGAAGAGGACTGCAGTGTTGATAGGAGATTCCATAGTCAGAGGAGCAGACAGGTGACGAGGACTGCAGTGTTGATAGGAGATTCCATAGTCAGAGGAGCAGAGAGGTGAAGAGGACTGCAGTGTTGATAGGAGATTCCATATTCAGAGGAGCAGAGGGGTGAAGAGGACAGCAGTGTTGATAGGAGATTCCATAGTCAGAGGAGCAGAGGGGTGAAGAGGACAGCAGTGTTGATAGGAGATTTCCTAGTCAGAGGAGCAGAGAGGGGAAGAGGACGGCAGTGTTGATAGGAGATTTCCTAGACAGAGGAGCAGAGAGGGGAAGAGGACGGCAGTGTTGATAGGAGATTTCCTAGACAGAGCAGCAGAGAGGTGAAGAGGACGGCAGTGTTGATAGGAGATTCCATAGTCAGAGGAGCAGAGAGCTGAAGAGGATGGCAGTGTTGATAGGAGATTTCCTAGTCAGAGGAGCAGAGAGGTGAAGAGGATGGCATTGTTGATAGGAGATTCCATAGTCTGAGGAGCAGAGAGGTGAAGAGGATGGCAGTGTTGATAAGAGATTTCCTAGTCAGAGGAGCAGAGAGGTGAAGAGGACGGCAGTGTTGATAGGAGATTTCCTAATCAGAGGAGCAGAGTGGTGAAGAGGACAGCAGTGTTGATAGGAGATTCCATAGTCAGAGGAGCAGAGAGGAGAAGAGGACGGCAGTGTTGATAGGAGATTCCATAGTCAGAGGAGCAGAGAGGTGAAGAGGACGGCAGTGTTGACAGGAGATTCCATAGTCAGAGGAGCAGAGAGGTGAAGAGGACTGCAGTGTTGATAGGAGATTCCATAGTCAGAGGAGCAGAGAGGTGAAGAGGACGGCAGTGTTGATAGGAGATTCCATAGTCAGAGGAGCAGAGAGGTGAAGAGGACGGCAGTGTTGATAGGAGATTCCATAGTCAGAGGAGCAGAGAGGTGAAGAGGACAGCAGTGTTGATAGGAGATTCCATAGTCAGAGGAGCAGAGAGGTGAAGAGGACGGCAGTGTTGATAGGAGATTTCCTAATCAGAGGAGCAGAGAGGTGAAGAGGACAGCAGTGTTGATAGGAGATTCCATAGTCAGAGGAGCAGAGGGGTGAAGAGGTCAGCAGTGTTGATAGGAGATTCCATAGTCAGAGGAGCAGAGAGGTGAAGAGGACGGCAGTGTTGATAGGAGATTTCCTAATCAGAGGAGCAGAGAGGTGAAGAGGACAGCAGTGTTGATAGGAGATTCCATAGTCAGAGGAGCAGAGGGGTGAAGAGGACGGCAGTGTTGATAGGAGATTCCATAGTCAGAGGAGCAGGGAGGTGAAGAGGACAGCAGTGTTGATAGGAGATTCCATAGTTAGAGGAGCAGAGGGGTAAAGAGGCCTGCAGTGTTGATAGGAGATTCCATAGTCAGAGGAGCAGAGAGGTGAAGAGGACGGCAGTGTTGATAGGAGATTTCCTAGTCAGAGGAGCAGAGAGGGGAAGAGGACGGCAGTGTTGATAGGAGATTTCCTAGACAGAGGAGCAGAGAGGTGAAGAGGACGGCAGTGTTGATAGGAGATTTCCTAGACAGAGGAGCAGAGAGGGGAAGAGGATGGCAGTGTTGATAGGAGATTTCCTAGACAGAGGAGCAGACAGGTGAAGAGGACGGCAGTGTTGATAGGAGATTCCATAGTCAGAGGAGCAGAGAGGTGAAGAGGACTGCAGTGTTGATAGGAGATTCCATAGTCAGAGGAGCAGACAGGTGAATAGGACTGCAGTGTTGATAGGAGATTCCATAGTCAGAGGAGCAGAGAGGTGAAGAGGACTGCAGTGTTGATAGGAGATTCCATAGTCAGAGGAGCAGAGGGGTGAAGAAGACGGCAGTGTTGATAGGAGATTTCTTAATCAGAGGAGCAGAGAGGTGAAGAGGACGGCAGTGTTGATAGGAGATTTCTTAATCAGAGGAGCAGAGGGGTGAAGAGGACGGCAGTGTTGATAGGAGATTCCATAGTCAGAGGAGCAGAGAGGTGAAGAGGACAGCAGTGTTGATAAGAGATTTCCTAGTCAGAGGAGCAGAGAGGTGAAGAGGACGGCAGTGTTGATAGGAGATTCCATAGTCAGAGGAGCAGAGAGGTGAAGAGGACGGCAGTGTTGATAGGAGATTCCATATTCAGAGGAGCAGAGAGGTGAAGAGGACGGCAGTGTTGATAGGAGATTCCATAGTCAGAGGAGCAGAGAGGTGAAGAGGACTGCATTGTTGATAAGAGATTTCCTAGTCAGAGGAGCAGAGAGGTGAAGAGGACGGCAGTGTTGATAAGAGATTTCCTAGTCAGAGGAGCAGAGAGGTGAAGAGGACGGCAGTGTTGATAGGAGATTCCATAGTCAGAGGAGCAGAGAGGTGAAGAGGACGGCAGTGTTGATAAGAGATTTCCTAGTCAGAGGAGCAGAGAGGTGAACAGGACGGCAGTGTTGATAGGAGATTCCATAGTCAGAGAAGCAGAGAGGTGAAGAGGACGGCAGTGTTGATAGGAGATTCCATAGTCAGAGGAGCAGAGAGGTGAAGAGGACGGCAGTGTTGATAGGAGATTCCATAGTCAGAGAAGCAGAGAGGTGAAGAGGACGGCAGTGTTGATAGGAGATTCCATAGTCAGAGGAGCAGAGAGGTGAAGATGACGGCAGTGTTGATAGGAGATTCCATAGTCAGAGGAGCAGAGAGGTGAAGAGGACGGCAGTGTTGATAGGAGATTCCATAGTCAGAGGAGCAGAGAGGTGAAGAGGACGGCAGTGTTGATAAGAGATTTCCTAGTCAGAGGAGCAGAGAGGTGAAGAGGACGGCAGTGTTGATAGGAGATTCCATAGTCAGAGAAGCAGAGAGGTGAAGAGGACGGCAGTGTTGATAGGAGATTCGATAGTCAGAGGAGCAGAGAGGTGAAGAGGACGGCAGTGTTGATAGGAGATTCCATAGTCAGAGAAGCAGAGAGGGGAAGAGGACGGCAGTGTTGATAGTAGATTTCCTAGACAGAGGAGCAGAGAGGTGAAGAGGACGGCAGTGTTGATAGGAGATTCCATAGTCAGAGGAGCAGAGAGGTGAAGAGGATGGTAGTGTTGATAGGAGATTTCCTAGTCAGAGGAGCAGAGAGGTGAAGAGGATGGCAGTGTTGATAGGAGATTCCATAGTCAGAGGAGCAGAGAGGTGAAGAGGACGGCAGTGTTGATAAGAGATTTCCTAGTCAGAGGAGCAGAGAGGTGAAGAGGACGGCAGTGTTGATAGGAGATTTCCTAATCAGAGGAGCAGAGAGGTGAAGAGGACTGCAGTGTTGATAGGAGATTCCATAGTCAGAGGAGCAGAGAGGTGAAGAGGACGGCAGTGTTGATAGGAGATTCCATAGTCAGAGGAGCAGACAGGTGAAGAGGACGGCAGTGTTGATAGGAGATTCCATAGTCAGAGGAGCAGAGAGGTGAAGAGGACTGCAGTGTTGATAGGAGATTCCATAGTCAGAGGAGCAGACAGGTGAAGAGGACTGCAGGGTTGATAGGAGATTCCATAGTCAGAGGAGCAGAGAGGTGAAGAGGACTGCAGTGTTGATAGGAGATTTCCTAATCAGAGGAGCATAGAGGTGAAGAGGACAGCAGTGTTGATAGGAGATTCCATAGTCAGAGGAGCAGAGGGGTGAAGAGGACAGCGGTGTTGATAGGAGATTTCCTAGTCAGAGGAGCAGAGAGGGGAAGAGGACGGCAGTGTTGATAGGAGATTTCCTAGACAGAGGAGTAGAGAGGGGAAGAGGACGGCAGTGTTGATAGGAGATTTCCTAGACAGAGGAGCAGAGAGGTGAAGAGGACGGCAGTGTTGATAGGAGATTCCATAGTCAGAGGAGCAGAGAGGTGAAGAGGATGGCAGTGTTGATAGGAGATTTCCTAGTCAGAGGAGCAGAGAGGTGAAGAGGACAGCAGTGTTGATAGGAGATTCCATAGTCAGAGGAGCAGAGGGGTGAAGAGGACGGCAGTGTTGATAGGAGATTCCATAGTCAGAGGAGCAGGGAGGTGAAGAGGACAGCAGTGTTGATAGGAGATTCCATAGTCAGAGGAGCAGAGGGGTGAAGAGGACTGCAGTGTTGATAGGAGATTCCATAGTCAGAGGAGCAGAGAGGTGAAGTGGACGGCAGTGTTGATAGGAGATTTCCTAGTCAGAGGAGCAGAGAGGGGAAGAGGACGGCAGTGTTGGTAGGAGATTTCCTAGACAGAGGAGCAGAGAGGTGAAGAGGACGGCAGTGTTGATAGGAGATTTCCTAGACAGAGGAGCAGAGAGGGGAAGAGGATGGCAGTGTTGATAGGAGATTTCCTAGACAGAGGAGCAGAGAGGTGAAGAGGACGGCAGTGTTGATAGGAGATTCCATAGTCAGAGGAGCAGAGAGGTGAAGAGGACTGCAGTGTTGATAGGAGATTCCGTAGTCAGAGGAGCAGACAGGTGAAGAGGACTGCAGTGTTGATAGGAGATTCCATAGTCAGAGAAGCAGAGAGGTGAAGAGGACGGCAGTGTTGATAGGAGATTCCATAGTCAGAGGAGCAGAGAGGTGAAGAGGACGGCAGTGTTGATAGGAGATTCCATAGTCAGAGAAGCAGAGAGGTGAAGAGGACGGCAGTGTTGATAGGAGATTCCATAGTCAGGGGAGCAGAGAGGTGAAGAGGACGGCAGTGTTGATAGGAGATTCCATAGTCAGAGAAGCAGAGAGGTGAAGAGGACGGCAGTGTTGATAGGAGATTCCATAGTCAGAGGAGCAGAGAGGTGAAGAGGACGGCAGTGTTGATAGGAGATTCCATAGTCAGAGGAGCAGAGAGGTGAAGAGGACGGCAGTGTTGATAGGAGATTCCATAGTCAGAGAAGCAGAGAGGGGAAGAGGACGGCAGTGTTGATAGGAGATTTCCTAGACAGAGGAGCAGAGAGGTGAAGAGGACGGCAGTGTTGATAGGAGATTCCATAGTCAGAGGAGCAGAGAGGTGAAGAGGATGGTAGTGTTGATAGGAGATTTCCTAGTCAGAGGAGCAGAGAGGTGAAGAGGATGGCAGTGTTGATAGGAGATTCCATAGTCAGAGGAGCAGAGAGGTGAAGAGGACGGCAGTGTTGATAAGAGATTTCCTAGTCAGAGGAGCAGAGAGGTGAAGAGGACGGCAGTGTTGATAGGAGATTCCATAGTCAGAGGAGCAGAGAGGTGAAGAGGACGGCAGTGTTGATAGGAGATTCCATAGTCAGAGGAGCAGACAGGTGAAGAGGACTGCAGTGTTGATAGGAGATTCCATAGTCAGAGGAGCAGAGAGGTGAAGAGGACTGCAGTGTTGATAGGAGATTTCCTAATCAGAGGAGCATAGAGGTGAAGAGGACAGCAGTGTTGATAGGAGATTCCATAGTCAGAGGAGCAGAGGGGTGAAGAGGACAGCAGTGTTGATAGGAGATTTCCTAGTCAGAGGAGCAGAGAGGGGAAGAGGACGGCAGTGTTGATAGGAGATTTCCTAGACAGAGGAGTAGAGAGGGGAAGAGGACGGCAGTGTTGATAGGAGATTTCCTAGGCAGAGGAGCAGAGAGGTGAAGAGGACGGCAGTGTTGATAGGAGATTCCATAGTCAGAGGAGCAGAGAGGTGAAGAGGACGGCAGTGTTGATAAGAGATTTCCTAGTCAGAGGAGCAGAGAGGTGAAGAGGACGGCAGTGTTGATAGGAGATTCCATAGTCAGAGGAGCAGAGAGGTGAAGAGGACGGCAGTGTTGATAGGAGATTCCATAGTCAGAGAAGCAGAGAGGTGAAGAGGACGGCAGTGTTGATAGGAGATTCCATAGTCAGAGGAGCAGAGAGGTGAAGAGGACGGCAGTGTTGATAGGAGATTCCATAGTCAGAGAAGCAGAGAGGTGAAGAGGACGGCAGTGTTGATAGGGGATTCCATAGTCAGGGGAGCAGAGAGGTGAAGAGGACGGCAGTGTTGATAGGAGATTCCATAGTCAGAGGAGCAGAGAGTTGAAGAGGACGGCAGTGTTGATAGGAGATTCCATAGTCAGAGAAGCAGAGAGGTGAAGAGGACGGCAGTGTTGATAGGAGATTCCATAGTCAGAGAAGCAGAGAGGTGAAGAGGACGGCAGTGTTGATAGGAGATTCCATAGTCAGAGGAGCAGAGAGTTGAAGAGGACGGCAGTGTTGATAGGAGATTCCATAGTCAGAGAAGCAGAGAGGTGAAGAGGACGGCAGTGTTGATAGGAGATTCCATAGTCAGAGAAGCAGAGAGGTGAAGAGGACGGCAGTGTTGATAGGAGATTCCATAGTCAGAGGAGCAGAGAGGTGAAGAGGACGGCAGTGTTGATAGGAGATTCCATAGTCAGAGAAGCAGAGAGGTGAAGAGGACGGCAGTGTTGATAGGAGATTCCATAGTCAGGGGAGCAGAGAGGTGAAGAGGACGGCAGTGTTGATAGGAGATTCCATAGTCAGAGAAGCAGAGAGGTGAAGAGGACGGCAGTGTTGATAGGAGATTCCATAGTCAGAGGAGCAGAGAGGTGAAGAGGACGGCAGTGTTGATAGGAGATTCCATAGTCAGAGGAGCAGAGAGGTGAAGAGGACGGCAGTGTTGATAGGAGATTCCATAGTCAGAGAAGCAGAGAGGGGAAGAGGACGGCAGTGTTGATAGGAGATTTCCTAGACAGAGGAGCAGAGAGGTGAAGAGGACGGCAGTGTTGATAGGAGATTCCATAGTCAGAGGAGCAGAGAGGTGAAGAGGATGGTAGTGTTGATAGGAGATTTCCTAGTCAGAGGAGCAGAGATGTGAAGAGGATGGCAGTGTTGATAGGAGATTCCATAGTCAGAGGAGCAGAGAGGTGAAGAGGACGGCAGTGTTGATAAGAGATTTCCTAGTCAGAGGAGCAGAGAGGTGAAGAGGACGGCAGTGTTGATAGGAGATTCCATAGTCAGAGGAGCAGAGAGGTGAAGAGGACGGCAGTGTTGATAGGAGATTCCATAGTCAGAGGAGCAGACAGGTGAAGAGGACTGCAGTGTTGATAGGAGATTCCATAGTCAGAGGAGCAGAGAGGTGAAGAGGACTGCAGTGTTGATAGGAGATTTCCTAATCAGAGGAGCATAGAGGTGAAGAGGACAGCAGTGTTGATAGGAAATTCCATAGTCAGAGGAGCAGAGGGGTGAAGAGGACAGCAGTGTTGATAGGAGATTTCCTAGTCAGAGGAGCAGAGAGGGGAAGAGGACGGCAGTGTTGATAGGAGATTTCCTAGACAGAGGAGTAGAGAGGGGAAGAGGACGGCAGTGTTGATAGGAGATTTCCTAGGCAGAGGAGCAGAGAGGTGAAGAGGACGGCAGTGTTGATAGGAGATTCCATAGTCAGAGGAGCAGAGAGGTGAAGAGGACGGCAGTGTTGATAAGAGATTTCCTAGTCAGAGGAGCAGAGAGGTGAAGAGGACGGCAGTGTTGATAGGAGATTCCATAGTCAGAGGAGCAGAGAGGTGAAGAGGACGGCAGTGTTGATAGGAGATTCCATAGTCAGAGAAGCAGAGAGGTGAAGAGGACGGCAGTGTTGATAGGAGATTCCATAGTCAGAGGAGCAGAGAGGTGAAGAGGACGGCAGTGTTGATAGGAGATTCCATAGTCAGAGAAGCAGAGAGGTGAAGAGGACGGCAGTGTTGATAGGAGATTCCATAGTCAGGGGAGCAGAGAGGTGAAGAGGACGGCAGTGTTGATAGGAGATTCCATAGTCAGAGGAGCAGAGAGTTGAAGAGGACGGCAGTGTTGATAGGAGATTCCATAGTCAGAGAAGCAGAGAGGTGAAGAGGACGGCAGTGTTGATAGGAGATTCCATAGTCAGAGAAGCAGAGAGGTGAAGAGGACGGCAGTGTTGATAGGAGATTCCATAGTCAGAGGAGCAGAGAGTTGAAGAGGACGGCAGTGTTGATAGGAGATTCCATAGTCAGAGAAGCAGAGAGGTGAAGAGGACGGCAGTGTTGATAGGAGATTCCATAGTCAGAGAAGCAGAGAGGTGAAGAGGACGGCAGTGTTGATAGGAGATTCCATAGTCAGAGGAGCAGAGAGGTGAAGAGGACGGCAGTGTTGATAGGAGATTCCATAGTCAGGGGAGCAGAGAGGTGAAGAGGACGGCAGTGTTGATAGGAGATTCCATAGTCAGAGGAGCAGAGAGTTGAAGAGGACGGCAGTGTTGATAGGAGATTCCATAGTCAGAGGAGCAGAGAGTTGAAGAGGACGGCAGTGTTGATAGGAGATTCCATAGTTAGAGGAGCAGAGAGGTGAAGAGGATGGCAGTGTTGATAGGAGATTCCATAGTCAGAGGAGCAGAGAGGTGAAGAGGACGGCAGTGTTGATAAGAGATTTCCTAGTCAGAGGAGCAGAGAGGTGAAGAGGACGTCAGTGTTGATAGGAGATTCCATAGTCAGAGAAGCAGAGAGGTGAAGAGGACGGCAGTGTTGATAGGAGATTCCATAGTCAGAGGAGCAGAGAGGTGAAGAGGACGGCAGTGTTGATAGGAGATTCCATAGTCAGAGGAGCAGAGAGGTGAAGAGGACGGCAGTGTTGACAGGAGATTCCATAGTCAGAGGAGCAGAGAGGTGAAGAGGACTGCAGTGTTGATAGGAGATTCCATAGTCAGAGGAGCAGAGAGGTGAAGAGGACGGCAGTGTTGATAGGAGATTCCATAGTCAGAGGAGCAGAGAGGTGAAGAGGACGGCAGTGTTGATAGGAGATTCCATAGTCAGAGGAGCAGAGAGGTGAAGAGGACAGCAGTGTTCATAGGAGATTCCATAGTCAGAGGAGCAGAGAGGTGAAGAGGACGGCAGTGTTGATAGGAGATTTCCTAATCAGAGGAGCAGAGAGGTGAAGAGGACAGCAGTGTTGATAGGAGATTCCATAGTCAGAGGAGCAGAGGGGTGAAGAGGTCAGCAGTGTTGATAGGAGATTCCATAGTCAGAGGAGCAGAGAGGTGAAGAGGACGGCAGTGTTCATAGGAGATTCCATAGTCAGAGGAGCAGAGAGGTGAAGAGGACGGCAGTGTTGATAGGAGATTTCCTAATCAGAGGAGCAGAGAGGTGAAGAGGACAGCAGTGTTGATAGGAGATTCCATAGTCAGAGGAGCAGAGGGGTGAAGAGGTCAGCAGTGTTGATATGAGATTCCATAGTCAGAGGAGCAGAGAGGTGAAGAGGACGGCAGTGTTGATAGGAGATTCCATAGTCAGAGGAGCAGGGAGGTGAAGAGGACAGCAGTGTTGATAGGAGATTCCATAGTCAGAGGAGCAGAGGGGTGAAGAGGACTGCAGTGTTGATAGGAGATTCCATAGTCAGAGGAGCAGAGAGGTGAAGAGGACGGCAGTGTTGATAGGAGATTTCCTAGTCAGAGGAGCAGAGAGGGGAAGAGGACGGCAGTGTTGACAGGAGATTTCCTAGACAGAGGAGCAGAGAGGTGAAGAGGACGGCAGTGTTGATAGGAGATTTCCTAGACAGAGGAGCAGAGAGGGGAAGAGGATGGCAGTGTTGATAGGAGATTTCCTAGACAGAGGAGCAGAGAGGTGAAGAGGACGGCAGTGTTGATAGGAGATTCCATAGTCAGAGGAGCAGAGAGGTGAAGAGGACTGCAGTGTTGATAGGAGATTCCATAGTCAGAGGAGCAGAGAGGTGAAGAGGACTGCAGTGTTGATAGGAGATTCCATAGTCAGAGGAGCAGAGGGGTGAAGAAGACGGCAGTGTTGATAGGAGATTTCTTAATCAGAGTAGCAGAGAGGTGAAGAGGACGGCAGTGTTGATAGGAGATTTCTTAATCAGAGGAGCAGAGGGGTGAAGAGGACGGCAGTGTTGATAGGAGATTCCATAGTCAGAGGAGCAGAGAGGTGAAGAGGACGGCAGTGTTGATAAGAGATTTCCTAGTCAGAGGAGCAGAGAGGTGAAGAGGACGGCAGTGTTGATAGGAGATTCCATAGTCAGAGGAGCAGAGAGGTGAAGAGGACGGCAGTGTTGATAGGAGATTCCATATTCAGAGGAGCAGACAGGTGAAGAGGACGGCAGTGTTGATAGGAGATTCCATAGTCAGAGGAGCAGAGAGGTGAAGAGGACTGCATTGTTGATAAGAGATTTCCTACTCAGAGGAGCAGAGAGGTGAAGAGGACGGCAGTGTTGATAAGAGATTTCCTAGTCAGAGGAGCAGAGAGGTGAAGAGGACGGCAGTGTTGATAGGAGATTCCATAGTCAGAGGAGCAGAGAGGTGAAGAGGACGGCAGTGTTGATAAGAGATTTCCTAGTCAGAGGAGCAGAGAGGTGAAGAGGACGGCAGTGTTGATAGGAGATTCCATAGTCAGAGGAGCAGAGAGGTGAAGAGGACGGCAGTGTTGATAGGAGATTCCATAGTCAGAGAAGCAGAGAGGTGAAGAGGACGGCAGTGTTGATAGGAGATTCCATAGTCAGAGGAGCAGAGAGGTGAAGAGGACGGCAGTGTTGATAGGAGATTCCATAGTCAGAGGAGCAGAGAGGTGAAGAGGACGGCAGTGTTGATAGGAGATTCCATAGTCAGAGAAGCAGAGAGGGGAAGAGGACGGCAGTGTTGATAGGAGATTTCCTAGACAGAGGAGCAGAGAGGTGAAGAGGACGGCAGTGTTGATAGGAGATTCCATAGTCAGAGGACCAGAGAGGTGAAGAGGATGGTAGTGTTGATAGGAGATTTCCTAGTCAGAGGAGCAGAGAGGTGAAGAGGATGGCAGTGTTGATAGGAGATTCCATAGTCAGAGGAGCAGAGAGGTGAAGAGGACGGCAGTGTTGATAAGAGATTTCCTAGTCAGAGGAGCAGAGAGGTGAAGAGGACGGCAGTGTTGATAGGAGATTCCATAGCCAGAGGAGCAGAGAGGTGAAGAGGACGGCAGTGTTGATAGGAGATTCCATAGTCAGAGGAGCAGACAGGTGAAGAGGACGGCAGTGTTGATAGGAGATTCCATAGTCAGAGGAGCAGAGAGGTGAAGAGGACTGCAGTGTTGATAGGAGATTCCATAGTCAGAGGAGCAGACAGGTGAAGAGGACTGCAGTGTTGATAGGAGATTCCATAGTCAGAGGAGCAGAGAGGTGAAGAGGACTGCAGTGTTGATAGGAGATTTCCTAATCAGAGGAGCATAGAGGTGAAGAGGACAGCAGTGTTGATAGGAGATTCCATAGTCAGAGGAGCAGAGGGGTGAAGAGGACAGCAGTGTTGATAGGAGATTTCCTAGTCAGAGGAGCAGAGAGGGGAAGAGGACGGCAGTGTTGATAGGAGATTTCCTAGACAGAGGAGTAGAGAGGGGAAGAGGACGGCAGTGTTGATAGGAGATTTCCTAGGCAGAGGAGCAGAGAGGTGAAGAGGACGGCAGTGTTGATAGGAGATTCCATAGTCAGAGGAGCAGAGAGGTGAAGAGGATGGCAGTGTTGATAGGAGATTTCCTAGTCAGAGGAGCAGAGAGGTGAAGAGGATGGCAGTGTTGATAGGAGATTCCATAGTCAGAGGAGCAGAGAGGTGAAGAGGATGGCAGTGTTGATAAGAGATTTCCTAGTCAGAGGAGCAGAGAGATGAAGAGGACGGCAGTGTTGATAGGAGATTTCCTAATCAGAGGAGCAGAGTGGTGAAGAGGACAGCAGTGTTGATAGGAGATTCCATAGTCAGAGGAGCAGAGAGGTGAAGAGGACGGCAGTGTTGATAGGAGATTCCATAGTCAGAGGAGCAGAGTGGTGAAGAGGACGGCAGTGTTGATAGGAGATTCCATAGTCAGAGGAGCAGAGAGGTGAAGAGGATGGCAGTGTTGATAGGAGATTTCCTAATCAGAGGAGCAGAGAGGTGAAGAGGACAGCAGTGTTGATAGGAGATTCCATAGTCAGAGGAGCAGAGGGGTGAAGAGGACGGCAGTGTTGATAGGAGATTCCATAGTCAGAGGAGCAGAGGGGTGAAGAGGACTGCAGTGTTGATAGGAGATTCCATAGTCAGAGGAGCAGAGAGGTGAAGTGGACGGCAGTGTTGATAGGAGATTTCCTAGTCAGAGGAGCAGAGAGGGGAAGAGGACGGCAGTGTTGATAGGAGATTTCCTAGACAGAGGAGCAGAGAGGTGAAGAGGACGGCAGTGTTGATAGGAGATTTCCTAGACAGAGGAGCAGAGAGGGGAAGAGAATGGCAGTGTTGATAGGAGATTTCCTAGACAGAGGAGCAGAGAGGTGAAGAGGACGGCAGTGTTGATAGGAGATTCCATAGTCAGAGGAGCAGAGAGGGGAAGAGGACTGCAGTGTTGATAGGAGATTCCATAGTCAGAGGAGCAGAGAGGTGAAGAGGACGGCAGTGTTGATAGGAGATTCCATAGTCAGAGGAGCAGAGAGGTGAAGAGGACGGCAGTGTTGATAGGAGATTCCATAGTCAGAGGAGCAGAGAGGTGAAGAGGACAGCAGTGTTCATAGGAGATTCCATAGTCAGAGGAGCAGAGAGGTGAAGAGGACGGCAGTGTTGATAGGAGATTTCCTAATCAGAGGAGCAGAGAGGTGAAGAGGACAGCAGTGTTGATAGGAGATTCCATAGTCAGAGGAGCAGAGGGGTGAAGAGGTCAGCAGTGTTGATAGGAGATTCCATAGTCAGAGGAGCAGAGAGGTGAAGAGGACGGCAGTGTTGATAGGAGATTTCCTAATCAGAGGAGCAGAGAGGTGAAGAGGACAGCAGTGTTGATAGGAGATTCCATAGTCAGAGGAGCAGAGGGGTGAAGAGGACGGCAGTGTTGATAGGAGATTCCATAGTCAGAGGAGCAGGGAGGTGAAGAGGACAGCAGTGTTGATAGGAGATTCCATAGTCAGAGGAGCAGAGGGGTGAAGAGGACTGCAGTGTTGATAGGAGATTCCATAGTCAGAGGAGCAGAGAGGTGAAGAGGACGGCAGTGTTGATAGGAGATTTCCTAGTCAGAGGAGCAGAGAGGGGAAGAGGACGGCAGTGTTGATAGGAGATTTCCTAGACAGAGGAGCAGAGAGGTGAAGAGGACGGCAGTGTTGATAGGAGATTTCCTAGACAGAGGAGCAGAGAGGGGAAGAGGATGGCAGTGTTGATAGGAGATTTCCTAGACAGAGGAGCAGAGAGGTGAAGAGGACGGCAGTGTTGATAGGAGATTCCATAGTCAGAGGAGCAGAGAGGTGAAGAGGACTGCAGTGTTGATAGGAGATTCCATAGTCAGAGGAGCAGAGAGGTGAAGAGGACTGCAGTGTTGATAGGAGATTCCATAGTCAGAGGAGCAGAGGGGTGAAGAAGACGGCAGTGTTGATATGAGATTTCTTAATCAGAGGAGCAGAGAGGTGAAGAGGACGGCAGTGTTGATAGGAGATTTCTTAATCAGAGGAGCAGAGGGGTGAAGAGAACGGCAGTGTTGATAGGAGATTCCATAGTCAGAGGAGCAGAGAGGTGAAGAGGACGGCAGTGTTGATAAGAGATTTCCTAGTCAGAGGAGCAGAGAGGTGAAGAGGACGGCAGTGTTGATAGGAGATTCCATAGTCAGAGGAGCAGAGAGGTGAAGAGGACGGCAGTGTTGATTGGAGATTCCATATTCAGAGGAGCAGACAGGTGAAGAGGACGGCAGTGTTGATAGGAGATTCCATAGTCAGAGGAGCAGAGAGGTGAAGAGGACTGCATTGTTGATAAGAGATTTCCTACTCAGGGGAGCAGAGAGGTGAAGAGGACGGCAGTGTTGATAAGAGATTTCCTAGTCAGAGGAGCAGAGAGGTGAAGAGGACGGCAGTGTTGATAGGAGATTCCATAGTCAGAGGAGCAGAGAGGTGAAGAGGACGGCAGTGTTGATAAGAGATTTCCTAGTCAGAGGAGCAGAGAGGTGAAGAGGACGGCAGTGTTGATAGGAGATTCCATAGTCAGAGGAGCAGAGAGGTGAAGAGGACGGCAGTGTTGATAGGAGATTCCATAGTCAGAGAAGCAGAGAGGTGAAGAGGACGGCAGTGTTGATAGGAGATTCCATAGTCAGAGGAGCAGAGAGGTGAAGAGGACGGCAGTGTTGATAGGAGATTCCATAGTCAGAGGAGCAGAGAGGTGAAGAGGACGGCAGTGTTGATAGGAGATTCCATAGTCAGAGAAGCAGAGAGGGGAAGAGGACGGCAGTGTTGATAGGAGATTTCCTAGACAGAGGAGCAGAGAGGTGAAGAGGATGGCAGTGTTGATAGGAGATTTCCTAGTCAGAGGAGCAGAGAGGTGAAGAGGATGGCATTGTTGATAGGAGATTCCATAGTCTGAGGAGCAGAGAGGTGAAGAGGATGGCAGTGTTGATAAGAGATTTCCTAGTCAGAGGAGCAGAGAGGTGAAGAGGACGGCAGTGTTGATAGGAGATTTCCTAATCAGAGGAGCAGAGTGGTGAAGAGGACAGCAGTGTTGATAGGAGATTCCATAGTCAGAGGAGCAGAGAGGAGAAGAGGACGGCAGTGTTGATAGGAGATTCCATAGTCAGAGGAGCAGAGAGGTGAAGAGGACGGCAGTGTTGACAGGAGATTCCATAGTCAGAGGAGCAGAGAGGTGAAGAGGACTGCAGTGTTGATAGGAGATTCCATAGTCAGAGGAGCAGAGAGGTGAAGAGGACGGCAGTGTTGATAGGAGATTCCATAGTCAGAGGAGCAGAGAGGTGAAGAGGACGGCAGTGTTGATAGGAGATTCCATAGTCAGAGGAGCAGAGAGGTGAAGAGGACAGCAGTGTTGATAGGAGATTCCATAGTCAGAGGAGCAGAGAGGTGAAGAGGACGGCAGTGTTGATAGGAGATTTCCTAATCAGAGGAGCAGTGAGGTGAAGAGGACAGCAGTGTTGATAGGAGATTCCATAGTCAGAGGAGCAGAGGGGTGAAGAGGTCAGCAGTGTTGATAGGAGATTCCATAGTCAGAGGAGCAGAGAGGTGAAGAGGACGGCAGTGTTGATAGGAGATTTCCTAATCAGAGGAGCAGAGAGGTGAAGAGGACAGCAGTGTTGATAGGAGATTCCATAGTCAGAGGAGCAGAGGGGTGAAGAGGACGGCAGTGTTGATAGGAGATTCCATAGTCAGAGGAGCAGGGAGGTGAAGAGGACAGCAGTGTTGATAGGAGATTCCATAGTTAGAGGAGCAGAGGGGTGATGAGGACTGCAGTGTTGATAGGAGATTCCATAGTCAGAGGAGCAGAGAGGTGAAGAGGACGGCAGTGTTGATAGGAGATTTCCTAGTCAGAGGAGCAGAGAGGGGAAGAGGACGGCAGTGTTGATAGGAGATTTCCTAGACAGAGGAGCAGAGAGGTGAAGAGGACGGCAGTGTTGATAGGAGATTTCCTAGACAGAGGAGCAGAGAGGGGAAGAGGATGGCAGTGTTGATAGGAGATTTCCTAGACAGAGGAGCAGAGAGGTGAAGAGGACGGCAGTGTTGATAGGAGATTCCATAGTCAGAGGAGCAGAGAGGTGAAGAGGACTGCAGTGTTGATAGGAGATTCCATAGTCAGAGGAGCAGACAGGTGAATAGGACTGCAGTGTTGATAGGAGATTCCATAGTCAGAGGAGCAGAGAGGTGAAGAGGACTGCAGTGTTGATAGGAGATTCCATAGTCAGAGGAGCAGAGGGGTGAAGAAGACGGCAGTGTTGATAGGAGATTTCTTAATCAGAGGAGCAGAGAGGTGAAGAGGACGGCAGTGTTGATAGGAGATTTCTTAATCAGAGGAGCAGAGGGGTGAAGAGGACGGCAGGGTTGATAGGAGATTCCATAGTCAGAGGAGCAGAGAGGTGAAGAGGACAGCAGTGTTGATAAGAGATTTCCTAGTCAGAGGAGCAGAGAGGTGAAGAGGACGGCAGTGTTGATAGGAGATTCCATAGTCAGAGGAGCAGAGAGGTGAAGAGGACGGCAGTGTTGATAGGAGATTCCATAGTCAGAGGAGCAGAGAGGTGAAGAGGACTGCAGTGTTGATAGGAGATTCCATAGTCAGAGGAGCAGAGGGGTGAAGAAGACGGCAGTGTTGATAGGAGATTTCTTTATCAGAGTAGCAGAGAGGTGAAGAGGACGGCAGTGTTGATAGGAGATTTCTTAATCAGAGGAGCAGAGGGGTGAAGAGGACGGCAGTGTTGATAGGAGATTCCATAGTCAGAGGAGCAGAGAGGTGAAGAGGACGGCAGTGTTGATAAGAGATTTCCTAGTCAGAGGAGCAGAGAGGTGAAGAGGACGGCAGTGTTGATAGGAGATTCCATAGTCAGAGGAGCAGAGAGGTGAAGAGGACGGCAGTGTTGATAGGAGATTCCATATTCAGAGGAGCAGACAGGTGAAGAGGACGGCAGTGTTGATAGGAGATTCCATAGTCAGAGGAGCAGAGAGGTGAAGAGGACTGCATTGTTGATAAGAGATTTCCTACTCAGAGGAGCAGAGAGGTGAAGAGGACGGCAGTGTTGATAAGAGATTTCCTAGTCAGAGGAGCAGAGAGGTGAAGAGGACGGCAGTGTTGATAGGAGATTCCATAGTCAGAGGAGCAGAGAGGTGAAGAGGACGGCAGTGTTGATAAGAGATTTCCTAGTCAGAGGAGCAGAGAGGTGAAGAGGACGGCAGTGTTGATAGGAGATTCCATAGTCAGAGGAGCAGAGAGGTGAAGAGGACGGCAGTGTTGATAGGAGATTCCATAGTCAGAGAAGCAGAGAGGTGAAGAGGACGGCAGTGTTGATAGGAGATTCCATAGTCAGAGGAGCAGAGAGGTGAAGAGGACGGCAGTGTTGATAGGAGATTCCATAGTCAGAGGAGCAGAGAGGTGAAGAGGACGGCAGTGTTGATAGGAGATTCCATAGTCAGAGAAGCAGAGAGGGGAAGAGGACGGCAGTGTTGATAGGAGATTTCCTAGACAGAGGAGCAGAGAGGTGAAGAGGACGGCAGTGTTGATAGGAGATTCCATAGTCAGAGGACCAGAGAGGTGAAGAGGATGGTAGTGTTGATAGGAGATTTCCTAGTCAGAGGAGCAGAGAGGTGAAGAGGATGGCAGTGTTGATAGGAGATTCCATAGTCAGAGGAGCAGAGAGGTGAAGAGGACGGCAGTGTTGATAAGAGATTTCCTAGTCAGAGGAGCAGAGAGGTGAAGAGGACGGCAGTGTTGATAGGAGATTCCATAGCCAGAGGAGCAGAGAGGTGAAGAGGACGGCAGTGTTGATAGGAGATTCCATAGTCAGAGGAGCAGACAGGTGAAGAGGACGGCAGTGTTGATAGGAGATTCCATAGTCAGAGGAGCAGAGAGGTGAAGAGGACTGCAGTGTTGATAGGAGATTCCATAGTCAGAGGAGCAGACAGGTGAAGAGGACTGCAGTGTTGATAGGAGATTCCATAGTCAGAGGAGCAGAGAGGTGAAGAGGACTGCAGTGTTGATAGGAGATTTCCTAATCAGAGGAGCATAGAGGTGAAGAGGACAGCAGTGTTGATAGGAGATTCCATAGTCAGAGGAGCAGAGGGGTGAAGAGGACAGCAGTGTTGATAGGAGATTTCCTAGTCAGAGGAGCAGAGAGGGGAAGAGGACGGCAGTGTTGATAGGAGATTTCCTAGACAGAGGAGTAGAGAGGGGAAGAGGACGGCAGTGTTGATAGGAGATTTCCTAGGCAGAGGAGCAGAGAGGTGAAGAGGACGGCAGTGTTGATAGGAGATTCCATAGTCAGAGGAGCAGAGAGGTGAAGAGGATGGCAGTGTTGATAGGAGATTTCCTAGTCAGAGGAGCAGAGAGGTGAAGAGGATGGCAGTGTTGATAGGAGATTCCATAGTCAGAGGAGCAGAGAGGTGAAGAGGATGGCAGTGTTGATAAGAGATTTCCTAGTCAGAGGAGCAGAGAGATGAAGAGGACGGCAGTGTTGATAGGAGATTTCCTAATCAGAGGAGCAGAGTGGTGAAGAGGACAGCAGTGTTGATAGGAGATTCCATAGTCAGAGGAGCAGAGAGGTGAAGAGGACGGCAGTGTTGATAGGAGATTCCATAGTCAGAGGAGCAGAGTGGTGAAGAGGACGGCAGTGTTGATAGGAGATTCCATAGTCAGAGGAGCAGAGAGGTGAAGAGGATGGCAGTGTTGATAGGAGATTTCCTAATCAGAGGAGCAGAGAGGTGAAGAGGACAGCAGTGTTGATAGGAGATTCCATAGTCAGAGGAGCAGAGGGGTGAAGAGGACGGCAGTGTTGATAGGAGATTCCATAGTCAGAGGAGCAGAGGGGTGAAGAGGACTGCAGTGTTGATAGGAGATTCCATAGTCAGAGGAGCAGAGAGGTGAAGTGGACGGCAGTGTTGATAGGAGATTTCCTAGTCAGAGGAGCAGAGAGGGGAAGAGGACGGCAGTGTTGATAGGAGATTTCCTAGACAGAGGAGCAGAGAGGTGAAGAGGACGGCAGTGTTGATAGGAGATTTCCTAGACAGAGGAGCAGAGAGGGGAAGAGAATGGCAGTGTTGATAGGAGATTTCCTAGACAGAGGAGCAGAGAGGTGAAGAGGACGGCAGTGTTGATAGGAGATTCCATAGTCAGAGGAGCAGAGAGGGGAAGAGGACTGCAGTGTTGATAGGAGATTCCATAGTCAGAGGAGCAGAGAGGTGAAGAGGACGGCAGTGTTGATAGGAGATTCCATAGTCAGAGGAGCAGAGAGGTGAAGAGGACGGCAGTGTTGATAGGAGATTCCATAGTCAGAGGAGCAGAGAGGTGAAGAGGACAGCAGTGTTCATAGGAGATTCCATAGTCAGAGGAGCAGAGAGGTGAAGAGGACGGCAGTGTTGATAGGAGATTTCCTAATCAGAGGAGCAGAGAGGTGAAGAGGACAGCAGTGTTGATAGGAGATTCCATAGTCAGAGGAGCAGAGGGGTGAAGAGGTCAGCAGTGTTGATAGGAGATTCCATAGTCAGAGGAGCAGAGAGGTGAAGAGGACGGCAGTGTTGATAGGAGATTTCCTAATCAGAGGAGCAGAGAGGTGAAGAGGACAGCAGTGTTGATAGGAGATTCCATAGTCAGAGGAGCAGAGGGGTGAAGAGGACGGCAGTGTTGATAGGAGATTCCATAGTCAGAGGAGCAGGGAGGTGAAGAGGACAGCAGTGTTGATAGGAGATTCCATAGTCAGAGGAGCAGAGGGGTGAAGAGGACTGCAGTGTTGATAGGAGATTCCATAGTCAGAGGAGCAGAGAGGTGAAGAGGACGGCAGTGTTGATAGGAGATTTCCTAGTCAGAGGAGCAGAGAGGGGAAGAGGACGGCAGTGTTGATAGGAGATTTCCTAGACAGAGGAGCAGAGAGGTGAAGAGGACGGCAGTGTTGATAGGAGATTTCCTAGACAGAGGAGCAGAGAGGGGAAGAGGATGGCAGTGTTGATAGGAGATTTCCTAGACAGAGGAGCAGAGAGGTGAAGAGGACGGCAGTGTTGATAGGAGATTCCATAGTCAGAGGAGCAGAGAGGTGAAGAGGACTGCAGTGTTGATAGGAGATTCCATAGTCAGAGGAGCAGAGAGGTGAAGAGGACTGCAGTGTTGATAGGAGATTCCATAGTCAGAGGAGCAGAGGGGTGAAGAAGACGGCAGTGTTGATATGAGATTTCTTAATCAGAGGAGCAGAGAGGTGAAGAGGACGGCAGTGTTGATAGGAGATTTCTTAATCAGAGGAGCAGAGGGGTGAAGAGAACGGCAGTGTTGATAGGAGATTCCATAGTCAGAGGAGCAGAGAGGTGAAGAGGACGGCAGTGTTGATAAGAGATTTCCTAGTCAGAGGAGCAGAGAGGTGAAGAGGACGGCAGTGTTGATAGGAGATTCCATAGTCAGAGGAGCAGAGAGGTGAAGAGGACGGCAGTGTTGATTGGAGATTCCATATTCAGAGGAGCAGACAGGTGAAGAGGACGGCAGTGTTGATAGGAGATTCCATAGTCAGAGGAGCAGAGAGGTGAAGAGGACTGCATTGTTGATAAGAGATTTCCTACTCAGGGGAGCAGAGAGGTGAAGAGGACGGCAGTGTTGATAAGAGATTTCCTAGTCAGAGGAGCAGAGAGGTGAAGAGGACGGCAGTGTTGATAGGAGATTCCATAGTCAGAGGAGCAGAGAGGTGAAGAGGACGGCAGTGTTGATAAGAGATTTCCTAGTCAGAGGAGCAGAGAGGTGAAGAGGACGGCAGTGTTGATAGGAGATTCCATAGTCAGAGGAGCAGAGAGGTGAAGAGGACGGCAGTGTTGATAGGAGATTCCATAGTCAGAGAAGCAGAGAGGTGAAGAGGACGGCAGTGTTGATAGGAGATTCCATAGTCAGAGGAGCAGAGAGGTGAAGAGGACGGCAGTGTTGATAGGAGATTCCATAGTCAGAGGAGCAGAGAGGTGAAGAGGACGGCAGTGTTGATAGGAGATTCCATAGTCAGAGAAGCAGAGAGGGGAAGAGGACGGCAGTGTTGATAGGAGATTTCCTAGACAGAGGAGCAGAGAGGTGAAGAGGATGGCAGTGTTGATAGGAGATTTCCTAGTCAGAGGAGCAGAGAGGTGAAGAGGATGGCATTGTTGATAGGAGATTCCATAGTCTGAGGAGCAGAGAGGTGAAGAGGATGGCAGTGTTGATAAGAGATTTCCTAGTCAGAGGAGCAGAGAGGTGAAGAGGACGGCAGTGTTGATAGGAGATTTCCTAATCAGAGGAGCAGAGTGGTGAAGAGGACAGCAGTGTTGATAGGAGATTCCATAGTCAGAGGAGCAGAGAGGAGAAGAGGACGGCAGTGTTGATAGGAGATTCCATAGTCAGAGGAGCAGAGAGGTGAAGAGGACGGCAGTGTTGACAGGAGATTCCATAGTCAGAGGAGCAGAGAGGTGAAGAGGACTGCAGTGTTGATAGGAGATTCCATAGTCAGAGGAGCAGAGAGGTGAAGAGGACGGCAGTGTTGATAGGAGATTCCATAGTCAGAGGAGCAGAGAGGTGAAGAGGACGGCAGTGTTGATAGGAGATTCCATAGTCAGAGGAGCAGAGAGGTGAAGAGGACAGCAGTGTTGATAGGAGATTCCATAGTCAGAGGAGCAGAGAGGTGAAGAGGACGGCAGTGTTGATAGGAGATTTCCTAATCAGAGGAGCAGTGAGGTGAAGAGGACAGCAGTGTTGATAGGAGATTCCATAGTCAGAGGAGCAGAGGGGTGAAGAGGTCAGCAGTGTTGATAGGAGATTCCATAGTCAGAGGAGCAGAGAGGTGAAGAGGACGGCAGTGTTGATAGGAGATTTCCTAATCAGAGGAGCAGAGAGGTGAAGAGGACAGCAGTGTTGATAGGAGATTCCATAGTCAGAGGAGCAGAGGGGTGAAGAGGACGGCAGTGTTGATAGGAGATTCCATAGTCAGAGGAGCAGGGAGGTGAAGAGGACAGCAGTGTTGATAGGAGATTCCATAGTTAGAGGAGCAGAGGGGTGATGAGGACTGCAGTGTTGATAGGAGATTCCATAGTCAGAGGAGCAGAGAGGTGAAGAGGACGGCAGTGTTGATAGGAGATTTCCTAGTCAGAGGAGCAGAGAGGGGAAGAGGACGGCAGTGTTGATAGGAGATTTCCTAGACAGAGGAGCAGAGAGGTGAAGAGGACGGCAGTGTTGATAGGAGATTTCCTAGACAGAGGAGCAGAGAGGGGAAGAGGATGGCAGTGTTGATAGGAGATTTCCTAGACAGAGGAGCAGAGAGGTGAAGAGGACGGCAGTGTTGATAGGAGATTCCATAGTCAGAGGAGCAGAGAGGTGAAGAGGACTGCAGTGTTGATAGGAGATTCCATAGTCAGAGGAGCAGACAGGTGAATAGGACTGCAGTGTTGATAGGAGATTCCATAGTCAGAGGAGCAGAGAGGTGAAGAGGACTGCAGTGTTGATAGGAGATTCCATAGTCAGAGGAGCAGAGGGGTGAAGAAGACGGCAGTGTTGATAGGAGATTTCTTAATCAGAGGAGCAGAGAGGTGAAGAGGACGGCAGTGTTGATAGGAGATTTCTTAATCAGAGGAGCAGAGGGGTGAAGAGGACGGCAGGGTTGATAGGAGATTCCATAGTCAGAGGAGCAGAGAGGTGAAGAGGACAGCAGTGTTGATAAGAGATTTCCTAGTCAGAGGAGCAGAGAGGTGAAGAGGACGGCAGTGTTGATAGGAGATTCCATAGTCAGAGGAGCAGAGAGGTGAAGAGGACGGCAGTGTTGATAGGAGATTCCATATTCAGAGGAGCAGAGAGGTGAAGAGGACGGCAGTGTTGATAGGAGATTCCATAGTCAGAGGAGCAGAGAGGTGAAGAGGACTGCATTGTTGATAAGAGATTTCCTAGTCAGAGGAGCAGAGAGGTGAAGAGGACGGCAGTGTTGATAAGAGATTTCCTAGTCAGAGGAGCAGAGAGGTGAAGAGGACGGCAGTGTTGATAGGAGATTCCATAGTCAGAGGAGCAGAGAGGTGAAGAGGACGGCAGTGTTGATAAGAGATTTCCTAGTCAGAGGAGCAGAGAGGTGAACAGGACGGCAGTGTTGATAGGAGATTCCATAGTCAGAGAAGCAGAGAGGTGAAGAGGACGGCAGTGTTGATAGGAGATTCCATAGTCAGAGGAGCAGGGAGGTGAAGAGGACGGCAGTGTTGATAGGAGATTCCATAGTCAGAGAAGCAGAGAGGTGAAGAGGACGGCAGTGTTGATAGGAGATTCCATAGTCAGAGGAGCAGAGAGGTGAAGAGGACGGCAGTGTTGATAGGAGATTCCATAGTCAGAGGAGCAGAGAGGTGAAGAGGACGGCAGTGTTGATAGGAGATTCCATAGTCAGAGGAGCAGAGAGGTGAAGAGGACGGCAGTGTTGATAAGAGATTTCCTAGTCAGAGGAGCAGAGAGGTGACGAGGACGGCAGTGTTGATAGGAGATTCCATAGTCAGAGAAGCAGAGAGGTGAAGAGGACGGCAGTGTTGATAGGAGATTCCATAGTCAGAGGAGCAGAGAGGTGAAGAGGACGGCAGTGTTGATAGGAGATTCCATAGTCAGAGAAGCAGAGAGGGGAAGAGGACGGCAGTGTTGATAGTAGATTTCCTAGACAGAGGAGCAGAGAGGTGAAGAGGACGGCAGTGTTGATAGGAGATTCCATAGTCAGAGGAGCAGAGAGGTGAAGAGGATGGTAGTGTTGATAGGAGATTTCCTAGTCAGAGGAGCAGAGAGGTGAAGAGGATGGCAGTGTTGATAGGAGATTCCATAGTCAGAGGAGCAGAGAGGTGAAGAGGACGGCAGTGTTGATAAGAGATTTCCTAGTCAGAGGAGCAGAGAGGTGAAGAGGACGGCAGTGTTGATAGGAGATTTCCTAATCAGAGGAGCAGAGAGGTGAAGAGGACTGCAGTGTTGATAGGAGATTCCATAGTCAGAGGAGCAGAGAGGTGAAGAGGACGGCAGTGTTGATAGGAGATTCCATAGTCAGAGGAGCAGACAGGTGAAGAGGACGGCAGTGTTGATAGGAGATTCCATAGTCAGAGGAGCAGAGAGGTGAAGAGGACTGCAGTGTTGATAGGAGATTCCATAGTCAGAGGAGCAGACAGGTGAAGAGGACTGCAGTGTTGATAGGAGATTCCATAGTCAGAGGAGCAGAGAGGTGAAGAGGACTGCAGTGTTGATAGGAGATTTCCTAATCAGAGGAGCATAGAGGTGAAGAGGACAGCAGTGTTGATAGGAGATTCCATAGTCAGAGGAGCAGAGGGGTGAAGAGGACAGCGGTGTTGATAGGAGATTTCCTAGTCAGAGGAGCAGAGAGGGGAAGAGGACGGCAGTGTTGATAGGAGATTTCCTAGACAGAGGAGCAGAGAGGTAAAGAGGACGGCAGTGTTGATAGGAGATTCCATAGTCAGAGGAGCAGAGAGGTGAAGAGGACAGCAGTGTTGATAGGAGATTTCCTAGTCAGAGGAGCAGAGAGGTGAAGAGGACAGCAGTGTTGATAGGAGATTCCATAGTCAGAGGAGCAGAGGGGTGAAGAGGACGGCAGTGTTGATAGGAGATTCCATAGTCAGAGGAGCAGGGAGGTGAAGAGGACAGCAGTGTTGATAGGAGATTCCATAGTCAGAGGAGCAGAGGGGTGAAGAGGACTGCAGTGTTGATAGGAGATTTCCTAATCAGAGGAGCAGAGAGGTGAAGAGGACTGCAGTGTTGATAGGAGATTCCATAGTCAGAGGAGCAGAGAGGTGAAGAGGACGGCAGTGTTGATAGGAGATTCCATAGTCAGAGGAGCAGACAGGTGAAGAGGACGGCAGTGTTGATAGGAGATTCCATAGTCAGAGGAGCAGAGAGGTGAAGAGGACTGCAGTGTTGATAGGAGATTCCATAGTCAGAGGAGCAGACAGGTGAAGAGGACTGCAGTGTTGATAGGAGATTCCATAGTCAGAGGAGCAGAGAGGTGAAGAGGACGGCAGTGTTGATAGGAGATTCCATATTCAGAGGAGCAGAGAGGTGAAGAGGACGGCAGTGTTGATAGGAGATTCCATAGTCAGAGGAGCAGAGAGGTGAAGAGGATGGCAGTGTTGATAGGAGATTTCCTAGTCAGAGGAGCAGAGAGGTGAAGAGGATGGCAGTGTTGATAGGAGATTCCATAGTCAGAGGAGCAGAGAGTTGAAGAGGATGGCAGTGTTGATAAGAGATTTCCTAGTCAGAGGAGCAGAGAGGTGAAGAGGACGGCAGTGTTGATAGGAGATTTCCTAATCAGAGGAGCAGAGTGGTGAAGAGGACAGCAGTGTTGATAGGAGATTCCATAGTCAGAGGAGCAGAGGGGTGAAGAGGACGGCAGTGTTGATAGGAGATTCCATAGTCAGAGGAGCAGGGAGGTGAAGAGGACAGCAGTGTTGATAGGAGATTCCATAGTCAGAGGAGCAGAGGGGTGAAGAGGACTGCAGTGTTGATAGGAGATTCCATAGTCAGAGGAGCAGAGAGGTGAAGTGGACGGCAGTGTTGATAGGAGATTTCCTAGTCAGAGGAGCAGAGAGGGGAAGAGGACGGCAGTGTTGATAGGAGATTTCCTAGACAGAGGAGCAGAGAGGTGAAGAGGACGGCAGTGTTGATAGGAGATTTCCTAGACAGAGGAGCAGAGAGGGGAAGAGAATGGCAGTGTTGATAGGAGATTTCCTAGACAGAGGAGCAGAGAGGTGAAGAGGACGGCAGTGTTGATAGGAGATTCCATAGTCAGAGGAGCAGAGAGGTGAAGAGGACTGCAGTGTTGATAGGAGATTCCATAGTCAGAGGAGCAGACAGGTGAAGAGGACTGCAGTGTTGATAGGAGATTCCATAGTCAGAGGAGCATAGAGGTGAAGAGGACTGCAGTGCTGATAGGAGATTCCATAGTCAGAGGAGCAGAGAGGTGAAGAGGACTGCAGTGTTGATAGGAGATTCCATAGTCAGAGGAGCAGAGAGGTGAAGAGGACTGCAGTGTTGATAGGAGATTCCATATTCAGAGGAGCAGAGGGGTGAAGAGGACAGCAGTGTTGATAGGAGATTCCATAGTCAGAGGAGCAGAGGGGTGAAGAGGACAGCAGTGTTGATAGGAGATTTCCTAGTCAGAGGAGCAGAGAGGGGAAGAGGACGGCAGTGTTGATAGGAGATTTCCTAGACAGAGGAGCAGAGAGGGGAAGAGGACGGCAGTGTTGATAGGAGATTTCCTAGACAGAGGAGCAGAGAGGTGAAGAGGACGGCAGTGTTGATAGGAGATTCCATAGTCAGAGGAGCAGAGAGGTGAAGAGGATGGCAGTGTTGATAGGAGATTTCCTAGTCAGAGGAGCAGAGAGGTGAAGAGGATGGCATTGTTGATAGGAGATTCCATAGTCTGAGGAGCAGAGAGGTGAAGAGGATGGCAGTGTTGATAAGAGATTTCCTAGTCAGAGGAGCAGAGAGGTGAAGAGGACGGCAGTGTTGATAGGAGATTTCCTAATCAGAGGAGCAGAGTGGTGAAGAGGACAGCAGTGTTGATAGGAGATTCCATAGTCAGAGGAGCAGAGAGGAGAAGAGGACGGCAGTGTTGATAGGAGATTCCATAGTCAGAGGAGCAGAGAGGTGAAGAGGACTGCAGTGTTGATAGGAGATTCCATAGTCAGAGGAGCAGAGAGGTGAAGAGGACTGCAGTGTTGATAGGAGATTCCATAGTCAGAGGAGCAGAGGGGTGAAGAAGACGGCAGTGTTGATAGGAGATTTCTTAATCAGAGGAGCAGAGAGGTGAAGAGGACGGCAGTGTTGATAGGAGATTTCTTAATCAGAGGAGCAGAGGGGTGAAGAGGACGGCAGGGTTGATAGGAGATTCCATAGTCAGAGGAGCAGAGAGGTGAAGAGGACAGCAGTGTTGATAAGAGATTTCCTAGTCAGAGGAGCAGAGAGGTGAAGAGGACGGCAGTGTTGATAGGAGATTCCATAGTCAGAGGAGCAGAGAGGTGAAGAGGACGGCAGTGTTGATAGGAGATTCCATATTCAGAGGAGCAGAGAGGTGAAGAGGACGGCAGTGTTGATAGGAGATTCCATAGTCAGAGGAGCAGAGAGGTGAAGAGGACTGCATTGTTGATAAGAGATTTCCTAGTCAGAGGAGCAGAGAGGTGAAGAGGACGGCAGTGTTGATAAGAGATTTCCTAGTCAGAGGAGCAGAGAGGTGAAGAGGACGGCAGTGTTGATAGGAGATTCCATAGTCAGAGGAGCTGAGAGGTGAAGAGGACGGCAGTGTTGATAAGAGATTTCCTAGTCAGAGGAGCAGAGAGGTGAACAGGACGGCAGTGTTGATAGGAGATTCCATAGTCAGAGAAGCAGAGAGGTGAAGAGGACGGCAGTGTTGATAGGAGATTCCATAGTCAGAGGAGCAGAGAGGTGAAGAGGACGGCAGTGTTGATAGGAGATTCCATAGTCAGAGAAGCAGAGAGGTGAAGAGGACGGCAGTGTTGATAGGAGATTCCATAGTCAGAGGAGCAGAGAGGTGAAGAGGACGGCAGTGTTGATAGGAGATTCCATAGTCAGAGGAGCAGAGAGGTGAAGAGGACGGCAGTGTTGATAGGAGATTCCATAGTCAGAGGAGCAGAGAGGTGAAGAGGACGGCAGTGTTGATAAGAGATTTCCTAGTCAGAGGAGCAGAGAGGTGACGAGGACGGCAGTGTTGATAGGAGATTCCATAGTCAGAGAAGCAGAGAGGTGAAGAGGACGGCAGTGTTGATAGGAGATTCCATAGTCAGAGGAGCAGAGAGGTGAAGAGGACGGCAGTGTTGATAGGAGATTCCATAGTCAGAGAAGCAGAGAGGGGAAGAGGACGGCAGTGTTGATAGTAGATTTCCTAGACAGAGGAGCAGAGAGGTGAAGAGGACGGCAGTGTTGATAGGAGATTCCATAGTCAGAGGAGCAGAGAGGTGAAGAGGATGGTAGTGTTGATAAGAGATTTCCTAGTCAGAGGAGCAGAGAGGTGAAGAGGATGGCAGTGTTGATAGGAGATTCCATAGTCAGAGGAGCAGAGAGGTGAAGAGGACGGCAGTGTTGATAAGAGATTTCCTAGTCAGAGGAGCAGAGAGGTGAAGAGGACGGCAGTGTTGATAGGAGATTTCCTAATCAGAGGAGCAGAGAGGTGAAGAGGACTGCAGTGTTGATAGGAGATTCCATAGTCAGAGGAGCAGACAGGTGAAGAGGACGGCAGTGTTGATAGGAGATTCCATAGTCAGAGGAGCAGACAGGTGAAGAGGACGGCAGTGTTGATAGGAGATTCCATAGTCAGAGGAGCAGAGAGGTGAAGAGGACTGCAGTGTTGATAGGAGATTCCATAGTCAGAGGAGCAGACAGGTGAAGAGGACTGCAGTGTTGATAGGAGATTCCATAGTCAGAGGAGCAGAGAGGTGAAGAGGACTGCAGTGTTGATAGGAGATTTCCTAATCAGAGGAGCATAGAGGTGAAGAGGACAGCAGTGTTGATAGGAGATTCCATAGTCAGAGGAGCAGAGGGGTGAAGAGGACAGCGGTGTTGATAGGAGATTTCCTAGTCAGAGGAGCAGAGAGGGGAAGAGGACGGCAGTGTTGATAGGAGATTTCCTAGACAGAGGAGTAGAGAGGGGAAGAGGACGGCAGTGTTGATAGGAGATTTCCTAGACAGAGGAGCAGAGAGGTGAAGAGGACGGCAGTGTTGATAGGAGATTCCATAGTCAGAGGAGCAGAGAGGTGAAGAGGATGGCAGTGTTGATAGGAGATTTCCTAGTCAGAGGAGCAGAGAGGTGAAGAGGACAGCAGTGTTGATAGGAGATTCCATAGTCAGAGGAGCAGAGGGGTGAAGAGGACGGCAGTGTTGATAGGAGATTCCATAGTCAGAGGAGCAGGGAGGTGAAGAGGACAGCAGTGTTGATAGGAGATTCCATAGTCAGAGGAGCAGAGGGGTGAAGAGGACTGCAGTGTTGATAGGAGATTCCATAGTCAGAGGAGCAGAGAGGTGAAGTGGACGGCAGTGTTGATAGGAGATTCCATAGTCAGAGGAGCAGAGAGGTGAAGAGGACTGCAGTGTTGATAGGAGATTCCATAGTCAGTGGAGCAGAGAGGTGAAGAGGACTGCAGTGTTGATAGGAGATTCCATATTCAGAGGAGCAGAGGGGTGAAGAGGACAGCAGTGTTGATAGGAGATTCCATAGTCAGAGGAGCAGAGGGGTGAAGAGGACAGCAGTGTTGATAGGAGATTTCCTAGTCAGAGGAGCAGAGAGGGGAAGAGGACGGCAGAGTTGATAGGAGATTTCCTAGACAGAGGAGCAGAGAGGGGAAGAGGACGGCAGTGTTGATAGGAGATTTCCTAGACAGAGGAGCAGAGAGGTGAAGAGGACGGCAGTGTTGATAGGAGATTCCATAGTCAGAGGAGCAGAGAGGTGAAGAGGATGGCAGTGTTGATAGGAGATTTCCTAGTCAGAGGAGCAGAGAGGTGAAGAGGATGGCAGTGTTGATAGGAGATTCCATAGTCAGAGGAGCAGAGAGTTGAAGAGGATGGCAGTGTTGATAAGAGATTTCCTAGTCAGAGGAGCAGAGAGGTGAAGAGGACGGCAGTGTTGATAGGAGATTTCCTAATCAGAGGAGCAGAGTGGTGAAGAGGACAGCAGTGTTGATAGGAGATTCCATAGTCAGAGGAGCAGAGGGGTGAAGAGGACGGCAGTGTTGATAGGAGATTCCATAGTCAGAGGAGCAGGGAGGTGAAGAGGACTGCAGTGTTGATAGGAGATTCCATAGTCAGAGGAGCAGACAGGTGAAGAGGACTGCAGTGTTGATAGGAGATTCCATAGTCAGAGGAGCAGAGAGGTGAAGAGGACGGCAGTGTTGATAGGAGATTCCATATTCAGAGGAGCAGAGAGGTGAAGAGGACGGCAGTGTTGATAGGAGATTCCATAGTCAGAGGAGCAGAGAGGTGAAGAGGATGGCAGTGTTGATAGGAGATTTCCTAGTCAGAGGAGCAGAGAGGTGAAGAGGATGGCAGTGTTGATAGGAGATTCCATAGTCAGAGGAGCAGAGAGTTGAAGAGGATGGCAGTGTTGATAAGAGATTTCCTAGTCAGAGGAGCAGAGAGGTGAAGAGGACGGCAGTGTTGATAGGAGATTTCCTAATCAGAGGAGCAGAGTGGTGAAGAGGACAGCAGTGTTGATAGGAGATTCCATAGTCAGAGGAGCAGAGGGGTGAAGAGGACGGCAGTGTTGATAGGAGATTCCATAGTCAGAGGAGCAGGGAGGTGAAGAGGACAGCAGTGTTGATAGGAGATTCCATAGTCAGAGGAGCAGAGGGGTGAAGAGGACTGCAGTGTTGATAGGAGATTCCATAGTCAGAGGAGCAGAGAGGTGAAGTGGACGGCAGTGTTGATAGGAGATTTCCTAGTCAGAGGAGCAGAGAGGGGAAGAGGACGGCAGTGTTGATAGGAGATTTCCTAGACAGAGGAGCAGAGAGGTGAAGAGGACGGCAGTGTTGATAGGAGATTTCCTAGACAGAGGAGCAGAGAGGGGAAGAGAATGGCAGTGTTGATAGGAGATTTCCTAGACAGAGGAGCAGAGAGGTGAAGAGGACGGCAGTGTTGATAGGAGATTCCATAGTCAGAGGAGCAGAGAGGTGAAGAGGACTGCAGTGTTGATAGGAGATTCCATAGTCAGAGGAGCAGACAGGTGAAGAGGACTGCAGTGTTGATAGGAGATTCCATAGTCAGAGGAGCATAGAGGTGAAGAGGACTGCAGTGCTGATAGGAGATTCCATAGTCAGAGGAGCAGAGAGGTGAAGAGGACTGCAGTGTTGATAGGAGATTCCATAGTCAGAGGAGCAGAGAGGTGAAGAGGACTGCAGTGTTGATAGGAGATTCCATATTCAGAGGAGCAGAGGGGTGAAGAGGACAGCAGTGTTGATAGGAGATTCCATAGTCAGAGGAGCAGAGGGGTGAAGAGGACAGCAGTGTTGATAGGAGATTTCCTAGTCAGAGGAGCAGAGAGGGGAAGAGGACGGCAGTGTTGATAGGAGATTTCCTAGACAGAGGAGCAGAGAGGGGAAGAGGACGGCAGTGTTGATAGGAGATTTCCTAGACAGAGGAGCAGAGAGGTGAAGAGGACGGCAGTGTTGATAGGAGATTCCATAGTCAGAGGAGCAGAGAGGTGAAGAGGATGGCAGTGTTGATAGGAGATTTCCTAGTCAGAGGAGCAGAGAGGTGAAGAGGATGGCATTGTTGATAGGAGATTCCATAGTCTGAGGAGCAGAGAGGTGAAGAGGATGGCAGTGTTGATAAGAGATTTCCTAGTCAGAGGAGCAGAGAGGTGAAGAGGACGGCAGTGTTGATAGGAGATTTCCTAATCAGAGGAGCAGAGTGGTGAAGAGGACAGCAGTGTTGATAGGAGATTCCATAGTCAGAGGAGCAGAGAGGAGAAGAGGACGGCAGTGTTGATAGGAGATTCCATAGTCAGAGGAGCAGAGAGGTGAAGAGGACTGCAGTGTTGATAGGAGATTCCATAGTCAGAGGAGCAGAGAGGTGAAGAGGACTGCAGTGTTGATAGGAGATTCCATAGTCAGAGGAGCAGAGGGGTGAAGAAGACGGCAGTGTTGATAGGAGATTTCTTAATCAGAGGAGCAGAGAGGTGAAGAGGACGGCAGTGTTGATAGGAGATTTCTTAATCAGAGGAGCAGAGGGGTGAAGAGGACGGCAGGGTTGATAGGAGATTCCATAGTCAGAGGAGCAGAGAGGTGAAGAGGACAGCAGTGTTGATAAGAGATTTCCTAGTCAGAGGAGCAGAGAGGTGAAGAGGACGGCAGTGTTGATAGGAGATTCCATAGTCAGAGGAGCAGAGAGGTGAAGAGGACGGCAGTGTTGATAGGAGATTCCATATTCAGAGGAGCAGAGAGGTGAAGAGGACGGCAGTGTTGATAGGAGATTCCATAGTCAGAGGAGCAGAGAGGTGAAGAGGACTGCATTGTTGATAAGAGATTTCCTAGTCAGAGGAGCAGAGAGGTGAAGAGGACGGCAGTGTTGATAAGAGATTTCCTAGTCAGAGGAGCAGAGAGGTGAAGAGGACGGCAGTGTTGATAGGAGATTCCATAGTCAGAGGAGCTGAGAGGTGAAGAGGACGGCAGTGTTGATAAGAGATTTCCTAGTCAGAGGAGCAGAGAGGTGAACAGGACGGCAGTGTTGATAGGAGATTCCATAGTCAGAGAAGCAGAGAGGTGAAGAGGACGGCAGTGTTGATAGGAGATTCCATAGTCAGAGGAGCAGAGAGGTGAAGAGGACGGCAGTGTTGATAGGAGATTCCATAGTCAGAGAAGCAGAGAGGTGAAGAGGACGGCAGTGTTGATAGGAGATTCCATAGTCAGAGGAGCAGAGAGGTGAAGAGGACGGCAGTGTTGATAGGAGATTCCATAGTCAGAGGAGCAGAGAGGTGAAGAGGACGGCAGTGTTGATAGGAGATTCCATAGTCAGAGGAGCAGAGAGGTGAAGAGGACGGCAGTGTTGATAAGAGATTTCCTAGTCAGAGGAGCAGAGAGGTGACGAGGACGGCAGTGTTGATAGGAGATTCCATAGTCAGAGAAGCAGAGAGGTGAAGAGGACGGCAGTGTTGATAGGAGATTCCATAGTCAGAGAAGCAGAGAGGGGAAGAGGACGGCAGTGTTGATAGTAGATTTCCTAGACAGAGGAGCAGAGAGGTGAAGAGGACGGCAGTGTTGATAGGAGATTCCATAGTCAGAGGAGCAGAGAGGTGAAGAGGATGGTAGTGTTGATAGGAGATTTCCTAGTCAGAGGAGCAGAGAGGTGAAGAGGATGGCAGTGTTGATAGGAGATTCCATAGTCAGAGGAGCAGAGAGGTGAAGAGGACGGCAGTGTTGATAAGAGATTTCCTAGTCAGAGGAGCAGAGAGGTGAAGAGGACGGCAGTGTTGATAGGAGATTTCCTAATCAGAGGAGCAGAGAGGTGAAGAGGACTGCAGTGTTGATAGGAGATTCCATAGTCAGAGGAGCAGAGAGGTGAAGAGGACGGCAGTGTTGATAGGAGATTCCATAGTCAGAGGAGCAGACAGGTGAAGAGGACGGCAGTGTTGATAGGAGATTCCATAGTCAGAGGAGCTGAGAGGTGAAGAGGACGGCAGTGTTGATAAGAGATTTCCTAGTCAGAGGAGCAGAGAGGTGAACAGGACGGCAGTGTTGATAGGAGATTCCATAGTCAGAGAAGCAGAGAGGTGAAGAGGACGGCAGTGTTGATAGGAGATTCCATAGTCAGAGGAGCAGAGAGGTGAAGAGGACGGCAGTGTTGATAGGAGATTCCATAGTCAGAGAAGCAGAGAGGTGAAGAGGACGGCAGTGTTGATAGGAGATTCCATAGTCAGAGGAGCAGAGAGGTGAAGAGGACGGCAGTGTTGATAGGAGATTCCATAGTCAGAGGAGCAGAGAGGTGAAGAGGACGGCAGTGTTGATAGGAGATTCCATAGTCAGAGGAGCAGAGAGGTGAAGAGGACGGCAGTGTTGATAAGAGATTTCCTAGTCAGAGGAGCAGAGAGGTGACGAGGACGGCAGTGTTGATAGGAGATTCCATAGTCAGAGAAGCAGAGAGGTGAAGAGGACGGCAGTGTTGATAGGAGATTCCATAGTCAGAGAAGCAGAGAGGGGAAGAGGACGGCAGTGTTGATAGTAGATTTCCTAGACAGAGGAGCAGAGAGGTGAAGAGGACGGCAGTGTTGATAGGAGATTCCATAGTCAGAGGAGCAGAGAGGTGAAGAGGATGGTAGTGTTGATAGGAGATTTCCTAGTCAGAGGAGCAGAGAGGTGAAGAGGATGGCAGTGTTGATAGGAGATTCCATAGTCAGAGGAGCAGAGAGGTGAAGAGGACGGCAGTGTTGATAAGAGATTTCCTAGTCAGAGGAGCAGAGAGGTGAAGAGGACGGCAGTGTTGATAGGAGATTTCCTAATCAGAGGAGCAGAGAGGTGAAGAGGACTGCAGTGTTGATAGGAGATTCCATAGTCAGAGGAGCAGAGAGGTGAAGAGGAAGGCAGTGTTGATAGGAGATTCCATAGTCAGAGGAGCAGACAGGTGAAGAGGACGGCAGTGTTGATAGGAGATTCCATAGTCAGAGGAGCAGAGAGGTGAAGAGGACTGCAGTGTTGATAGGAGATTCCATAGTCAGAGGAGCAGACAGGTGAAGAGGACTGCAGTGTTGATAGGAGATTCCATAGTCAGAGGAGCAGAGAGGTGAAGAGGACTGCAGTGTTGATAGGAGATTCCATAGTCAGAGGAGCAGAGAGGTGAAGAGGACTGCAGTGTTGATAGGAGATTTCCTAATCAGAGGAGCATAGAGGTGAAGAGGACAGCAGTGTTGATAGGAGATTCCATAGTCAGAGGAGCAGAGGGGTGAAGAGGACAGCGGTGTTGATAGGAGATTTCCTAGTCAGAGGAGCAGAGAGGGGAAGAGGACGGCAGTGTTGATAGGAGATTTCCTAGACAGAGGAGTAGAGAGGGGAAGAGGACGGCAGTGTTGATAGGAGATTTCCTAGACAGAGGAGCAGAGAGGTGAAGAGGACGGCAGTGTTGATAGGAGATTCCATAGTCAGAGGAGCAGAGAGGTGAAGAGGATGGCAGTGTTGATAGGAGATTTCCTAGTCAGAGGAGCAGAGAGGTGAAGAGGACAGCAGTGTTGATAGGAGATTCCATAGTCAGAGGAGCAGAGGGGTGAAGAGGACGGCAGTGTTGATAGGAGATTCCATAGTCAGAGGAGCAGGGAGGTGAAGAGGACAGCAGTGTTGATAGGAGATTCCATAGTCAGAGGAGCAGAGGGGTGAAGAGGACTGCAGTGTTGATAGGAGATTCCATAGTCAGAGGAGCAGAGAGGTGAAGTGGACGGCAGTGTTGATAGGAGATTCCATAGTCAGAGGAGCAGAGAGGTGAAGAGGACTGCAGTGTTGATAGGAGATTCCATAGTCAGTGGAGCAGAGAGGTGAAGAGGACTGCAGTGTTGATAGGAGATTCCATATTCAGAGGAGCAGAGGGGTGAAGAGGACAGCAGTGTTGATAGGAGATTCCATAGTCAGAGGAGCAGAGGGGTGAAGAGGACAGCAGTGTTGATAGGAGATTTCCTAGTCAGAGGAGCAGAGAGGGGAAGAGGACGGCAGTGTTGATAGGAGATTTCCTAGACAGAGGAGCAGAGAGGGGAAGAGGACGGCAGTGTTGATAGGAGATTTCCTAGACAGAGGAGCAGAGAGGTGAAGAGGACGGCAGTGTTGATAGGAGATTCCATAGTCAGAGGAGCAGAGAGGTGAAGAGGATGGCAGTGTTGATAGGAGATTTCCTAGTCAGAGGAGCAGAGAGGTGAAGAGGATGGCAGTGTTGATAGGAGATTCCATAGTCAGAGGAGCAGAGAGTTGAAGAGGATGGCAGTGTTGATAAGAGATTTCCTAGTCAGAGGAGCAGAGAGGTGAAGAGGACGGCAGTGTTGATAGGAGATTTCCTAATCAGAGGAGCAGAGTGGTGAAGAGGACAGCAGTGTTGATAGGAGATTCCATAGTCAGAGGAGCAGAGGGGTGAAGAGGACGGCAGTGTTGATAGGAGATTCCATAGTCAGAGGAGCAGGGAGGTGAAGAGGACAGGAGTGTTGATAGGAGATTCCATAGTCAGAGGAGCAGAGGGGTGAAGAGGACTGCAGTGTTGATAGGAGATTCCATAGTCAGAGGAGCAGAGAGGTGAAGTGGACGGCAGTGTTGATAGGAGATTTCCTAGTCAGAGGAGCAGAGAGGGGAAGAGGACGGCAGTGTTGATAGGAGATTTCCTAGACAGAGGAGCAGAGAGGTGAAGAGGACGGCAGTGTTGATAGGAGATTTCCTAGACAGAGGAGCAGAGAGGTGAAGAGGACGGCAGTGTTGATAGGAGATTCCATAGTCAGAGGAGCAGAGAGGTGAAGAGGACGGCAGTGTTGATAGGAGATTCCATTTTCAGAGGAGCAGAGAGGTGAAGAGGACGGCAGTGTTGATAGGAGATTTCATAGTCAGAGGAGCAGAGAGGTGAAGAGGACTGCATTGTTGATAAGAGATTTCCTAGTCAGAGGAGCAGAGAGGTGAAGAGGACGGCAGTGTTGATAAGAGATTTCCTAGTCAGAGGAGCAGAGAGGTGAAGAGGACGGCAGTGTTGATAGGAGATTCCATAGTCAGAGGAGCTGAGAGGTGAAGAGGACGGCAGTGTTGATAAGAGATTTCCTAGTCAGAGGAGCAGAGAGGTGAACAGGACGGCAGTGTTGATAGGAGATTCCATAGTCAGAGAAGCAGAGAGGTGAAGAGGACGGCAGTGTTGATAGGAGATTCCATAGTCAGAGGAGCAGAGAGGTGAAGAGGACGGCAGTGTTGATAGGAGATTCCATAGTCAGAGAAGCAGAGAGGTGAAGAGGACGGCAGTGTTGATAGGAGATTCCATAGTCAGAGGAGCAGAGAGGTGAAGAGGACGGCAGTGTTGATAGGAGATTCCATAGTCAGAGGAGCAGAGAGGTGAAGAGGACGGCAGTGTTGATAGGAGATTCCATAGTCAGAGGAGCAGAGAGGTGAAGAGGACGGCAGTGTTGATAAGAGATTTCCTAGTCAGAGGAGCAGAGAGGTGACGAGGACGGCAGTGTTGATAGGAGATTCCATAGTCAGAGAAGCAGAGAGGTGAAGAGGACGGCAGTGTTGATAGGAGATTCCATAGTCAGAGGAGCAGAGAGGTGAAGAGGACGGCAGTGTTGATAGGAGATTCCATAGTCAGAGAAGCAGAGAGGGGAAGAGGACGGCAGTGTTGATAGTAGATTTCCTAGACAGAGGAGCAGAGAGGTGAAGAGGACGGCAGTGTTGATAGGAGATTCCATAGTCAGAGGAGCAGAGAGGTGAAGAGGATGGTAGTGTTGATAGGAGATTTCCTAGTCAGAGGAGCAGAGAGGTGAAGAGGATGGCAGTGTTGATAGGAGATTCCATAGTCAGAGGAGCAGAGAGGTGAAGAGGACGGCAGTGTTGATAAGAGATTTCCTAGTCAGAGGAGCAGAGAGGTGAAGAGGACGGCAGTGTTGATAGGAGATTTCCTAATCAGAGGAGCAGAGAGGTGAAGAGGACTGCAGTGTTGATAGGAGATTCCATAGTCAGAGGAGCAGAGAGGTGAAGAGGACGGCAGTGTTGATAGGAGATTCCATAGTCAGAGGAGCAGACAGGTGAAGAGGACGGCAGTGTTGATAGGAGATTCCATAGTCAGAGGAGCAGAGAGGTGAAGAGGACTGCAGTGTTGATAGGAGATTCCATAGTCAGAGGAGCAGACAGGTGAAGAGGACTGCAGTGTTGATAGGAGATTCCATAGTCAGAGGAGCAGAGAGGTGAAGAGGACTGCAGTGTTGATAGGAGATTTCCTAATCAGAGGAGCATAGAGGTGAAGAGGACAGCAGTGTTGATAGGAGATTCCATAGTCAGAGGAGCAGAGGGGTGAAGAGGACAGCGGTGTTGATAGGAGATTTCCTAGTCAGAGGAGCAGAGAGGGGAAGAGGACGGCAGTGTTGATAGGAGATTTCCTAGACAGAGGAGTAGAGAGGGGAAGAGGACGGCAGTGTTGATAGGAGATTTCCTAGACAGAGGAGCAGAGAGGTGAAGAGGACGGCAGTGTTGATAGGAGATTCCATAGTCAGAGGAGCAGAGAGGTGAAGAGGATGGCAGTGTTGATAGGAGATTTCCTAGTCAGAGGAGCAGAGAGGTGAAGAGGACAGCAGTGTTGATAGGAGATTCCATAGTCAGAGGAGCAGAGGGGTGAAGAGGACGGCAGTGTTGATAGGAGATTCCATAGTCAGAGGAGCAGGGAGGTGAAGAGGACAGCAGTGTTGATAGGAGATTCCATAGTCAGAGGAGCAGAGGGGTGAAGAGGACTGCAGTGTTGATAGGAGATTCCATAGTCAGAGGAGCAGAGAGGTGAAGTGGACGGCAGTGTTGATAGGAGATTCCATAGTCAGAGGAGCAGAGAGGTGAAGAGGACTGCAGTGTTGATAGGAGATTCCATAGTCAGTGGAGCAGAGAGGTGAAGAGGACTGCAGTGTTGATAGGAGATTCCATATTCAGAGGAGCAGAGGGGTGAAGAGGACAGCAGTGTTGATAGGAGATTCCATAGTCAGAGGAGCAGAGGGGTGAAGAGGACTGCAGTGTTGATAGGAGATTCCATAGTCAGAGGAGCAGAGAGGTGAAGTGGACGGCAGTGTTGATAGGAGATTCCATAGTCAGAGGAGCAGAGGGGTGAAGAGGTCAGCAGTGTTGAAAGGAGATTCCATAGTCAGAGGAGCAGAGAGGTGAAGAGGACGGCAGTGTTGATAAGAGATTTCCTAGTCAGAGGAGCAGAGAGGTGACGAGGACGGCAGTGTTGATAGGAGATTCCATAGTCAGAGAAGCAGAGAGGTGAAGAGGACGGCAGTGTTGATAGGAGATTCCATAGTCAGAGAAGCAGAGAGGGGAAGAGGACGGCAGTGTTGATAGTAGATTTCCTAGACAGAGGAGCAGAGAGGTGAAGAGGACGGCAGTGTTGATAGGAGATTCCATAGTCAGAGGAGCAGAGAGGTGAAGAGGATGGTAGTGTTGATAGGAGATTTCCTAGTCAGAGGAGCAGAGAGGTGAAGAGGATGGCAGTGTTGATAGGAGATTCCATAGTCAGAGGAGCAGAGAGGTGAAGAGGACGGCAGTGTTGATAAGAGATTTCCTAGTCAGAGGAGCAGAGAGGTGAAGAGGACGGCAGTGTTGATAGGAGATTTCCTAATCAGAGGAGCAGAGAGGTGAAGAGGACTGCAGTGTTGATAGGAGATTCCATAGTCAGAGGAGCAGAGAGGTGAAGAGGACGGCAGTGTTGATAGGAGATTCCATAGTCAGAGGAGCAGACAGGTGAAGAGGACGGCAGTGTTGATAGGAGATTCCATAGTCAGAGGAGCTGAGAGGTGAAGAGGACGGCAGTGTTGATAAGAGATTTCCTAGTCAGAGGAGCAGAGAGGTGAACAGGACGGCAGTGTTGATAGGAGATTCCATAGTCAGAGAAGCAGAGAGGTGAAGAGGACGGCAGTGTTGATAGGAGATTCCATAGTCAGAGGAGCAGAGAGGTGAAGAGGACGGCAGTGTTGATAGGAGATTCCATAGTCAGAGAAGCAGAGAGGTGAAGAGGACGGCAGTGTTGATAGGAGATTCCATAGTCAGAGGAGCAGAGAGGTGAAGAGGACGGCAGTGTTGATAGGAGATTCCATAGTCAGAGGAGCAGAGAGGTGAAGAGGACGGCAGTGTTGATAGGAGATTCCATAGTCAGAGGAGCAGAGAGGTGAAGAGGACGGCAGTGTTGATAAGAGATTTCCTAGTCAGAGGAGCAGAGAGGTGACGAGGACGGCAGTGTTGATAGGAGATTCCATAGTCAGAGAAGCAGAGAGGTGAAGAGGACGGCAGTGTTGATAGGAGATTTCCTAGACAGAGGAGCAGAGAGGTGAAGAGGACGGCAGTGTTGATAGGAGATTCCATAGTCAGAGGAGCAGAGAGGTGAAGAGGATGGCAGTGTTGATAGGAGATTTCCTAGTCAGAGGAGCAGAGAGGTGAAGAGGACAGCAGTGTTGATAGGAGATTCCATAGTCAGAGGAGCAGAGGGGTGAAGAGGACGGCAGTGTTGATAGGAGATTCCATAGTCAGAGGAGCAGGGAGGTGAAGAGGACAGCAGTGTTGATAGGAGATTCCATAGTCAGAGGAGCAGAGGGGTGAAGAGGACTGCAGTGTTGATAGGAGATTCCATAGTCAGAGGAGCAGAGAGGTGAAGTGGACGGCAGTGTTGATAGGAGATTCCATAGTCAGAGGAGCAGAGAGGTGAAGAGGACTGCAGTGTTGATAGGAGATTCCATAGTCAGTGGAGCAGAGAGGTGAAGAGGACTGCAGTGTTGATAGGAGATTCCATATTCAGAGGAGCAGAGGGGTGAAGAGGACAGCAGTGTTGATAGGAGATTCCATAGTCAGAGGAGCAGAGGGGTGAAGAGGACTGCAGTGTTGATAGGAGATTCCATAGTCAGAGGAGCAGAGAGGTGAAGTGGACGGCAGTGTTGATAGGAGATTCCATAGTCAGAGGAGCAGAGGGGTGAAGAGGTCAGCAGTGTTGAAAGGAGATTCCATAGTCAGAGGAGCAGAGAGGTGAAGAGGACGGCAGTGTTGATAAGAGATTTCCTAGTCAGAGGAGCAGAGAGGTGACGAGGACGGCAGTGTTGATAGGAGATTCCATAGTCAGAGAAGCAGAGAGGTGAAGAGGACGGCAGTGTTGATAGGAGATTCCATAGTCAGAGAAGCAGAGAGGGGAAGAGGACGGCAGTGTTGATAGTAGATTTCCTAGACAGAGGAGCAGAGAGGTGAAGAGGACGGCAGTGTTGATAGGAGATTCCATAGTCAGAGGAGCAGAGAGGTGAAGAGGATGGTAGTGTTGATAGGAGATTTCCTAGTCAGAGGAGCAGAGAGGTGAAGAGGATGGCAGTGTTGATAGGAGATTCCATAGTCAGAGGAGCAGAGAGGTGAAGAGGACGGCAGTGTTGATAAGAGATTTCCTAGTCAGAGGAGCAGAGAGGTGAAGAGGACGGCAGTGTTGATAGGAGATTTCCTAATCAGAGGAGCAGAGAGGTGAAGAGGACTGCAGTGTTGATAGGAGATTCCATAGTCAGAGGAGCAGAGAGGTGAAGAGGACGGCAGTGTTGATAGGAGATTCCATAGTCAGAGGAGCAGACAGGTGAAGAGGACGGCAGTGTTGATAGGAGATTCCATAGTCAGAGGAGCTGAGAGGTGAAGAGGACGGCAGTGTTGATAAGAGATTTCCTAGTCAGAGGAGCAGAGAGGTGAACAGGACGGCAGTGTTGATAGGAGATTCCATAGTCAGAGAAGCAGAGAGGTGAAGAGGACGGCAGTGTTGATAGGAGATTCCATAGTCAGAGGAGCAGAGAGGTGAAGAGGACGGCAGTGTTGATAGGAGATTCCATAGTCAGAGAAGCAGAGAGGTGAAGAGGACGGCAGTGTTGATAGGAGATTCCATAGTCAGAGGAGCAGAGAGGTGAAGAGGACGGCAGTGTTGATAGGAGATTCCATAGTCAGAGGAGCAGAGAGGTGAAGAGGACGGCAGTGTTGATAGGAGATTCCATAGTCAGAGGAGCAGAGAGGTGAAGAGGACGGCAGTGTTGATAAGAGATTTCCTAGTCAGAGGAGCAGAGAGGTGACGAGGACGGCAGTGTTGATAGGAGATTCCATAGTCAGAGAAGCAGAGAGGTGAAGAGGACGGCAGTGTTGATAGGAGATTCCATAGTCAGAGAAGCAGAGAGGGGAAGAGGACGGCAGTGTTGATAGTAGATTTCCTAGACAGAGGAGCAGAGAGGTGAAGAGGACGGCAGTGTTGATAGGAGATTCCATAGTCAGAGGAGCAGAGAGGTGAAGAGGATGGTAGTGTTGATAGGAGATTTCCTAGTCAGAGGAGCAGAGAGGTGAAGAGGATGGCAGTGTTGATAGGAGATTCCATAGTCAGAGGAGCAGAGAGGTGAAGAGGACGGCAGTGTTGATAAGAGATTTCCTAGTCAGAGGAGCAGAGAGGTGAAGAGGACGGCAGTGTTGATAGGAGATTTCCTAATCAGAGGAGCAGAGAGGTGAAGAGGACTGCAGTGTTGATAGGAGATTCCATAGTCAGAGGAGCAGAGAGGTGAAGAGGACGGCAGTGTTGATAGGAGATTCCATAGTCAGAGGAGCAGACAGGTGAAGAGGACGGCAGTGTTGATAGGAGATTCCATAGTCAGAGGAGCAGAGAGGTGAAGAGGACTGCAGTGTTGATAGGAGATTCCATAGTCAGAGGAGCAGACAGGTGAAGAGGACTGCAGTGTTGATAGGAGATTCCATAGTCAGAGGAGCAGAGAGGTGAAGAGGACTGCAGTGTTGATAGGAGATTCCATAGTCAGAGGAGCAGAGAGGTGAAGAGGACTGCAGTGTTGATAGGAGATTTCCTAATCAGAGGAGCATAGAGGTGAAGAGGACAGCAGTGTTGATAGGAGATTCCATAGTCAGAGGAGCAGAGGGGTGAAGAGGACAGCGGTGTTGATAGGAGATTTCCTAGTCAGAGGAGCAGAGAGGGGAAGAGGACGGCAGTGTTGATAGGAGATTTCCTAGACAGAGGAGTAGAGAGGGGAAGAGGACGGCAGTGTTGATAGGAGATTTCCTAGACAGAGGAGCAGAGAGGTGAAGAGGACGGCAGTGTTGATAGGAGATTCCATAGTCAGAGGAGCAGAGAGGTGAAGAGGATGGCAGTGTTGATAGGAGATTTCCTAGTCAGAGGAGCAGAGAGGTGAAGAGGACAGCAGTGTTGATAGGAGATTCCATAGTCAGAGGAGCAGAGGGGTGAAGAGGACGGCAGTGTTGATAGGAGATTCCATAGTCAGAGGAGCAGGGAGGTGAAGAGGACAGCAGTGTTGATTGGAGATTCCATAGTCAGAGGAGCAGAGGGGTGAAGAGGACTGCAGTGTTGATAGGAGATTCCATAGTCAGAGGAGCAGAGAGGTGAAGTGGACGGCAGTGTTGATAGGAGATTCCATAGTCAGAGGAGCAGAGAGGTGAAGAGGACTGCAGTGTTGATAGGAGATTCCATAGTCAGTGGAGCAGAGAGGTGAAGAGGACTGCAGTGTTGATAGGAGATTCCATATTCAGAGGAGCAGAGGGGTGAAGAGGACAGCAGTGTTGATAGGAGATTCCATAGTCAGAGGAGCAGAGGGGTGAAGAGGACAGCAGTGTTGATAGGAGATTTCCTAGTCAGAGGAGCAGAGAGGGGAAGAGGACGGCAGTGTTGATAGGAGATTTCCTAGACAGAGGAGCAGAGAGGGGAAGAGGACGGCAGTGTTGATAGGAGATTTCCTAGACAGAGGAGCAGAGAGGTGAAGAGGACGGCAGTGTTGATAGGAGATTCCATAGTCAGAGGAGCAGAGAGGTGAAGAGGATGGCAGTGTTGATAGGAGATTTCCTAGTCAGAGGAGCAGAGAGGTGAAGAGGATGGCAGTGTTGATAGGAGATTCCATAGTCAGAGGAGCAGAGAGTTGAAGAGGATGGCAGTGTTGATAAGAGATTTCCTAGTCAGAGGAGCAGAGAGGTGAAGAGGACGGCAGTGTTGATAGGAGATTTCCTAATCAGAGGAGCAGAGTGGTGAAGAGGACAGCAGTGTTGATAGGAGATTCCATAGTCAGAGGAGCAGAGGGGTGAAGAGGACGGCAGTGTTGATAGGAGATTCCATAGTCAGAGGAGCAGGGAGGTGAAGAGGACAGGAGTGTTGATAGGAGATTCCATAGTCAGAGGAGCAGAGGGGTGAAGAGGACTGCAGTGTTGATAGGAGATTCCATAGTCAGAGGAGCAGAGAGGTGAAGTGGACGGCAGTGTTGATAGGAGATTTCCTAGTCAGAGGAGCAGAGAGGGGAAGAGGACGGCAGTGTTGATAGGAGATTTCCTAGACAGAGGAGCAGAGAGGTGAAGAGGACGGCAGTGTTGATAGGAGATTTCCTAGACAGAGGAGCAGAGAGGTGAAGAGGACGGCAGTGTTGATAGGAGATTCCATAGTCAGAGGAGCAGAGAGGTGAAGAGGACGGCAGTGTTGATAGGAGATTCCATTTTCAGAGGAGCAGAGAGGTGAAGAGGACGGCAGTGTTGATAGGAGATTTCATAGTCAGAGGAGCAGAGAGGTGAAGAGGACTGCATTGTTGATAAGAGATTTCCTAGTCAGAGGAGCAGAGAGGTGAAGAGGACGGCAGTGTTGATAAGAGATTTCCTAGTCAGAGGAGCAGAGAGGTGAAGAGGACGGCAGTGTTGATAGGAGATTCCATAGTCAGAGGAGCTGAGAGGTGAAGAGGACGGCAGTGTTGATAAGAGATTTCCTAGTCAGAGGAGCAGAGAGGTGAACAGGACGGCAGTGTTGATAGGAGATTCCATAGTCAGAGAAGCAGAGAGGTGAAGAGGACGGCAGTGTTGATAGGAGATTCCATAGTCAGAGGAGCAGAGAGGTGAAGAGGACGGCAGTGTTGATAGGAGATTCCATAGTCAGAGAAGCAGAGAGGTGAAGAGGACGGCAGTGTTGATAGGAGATTCCATAGTCAGAGGAGCAGAGAGGTGAAGAGGACGGCAGTGTTGATAGGAGATTCCATAGTCAGAGGAGCAGAGAGGTGAAGAGGACGGCAGTGTTGATAGGAGATTCCATAGTCAGAGGAGCAGAGAGGTGAAGAGGACGGCAGTGTTGATAAGAGATTTCCTAGTCAGAGGAGCAGAGAGGTGACGAGGACGGCAGTGTTGATAGGAGATTCCATAGTCAGAGAAGCAGAGAGGTGAAGAGGACGGCAGTGTTGATAGGAGATTCCATAGTCAGAGGAGCAGAGAGGTGAAGAGGACGGCAGTGTTGATAGGAGATTCCATAGTCAGAGAAGCAGAGAGGGGAAGAGGACGGCAGTGTTGATAGTAGATTTCCTAGACAGAGGAGCAGAGAGGTGAAGAGGACGGCAGTGTTGATAGGAGATTCCATAGTCAGAGGAGCAGAGAGGTGAAGAGGATGGTAGTGTTGATAGGAGATTTCCTAGTCAGAGGAGCAGAGAGGTGAAGAGGATGGCAGTGTTGATAGGAGATTCCATAGTCAGAGGAGCAGAGAGGTGAAGAGGACGGCAGTGTTGATAAGAGATTTCCTAGTCAGAGGAGCAGAGAGGTGAAGAGGACGGCAGTGTTGATAGGAGATTCCATAGTCAGAGGAGCAGACAGGTGAAGAGGACGGCAGTGTTGATAGGAGATTCCATAGTCAGAGGAGCAGAGAGGTGAAGAGGACTGCAGTGTTGATAGGAGATTCCATAGTCAGAGGAGCAGACAGGTGAAGAGGACTGCAGTGTTGATAGGAGATTCCATAGTCAGAGGAGCAGAGAGGTGAAGAGGACTGCAGTGTTGATAGGAGATTTCCTAATCAGAGGAGCATAGAGGTGAAGAGGACAGCAGTGTTGATAGGAGATTCCATAGTCAGAGGAGCAGAGGGGTGAAGAGGACAGCGGTGTTGATAGGAGATTTCCTAGTCAGAGGAGCAGAGAGGGGAAGAGGACGGCAGTGTTGATAGGAGATTTCCTAGACAGAGGAGTAGAGAGGGGAAGAGGACGGCAGTGTTGATAGGAGATTTCCTAGACAGAGGAGCAGAGAGGTGAAGAGGACGGCAGTGTTGATAGGAGATTCCATAGTCAGAGGAGCAGAGAGGTGAAGAGGATGGCAGTGTTGATAGGAGATTTCCTAGTCAGAGGAGCAGAGAGGTGAAGAGGACAGCAGTGTTGATAGGAGATTCCATAGTCAGAGGAGCAGAGGGGTGAAGAGGACGGCAGTGTTGATAGGAGATTCCATAGTCAGAGGAGCAGGGAGGTGAAGAGGACAGCAGTGTTGATAGGAGATTCCATAGTCAGAGGAGCAGAGGGGTGAAGAGGACTGCAGTGTTGATAGGAGATTCCATAGTCAGAGGAGCAGAGAGGTGAAGTGGACGGCAGTGTTGATAGGAGATTCCATAGTCAGAGGAGCAGAGAGGTGAAGAGGACTGCAGTGTTGATAGGAGATTCCATAGTCAGTGGAGCAGAGAGGTGAAGAGGACTGCAGTGTTGATAGGAGATTCCATATTCAGAGGAGCAGAGGGGTGAAGAGGACAGCAGTGTTGATAGGAGATTCCATAGTCAGAGGAGCAGAGGGGTGAAGAGGACTGCAGTGTTGATAGGAGATTCCATAGTCAGAGGAGCAGAGAGGTGAAGTGGACGGCAGTGTTGATAGGAGATTCCATAGTCAGAGGAGCAGAGAGGTGAAGAGGACTGCAGTGTTGATAGGAGATTCCATAGTCAGTGGAGCAGAGAGGTGAAGAGGACTGCAGTGTTGATAGGAGATTCCATATTCAGAGGAGCAGAGGGGTGAAGAGGACAGCAGTGTTGATAGGAGATTCCATAGTCAGAGGAGCAGAGGGGTGAAGAGGACAGCAGTGTTGATAGGAGATTTCCTAGTCAGAGGAGCAGAGAGGGGAAGAGGACGGCAGTGTTGATAGGAGATTTCCTAGACAGAGGAGCAGAGAGGGGAAGAGGACGGCAGTGTTGATAGGAGATTTCCTAGACAGAGGAGCAGAGAGGTGAAGAGGACGGCAGTGTTGATAGGAGATTCCATAGTCAGAGGAGCAGAGAGGTGAAGAGGATGGCAGTGTTGATAAGAGATTTCCTAGTCAGAGGAGCAGAGAGGTGAAGAGGACGGCAGTGTTGATAGGAGATTTCCTAATCAGAGGAGCAGAGTGGTGAAGAGGATGGCAGTGTTGATAAGAGATTTCCTAGTCAGAGGAGCAGAGAGGTGAAGAGGACGGCAGTGTTGATAGGAGATTTCCTAATCAGAGGAGCAGAGTGGTGAAGAGGACAGCAGTGTTGATAGGAGATTCCATAGTCAGAGGAGCAGAGGGGTGAAGAGGACGGCAGTGTTGATAGGAGATTCCATAGTCAGAGGAGCAGGGAGGTGAAGAGGACAGCAGTGTTGATAGGAGATTCCATAGTCAGAGGAGCAGAGGGGTGAAGAGGACTGCAGTGTTGATAGGAGATTCCATAGTCAGAGGAGCAGAGAGGTGAAGTGGACGGCAGTGTTGATAGGAGATTTCCTAGTCAGAGGAGCAGAGAGGGGAAGAGGACGGCAGTGTTGATAGGAGATTTCCTAGACTGAGGAGCAGAGAGGTGAAGAGGACGGCAGTGTTGATAGGAGATTTCCTAGACAGAGGAGCAGAGAGGTGAAGAGGACGGCAGTGTTGATAGGAGATTCCATAGTCAGAGGAGCAGAGAGGTGAAGAGGACGGCAGTGTTGATAGGAGATTCCATATTCAGAGGAGCAGAGAGGTGAAGAGGACGGCAGTGTTGATAGGAGATTCCATAGTCAGAGGAGCAGAGAGGTGAAGAGGACTGCATTGTTGATAAGAGATTTCCTAGTCAGAGGAGCAGAGAGGTGAAGAGGACGGCAGTGTTGATAAGAGATTTCCTAGTCAGAGGAGCAGAGAGGTGAAGAGGACGGCAGTGTTGATAGGAGATTCCATAGTCAGAGGAGCTGAGAGGTGAAGAGGACGGCAGTGTTGATAAGAGATTTCCTAGTCAGAGGAGCAGAGAGGTGAACAGGACGGCAGTGTTGATAGGAGATTCCATAGTCAGAGAAGCAGAGAGGTGAAGAGGACGGCAGTGTTGATAGGAGATTCCATAGTCAGAGGAGCAGAGAGGTGAAGAGGACGGCAGTGTTGATAGGAGATTCCATAGTCAGAGAAGCAGAGAGGTGAAGAGGACGGCAGTGTTGATAGGAGATTCCATAGTCAGAGGAGCAGAGAGGTGAAGAGGACGGCAGTGTTGATAGGAGATTCCATAGTCAGAGGAGCAGAGAGGTGAAGAGGACGGCAGTGTTGATAGGAGATTCCGTAGTCAGAGGAGCAGAGAGGTGAAGAGGACGGCAGTGTTGATAAGAGATTTCCTAGTCAGAGGAGCAGAGAGGTGACGAGGACGGCAGTGTTGATAGGAGATTCCATAGTCAGAGAAGCAGAGAGGTGAAGAGGACGGCAGTGTTGATAGGAGATTCCATAGTCAGAGGAGCAGAGAGGTGAAGAGGACGGCAGTGTTGATAGGAGATTCCATAGTCAGAGAAGCAGAGAGGGGAAGAGGACGGCAGTGTTGATAGTAGATTTCCTAGACAGAGGAGCAGAGAGGTGAAGAGGACGGCAGTGTTGATAGGAGATTCCATAGTCAGAGGAGCAGAGAGGTGAAGAGGATGGTAGTGTTGATAGGAGATTTCCTAGTCAGAGGAGCAGAGAGGTGAAGAGGATGGCAGTGTTGATAGGAGATTCCATAGTCAGAGGAGCAGAGAGGTGAAGAGGACGGCAGTGTTGATAAGAGATTTCCTAGTCAGAGGAGCAGAGAGGTGAAGAGGACGGCAGTGTTGATAGGAGATTTCCTAATCAGAGGAGCAGAGAGGTGAAGAGGACTGCAGTGTTGATAGGAGATTCCATAGTCAGAGGAGCAGAGAGGTGAAGAGGACGGCAGTGTTGATAGGAGATTCCATAGTCAGAGGAGCAGACAGGTGAAGAGGACGGCAGTGTTGATAGGAGATTCCATAGTCAGAGGAGCAGAGAGGTGAAGAGGACTGCAGTGTTGATAGGAGATTCCATAGTCAGAGGAGCAGACAGGTGAAGAGGACTGCAGTGTTGATAGGAGATTCCATAGTCAGAGGAGCAGAGAGGTGAAGAGGACTGCAGTGTTGATAGGAGATTTCCTAATCAGAGGAGCATAGAGGTGAAGAGGACAGCAGTGTTGATAGGAGATTCCATAGTCAGAGGAGCAGAGGGGTGAAGAGGACAGCGGTGTTGATAGGAGATTTCCTAGTCAGAGGAGCAGAGAGGGGAAGAGGACGGCAGTGTTGATAGGAGATTTCCTAGACAGAGGAGTAGAGAGGGGAAGAGGACGGCAGTGTTGATAGGAGATTTCCTAGACAGAGGAGCAGAGAGGTGAAGAGGACGGCAGTGTTGATAGGAGATTCCATAGTCAGAGGAGCAGAGAGGTGAAGAGGATGGCAGTGTTGATAGGAGATTTCCTAGTCAGAGGAGCAGAGAGGTGAAGAGGACAGCAGTGTTGATAGGAGATTCCATAGTCAGAGGAGCAGAGGGGTGAAGAGGACGGCAGTGTTGATAGGAGATTCCATAGTCAGAGGAGCAGGGAGGTGAAGAGGACAGCAGTGTTGATAGGAGATTCCATAGTCAGAGGAGCAGAGGGGTGAAGAGGACTGCAGTGTTGATAGGAGATTCCATAGTCAGAGGAGCAGAGAGGTGAAGTGGACGGCAGTGTTGATAGGAGATTCCATAGTCAGAGGAGCAGAGAGGTGAAGAGGACTGCAGTGTTGATAGGAGATTCCATAGTCAGTGGAGCAGAGAGGTGAAGAGGACTGCAGTGTTGATAGGAGATTCCATATTCAGAGGAGCAGAGGGGTGAAGAGGACAGCAGTGTTGATAGGAGATTCCATAGTCAGAGGAGCAGAGGGGTGAAGAGGACAGCAGTGTTGATAGGAGATTTCCTAGTCAGAGGAGCAGAGAGGGGAAGAGGACGGCAGTGTTGATAGGAGATTTCCTAGACAGAGGAGCAGAGAGGGGAAGAGGACGGCAGTGTTGATAGGAGATTTCCTAGACAGAGGAGCAGAGAGGTGAAGAGGACGGCAGTGTTGATAGGAGATTCCATAGTCAGAGGAGCAGAGAGGTGAAGAGGATGGCAGTGTTGATAGGAGATTTCCTAGTCAGAGGAGCAGAGAGGTGAAGAGGATGGCAGTGTTGATAGGAGATTCCATAGTCAGAGGAGCAGAGAGTTGAAGAGGATGGCAGTGTTGATAAGAGATTTCCTAGTCAGAGGAGCAGAGAGGTGAAGAGGACGGCAGTGTTGATAGGAGATTTCCTAATCAGAGGAGCAGAGTGGTGAAGAGGACAGCAGTGTTGATAGGAGATTCCATAGTCAGAGGAGCAGAGGGGTGAAGAGGACGGCAGTGTTGATAGGAGATTCCATAGTCAGAGGAGCAGGGAGGTGAAGAGGACAGCAGTGTTGATAGGAGATTCCATAGTCAGAGGAGCAGAGGGGTGAAGAGGACTGCAGTGTTGATAGGAGATTCCATAGTCAGAGGAGCAGAGAGGTGAAGTGGACGGCAGTGTTGATAGGAGATTTCCTAGTCAGAGGAGCAGAGAGGGGAAGAGGACGGCAGTGTTGATAGGAGATTTCCTAGACAGAGGAGCAGAGAGGTGAAGAGGACGGCAGTGTTGATAGGAGATTTCCTAGACAGAGGAGCAGAGAGGGGAAGAGAATGGCAGTGTTGATAGGAGATTTCCTAGACAGAGGAGCAGAGAGGTGAAGAGGACGGCAGTGTTGATAGGAGATTCCATAGTCAGAGGAGCAGAGAGGTGAAGAGGACTGCAGTGTTGATAGGAGATTCCATAGTCAGAGGAGCAGACAGGTGAAGAGGACTGCAGTGTTGATAGGAGATTCCATAGTCAGAGGAGCATAGAGGTGAAGAGGACTGCAGTGCTGATAGGAGATTCCATAGTCAGAGGAGCAGAGAGGTGAAGAGGACTGCAGTGTTGATAGGAGATTCCATAGTCAGAGGAGCAGAGAGGTGAAGAGGACTGCAGTGTTGATAGGAGATTCCATATTCAGAGGAGCAGAGGGGTGAAGAGGACAGCAGTGTTGATAGGAGATTCCATAGTCAGAGGAGCAGAGGGGTGAAGAGGACAGCAGTGTTGATAGGAGATTTCCTAGTCAGAGGAGCAGAGAGGGGAAGAGGACGGCAGTGTTGATAGGAGATTTCCTAGACAGAGGAGCAGAGAGGGGAAGAGGACGGCAGTGTTGATAGGAGATTTCCTAGACAGAGGAGCAGAGAGGTGAAGAGGACGGCAGTGTTGATAGGAGATTCCATAGTCAGAGGAGCAGAGAGGTGAAGAGGAAGGCAGTGTTGATAGGAGATTTCCTAGTCAGAGGAGCAGAGAGGTGAAGAGGATGGCATTGTTGATAGGAGATTCCATAGTCTGAGGAGCAGAGAGGTGAAGAGGATGGCAGTGTTGATAAGAGATTTCCTAGTCAGAGGAGCAGAGAGGTGAAGAGGACGGCAGTGTTGATAGGAGATTTCCTAATCAGAGGAGCAGAGTGGTGAAGAGGACGGCAGTGTTGATAGGAGATTCCATAGTCAGAGGAGCAGAGAGGAGAAGAGGACGGCAGTGTTGATAGGAGATTCCATAGTCAGAGGAGCAGAGAGGTGAAGAGGACGGCAGTGTTGACAGGAGATTCCATAGTCAGAGGAGCAGAGAGGTGAAGAGGACTGCAGTGTTGATAGGAGATTCCATAGTCAGAGGAGCAGAGAGGTGAAGAGGACGGCAGTGTTGATAGGAGATTCCATAGTCAGAGGAGCAGAGAGGTGAAGAGGACGGCAGTGTTGATAGGAGATTCCATAGTCAGAGGAGCAGAGAGGTGAAGAGGACAGCAGTGTTGATAGGAGATTCCATAGTCAGAGGAGCAGAGAGGTGAAGAGGACGGCAGTGTTGATAGGAGATTTCCTAATCAGAGGAGCAGAGAGGTGAAGAGGACAGCAGTGTTGATAGGAGATTCTATACTCAGAGGAGCAGAGGGGTGAAGAGGTCAGCAGTGTTGATAGGAGATTCCATAGTCAGAGGAGCAGAGAGGTGAAGAGGACGGCAGTGTTGATAGGAGATTTCCTAATCAGAGGAGCAGAGAGGTGAAGAGGACAGCAGTGTTGATAGGAGATTCCATAGTCAGAGGAGCAGAGGGGTGAAGAGGACGGCAGTGTTGATAGGAGATTCCATAGTCAGAGGAGCAGGGAGGTGAAGAGGACAGCAGTGTTGATAGGAGATTCCATAGTCAGAGGAGCAGAGGGGTGAAGAGGACTGCAGTGTTGATAGGAGATTCCATAGTCAGAGGAGCAGACAGGTGAAGAGGACGGCAGTTTTGATAGGAGATTTCCTAGTCAGAGGAGCAGAGAGGGGAAGAGGACGGCAGTGTTGATAGGAGATTTCCTAGACAGAGGAGCAGAGAGGTGAAGAGGACGGCAGTGTTGATAGGAGATTTCCTAGACAGAGGAGCAGAGAGGGGAAGAGGATGGCAGTGTTGATAGGAGATTTCCTAGACAGAGGAGCAGAGAGGTGAAGAGGACGGCAGTGTTGATAGGAGATTCCATAGTCAGAGGAGCAGAGAGGTGAAGAGGACTGCAGTGTTGATAGGAGATTCCATAGTCAGAGGAGCAGACAGGTGAATAGGACTGCAGTGTTGATAGGAGATTCCATAGTCAGAGGAGCAGAGAGGTGAAGAGGACTGCAGTGTTGATAGGAGATTCCATAGTCAGAGGAGCAGAGGAGTGAAGAAGACGGCAGTGTTGATAGGAGATTTCTTAATCAGAGGAGCAGAGAGGTGAAGAGGACGGCAGTGTTGATAGGAGATTTCTTAATCAGAGGAGCAGAGGGGTGAAGAGGACGGCAGTGTTGATAGGAGATTCCATAGTCAGAGGAGCAGAGAGGTGAAGAGGACAGCAGTGTTGATAAGAGATTTCCTAGTCAGAGGAGCAGAGAGGTGAAGAGGACGGCAGTGTTGATAGGAGATTCCATAGTCAGAGGAGCAGAGAGGTGAAGAGGACGGCAGTGTTGATAGGAGATTCCATATTCAGAGGAGCAGAGAGGTGAAGAGGACGGCAGTGTTGATAGGAGATTCCATAGTCAGAGGAGCAGAGAGGTGAAGAGGACTGCATTGTTGATAAGAGATTTCCTAGTCAGAGGAGCAGAGAGGTGAAGAGGACGGCAGTGCTGATAAGAGATTTCCTAGTCAGAGGAGCAGAGAGGTGAAGAGGACGGCAGTGTTGATAGGAGATTCCATAGTCAGAGGAGCAGAGAGGTGAAGAGGACGGCAGTGTTGATAAGAGATTTCCTAGTCAGAGGAGCAGAGAGGTGAACAGGACGGCAGTGTTGATAGGAGATTCCATAGTCAGAGAAGCAGAGAGGTGAAGAGGACGGCAGTGTTGATAGGAGATTCCATAGTCAGAGGAGCAGAGAGGTGAAGAGGACGGCAGTGTTGATAGGAGATTCCATAGTCAGAGAAGCAGAGAGGTGAAGAGGACGGCAGTGTTGATAGGAGATTCCATAGTCAGAGGAGCAGAGAGGTGAAGAGGACGGCAGTGTTGATAGGAGATTCCATAGTCAGAGGAGCAGAGAGGTGAAGAGGACGGCAGTGTTGATAGGAGATTCCATAGTCAGAGGAGCAGAGAGGTGAAGAGGACGGCAGTGTTGATAAGAGATTTCCTAGTCAGAGGAGCAGAGAGGTGAAGAGGACGGCAGTGTTGATAGGAGATTCCATAGTCAGAGAAGCAGAGAGGTGAAGAGGACGGCAGTGTTGATAGGAGATTCCATAGTCAGAGGAGCAGAGAGGTGAAGAGGACGGCAGTGTTGATAGGAGATTCCATAGTCAGAGAAGCAGAGAGGGGAAGAGGACGGCAGTGTTGATAGTAGATTTCCTAGACAGAGGAGCAGAGAGGTGAAGAGGACGGCAGTGTTGATAGGAGATTCCATAGTCAGAGGAGCAGAGAGGTGAAGAGGATGGTAGTGTTGATAGGAGATTTCCTAGTCAGAGGAGCAGAGAGGTGAAGAGGATGGCAGTGTTGATAGGAGATTCCATAGTCAGAGGAGCAGAGAGGTGAAGAGGACGGCAGTGTTGATAAGAGATTTCCTAGTCAGAGGAGCAGAGAGGTGAAGAGGACGGCAGTGTTGATAGGAGATTTCCTAATCAGAGGAGCAGAGAGGTGAAGAGGACTGCAGTGTTGATAGGAGATTCCATAGTCAGAGGAGCAGAGAGGTGAAGAGGACGGCAGTGTTGATAGGAGATTCCATAGTCAGAGGAGCAGACAGGTGAAGAGGACGGCAGTGTTGATAGGAGATTCCATAGTTAGAGGAGCAGAGAGGTGAAGAGGACTGCAGTGTTGATAGGAGATTCCATAGTCAGAGGAGCAGACAGGTGAAGAGGACTGCAGTGTTGATAGGAGATTCCATAGTCAGAGGAGCAGAGAGGTGAAGAGGACTGCAGTGTTGATAGGAGATTTCCTAATCAGAGGAGCATAGAGGTGAAGAGGACAGCAGTGTTGATAGGAGATTCCATAGTCAGAGGAGCAGAGGGGTGAAGAGGACAGCGGTGTTGATAGGAGATTTCCTAGTCAGAGGAGCAGAGAGGGGAAGAGGACGGCAGTGTTGATAGGAGATTTCCTAGACAGAGGAGTAGAGAGGGGAAGAGGACGGCAGTGTTGATAGGAGATTTCCTAGACAGAGGAGCAGAGAGGTGAAGAGGACGGCAGTGTTGATAGGAGATTTCCTAGTCAGAGGAGCAGAGAGGTGAAGAGGACAGCAGTGTTGATAGGAGATTCCATAGTCAGAGGAGCAGAGGGGTGAAGAGGACGGCAGTGTTGATAGGAGATTCCATAGTCAGAGGAGCAGGGAGGTGAAGAGGACAGCAGTGTTGATAGGAGATTCCATAGTCAGAGGAGCAGAGGGGTGAAGAGGACTGCAGTGTTGATAGGAGATTCCATAGTCAGAGGAGCAGAGAGGTGAAGTGGACGGCAGTGTTGATAGGAGATTTCCTAGTCAGAGGAGCAGAGAGGGGAAGAGGACGGCAGTGTTGGTAGGAGATTTCCTAGACAGAGGAGCAGAGAGGTGAAGAGGACGGCAGTGTTGATAGGAGATTTCCTAGACAGAGGAGCAGAGAGGGGAAGAGGATGGCAGTGTTGATAGGAGATTTCCTAGACAGAGGAGCAGAGAGGTGAAGAGGACGGCAGTGTTGATAGGAGATTCCATAGTCAGTGGAGCAGAGAGGTGAAGAGGACTGCAGTGTTGATAGGAGATTCCATATTCAGAGGAGCAGAGGGGTGAAGAGGACAGCAGTGTTGATAGGAGATTCCATAGTCAGAGGAGCAGAGGGGTGAAGAGGACAGCAGTGTTGATAGGAGATTTCCTAGTCAGAGGAGCAGAGAGGGGAAGAGGACGGCAGTGTTGATAGGAGATTTCCTAGACAGAGGAGCAGAGAGGGGAAGAGGACGGCAGTGTTGATAGGAGATTTCCTAGACAGAGGAGCAGAGAGGTGAAGAGGACGGCAGTGTTGATAGGAGATTCCATAGTCAGAGGAGCAGAGAGGTGAAGAGGATGGCAGTGTTGATAGGAGATTTCCTAGTCAGAGGAGCAGAGAGGTGAAGAGGATGGCAGTGTTGATCGGAGATTCCATAGTCAGAGGAGCAGAGAGTTGAAGAGGATGGCAGTGTTGATAAGAGATTTCCTAGTCAGAGGAGCAGAGAGGTGAAGAGGACGGCAGTGTTGATAGGAGATTTCCTAATCAGAGGAGCAGAGTGGTGAAGAGGACAGCAGTGTTGATAGGAGATTCCATAGTCAGAGGAGCAGAGAGGTGAAGAGGACGGCAGTGTTGATAGGAGATTCCATAGTCAGAGGAGCAGAGAGGTGAAGAGGACGGCAGTGTTGACAGGAGATTCCATAGTCAGAGGAGCAGAGAGGTGAAAGAGACTGCAGTGTTGATAGGAGATTCCATAGTCAGAGGAGCAGAGAGGTGAAGAGGACGGCAGTGTTGATAGGAGATTCCATAGTCAGAGGAGCAGAGAGGTGAAGAGGACGGCAGTGTTGATAGGAGATTCCATAGTCAGAGGAGCAGAGAGGTGAAGAGGACAGCAGTGTTGATAGGAGATTCCATAGTCAGAGGAGCAGAGAGGTGAAGAGGACGGCAGTGTTGATAGGAGATTTCCTAATCAGAGGAGCAGAGAGGTGAAGAGGACAGCAGTGTTGATAGGAGATTCCATAGTCAGAGGAGCAGAGGGGTGAAGAGGTCAGCAGTGTTGATAGGAGATTCCATAGTCAGAGGAGCAGAGAGGTGAAGAGGACGGCAGTGTTGATAGGAGATTTCCTAATCAGAGGAGCAGAGAGGTGAAGAGGACAGCAGTGTTGATAGGAGATTCCATAGTCAGAGGAGCAGAGGGGTGAAGAGGACGGCAGTGTTGATAGGAGATTCCATAGTCAGAGGAGCAGAGAGGTGAAGAGGACTGCAGTGTTGATAGGAGATTCCATAGTCAGAGGAGCAGACAGGTGAAGAGGACTGCAGTGCTGATAGGAGATTCCATAGTCAGAGGAGCAGAGAGGTGAAGAGGACTGCAGTGTTGATAGGAGATTCCATAGTCAGAGGAGCAGAGGGGTGAAGAAGACGGCAGTGTTGATAGGAGATTTCTTAATCAGAGGAGCAGAGAGGTGAAGAGGACGGCAGTGTTGATAGGAGATTTCTTAATCAGAGGAGCAGAGGGGTGAAGAGGACGGCAGTGTTGATAGGAGATTCCATAGTCAGAGGAGCAGAGAGGTGAAGAGGACTGCAGTGTTGATAGGAGATTCCATATTCAGAGGAGCAGAGAGGTGAAGAGGACGGCAGTGTTGATAGGAGATTCCATAGTCAGAGGAGCAGAGAGGTGAAGAGGACTGCATTGTTGATAAGAGATTTCCTAGTCAGAGGAGCAGAGAGGTGAAGAGGACGGCAGTGTTGATAAGAGATTTCCTAGTCAGAGGAGCAGAGAGGTGAAGAGGACGGCAGTGTTGATAGGAGATTCCATAGTCAGAGAAGCAGAGAGGTGAAGAGGACGGCAGTGTTGATAGGAGATTCCATAGTCAGAGGAGCAGAGAGGTGAAGAGGACGGCAGTGTTGATAAGAGATTTCCTAGTCAGAGGAGCAGAGAGGTGAAGAGGACGGCAGTGTTGATAGGAGATTCCACAGTCAGAGAAGCAGAGAGGGGAAGAGGACGGCATTGTTGATAGGAGATTTCCTAGACAGAGGAGCAGAGAGGTGAAGAGGACGGCAGTGTTGATAGGAGATTCCATAGTCAGAGGAGCAGAGAGGTGAAGAGGATGGTAGTGTTGATAGGAGATTTCCTAGTCAGAGGAGCAGAGAGGTGAAGAGGATGGCAGTGTTGATAGGAGATTCCATAGTCAGAGGAGCAGAGAGGTGAAGAGGACGGCAGTGTTGATAAGAGATTTCCTAGTCAGAGGAGCAGAGAGGTGAAGAGGACGGCAGTGTTGATAGGAGATTCCATAGTCAGAGGAGCAGAGAGGTGAAGAGGACGGCAGTGTTGATAGGAGATTCCATAGTCAGAGGAGCAGAGAGGTGAAGAGGACGGCAGTGTTGATAGGAGATTCCATAGTCAGAGGAGCAGAGAGGTGAAGAGGACTGCAGTGTTGATAGGAGATTCCATAGTCAGAGGAGCAGACAGGTGAAGAGGACTGCAGTGTTGATAGGAGATTCCATAGTCAGAGGAGCAGAGAGGTGAAGAGGACTGCAGTGTTGATAGGAGATTTCCTAATCAGAGCAGCATAGAGGTGAAGAGGACAGCAGTGTTGATAGGAGATTCCATAGTCAGAGGAGCAGAGGGGTGAAGAGGACAGCGGTGTTGATAGGAGATTTCCTAGTCAGAGGAGCAGAGAGGGGAAGAGGACGGCAGTGTTGATAGGAGATTTCCTAGACAGAGGAGTAGAGAGGGGAAGAGGACGGCAGTGTTGATAGGAGATTTCCTAGACAGAGGAGCAGAGAGGTGAAGAGGACGGCAGTGTTGATAGGAGATTCCATAGTCAGAGGAGCAGAGAGGTGAAGAGGATGGCAGTGTTGATAGGAGATTTCCTAGTCAGAGGAGCAGAGAGGTGAAGAGGATGGCAGTGTTGATAGGAGATTCCATAGTCAGAGGAGCAGAGAGGTGAAGAGGATGGCAGTGTTGATAAGAGATTTCCTAGTCAGAGGAGCAGAGAGGTGAAGAGGACGGCAGTGTTGATAGGAGATTTCCTAATCAGAGGAGCAGAGTGGTGAAGAGGACAGCAGTGTTGATAGGAGATTCCATAGTCAGAGGAGCAGAGAGGTGAAGAGGACGGCAGTGTTGATAGGAGATTCCATAGTCAGAGGAGCAGAGAGGTGAAGAGGACGGCAGTGTTGACAGGAGATTCCATAGTCAGAGGAGCAGAGAGGTGAAGAGGACAGCAGTGTTGATAGGAGATTCCATAGTCAGAGGAGCAGTGAGGTGAAGAGGACGGCAGTGTTGATAGGAGATTCCATAGTCAGAGGAGCAGAGGGGTGAAGAGGTCAGCAGTGTTGATAGGAGATTCCATAGTCAGAGGAGCAGAGAGGTGAAGAGGACGGCAGTGTTGATAGGAGATTTCCTAATCAGAGGAGCAGAGAGGTGAAGAGGACAGCAGTGTTGATAGGAGATTCCATAGTCAGAGGAGCAGAGGGGTGAAGAGGACGGCAGTGTTGATAGGAGATTCCATAGTCAGAGGAGCAGGGAGGTGAAGAGGACAGCAGTGTTGATAGGAGATTCCATAGTCAGAGGAGCAGAGGGGTGAAGAGGACTGCAGTGTTGATAGGAGATTCCATAGTCAGAGGAGCAGAGAGGTGAAGTGGACGGCAGTGTTGATAGGAGATTTCCTAGTCAGAGGAGCAGAGTGGGGAAGAGGACGGCAGTGTTGATAGGAGATTTCCTAGACAGAGGAGCAGAGAGGTGAAGAGGACGGCAGTGTTGATAGGAGATTTCCTAGACAGAGGAGCAGAGAGGGGAAGAGGATGGCAGTGTTGATAGGAGATTTCCTAGACAGAGGAGCAGAGAGGTGAAGAGGACGGCAGTGTTGATAGGAGATTCCATAGTCAGAGGAGCAGAGAGGTGAAGAGGACTGCAGTGTTGATAGGAGATTCCATAGTCAGAGGAGCAGACAGGTGAAGAGGACTGCAGTGTTGATAGGAGATTCCATAGTCAGAGGAGCAGAGAGGTGAAGAGGACTGCAGTGTTGATAGGAGATTCCATAGTCAGAGGAGCAGAGGGGTGAAGAAGACGGCAGTGTTGATAGGAGATTTCTTAATCAGAGGAGCAGAGAGGTGAAGAGGACGGCAGTGTTGATAGGAGATTTCTTAATCAGAGGAGCAGAGGGGTGAAGAGGACGGCAGTGTTGATAGGAGATTCCATAGTCAGAGGAGCAGAGAGGTGAAGAGGACGGCAGTGTTGATAAGAGATTTCCTAGTCAGAGGAGCAGAGAGGTGAAGAGGACGGCAGTGTTGATAGGAGATTCCATAGTCAGAGGAGCAGAGAGGTGAAGAGGACTGCATTGTTGATAAGAGATTTCCTAGTCAGAGGAGCAGAGAGGTGAAGAGGACGGCAGTGTTGATAGGAGATTCCATAGTCAGAGGAGCAGAGAGGTGAAGAGGACGGCAGTGTTGATAGGAGATTTCCTAATCAGAGGAGCAGAGAGGTGAAGAGGACAGCAGTGTTGATAGGAGATTCCATAGTCAGAGGAGCAGAGGGGTGAAGAGGTCAGCAGTGTTGATAGGAGATTCCATAGTCAGAGGAGCAGAGAGGTGAAGAGGACGGCAGTGTTGATAGGAGATTTCCTAATCAGAGGAGCAGAGAGGTGAAGAGGACAGCAGTGTTGATAGGAGATTCCATAGTCAGAGGAGCAGAGGGGTGAAGAGGACGGCAGTGTTGATAGGAGATTCCATAGTCAGAGGAGCAGGGAGGTGAAGAGGACAGCAGTGTTGATAGGAGATTCCATAGTCAGAGGAGCAGAGGGGTGAAGAGGACTGCAGTGTTGATAGGAGATTCCATAGTCAGAGGAGCAGAGAGGTGAAGAGGACGGCAGTGTTGATAGGAGATTTCCTAGTCAGAGGAGCAGAGAGGGGAAGAGGACGGCAGTGTTGATAGGAGATTTCCTAGACAGAGGAGCAGAGAGGTGAAGAGGACGGCAGTGTTGATAGGAGATTTCCTAGACAGAGGAGCAGAGAGGGGAAGAGGATGGCAGTGTTGATAGGAGATTTCCTAGACAGAGGAGCAGAGAGGTGAAGAGGACGGCAGTGTTGATAGGAGATTCCATAGTCAGAGGAGCAGAGAGGTGAAGAGGACTGCAGTGTTGATAGGAGATTCCATAGTCAGAGGAGCAGACAGGTGAAGAGGACTGCAGTGCTGATAGGAGATTCCATAGTCAGAGGAGCAGAGAGGTGAAGAGGACTGCAGTGTTGATAGGAGATTCCATAGTCAGAGGAGCAGAGGGGTGAAGAAGACGGCAGTGTTGATAGGAGATTTCTTAATCAGAGGAGCAGAGAGGTGAAGAGGACGGCAGTGTTGATAGGAGATTTCTTAATCAGAGGAGCAGAGGGGTGAAGAGGACGGCAGTGTTGATAGGAGATTCCATAGTCAGAGGAGCAGAGAGGTGAAGAGGACTGCAGTGTTGATAGGAGATTCCATATTCAGAGGAGCAGAGAGGTGAAGAGGACGGCAGTGTTGATAGGAGATTCCATAGTCAGAGGAGCAGAGAGGTGAAGAGGACTGCATTGTTGATAAGAGATTTCCTAGTCAGAGGAGCAGAGAGGTGAAGAGGACGGCAGTGTTGATAAGAGATTTCCTAGTCAGAGGAGCAGAGAGGTGAAGAGGACGGCAGTGTTGATAGGAGATTCCATAGTCAGAGAAGCAGAGAGGTGAAGAGGACGGCAGTGTTGATAGGAGATTCCATAGTCAGAGGAGCAGAGAGGTGAAGAGGACGGCAGTGTTGATAAGAGATTTCCTAGTCAGAGGAGCAGAGAGGTGAAGAGGACGGCAGTGTTGATAGGAGATTCCATAGTCAGAGAAGCAGAGAGGGGAAGAGGACGGCAGTGTTGATAGGAGATTTCCTAGACAGAGGAGCAGAGAGGTGAAGAGGACGGCAGTGTTGATAGGAGATTCCATAGTCAGAGGAGCAGAGAGGTGAAGAGGATGGTAGTGTTGATAGGAGATTTCCTAGTCAGAGGAGCAGAGAGGTGAAGAGGATGGCAGTGTTGATAGGAGATTCCATAGTCAGAGGAGCAGAGAGGTGAAGAGGACGGCAGTGTTGATAAGAGATTTCCTAGTCAGAGGAGCAGAGAGGTGAAGAGGACGGCAGTGTTGATAGGAGATTCCATAGTCAGAGGAGCAGAGAGGTGAAGAGGACGGCAGTGTTGATAGGAGATTCCATAGTCAGAGGAGCAGAGAGGTGAAGAGGACGGCAGTGTTGATAGGAGATTCCATAGTCAGAGGAGCAGAGAGGTGAAGAGGACTGCAGTGTTGATAGGAGATTCCATAGTCAGAGGAGCAGACAGGTGAAGAGGACTGCAGTGTTGATAGGAGATTCCATAGTCAGAGGAGCAGAGAGGTGAAGAGGACTGCAGTGTTGATAGGAGATTTCCTAATCAGAGGAGCATAGAGGTGAAGAGGACAGCAGTGTTGATAGGAGATTCCATCGTCAGAGGAGCAGAGGGGTGAAGAGGACAGCGGTGTTGATAGGAGATTTCCTAGTCAGAGGAGCAGAGAGGGGAAGAGGACGGCAGTGTTGATAGGAGATTTCCTAGACAGAGGAGTAGAGAGGGGAAGAGGACGGCAGTGTTGATAGGAGATTTCCTAGACAGAGGAGCAGAGAGGTGAAGAGGACGGCAGTGTTGATAGGAGATTCCGTAGTCAGAGGAGCAGAGAGGTGAAGAGGATGGCAGTGTTGATAGGAGATTTCCTAGTCAGAGGAGCAGAGAGGTGAAGAGGATGGCAGTGTTGATAGGAGATTCCATAGTCAGAGGAGCAGAGAGGTGAAGAGGATGGCAGTGTTGATAAGAGATTTCCTAGTCAGAGGAGCAGAGAGGTGAAGAGGACGGCAGTGTTGATAGGAGATTTCCTAATCAGAGGAGCAGAGTGGTGAAGAGGACAGCAGTGTTGATAGGAGATTCCATAGTCAGAGGAGCAGAGAGGTGAAGAGGACGGCAGTGTTGATAGGAGATTCCATAGTCAGAGGAGCAGAGAGGTGAAGAGGACGGCAGTGTTGACAGGAGATTCCATAGTCAGAGGAGCAGAGAGGTGAAGAGGACAGCAGTGTTGATAGGAGATTCCATAGTCAGAGGAGCAGTGAGGTGAAGAGGACGGCAGTGTTGATAGGAGATTTCCTAATCAGAGGAGCAGAGAGGTGAAGAGGACAGCAGTGTTGATAGGAGATTCCATAGTCAGAGGAGCAGAGGGGTGAAGAGGTCAGCAGTGTTGATAGGAGATTCCATAGTCAGAGGAGCAGAGAGGTGAAGAGGACGGCAGTGTTGATAGGAGATTTCCTAATCAGAGGAGCAGAGAGGTGAAGAGGACAGCAGTGTTGATAGGAGATTCCATAGTCAGAGGAGCAGAGGGGTGAAGAGGACGGCAGTGTTGATAGGAGATTCCATAGTCAGAGGAGCAGGGAGGTGAAGAGGACAGCAGTGTTGATAGGAGATTCCATAGTCAGAGGAGCAGAGGGGTGAAGAGGACTGCAGTGTTGATAGGAGATTCCATAGTCAGAGGAGCAGAGAGGTGAAGTGGACGGCAGTGTTGATAGGAGATTTCCTAGTCAGAGGAGCAGAGTGGGGAAGAGGACGGCAGTGTTGATAGGAGATTTCCTAGACAGAGGAGCAGAGAGGTGAAGAGGACGGCAGTGTTGATAGGAGATTTCCTAGACAGAGGAGCAGAGAGGGGAAGAGGATGGCAGTGTTGATAGGAGATTTCCTAGACAGAGGAGCAGAGAGGTGAAGAGGACGGCAGTGTTGATAGGAGATTCCATAGTCAGAGGAGCAGAGAGGTGAAGAGGACTGCAGTGTTGATAGGAGATTCCATAGTCAGAGGAGCAGACAGGTGAAGAGGACTGCAGTGTTGATAGGAGATTCCATAGTCAGAGGAGCAGAGAGGTGAAGAGGACGGCAGTGTTGATAGGAGATTTCCTAGTCAGAGGAGCAGAGGGGTGAAGAGGATGGCAGTGTTGATAGGAGATTCCATAGTCAGAGGAGCAGAGGGGTGAAGAGGACAGCAGTGTTGATAGGAGATTCCATAGTCAGAGGAGCAGAGAGGTGAAGAGGACGGCAGTGTTGATAGGAGATTTCCTAGTCAGAGGAGCAGAGGGGTGAAGAGGATGGCAGTGTTGATAGGAGATTCCATAGTCAGAGGAGCAGAGAGGTGAAGAGGACAGCAGTGTTGATAGGAGATTTCCTAGACAGTGGAGCAGAGAGGGGAAGAGGATGGCAGTGTTGATAGGAGATTTCCTAGACAGAGGAGCAGAGAGGTGAAGAGGACGGCAGTGTTGATAGGAGATTCCATAGTCAGAGGAGCAGACAGGTGAAGAGGACTGCATTGTTGATAGGAGATTCCATAGTCAGAGGAGCAGAGAGGTGAAGAGGACTGCAGTGTTGATAGGAGATTTCCTAATCAGAGGAGCATAGAGGTGAAGAGGACAGCAGTGTTGATAGGAGATTCCATAGTCAGAGGAGCAGAGGGGTGAAGAGGACAGCAGTGTTGATAGGAGATTTCCTAGACAGAGGAGCAGAGAGGGGAAGAGGACGGCAGTGTTGATAGGAGATTTCCTAGACAGAGGAGCAGAGAGGTGAAGAGGACGGCAGTGTTGATAGGAGATTCCATAGTCAGAGGAGCAGAGAGGTGAAGAGGATGGCAGTGTTGATAGGAGATTTCCTAGTCAGAGGAGCAGAGAGGTGAAGAGGATGGCAGTGTTGATAAGAGATTCCATAGTCAGAGGAGCAGAGAGGTGAAGAGGATGGCAGTGTTGATAAGAGATTTCCTAGTCAGAGGAGCAGAGAGGTGAAGAGGACGGCAGTGTTGATAGGATATTTCCTAATCAGAGGAGCAGAGTGGTGAAGAGGACAGCAGTGTTGATAGGAGATTCCATAGTCAGAGGAGCAGAGAGGTGAAGAGGACAGCAGTGTTGATAGGAGATTCCATAGTCAGAGGAGCAGAGAGGTGAAGAGGACGGCATTGTTGACAGGAGATTCCATAGTCAGAGGAGCAGAGAGGTGAAGAGGACGGCAGTGTTGATAGGAGATTCCATAGTCAGAGGAGCAGAGACGTGAAGAAGACGGCAGTGTTGATAGGAGATTCCATAGTCAGAGGAGCAGAGGGGTGTAGAGGACAGCAGTGTTGATAGGAGATTCCATAGTCAGAGGAGCAGAGAGGTGAAGAGGACGGCAGTGTTGATAGGAGATTTCCTAATCAGAGGAGCAGAGAGGTGAAGAGGACAGCAGTGTTGATAGGAGATTCCATAGTCAGAGGAGCAGAGGGGTGAAGAGGACGGCAGTGTTGATAGGAGATTCCATAGTCAGAGGAGCAGGGAGGTGAAGAGGACAGCAGTGTTGATAGGAGATTCCATAGTCAGAGGAGCAGAGGGGTGAAGAGGACTGCAGTGTTGATAGGAGATTCCATAGTCAGAGGAGCAGAGAGGTGAAGAGGACAGCAGTGTTGATAGGAGACTCCATAGTCAGAGGAGCAGAGAGGTGAAGAGGACAGCAGTGTTGATAGGAGATTCCATAGTCAGAGGAGCAGAGTGGTGAAGAGGACAGCAGTGTTGATAGGAGATTCCATAGTCAGAGGAGCAGAGAGGTGAAGAGGACGGCAGTGTTGATAGGAGATTCCATAGTCAGAGGAGCACAGAGGTGAAGATGACGGCAGTGTTGACAGGAGATTCCATAGTCAGAGGAGCAGAGAGGTGAAGAGGACTGCAGTGTTGATAGGAAATTCCATAGTCAGAGGAGCAGAGAGGTGAAGAGGACGGCAGTATTGCTAGGAGATTCCATAGTCAGAGGAGCAGAGAGGTGAAGAGGATGGCAGTGTTGATAGGAGATTCCATAGTCAGAGGAGCAGAGAGGTGAAGAGGACGGCAGTGTTGATAGGAGATTTCCTAATCAGAGGAGCAGAGAGGTGAAGAGGACAGCAGTGTTGATAGGAGATTCCATAGTCAGAGGAGCAGAGGGGTGAAGAGGGCAGCAGTGTTGATAGGAGATTCCATAGTCAGAGGAGCAGAGAGGTGAAGAGGACGGCAGTGTTGATAGGAGATTTCCTAATCAGAGGAGCAGAGAGGTGAAGAGGACAGCAGTGTTGATAGGAGATTCCATAGTCAGAGGAGCAGAGGGGTGAAGAGGACGGCAGTGTTGATAGGAGATTCCATAGTCAGAGGAGCAGAGAGGTGAAGAGGACTGCAGTGTTGATAGGAGATTCCATAGTCAGAGGAGCAGAGGGGTGAAGAGGACTGCAGTGTTGATAGGAGATTCCATAGTCAGAGGAGCAGAGAGGTGAAGAGGACGGCAGTGTTGATCGGAGATTTCCTAGTCAGAGGAGCAGAGAGGGGAAGAGGACGGCAGTGTTGATAGGAGATTCCATAGTCAGAGGAGCAGAGGGGTGAAGAGGACGGCAGTGTTGATAGGAGATTCCATAGTCAGAGGAGCAGGGAGGTGAAGAGGACAGCAGTGTTGATAGGAGATTCCATAGTCAGAGGAGCAGGGAGGTGAAGAGGACAGCAGTGTTGATAGGAGATTCCATAGTCAGAGGAGCAGAGGGGTGAAGAGGACTGCAGTGTTGATAGGAGATTCCATAGTCAGAGGAGCAGAGAGGTGAAGAGGACGGCAGTGTTGATAGGAGATTTCCTAGTCAGAGGAGCAGAGAGGGGAAGAGGACGGCAGTGTTGATAGGAGATTTCCTAGACAGAGGAGCAGAGAGGGGAAGAGGATGGCAGTGTTGATAGGAGATTTCCTAGACAGAGGAGCAGAGAGGTGAAGAGGACGGCAGTGTTGATAGGAGATTCCATAGTCAGAGGAGCAGAGAGGTGAAGAGGACTGTAGTGTTGATAGGAGATTCCATAGTCAGAGGAGCAGACAGGTGAAGAGGACTGCAGTGTTGATATGAGATTCCATAGTCAGAGGAGCATAGAGGTGAAGAGGACAGCAGTGTTGATAGGAGATTCCATAGTCAGAGGAGCAGAGGGGTGAAGAGGACAGCAGTGTTGATAGGAGATTTCCTAGTCAGAGGAGCAGAGAGGGGAAGAGGACGGCAGTGTTGATAGGAGATTTCCTAGACAGAGGAGCAGAGAGGGGAAGAGGACGGCAGTGTTGATAGGAGATTTCCTAGACAGAGGAGCAGAGAGGTGAAGAGGACGGCAGTGTTGATAGGAGATTCCATAGTCAGAGGAGCAGAGAGGTGAAGAGGATGGCAGTGTTGATAGGAGATTTCCTAGTCAGAGGAGCAGAGAGGTGAAGAGGATGGCAGTGTTGATAGGAGATTCCATAGTCAGAGGAGCAGAGAGGTGAAGAGGATGGCAGTGTTGATAAGAGATTTCCTAGTCAGAGGAGCAGAGAGGTGAAGAGGACGGCAGTGTTGATAGGAGATTTCCTAATCAGAGGAGCAGAGTGGTGAAGAGGACAGCAGTGTTGATAGGAGATTCCATAGTCAGAGGAGCAGAGAGGTGAAGAGGACGGCAGTGTTGATAGGAGATTCCATAGTCAGAGGAGCAGAGAGGTGAAGAGGACGGCAGTGTTGACAGGAGATTCCATAGTCAGAGGAGCAGAGAGGTGAAGAGGACTGCAGTGTTGATAGGAGATTCCATAGTCAGAGGAGCAGAGAGGTGAAGAGGACGGCAGTGTTGATAGGAGATTCCATAGTCAGAGGAGCAGAGAGGTGAAGAGGACGGCAGTGTTGATAGGAGATTCCATAGTCAGAGGAGCAGAGAGGTGAAGAGGACAGCAGTGTTGATAGGAGATTCCATAGTCAGAGGAGCAGAGAGGTGAAGAGGACGGCATTGTTGATAGGAGATTTCCTAATCAGAGGAGCAGAGAGGTGAAGAGGACAGCAGTGTTGATAGGAGATTCCATAGTCAGAGGAGCAGAGGGGTGAAGAGGACAGCAGTGTTGATAGGAGATTCCATAGTCAGAGGAGCAGAGAGGTGAAGAGGACGGCAGTGTTGATAGGAGATTTCCTAATCAGAGGAGCAGAGAGGTGAAGAGGACAGCAGTGTAGATAGGAGATTCCATAGTCAGAGGAGGAGAGGGGTGAAGAGGACGGCAGTGTTGATAGGAGATTCCATAGTCAGAGGAGCAGGGAGGTGAAGAGGACAGCAGTGTTGATAGGAGATTCCATAGTCAGAGGAGCAGAGGGGTGAAGAGGACTGCAGTGTTGATAGGAGATTCCATAGTCAGAGGAGCAGAGAGGTGAAGAGGACGGCAGTGTTGATAGGAGATTTCCTAGTCAGAGGAGCAGAGAGGGGAAGAGGACGGCAGTGTTGATAGGAGATTTCCTAGACAGAGGAGCAGAGAGGTGAAGAGGACGGCAGTTGATAGGAGATTTCCTAGACAGAGGAGCAGAGAGGGGAAGAGGATGGCAGTGTTGATAGGAGATTTCCTAGACAGAGGAGCAGAGAGGTGAAGAGGACGGCAGTGTTGATAGGAGATTCCATAGTCAGAGGAGCAGAGAGGTGAAGAGGATGGCAGTGTTGATAGGAGATTTCCTAGACAGAGGAGCAGAGAGGTGAAGAGGACGGCAGTGTTGATTGGAGATTCCATAGACAGAGGAGCAGAGAGGTGAAGAGGACGGCAGTGTTGATAGGAGATTCCATAGTCAGAGGAGCAGAGAGGTGAAGAGGACGGCAGTGTTAATAGGAGATTCCATAGTCAGAGGAGCAGAGAGGTGAAGAGGACGGCAGTGTTGATAGGAGATTCCATAGTCAGAGGAGCAGAGAGGTGAAGAGGATCGCAGTGTTGATAAGAGATTTCCTAGTCAGAGGAGCAGAGAGGTGAAGAGGACGGCAGTGTTGATAGGAGATTCCATAGTCAGAGGAGCAGAGAGGTGAAGAGGACGGCAGTGTTGATAGGAGATTTTCTAATCAGAGGAGCAGAGTGGTGAAGAGGACAGCAGTGTTGATAGGAGATTCCATAGTCAGAGGAGCAGAGAGGTGAAGAGGACGGCAGTGTTGATAGGAGATTCCATAGTCAGAGGAGCAGAGTGGTGAAGAGGATGGCAGTGTTGATAGGAGATTCCATAGTCAGAGGAGCAGAGAGGTGAAGAGGACGGCAGTGTTGATAGGAGATTTCCTAATCAGAGGAGCAGAGAGGTGAAGAGGACAGCAGTGTTGATAGGAGATTCCATAGTCAGAGGAGCAGAGGGGTGAAGAGGACAGCAGAGTTGATAGGAGATTTCCTAGTCAGAGGAGCAGAGAGGGGAAGAGGACGGCAGTGTTGATAGGAGATTTCCTAGACAGAGGAGCAGAGAGGGGTAGAGGACGGCAGTTTTGATAGGAGATTTCCTAGACAGAGGAGCAGAGAGGTGAAGAGGATGGCAGTGTTGATAGGAGATTTCCTAGTCAGAGGAGCAGAGAGCTGAAGAGTATGGCAGTGTTGATAGGAGATTCCATAGTCAGAGGAGCAGAGAGGTGAAGAGGATGGCAGTGTTGATAAGAGATTTCCTAGTCAGAGGAGCAGAGAGGTGAAGAGGACGGCAGTGTTGATAGGAGATTTCCTAATCAGAGGAGCAGAGTGGTGAAGAGGACAGCAGTGTTGATAGGAGATTCCATAGTCAGAGGAGCAGAGAGGTGAAGAGGACGGCAGTGTTGATAGGAGATTCCATAGTCAGAGGAGCAGAGAGGTGAAGATGACGGCAGTGTTGACAGGAGATTCCATAGTCAGAGGAGCAGAGAGGTGAAAGGGCTGCAGTGTTGATAGGAAATTCCATAGTCAGAGGAGCAGAGAGGTGAAGAGGACGGCAGTGTTGATAGGAGATTCCATAGTCAGAGGAGCAGAGAGGTGAAGAGGACGGCAGTGTTGATAGGAGATTCCATAGTCAGAGGAGCAGAGAGGTGAAGAGGACAGCAGTGTTGATAGGAGATTCCATAGTCAGAGGAGCAGAGAGGTGAAGAGGACGGCAGTGTTGATAGGAGATTTCCTAATCAGAGGAGCAGAGAGGTGAAGAGGACAGCAGTGTTGATAGGAGATTCCATAGTCAGAGGAGCAGAGGGGTGAAGAGGACAGCAGTGTTGATAGGAGATTCCATAGTCAGAGGAGCAGAGAGGTGAAGAGGACGGCAGTGTTGATAGGAGATTTCCTAATCAGAGGAGCAGAGAGGTGAAGAGGACAGCAGTGTTGATAGGAGATTCCATAGTCAGAGGAGCAGAGGGGTGAAGAGGACGGCAGTGTTGATAGGAGATTCCATAGTCAGAGGAGCAGAGAGGTGAAGAGGACAGCAGTGTTGATAGGAGATTCCATAGTCAGAGGAGCAGAGGGGTGAAGAGCACTGCAGTGATGATAGGAGATTCCATAGTCAGAGGAGCAGAGAGGGGAAGAGGACGGCAGTGTTGATAGGAGATTTCCTAGACAGAGGAGCAGAGAGGTGAAGAGGACGGCAGTGTTGATAGGAGATTTCCTAGACAGAGGAGCAGAGAGGGGAAGAGGATGGCAGTGTTGATAGGAGATTTCCTAGTCAGAGGAGCAGAGAGGTGAAGAGGATGGCAGTGTTGATAAGAGATTCCATAGTCAGAGGAGCAGAGAGGTGAAGAGGATGGCAGTGTTGATAAGAGATTTCCTAGTCAGAGGAGCAGAGAGGTGAAGAGGACGGCAGTGTTGATAGGATATTTCCTAATCAGAGGAGCAGAGTGGTGAAGAGGACAGCAGTGTTGATAGGAGATTCCATAGTCAGAGGAGCAGAGAGGTGAAGAGGACAGCAGTGTTGATAGGAGATTCCATAGTCAGAGGAGCAGAGAGGTGAACAGGACGGCATTGTTGACAGGAGATTCCATAGTCAGAGGAGCAGAGAGGTGAAGAGGACGGCAGTGTTGATAGGAGATTCCATAGTCAGAGGAGCAGAGACGTGAAGAAGACGGCAGTGTTGATAGGAGATTCCATAGTCAGAGGAGCAGAGGGGTGTAGAGGACAGCAGTGTTGATAGGAGATTCCATAGTCAGAGGAGCAGAGAGGTGAAGAGGACGGCAGTGTTGATAGGAGATTTCCTAATCAGAGGAGCAGAGAGGTGAAGAGGACAGCAGTGTTGATAGGAGATTCCATAGTCAGAGGAGCAGAGGGGTGAAGAGGACGGCAGTGTTGATAGGAGATTCCATAGTCAGAGGAGCAGGGAGGTGAAGAGGACAGCAGTGTTGATAGGAGATTCCATAGTCAGAGGAGCAGAGGGGTGAAGAGGACTGCAGTGTTGATAGGAGATTCCATAGTCAGAGGAGCAGAGAGGTGAAGAGGACAGCAGTGTTGATAGGAGATTCCATAGTTAGAGGAGCAGAGAGGTGAAGAGGACAGCAGTGTTGATAGGAGATTCCATAGTCAGAGGAGCAGAGTGGTGAAGAGGACAGCAGTGTTGATAGGAGATTCCATAGTCAGAGGAGCAGAGAGGTGAAGAGGACGGCAGTGTTGATAGGAGATTCCATAGTCAGAGGAGCACAGAGGTGAAGATGACGGCAGTGTTGACAGGAGATTCCATAGTCAGAGGAGCAGAGAGGTGAAGAGGACTGCAGTGTTGATAGGAAATTCCATAGTCAGAGGAGCAGAGAGGTGAAGAGGACGGCAGTATTGCTAGGAGATTCCATAGTCAGAGGAGCAGAGAGGTGAAGAGGATGGCAGTGTTGATAGGAGATTCCATAGTCAGAGGAGCAGAGAGGTGAAGAGGACGGCAGTGTTGATAGGAGATTTCCTAATCAGAGGAGCAGAGAGGTGAAGAGGACAGCAGTGTTGATAGGAGATTCCATAGTCAGAGGAGCAGAGGGGTGAAGAGGGCAGCAGTGTTGATAGGAGATTCCATAGTCAGAGGAGCAGAGAGGTGAAGAGGACGGCAGTGTTGATAGGAGATTTCCTAATCAGAGGAGCAGAGAGGTGAAGAGGACAGCAGTGTTGATAGGAGATTCCATAGTCAGAGGAGCAGAGGGGTGAAGAGGACGGCAGTGTTGATAGGAGATTCCATAGTCAGAGGAGCAGAGAGGTGAAGAGGACAGCAGTGTTGATAGGAGATTCCATAGTCAGAGGAGCAGAGGGGTGAAGAGGACTGCAGTGTTGATAGGAGATTCCATAGTCAGAGGAGCAGAGAGGTGAAGAGGACGGCAGTGTTGATCGGAGATTTCCTAGTCAGAGGAGCAGAGAGGGGAAGAGGACGGCAGTGTTGATAGGAGATTCCATAGTCAGAGGAGCAGAGGGGTGAAGAGGACGGCAGTGTTGATAGGAGATTCCATAGTCAGAGGAGCAGGGAGGTGAAGAGGACAGCAGTGTTGATAGGAGATTCCATAGTCAGAGGAGCAGGGAGGTGAAGAGGACAGCAGTGTTGATAGGAGATTCCATAGTCAGAGGAGCAGAGGGGTGAAGAGGACTGCAGTGTTGATAGGAGATTCCATAGTCAGAGGAGCAGAGAGGTGAAGAGGACGGCAGTGTTGATAGGAGATTTCCTAGTCAGAGGAGCAGAGAGGGGAAGAGGACGGCAGTGTTGATAGGAGATTTCCTAGACAGAGGAGCAGAGAGGGGAAGAGGATGGCAGTGTTGATAGGAGATTTCCTAGACAGAGGAGCAGAGAGGTGAAGAGGACGGCAGTGTTGATAGGAGATTCCATAGTCAGAGGAGCAGAGAGGTGAAGAGGACTGTAGTGTTGATAGGAGATTCCATAGTCAGAGGAGCAGACAGGTGAAGAGGACTGCAGTGTTGATATGAGATTCCATAGTCAGAGGAGCAGAGAGGTGAAGAGGACTGCAGTGTTGATAGGAGATTTCCTAATCAGAGGAGCATAGAGGTGAAGAGGACAGCAGTGTTGATAGGAGATTCCATAGTCAGAGGAGCAGAGGGGTGAAGAGGACAGCAGTGTTGATAGGAGATTTCCTAGTCAGAGGAGCAGAGAGGGGAAGAGGACGGCAGTGTTGATAGGAGATTTCCTAGACAGAGGAGCAGAGAGGGGAAGAGGACGGCAGTGTTGATAGGAGATTTCCTAGACAGAGGAGCAGAGAGGTGAAGAGGACGGCTGTGTTGATAGGAGATTCCATAGTCAGAGGAGCAGAGAGGTGAAGAGGATGGCAGTGTTGATAGGAGATTTCCTAGTCAGAGGAGCAGAGAGGTGAAGAGGATGGCAGTGTTGATAGGAGATTCCATAGTCAGAGGAGCAGAGAGGTGAAGAGGATGGCAGTGTTGATAAGAGATTTCCTAGTCAGAGGAGCAGAGAGGTGAAGAGGACGGCAGTGTTGATAGGAGATTTCCTAATCAGAGGAGCAGAGTGGTGAAGAGGACAGCAGTGTTGATAGGAGATTCCATAGTCAGAGGAGCAGAGAGGTGAAGAGGACGGCAGTGTTGATAGGAGATTCCATAGTCAGAGGAGCAGAGAGGTGAAGAGGACGGCAGTGTTGACAGGAGATTCCATAGTCAGAGGAGCAGAGAGGTGAAGAGGACTGCAGTGTTGATAGGAGATTCCATAGTCAGAGGAGCAGAGAGGTGAAGAGGACGGCAGTGTTGATAGGAGATTCCATAGTCAGAGGAGCAGAGAGGTGAAGAGGACGGCAGTGTTGATAGGAGATTCCATAGTCAGAGGAGCAGAGAGGTGAAGAGGACAGCAGTGTTGATAGGAGATTCCATAGTCAGAGGAGCAGAGAGGTGAAGAGGACGGCATTGTTGATAGGAGATTTCCTAATCAGAGGAGCAGAGAGGTGAAGAGGACAGCAGTGTTGATAGGAGATTCCATAGTCAGAGGAGCAGAGGGGTGAAGAGGACAGCAGTGTTGATAGGAGATTCCATAGTCAGAGGAGCAGAGAGGTGAAGAGGACGGCAGTGTTGATAGGAGATTTCCTAATCAGAGGAGCAGAGAGCTGAAGAGGACAGCAGTGTAGATAGGAGATTCCATAGTCAGAGGAGGAGAGGGGTGAAGAGGACGGCAGTGTTGATAGGAGATTCCATAGTCAGAGGAGCAGGGAGGTGAAGAGGACAGCAGTGTTGATAGGAGATTCCATAGTCAGAGGAGCAGAGGGGTGAAGAGGACTGCAGTGTTGATAGGAGATTCCATAGTCAGAGGAGCAGAGAGGTGAAGAGGACGGCAGTGTTGATAGGAGATTTCCTAGTCAGAGGAGCAGAGAGGGGAAGAGGACGGCAGTGTTGATAGGAGATTTCCTAGACAGAGGAGCAGAGAGGTGAAGAGGACGGCAGTTGATAGGAGATTTCCTAGACAGAGGAGCAGAGAGGGGAAGAGGATGGCAGTGTTGATAGGAGATTTCCTAGACAGAGGAGCAGAGAGGTGAAGAGGACGGCAGTGTTGATAGGAGATTCCATAGTCAGAGGAGCAGAGAGGTGAAGAGGATGGCAGTGTTGATAGGAGATTTCCTAGACAGAGGAGCAGAGAGGTGAAGAGGACGGCAGTGTTGATTGGAGATTCCATAGACAGAGGAGCAGAGAGGTGAAGAGGACGGCAGTGTTGATAGGAGATTCCATAGTCAGAGGAGCAGAGAGGTGAAGAGGACGGCAGTGTTAATAGGAGATTCCATAGTCAGAGGAGCAGAGAGGTGAAGAGGACGGCAGTGTTGATAGGAGATTCCATAGTCAGAGGAGCAGAGAGGTGAAGAGGATCGCAGTGTTGATAAGAGATTTCCTAGTCAGAGGAGCAGAGAGGTGAAGAGGACGGCAGTGTTGATAGGAGATTTCCTAATCAGAGGAGCAGAGTGGTGAAGAGGACAGCAGTGTTGATAGGAGATTCCATAGTCAGAGGAGCAGAGAGGTGAAGAGGACGGCAGTGTTGATAGGAGATTCCATAGTCAGAGGAGCAGAGTGGTGAAGAGGATGGCAGTGTTGATAGGAGATTCCATAGTCAGAGGAGCAGAGAGGTGAAGAGGACGGCAGTGTTGATAGGAGATTTCCTAATCAGAGGAGCAGAGAGGTGAAGAGGACAGCAGTGTTGATAGGAGATTCCATAGTCAGAGGAGCAGAGGGGTGAAGAGGACAGCAGAGTTGATAGGAGATTTCCTAGTCAGAGGAGCAGAGAGGGGAAGAGGACGGCAGTGTTGATAGGAGATTTCCTAGACAGAGGAGCAGAGAGGGGTAGAGGACGGCAGTTTTGATAGGAGATTTCCTAGACAGAGGAGCAGAGAGGTGAAGAGGATGGCAGTGTTGATAGGAGATTTCCTAGTCAGAGGAGCAGAGAGCTGAAGAGTATGGCAGTGTTGATAGGAGATTCCATAGTCAGAGGAGCAGAGAGGTGAAGAGGATGGCAGTGTTGATAAGAGATTTCCTAGTCAGAGGAGCAGAGAGGTGAAGAGGACGGCAGTGTTGATAGGAGATTTCCTAATCAGAGGAGCAGAGTGGTGAAGAGGACAGCAGTGTTGATAGGAGATTCCATAGTCAGAGGAGCAGAGAGGTGAAGAGGACGGCAGTGTTGATAGGAGATTCCATAGTCAGAGGAGCAGAGAGGTGAAGATGACGGCAGTGTTGACAGGAGATTCCATAGTCAGAGGAGCAGAGAGGTGAAAGGGCTGCAGTGTTGATAGGAAATTCCATAGTCAGAGGAGCAGAGAGGTGAAGAGGACGGCAGTGTTGATAGGAGATTCCATAGTCAGAGGAGCAGAGAGGTGAAGAGGACGGCAGTGTTGATAGGAGATTCCATAGTCAGAGGAGCAGAGAGGTGAAGAGGACAGCAGTGTTGATAGGAGATTCCATAGTCAGAGGAGCAGAGAGGTGAAGAGGACGGCAGTGTTGATAGGAGATTTCCTAATCAGAGGAGCAGAGAGGTGAAGAGGACAGCAGTGTTGATAGGAGATTCCATAGTCAGAGGAGCAGAGGGGTGAAGAGGACAGCAGTGTTGATAGGAGATTCCATAGTCAGAGGAGCAGAGAGGTGAAGAGGACGGCAGTGTTGATAGGAGATTTCCTAATCAGAGGAGCAGAGAGGTGAAGAGGACAGCAGTGTTGATAGGAGATTCCATAGTCAGAGGAGCAGAGGGGTGAAGAGGACGGCAGTGTTGATAGGAGATTCCATAGTCAGAGGAGCAGAGAGGTGAAGAGGACAGCAGTGTTGATAGGAGATTCCATAGTCAGAGGAGCAGAGGGGTGAAGAGCACTGCAGTGATGATAGGAGATTCCATAGTCAGAGGAGCAGAGAGGGGAAGAGGACGGCAGTGTTGATAGGAGATTTCCTAGACAGAGGAGCAGAGAGGTGAAGAGGACGGCAGTGTTGATAGGAGATTTCCTAGACAGAGGAGCAGAGAGGGGAAGAGGATGGCAGTGTTGATAGGAGATTTCCTAGACAGAGGAGCAGAGAGGTGAAGAGGACGGCAGTGTTGATAGGAGATTCCATAGTCAGAGGAGCAGAGAGGTGAAGAGGACTGCAGTGTTGATAGGAGATTCCATAGTCAGAGGAGCAGACAGGTGAAGAGGACTGCAGTGTTGATAGGAGATTCCATAGTCAGAGGAGCAGAGAGGTGAAGAGGACTGCAGTGTTGATAGGAGATTTCCTAATCAGAGGAGCATAGAGGTGAAGAAGACAGCAGTGTTGATAGGAGATCCCATAGTCAGAGGAGCAGATGGGTGAAGAGGACAGCAGTGTTGATAGGAGATTTCCTAGTCAGAGGAGCAGAGAGGAGAAGAGGACGGCAGTGTTGATAGGAGATTTCCTAGACAGAGGAGCAGAGAGGGGAAGAGGACGGCAGTGTTGATAGGAGATTTCCTAGACAGAGGAGCAGAGAGGTGAAGAGGACGGCAGTGTTGATAGGAGATTCCATAGTCAGAGGAGCAGAGAGGTGAAGAGGATGGCAGTGTTGATAGGAGATTTCGTAGTCAGAGGAGCAGAGAGGTGAAGAGGATGGCAGTGTTGATAGGAGATTCCATAGTCAGAGGAGCAGAGAGGTGAAGAGGACGGCAGTGTTGATAGGAGATTTCCTAATCAGAGGAGCAGAGTGGTGAAGAGGACAGCAGTGTTGATAGGAGATTCCATAGTCAGAGGAGCAGAGAGGTGAAGAGGACAGCAGTGTTGATAGGAGATTCCATAGTCAGAGGAGCAGAGAGGTGAAGAGGACGGCATTGTTGACAGGAGATTCCATAGTCAGAGAAGCAGAGAGGTGAAGAGGACGGCAGTGTTGATAGGAGATTCCATAGTCAGAGGAGCAGAGAGGTGAAGAGGACGGCAGTGTTGATAGGAGATTCCATAGTCAGAGGAGCAGAGACGTGAAGAAGACGGCAGTGTTGATAGGAGATTCCATAGTCAGAGGAGCAGAGAGGTGAAGAGGACGGCAGTGTTGATAGGAGATTCCATAGTCAGAGGAGCACAGAGGTGAAGATGACGGCAGTGTTGACAGGAGATTCCATAGTCAGAGGAGCAGAGAGGTGAAGAGGACTGCAGTGTTGATAGGAAATTCCATAGTCAGAGGAGCAGAGAGGTGATGAGGACGGCAGTGTTGATAGGAGATTCCATAGTCAGAGGAGCAGAGAGGTGAAGAGGACGGCAGTGTTGATAGGAGATTCCATAGTCAGAGGAGCAGAGAGGTGAAGAGGACAGCAGTGTTGATAGGAGATTCCATAGTCAGAGGAGCAGAGAGGTGAAGAGGACGGCAGTGTTGATAGGAGATTTCCTAATCAGAGGAGCAGAGAGGTGAAGAGGACAGCAGTGTTGATAGGAGATTCCATAGTCAGAGGAGCAGAGGGGTGAAGAGGACAGCAGTGTTGATAGGAGATTCCATAGTCAGAGGAGCAGAGAGGTGAAGAGGACGGCAGTGTTGATAGGAGATTTCCTAATCAGAGGAGCAGAGAGGTGAAGAGGACAGCAGTGTTGATAGGAGATTCCATAGTCAGAGGAGCAGAGGGGTGAAGAGGACGGCAGTGTTGATAGGAGATTCCATAGTCAGAGGAGCAGAGAGGTGAAGAGGACAGCAGTGTTGATAGGAGATTCCATAGTCAGAGGAGCAGAGAGGTGAAGAGGACGTCAGTGTTGATCGGAGATTTCCTAGTCAGAGGAGCAGAGAGGGGAAGAGGATGGCAGTGTTGATAGGAGAATTCCTAGACAGAGGAGCAGAGAGGTGAAGAGGACGGCAGTGTTGATAGGAGATTTCCTAGACAGAGGAGCAGAGAGGGGAAGAGGATGGCAGTGTTGATAGGAGATTTCCTAGACAGAGGAGCAGAGAGGTGAAGAGGACGGCAGTGTTGATAGGAGATTCCATAGTCAGAGGAGCAGAGAGGTGAAGAGGACTGCAGTGTTGATAGGAGATTCCATAGTCAGAGGAGCAGACAGGTGAAGAGGACTGCAGTGTTGATAGGAGATTCCATAGTCAGAGGAGCAGAGAGGTGAAGAGGACTGCAGTGTTGATAGGAGATTTCCTAATCAGAGGAGCATAGAGGTGAAGAGGACAGCAGTGTTGATAGGAGATTCCATAGTCAGAGGAGCAGAGGGGTGAAGAGGACAGCAGTGTTGATAGGAGATTTCCTAGTCAGAGGAGCAGAGAGGGGAAGAGGACGGCAGTGTTGATAGGAGATTTCCTAGACAGAGGAGCAGAGAGGGGAAGAGGACGACAGTGTTGATAGGAGATTTCCTAGACAGAGGAGCAGAGAGGTGAAGAGGACGGCAGTGTTGATAGGAGATTCCATAGTCAGAGGAGCAGAGAGGTGAAGAGGATGGCAGTGTTGATAGGAGATTTCCTAGTCAGAGGAGCAGAGAGGTGAAGAGGATGGCAGTGTTGATAGGAGATTCCATAGTCAGAGGAGCAGAGAGGTGAAGAGGATGGCAGTGTTGATAAGAGATTTCCTAGTCAGAGGAGCAGAGAGGTGAAGAGGACGGCAGTGTTGATAGGAGATTTCCTAATCAGAGGAGCAGAGTGGTGAAGAGGACAGCAGTGTTGATAGGAGATTCCATAGTCAGAGGAGCAGAGAGTTGAAGAGGACGGCAGTGTTGATAGGAGATTCCATAGTCAGAGGAGCAGAGAGGTGAAGAGGACGGCAGTGTTGACAGGAGATTCCATAGTCAGAGGAGCAGAGAGGTGAAGAGGACTGCAGTGTTGATAGGAGATTCCATAGTCAGAGGAGCAGAGAGGTGAAGAGGACGGCAGTGTTGATAGGAGATTCCATAGTCAGAGGAGCAGAGAGGTGAAGAGGACGGCAGTGTTGATAGGAGATTCCATAGTCAGAGGAGCAGAGAGGTGAAGAGGACAGCAGTGTTGATAGGAGATTCCATAGTCAGAGGAGCAGAGAGGTGAAGAGGACGGCATTGTTGATAGGAGATTTCCTAATCAGAGGAGCAGAGAGGTGAAGAGGACAGCAGTGTTGATAGGAGATACCATAGTCAGAGGAGCAGAGGGGTGAAGAGGACAGCAGTGTTGATAGGAGATTCCATAGTCAGAGGAGGAGAGGGGTGAAGAGGACGGCAGTGTTGATAGGAGATTTCCTAATCAGAGGAGCAGAGAGGTGAAGAGGACAGCAGTGTTGATAGGAGATTCCATAGTCAGAGGAGCAGAGGGGTGAAGAGGACTGCAGTGTTGATAGGAGATTCCATAGTCAGAGGAGCAGAGAGGTGAAGAGGACGGAAGTGTTGATAGGAGATTTCCTAGTCAGAGGAGCAGAAAGGGGAAGAGGACGGCAGTGTTGTTAGGAGATTTCCTAGACAGAGGAGCAGAGAGGTGAAGAGGACGGCAGTTGATAGGAGATTTCCTAGACAGAGGAGCAGAGAGGGGAAGAGGATGGCAGTGTTGATAGGAGATTTCCTAGACAGAGGAGCAGAGAGGTGAAGAGGACGGCAGTGTTGATAGGAGATTCCATAGTCAGAGGAGCAGAGAGGTGAAGAGGATGGCAGTGTTGATAGGAGATTTCCTAGACAGAGGAGCAGAGAGGTGAAGAGGACGGCAGTGTTGATTGGAGATCCAATAGACAGAGGAGCAGAGAGGTGAAGAGGACGGCAGTGTTGATAGGAGATTCCATAGTCAGAGGAGCAGAGAGGTGAAGAGGACGGCAGTGTTAATAGGAGATTCCATAGTCAGAGGAGCAGAGAGGTGAAGAGGACGGCAGTGTTGATAGGAGATTTCCTAGTCAGAGGAGCAGAGAGGTGAAGAGGATGGCAGTGTTGATAGGAGATTCCATAGTCAGAGGAGCAGAGAGGTGAAGAGGATCGCAGTGTTGATAAGAGATTTCCTAGTCAGAGGAGCAGAGAGGTGAAGAGGACGGCAGTGTTGATAGGAGATTTCCTAATCAGAGGAGCAGAGTGGTGAAGAGGACAGCAGTGTTGATAGGAGATTCCATAGTCAGAGGAGCAGAGAGGTGAAGAGGACGGCAGTGTTGATAGGAGATTCCATAGTCAGAGGAGCAGAGTGGTGAAGAGGACGGCAGTGTTGATAGGAGATTTCCTAATCAGAGGAGCAGAGAGGTGAAGAGGACAGCAGTGTTGATAGGAGATTCCATAGTCAGAGGAGCAGAGGGGTGAAGAGGACGGCAGTGTTGATAGGAGATTCCATAGTCAGAGGAGCAGAGAGGTGAAGAGGACAGCAGTGTTGATAGGAGATTCCATAGTCAGAGGAGCAGAGAGGTGAAGAGGACGGCAGTGTTGATCGGAGATTTCCTAGTCAGAGGAGCAGAGAGGGGAAGAGGACGGCAGTGTTGATAGGAGAATTCCTAGACAGAGGAGCAGAGAGGTGAAGAGGACGGCAGTGTTGATAGGAGATTTCCTAGACAGAGGAGCAGAGAGGGGAAGAGGATGGCAGTGTTGATAGGAGATTTCCTAGACAGAGGAGCAGAGAGGTGAAGAGGACGGCAGTGTTGATAGGAGATTCCATAGTCAGAGGAGCAGAGAGGTGAAGAGGACTGCAGTGTTGATAGGAGATTCCATAGTCAGAGGAGCAGACAGGTGAAGAGGACTGCAGTGTTGATAGGAGATTCCATAGTCAGAGGAGCAGAGAGGTGAAGAGGACTGCAGTGTTGATAGGAGATTTCCTAATCAGAGGAGCATAGAGGTGAAGAGGACAGCAGTGTTGATAGGAGATTCCATAGTCAGAGGAGCAGAGGGGTGAAGAGGACAGCAGTGTTGATAGGAGATTTCCTAGTCAGAGGAGCAGAGAGGGGAAGAGGACGGCAGTGTTGATAGGAGATTTCCTAGACAGAGGAGCAGAGAGGGGAAGAGGACGACAGTGTTGATAGGAGATTTCCTAGACAGAGGAGCAGAGAGGTGAAGAGGACGGCAGTGTTGATAGGAGATTCCATAGTCAGAGGAGCAGAGAGGTGAAGAGGATGGCAGTGTTGATAGGAGATTTCCTAGTCAGAGGAGCAGAGAGGTGAAGAGGATGGCAGTGTTGATAGGAGATTCCATAGTCAGAGGAGCAGAGAGGTGAAGAGGATGGCAGTGTTGATAAGAGATTTCCTAGTCAGAGGAGCAGAGAGCTGAAGAGGACGGCAGTGTTGATAGGAGATTTCCTAATCAGAGGAGCAGAGTGGTGAAGAGGACAGCAGTGTTGATAGGAGATTCCATAGTCAGAGGAGCAGAGAGTTGAAGAGGACGGCAGTGTTGATAGGAGATTCCATAGTCAGAGGAGCAGAGAGGTGAAGAGGACGGCAGTGTTGACAGGAGATTCCATAGTCAGAGGAGCAGAGATGTGAAGAGGACTGCAGTGTTGATAGGAGATTGCATAGTCAGAGGAGCAGAGAGGTGAAGAGGACGGCAGTGTTGATAGGAGATTCCATAGTCAGAGGAGCAGAGAGGTGAAGAGGACGGCAGTGTTGATAGGAGATTCCATAGTCAGAGGAGCAGAGAGGTGAAGAGGACAGCAGTGTTGATAGGAGATTCCATAGTCAGAGGAGCAGAGAGGTGAAGAGGACGGCATTGTTGATAGGAGATTTCCTAATCAGAGGAGCAGAGAGGTGAAGAGGACAGCAGTGTTGATAGGAGATTCCATAGTCAGAGGAGCAGAGGGGTGAAGAGGACAGCAGTGTTGATAGGAGATTCCATAGTCAGAGGAGCAGAGAGGTGAAGAGGACGGCAGTGTTGATAGGAGATTTCCTAATCAGAGGAGCAGAGAGGTGAAGAGGACAGCAGTGTTGATAGGAGATTCCATAGTCAGAGGAGCAGAGAGGTGAAGAGGACAGCAGTGTTGACAGGAGATTCCATAGTCAGAGGAGCAGAGAGGTGAAGAGGACGGCAGTGTTGATAGGAGATTCCATAGTCAGAGGAGCAGAGAGGTGAAGAGGACAGCAGTGTTGATAGGAGATTCCATAGTCAGAGGAGCAGAGAGGTGAAGAGGACGGCAGTGTTGATAGGAGATTCCATAGTCAGAGGAGCAGAGAGATGAAGAGGACGGCAGTGTTGATAGGAGATTCCATAGTCAGAGGAGCAGAGAGGTGAAGAGGACGGCAGTGTTGATAGGAGATTTCCTAATCAGAGGAGCAGAGAGGTGAAGAGGACAGCAGTGTTGATAGGAGATTCCATAGTCAGAGGAGCAGAGGGGTGAAGAGGACAGCAGAGTTGATAGGAGATTTCCTAGTCAGAGGAGCAGAGAGGGGAAGAGGACGGCAGTGTTGATAGGAGATTTCCTAGACAGAGGAGCAGAGAGGGGAAGAGGACGGCAGTTTTGATAGGAGATTTCCTAGACAGAGGAGCAGAGAGGTGAAGAGGACGGCAGTGTTGATAGGAGATTCCATAGTCAGAGGAGCAGAGAGGTGAAGAGGATGGCAGTGTTGATAGGAGATTTCCTAGTCAGAGGAGCAGAGAGCTGAAGAGGATGGCAGTGTTGATAGGAGATTCCATAGTCAGAGGAGCAGAGAGGTGAAGGGGATGGCAGTGTTGATAAGAGATTTCCTAGTCAGAGGAGCAGAGAGGTGAAGAGGACGGCAGTGTTGATAGGAGATTTCCTAATCAGAGGAGCAGAGTGGTGAAGAGGACAGCAGTGTTGATAGGAGATTCCATTGTCAGAGGAGCAGAGAGGTGAAGAGGACGGCAGTGTTGATAGGAGATTCCATAGTCAGAGGAGCAGAGAGGTGAAGATGACGGCAGTGTTGACAGGAGATTCCATAGTCAGAGGAGCAGAGAGGTGAAGAGGACTGCAGTGTTGATAGGAAATTCCATAGTCAGAGGAGCAGCGAGGTGAAGAGGACGGCAGTGTTGATAGGAGATTCCATAGTCAGAGGAGCAGAGAGGTGAAGAGGACGGCAGTGTTGATAGGAGATTCCATAGTCAGAGGAGCAGAGAGGTGAAGAGGACAGCAGTGTTGATAGGAGATTCCATAGTCAGAGGAGCAGAGAGGTGAAGAGGACGGCAGTGTTGATAGGAGATTTCCTAATCAGAGGAGCAGAGAGGTGAAGAGGACAGCAGTGTTGATAGGAGATTCCATAGTCAGAGGAGCAGAGGGGTGAAGAGGACAGCAGTGTTGATAGGAGATTCCATAGTCAGAGGAGCAGAGAGGTGAAGAGGACGGCAGTGTTGATAGGAGATTTCCTAATCAGAGGAGCAGAGAGGTGAAGTGGACAGCAGTGTTGATAGGAGATTCCATAGTCAGAGGAGCAGAGGGGTGAAGAGGACGGCAGTGTTGATAGGAGATTCCATAGTCAGAGGAGCAGAGAGGTGAAGAGGACAGCAGTGTTGATAGGAGATTCCATAGTCAGAGGAGCAGAGGGGTGAAGAGGACTGCAGTGATGATAGGAGATTCCATAGTCAGAGGAGCAGAGAGGGGAAGAGGACGGCAGTGTTGATAGGAGATTTCCTAGACAGAGGAGCAGAGAGGTGAAGAGGACGGCAGTGTTGATAGGAGATTTCCTAGACAGAGGAGCAGAGAGGGGAAGAGGATGGCAGTGTTGATAGGAGATTTCCTAGACAGAGGAGCAGAGAGGTGAAGAGGACGGCAGTGTTGATAGGAGATTCCATAGTCAGAGGAGCAGAGAGGTGAAGAGGACTGCAGTGTTGATAGGAGATTCCATAGTCAGAGGAGCAGAGGGGTGAAGAGGACTGCAGTGTTGATAGGAGATTCCATAGTCAGAGGAGCAGAGAGGTGAAGAGGACTGCAGTGTTGATAGGAGATTTCCTAATCAGAGGAGCATAGAGGTGAAGAAGACAGCAGTGTTGATAGGAGATCCCATAGTCAGAGGAGCAGAGGGGTGAAGAGGACAGCAGTGTTGATAGGAGATTTCCTAGTCAGAGGAGCAGAGAGGGGAAGAGGACGGCAGTGTTGATAGGAGATTTCCTAGACAGAGGAGCAGAGAGGGGAAGAGGACGGCAGTGTTGATAGGAGATTTCCTAGACAGAGAAGCAGAGAGGTGAAGAGGACGGCAGTGTTGATAGGAGATTCCATAGTCAGAGGAGCAGAGAGGTGAAGAGGATGGCAGTGTTGATAGGAGATTCCATAGTCAGAGGGGCAGAGAGGTGAAGAGGACGGCAGTGTTGATAGGAGATTCCATAGTCAGAGGAGCAGAGAGGTGAAGAGGATGGCAGTGTTGATAGGATATTCCATAGTCAGAGGAGCAGAGAGGTGAAGAGGATGGCAGTGTTGATAAGAGATTTCCTAGTCAGAGGAGCAGAGATGTGAAGAGGACTGCAGTGTTGATAGGAGATTTCCCAATCAGAGGAGCAGAGTGGTGAAGAGGACAGCAGTGTTGATAGGAGATTCCATAGTCAGAGGAGCAGAGAGGTGAAGAGGACAGCAGTGTTGATAGGAGATTCCATAGTCAGAGGAGCAGAGAGGTGAAGAGGACGGCATTGTTGACAGGAGATTCCATAGTCAGAGAAGCAGAGAGGTGAAGAGGACGGCAGTGTTGATAGGAGATTCCATAGTCAGAGGAGCAGAGAGGTGAAGAGGACGGCAGTGTTGATAGGAGATTCCATAGTCAGAGGAGCAGAGACGTGAAGAAGACGGCAGTGTTGATAGGAGATTCCATAGTCAGAGGAGAAGAGAGGTGAAGAGGACAGCAGTGTTGATAGGAGATTCCATAGTCAGAGGAGCAGAGAGGTGAAGAGGACGGCAGTGTTGATAGGAGATTTCCTAATCAGAGGAGCAGAGAGGTGAAGAGGACAGCAGTGTTGATAGGAGATTCCATAGTTAGAGGAGCAGAGGGGTGAAGAGGACAGCAGTGTTGATAGGAGATTCCATAGTCAGAGGAGCAGAGAGGTGAAGAGGACGGCAGTGTTGATAGGAGATTTCCTAATCAGAGGAGCAGAGAGGTGAAGAGGACAGCAGTGTTGATAGGAGATTCCATAGTCAGAGGAGCAGAGGGGTGAAGAGGACGGCAGTGTTGATAGGAGATTCCATAGTCAGAGGAGCAGAGAGGGGAAGAGGACGGCAGTGTTGATAGGAGATTTCCTAGACAGAGGAGCAGAGAGGTGAAGAGGACGGCAGTGTTGATAGGAGATTTCCTAGACAGAGGAGCAGAGAGGGGAAGAGGATGGCAGTGTTGATAGGAGATTTCCTAGACAGAGGAGCAGAGAGGTGAAGAGGACGGCAGTGTTGATAGGAGATTCCATAGTCAGAGGAGCAGAGAGGTGAAGAGGACTGCAGTGTTGATAGGAGATTCCATAGTCAGAGGAGCAGACAGGTGAAGAGGACTGCAGTGTTGATAGGAGATGCCATAATCAGAGGAGCAGAGAGGTGAAGAGGACTGCAGTGTTGATAGGAGATTCCATAGTCAGAGGAGCAGAGGGGTGAAGAAGACGGCAGTGTTGATAGGAGATTTCTTAATCAGAGGAGCAGAGAGGTGAAGAGGACGGCAGTGTTGATAGGAGATTTCCTAATCAGAGGAGCAGAGAGGTGAAGAGGACAGCAGTGTTGATAGGAGATTCCATAGTCAGAGGAGCAGAGGGGTGAAGAGGACAGCAGTGTTGATAGGAGATTTCCTAGTCAGAGGAGCAGAGAGGGGACGAGGACGGCAGTGTTGATAGGAGATTTCCTAGACAGAGGAGCAGAGAGGGGAAGAGGACGGCAGTTTTGATAGGAGATTTCCTAGACAGAGGAGCAGGGAGGTGAAGAGGACGGCAGTGTTGATAGGAGATTCCATAGTCAGAGGAGCAGAGAGGTGAAGAGGATGGCAGTGTTGATAAGAGATTTCCTAGTCAGAGGAGCAGAGAGGTGAAGAGGACGGCAGTGTTGATAGGAGATTTCCTAATCAGAGGAGCAGAGTGGTGAAGAGGACAGCAGTGTTGATAGGAGATTCCATAGTCAGAGGAGCAGAGAGGTGAAGAGGACGGCAGTGTTCATAGGAGATTCCATAGTCAGAGGAGCAGAGAGGTGAAGAGGACGGCAGTGTTGACAGGAGATTCCATAGTCAGAGGAGCAGAGAGGTGAAGAGGACTGCAGTGTTGATAGGAAATTCCATAGTCAGAGGAGCAGAGAGGTGAAGAGGACGGCAGTGTTGATAGGAGATTCCATAGTCAGAGGAGCAGAGAGGTGAAGAGGACAGCAGTGTTGATAGGAGATTCCATAGTCAGAGGAGCAGAGAGGTGAAGAGGACGGCAGTGTTGATAGGAGATTTCCTAATCAGAGGAGCAGAGAGGTGAAGAGGACAGCAGTGTTGATAGGAGATTCCATAGTCAGAGGAGCAGAGGGGTGAAGAGGACAGCAGTGTTGATAGGAGATTCCATAGTCAGAGGAGCAGAGAGGTGAAGAGGACGGCAGTGTTGATAGGAGATTTCCTAATCAGAGGAGCAGAGAGGTGAAGAGGACAGCAGTGTTGATAGGAGATTCCATAGTCAGAGGAGCAGAGGGGTGAAGAGGACGGCAGTGTTGATAGGAGATTCCATAGTCAGAGGAGCAGAGAGGTGAAGAGGACAGCAGTGTTGATAGGAGATTCCATAGTCAGAGGAGCAGAGGGGTGAAGAGGACTGCAGTGTTGATAGGAGATTCCATAGTCAGAGGAGCAGAGAGGTGAAGAGGACGGCAGTGTTGATAGGAGATTTCCTAGTCAGAGGAGCAGAGAGGGGAAGAGGACGGCAGTGTTGATAGGAGATTTCCTAGACAGAGGAGCAGAGAGGTGAAGAGGACGGCAGTGTTGATAGGAGATTTCCTAGACAGAGGAGCAGAGAGGGGAAGAGGATGGCAGTGTTGATAGGAGATTTCCTAGACAGAGGAGCAGAGAGGTGAAGAGGACGGCAGTGTTGATAGGAGATTCCATAGTCAGAGGAGCAGAGTGGTGAAGAGGACTGCAGTGTTGATAGGAGATTCCATAGTCAGAGGAGCAGACAGGTGAAGAGGACTGCAGTGTTGATAGGAGATTCCATAGTCAGAGGAGCAGAGAGGTGAAAAGGACTGCAGTGTTGATAGGAGATTTCCTAATCAGAGGAGCATAGAGGTGAAGAGGACAGCAGTGTTGATAGGAGATTCCATAGTCAGAGGAGCAGAGGGGTGAAGAGGACAGCAGTGTTGATAGGAGATTTACTAGTCAGAGGAGCAGAGAGGGGAAGAGGACGGCAGTGTTGATAGGAGATTTCCTAGACAGAGGAGCAGAGAGGTGAAGAGGACGGCAGTGTTGATAGGAGATTCCATAGTCAGAGGAGCAGAGAGGTGAAGAGGATGGCAGTGTTGATAGGAGATTTCCTAGTCAGAGGAGCAGAGAGGTGAAGAGGATGGCAGTGTTGATAGGAGATTCCATAGTCAGAGGAGCAGAGAGGTGAAGAGGATGGCAGTGTTGATAAGAGATTTCCAAGTCAGAGGAGCAGAGAGGTGAAGAGGACGGCAGTCTTGATAGGAGATTTCCTAATCAGAGGAGCAGAGTGGTGAAGAGGACAGCAGTGTTGATAGGAGATTACATAGTCAGAGGAGCAGAGAGGTGAAGAGGACGGCAGTGTTGATAGGAGATTCCATAGTCAGAGGAGCAGAGAGGTGAAGAGGACGGCAGTGTTGACAGGAGATTCCATAGTCAGAGGAGCAGAGAGGTGAAGAGGACTGCAGTGTTGATAGGAGATTCCATAGTCAGAGGAGCAGAGAGGTGAAGAGGACGGCAGTGTTGATAGGAGATTCCATAGTCAGAGGAGCAGAGAGGTGAAGAGGACGGCAGTGTTGATAGGAGATTCCATAGTCAGAGGAGCAGAGAGGTGAAGAGGACAGCAGTGTTGATAGGAGATTCCATAGTCAGAGGAGCAGAGAGGTGAAGAGGACGGCATTGTTGATAGGAGATTTCCTAATCAGAGCAGCAGAGAGGTGAAGAGGACAGCAGTGTTGATAGGAGATTCCATAGTCAGAGGAGCAGAGGGGTGAAGAGGACAGCAGTGTTGATAGGAGATTCCATAGTCAGAGGAGCAGAGAGGTGAAGAGGACGGCAGTGTTGATAGGAGATTTCCTAATCAGAGGAGCAGAGAGGTGAAGAGGACAGCAGTGTTGATAGGAGATTCCATAGTCAGAGGAGGAGAGGGGTGAAGAGGACTGCAGTGTTGATAGGAGATTCCAAAGTCAGAGGAGCAGAGAGGTGAAGAGGACTGCAGTGTTGATAGGAGATTCCATAGTCAGAGGAGCAGACAGGTGAAGAGGACTGCAGTGTTGATAGGAGATTCCAAAGTCAGAGGAGCAGAGAGGTGAAGAGGACTGCAGTGTTGATAGGAGATTCCATAGTCAGAGGAGCAGAGGGGTGAAGTAGACGGCAGTGTTGATAGGAGATTTCTTAATCAGAGGAGCAGAGAGGTGAAGAGGACGGCAGTGTTGATAGGAGATTTCTTAATCAGAGGAGCAGAGGGGTGAAGAGGACGGCAGTGTTGATAGGAGATTCCATAGTCAGAGGAGCAGAGAGGTGAAGAGGACGGCAGTGTTGATAAGAGATTTCCTAGTCAGAGGAGCAGAGAGGTGAAGAGGACGGCAGTGTTGATAGGAGATTCCATAGTCAGAGGAGCAGAGAGGGGAAGAGGACGGCAGTGTTGATAGGAGATTCCATATTCAGAGGAGCAGAGAGGTGAAGAGGACGGCAGTGTTGATAGGAGATTCCATAGTCAGAGGAGCAGAGAGGTGAAGAGGACTGCATTGTTGATAAGAGATTTCCTAGTCAGAGGAGCAGAGAGGTGAAGAGGACGGCAGTGTTGATAAGAGATTTCCTAGTCAGAGGAGCAGAGAGGTGAAGAGGACGGCAGTGTTGATAGGAGATTCCATAGTCAGAGGAGCAGAGAGGTGAAGAGGACGGCAGTGTTGATAAGAGATTTCCTAGTCAGAGGAGCAGAGAGGTGAAGAGGACGGCAGTGTTGATAGGAGATTCCATAGTCAGAGAAGCAGAGAGGTGAAGAGGACGGCAGTGTTGATAGGAGATTCCATAGTCAGAGAAGCAGAGAGGTGAAGAGGACGGCAGTGTTGATAGGAGATTCCATAGTCAGAGGAGCAGAGAGGTGAAGAGGACGGCAGTGTTGATAGGAGATTCCATAGTCAGAGGAGCAGAGAGGTGAAGAGGACTGCAGTGTTGATAGGAGATTCCATAGTCAGAGGAGCAGAGAGGTGAAGAGGACGGCAGTGTTGATAGGAGATTTCCTAGACAGAGGAGCAGAGAGGGGAAGAGGATGGCAGTGTTGATAGGAGATTTCCTAGACAGAGGAGCAGAGATGTGAAGAGGACGGCAGTGTTGATAGGAGATTCCATAGTCAGAGGAGCAGAGAGGTGAAGAGGACTGCAGTGTTGATAGGAGATTCCATAGTCAGAGGAGCAGACAGGTGAAGAGGACTGCAGTGTTGATAGGAGATTCCATAGTCAGAGGAGCAGAGAGGTGAAGAGGACTGCAGTGTTGATAGGAGATTCCATAGTCAGAGGAGCAGAAGGGTGAAGAAGACGGCAGTGTTGATAGGAGATTTCTTAATCAGAGGAGCAGAGAGGTGAAGAGGACGGCAGTGTTGATAGGAGATTCCATAGTCAGAGGAGCAGAGAGGTGAAGAGGACGGCAGTGTTGATAGGAGATTCCATAGTCAGAGGAGCAGAGAGGTGAAGAGGACTGCAGTTTTGTTAGGAGATTCCATAGTCAGAGGAGCAGAGAGGTGAAGAGGACTGCAGTGTTGATAGGAGATTCCATAGTCAGAGAAGCAGAGAGGTGAAGAGGACGGCAGTGTTGATAGGAGATTCCATAGTCAGAGGAGCAGAGAGGTGAAGAGGACGGCAGTGTTGATAGGAGATTCCATAGTCAGAGAAGCAGAGAGGTGAAGAGGACGGCAGTGTTGATAGGAGATTCCATAGTCAGAGGAGCAGAGAGGTGAAGAGGTCGGCAGTGTTGATAGGAGATTCCATAGTCAGAGGAGCAGAGAGGTGAAGAGGACGGCAGTGTTGATAGGAGATTCCATAGTCAGAGGAGCAGAGAGGTGAAGAGGACGGCAGTGTTGATAGGAGATTTCCTAGACCGAGGAGCAGAGAGGTGAAGAGGACGGCAGTGTTGATAGGAGATTTCCTAGACAGAGGAGCAGAGAGGGGAAGAGGATGGCAGTGTTGATAGGAGATTTCCTAGACAGAGGAGCAGAGATGTGAAGAGGACGGCAGTGTTGATAGGAGATTCCATAGTCAGAGGAGCAGAGAGGTGAAGAGGACTGCAGTGTTGATAGGAGATTCCATAGTCAGAGGAGCAGACAGGTGAAGAGGACTGCAGTGTTGATAGGAGATTCCATAGTCAGAGGAGCAGAGAGGTGAAGAGGACTGCAGTGTTGATAGGAGATTCCATAGTCAGAGGAGCAGAAGGGTGAAGAAGACGGCAGTGTTGATAGGAGATTTCTTAATCAGAGGAGCAGAGAGGTGAAGAGGACGGCAGTGTTGATAGGAGATTCCATAGTCAGAGGAGCAGACAGGTGATGAGGACGGCAGTGTTGATAGGAGATTCCATAGTCAGAGGAGCAGAGAGGTGAAGAGGACTGCAGTGTTGATAGGAGATTCCATAGTCAGAGGAGCAGAAGGGTGAAGAAGACGGCAGTGTTGATAGGAGATTTCTTAATCAGAGGAGCAGAGAGGTGAAGAGGACGGCAGTGTTGATAGGAGATTCCATAGTCAGAGGAGCAGACAGGTGATGAGGACGGCAGTGTTGATAGGAGATTCCATAGTCAGAGGAGCAGACAGGTGAAGAGGACTGCAGTGTTGATAGGAGATTCCATAGTCAGAGGAGCAGAGAGGTGAAGAGGACTGCAGTGTTGATAGGAGATTTCCTAATCAGAGGAGCATAGAGGTGAAGAGGACAGCAGTGTTGATAGGAGATTCCATAGTCAGAGGAGCAGAGGGGTGAAGAGGACGGCAGTGTTGATAGGAGATTTCCTAGACAGAGGAGCAGAGAGGGGAAGAGGACGGCAGTGTTGATAGGAGATTTCCTAGACAGAGGAGCAGAGAGGTGAAGAGGACGGCAGTGTTGATAGGAGATTCCATAGTCAGAGGAGCAGAGAGGTGAAGAGGATGGCAGTGTTGATAGGAGATTTCCTAGTCAGAGGAGCAGAGAGGTGAAGAGGATGGCAGTGTTGATAGGAGATTCCATAGTCAGAGGAGCAGAGAGGTGAAGAGGATGGCAGTGTTGATAAGAGATTTCCAAGTCAGAGGAGCAGAGAGGTGAAGAGGACGGCAGTGTTGATAGGAGATTTCCTAATCAGAGGAGCAGAGTGGTGAAGAGGACAGCAGTGTTGATAGGAGATTCCATAGTCAGAGGAGCAGAGAGGTGAAGAGGACGGCAGTGTTGATAGGAGATTCCATAGTCAGAGGAGCAGAGAGGTGAAGAGGACGGCAGTGTTGACAGGAGATTCCATAGTCAGAGGAGCAGAGAGGTGAAGAGGACTGCAGTGTTGATAGGAGATTCCATAGTCAGAGGAGCAGAGAGGTGAAGAGGACGGCAGTGTTGATAGGAGATTCCATAGTCAGAGGAGCAGAGAGGTGAAGAGGACGGCAGTGTTGATAGGAGATTCCATAGTCAGAGGAGCAGAGAGGTGAAGAGGACAGCAGTGTTGATAGGAGATTCCATAGTCAGAGGAGCAGAGAGGTGAAGAGGACGGCATTGTTGATAGGAGATTTCCTAATCAGAGCAGCAGAGAGGTGAAGAGGACAGCAGTGTTGATAGGAGATTCCATATGCAGAGGAGCAGAGGGGTGAAGAGGACAGCAGTGTTGATAGGAGATTCCATAGTCAGAGGAGCAGAGAGGTGAAGAGGACGGCAGTGTTGATAGGAGATTTCCTAATCAGAGGAGCAGAGAGGTGAAGAGGACAGCAGTGTTGATAGGAGATTCCATAGTCAGAGGAGGAGAGGGGTGAAGAGGACGGCAGTGTTGATAGGAGATTCCATAGTCAGAGGAGCAGGGAGGTGAAGAGGACAGCAGTGTTGATAGGAGATTCCATAGTCAGAGGAGCAGAGAGGTGAAGAGGACGGCAGTGTTGATAGGAGATTTCCTAGTCAGAGGAGCAGAGAGGGGAAGAGGATGGCAGTGTTGATAGGAGATTTCCTAGACAGAGGAGCAGAGAGGTGAAGAGGACGGCAGTGTTGATTGGAGATTCCATAGTCAGAGGAGCAGAGAGGTGAAGAGGACTGCAGTGTTGATAGGAGATTCCATAGTCAGAGGAGCAGACAGGTGAAGAGGACTGCAGTGTTGATAGGAGATTCCAAAGTCAGAGGAGCAGAGAGGTGAAGTAGACGGCAGTGTTGATAGGAGATTTCTTAATCAGAGGAGCAGAGAGGTGAAGAGGACGGCAGTGTTGATAGGAGATTTCTTAATCAGAGGAGCAGAGGGGTGAAGAGGACGGCAGTGTTGATAGGAGATTCCATAGTCAGAGGAGCAGAGAGGTGAAGAGGACGGCAGTGTTGATAAGAGATTTCCTAGTCAGAGGAGCAGAGAGGTGAAGAGGACGGCAGTGTTGATAGGAGATTCCATAGTCAGAGGAGCAGAGAGGGGAAGAGGACGGCAGTGTTGATAGGAGATTCCATATTCAGAGGAGCAGAGAGGTGAAGAGGACGGCAGTGTTGATAGGAGATTCCATAGTCAGAGGAGCAGAGAGGTGAAGAGGACTGCATTGTTGATAAGAGATTTCCTAGTCAGAGGAGCAGAGAGGTGAAGAGGACGGCAGTGTTGATAAGAGATTTCCTAGTCAGAGGAGCAGAGAGGTGAAGAGGACGGCAGTGTTGATAGGAGATTCCATAGTCAGAGGAGCAGAGAGGTGAAGAGGACGGCAGTGTTGATAAGAGATTTCCTAGTCAGAGGAGCAGAGAGGTGAAGAGGACGGCAGTGTTGATAGGAGATTCCATAGTCAGAGAAGCAGAGAGGTGAAGAGGACGGCAGTGTTGATAGGAGATTCCATAGTCAGAGAAGCAGAGAGGTGAAGAGGACGGCAGTGTTGATAGGAGATTCCATAGTCAGAGGAGCAGAGAGGTGAAGAGGACGGCAGTGTTGATAGGAGATTCCATAGTCAGAGGAGCAGAGGGGTGAAGAGGACTGCAGTGTTGATAGGAGATTCCATAGTCAGAGGAGCAGAGAGGTGAAGAGGACGGCAGTGTTGATAGGAGATTCCATAGTCAGAGAAGCAGAGAGGTGAAGAGGACGGCAGTGTTGATAGGAGATTCCATAGTCAGAGGAGCAGAGAGGTGAAGAGGTCGGCAGTGTTGATAGGAGATTCCATAGTCAGAGGAGCAGAGAGGTGAAGAGGACGGCAGTGTTGATAGGAGATTCCATAGTCAGAGGAGCAGAGAGGTGAAGAGGACGGCAGTGTTGATAGGAGATTTCCTAGACCGAGGAGCAGAGAGGTGAAGAGGACGGCAGTGTTGATAGGAGATTTCCTAGACAGAGGAGCAGAGAGGGGAAGAGGATGGCAGTGTTGATAGGAGATTTCCTAGACAGAGGAGCAGAGATGTGAAGAGGACGGCAGTGTTGATAGGAGATTCCATAGTCAGAGGAGCAGAGAGGTGAAGAGGACTGCAGTGTTGATAGGAGATTCCATAGTCAGAGGAGCAGACAGGTGAAGAGGACTGCAGTGTTGATAGGAGATTCCATAGTCAGAGGAGCAGAGAGGTGAAGAGGACTGCAGTGTTGATAGGAGATTCCATAGTCAGAGGAGCAGAAGGGTGAAGAAGACGGCAGTGTTGATAGGAGATTTCTTAATCAGAGGAGCAGAGAGGTGAAGAGGACGGCAGTGTTGATAGGAGATTCCATAGTCAGAGGAGCAGAGAGGTGAAGAGGACGGCAGTGTTGATAGGAGATTCCATAGTCAGAGGAGCAGAGAGGTGAAGAGGACTGCAGTGTTGATAGGAGATTCCATAGTCAGAGGAGCAGAGAGGTGAAGAGGACTGCAGTGTTGATAGGAGATTCCATAGTCAGAGAAGCAGAGAGGTGAAGAGGACGGCAGTGTTGATAGGAGATTCCATAGTCAGAGGAGCAGAGAGGTGAAGAGGACGGCAGTGTTGATAGGAGATTCCATAGTCAGAGAAGCAGAGAGGTGAAGAGGACGGCAGTGTTGATAGGAGATTCCATAGTCAGAGGAGCAGAGAGGTGAAGAGGTCGGCAGTGTTGATAGGAGATTCCATAGTCAGAGGAGCAGAGAGGTGAAGAGGACGGCAGTGTTGATAGGAGATTCCATAGTCAGAGGAGCAGAGAGGTGAAGAGGACGGCAGTGTTGATAGGAGATTTCCTAGACCGAGGAGCAGAGAGGTGAAGAGGACGGCAGTGTTGATAGGAGATTTCCTAGACAGAGGAGCAGAGAGGGGAAGAGGATGGCAGTGTTGATAGGAGATTTCCTAGACAGAGGAGCAGAGATGTGAAGAGGACGGCAGTGTTGATAGGAGATTCCATAGTCAGAGGAGCAGAGAGGTGAAGAGGACTGCAGTGTTGATAGGAGATTCCATAGGCAGAGGAGCAGAGAGGTGAAGAGGACTGCAGTGTTGATAGGAGATTTCTTAATCAGAGGAGCAGAGAGGTGAAGAGGACGGCAGTGTTGATAGGAGATTCCATAGTCAGAGGAGCAGACAGGTGATGAGGACGGCAGTGTTGATAGGAGATTCCATAGTCAGAGGAGCAGAGAGGTGAAGAGGACTGCTGTGATGATAGGAGATTCCATAGTCAGAGGAGCAGAAGGGTGAAGAAGACGGCAGTGTTGATAGGAGATTTCTTAATCAGAGGAGCAGAGAGGTGAAGAGGACGGCAGTGTTGATAGGAGATTCCATAGTCAGAGGAGCAGACAGGTGATGAGGACGGCAGTGTTGATAGGAGATTCCATAGTCAGAGGAGCAGACAGGTGAAGAGGACTGCAGTGTTGATAGGAGATTCCATAGTCAGAGGAGCAGAGAGGTGAAGAGGACTGCAGTGTTGATAGGAGATTTCCTAATCAGAGGAGCATAGAGGTGAAGAGGACAGCAGTGTTGATAGGAGATTCCATAGTCAGAGGAGCAGAGGGGTGAAGAGGACAGCAGTGTTGATAGGAGATTTCCTAGTCAGTGGAGCAGAGAGGGGAAGAGGACGGCAGTGTTGATAGGAGATTTCCTAGACAGAGGAGCAGAGAGGGGAAGAGGACGGCAGCGTTGATAGGAGATTTCCTAGACAGAGGAGCAGAGAGGTGAAGAGGACGGCAGTGTTGATAGGAGATTCCATAGTCAGAGGAGCAGAGAGTTGAAGAGGATGGCAGTGTTGATAGGAGCTTTCCTAGTCAGAGGAGCAGAGAGGTGAAGAGGATGGCAGTGTTGATAGGAGATTCCATAGTCAGAGGAGCAGAGAGGTGAAGAGGATGGCAGTGTTGATAAGAGATTTCCTAGTCAGAGGAGCAGAGAGGTGAAGAGGACGGCAGTGTTGATAGGAGATTTCCTAATCAGAGGAGCAGAGTGGTGAAGAGGACAGCAGTGTTGATAGGAGATTCCATAGTCAGAGGAGCAGAGAGGTGAAGAGGACGGCAGTGTTGATAGGAGATTCCATAGTCAGAGGAGCAGAGAGGTGAAGAGGACGGCAGTGTTGACAGGAGATTCCATAGTCAGAGGAGCAGAAGTTGAAGAGGACTGCAGTGTTGATAGGAGATTCCATAGTCAGAGGAGCAGAGAGGTGAAGAGGACAGCAGTGTTGATAGGAGATTCCATAGTCAGAGGAGCAGAGAGGTGAAGAGGACGGCAGTGTTGATAGGAGATTCCATAGTCAGAGGAGCAGAGAGGTGAAGAGGACGGCAGTGTTGATAGGAGATTCCATAGTCAGAGGAGCAGAGAGGTGAAGAGGACAGCAGTGTTGATAGGAGATTCCATAGTCAGAGGAGCAGAGAGGTGAAGAGGACGGCAGTGTTGATAGGAGATTTCCTAATCAGAGGAGCAGAGAGGTGAAGAGGACAGCAGTGTTGATAGGAGATTCCATAGTCAGAGGAGCAGAGGGGTGAAGAGGTCAGCAGTGTTGATAGGAGATTCCATAGTCAGAGGAGCAGAGAGGTGAAGAGGACGGCAGTGTTGATAGGAGATTTCCTAATCAGAGGAGCAGAGAGGTGAAGAGGACAGCAGTGTTGATAGGAGATTCCATAGTCAGAGGAGCAGAGGGGTGAAGAGGACGGCAGTGTTGATAGGAGATTCCATAGTCAGAGGAGCAGGGAGGTGAAGAGGACAGCAGTGTTGATAGGAGATTCCATAGTCAGAGGAGCAGAGGGGTGAAGAGGACTGCAGTGTTGATAGGAGATTCCATAGTCAGAGGAGCAGAGAGGTGAAGAGGACGGCAGTGTTGATAGGAGATTTCCTAGTCAGAGGAGCAGAGAGGGGAAGAGGACGGCAGTGTTGATAGGAGATTTCCTAGACAGAGGAGCAGAGAGGTGAAGAGGACGGCAGTGTTGATAGGAGATTTCCTAGACAGAGGAGCAGAGAGGGGAAGAGGATGGCAGTGTTGATAGGAGATTTCCTAGACAGAGGAGCAGAGAGGTGAAGAGGACGGCAGTGTTGATAGGAGATTCCATAGTCAGAGGAGCAGAGAGGTGAAGAGGACTGCAGTGTTGATAGGAGATTCCATAGTCAGAGGAGCAGAGAGGTGAAGAGGACGGCAGTGTTGATAGGAGATTCCATATTCAGAGGAGCAGAGAGGTGAAGAGGACGGCAGTGTTGATAGGAGATTCCATAGTCAGAGGAGCAGAGAGGTGAAGAGGACGGCAGTGTTGATAGGAGATTTCCTAGACCGAGGAGCAGAGAGGTGAAGAGGACGGCAGTGTTGATAGGAGATTTCCTAGACAGAGGAGCAGAGAGGGGAAGAGGATGGCAGTGTTGATAGGAGATTTCCTAGACAGAGGAGCAGAGATGTGAAGAGGACGGCAGTGTTGATAGGAGATTCCATAGTCAGAGGAGCAGAGAGGTGAAGAGGACTGCAGTGTTGATAGGAGATTCCATAGGCAGAGGAGCAGAGAGGTGAAGAGGACTGCAGTGTTGATAGGAGATTTCTTAATCAGAGGAGCAGAGAGGTGAAGAGGACGGCAGTGTTGATAGGAGATTCCATAGTCAGAGGAGCAGACAGGTGATGAGGACGGCAGTGTTGATAGGAGATTCCATAGTCAGAGGAGCAGAGAGGTGAAGAGGACTGCTGTGATGATAGGAGATTCCATAGTCAGAGGAGCAGAAGGGTGAAGAAGACGGCAGTGTGGATAGGAGATTTCTTAATCAGAGGAGCAGAGAGGTGAAGAGGACGGCAGTGTTGATAGGAGATTCCATAGTCAGAGGAGCAGACAGGTGATGAGGACGGCAGTGTTGATAGGAGATTCCATAGTCAGAGGAGCAGACAGGTGAAGAGGACTGCAGTGTTGATAGGAGATTCCATAGTCAGAGGAGCAGAGAGGTGAAGAGGACTGCAGTGTTGATAGGAGATTTCCTAATCAGAGGAGCATAGAGGTGAAGAGGACAGCAGTGTTGATAGGAGATTCCATAGTCAGAGGAGCAGAGGGGTGAAGAGGACAGCAGTGTTGATAGGAGATTTCCTAGTCAGTGGAGCAGAGAGGGGAAGAGGACGGCAGTGTTGATAGGAGATTTCCTAGACAGAGGAGCAGAGAGGGGAAGAGGACGGCAGTGTTGATAGGAGATTTCCTAGACAGAGGAGCAGAGAGGTGAAGAGGACGGCAGTGTTGATAGGAGATTCCATAGTCAGAGGAGCAGAGAGTTGAAGAGGATGGCAGTGTTGATAGGAGATTTCCTAGTCAGAGGAGCAGAGAGGTGAAGAGGATGGCAGTGTTGATAGGAGATTCCATAGTCAGAGGAGCAGAGAGGTGAAGAGGATGGCAGTGTTGATAAGAGATTTCCTAGTCAGAGGAGCAGAGAGGTGAAGAGGACGGCAGTGTTGATAGGAGATTTCCTAATCAGAGGAGCAGAGTGGTGAAGAGGACAGCAGTGTTGATAGGAGATTCCATAGTCAGAGGAGCAGAGAGGTGAAGAGGACGGCAGTGTTGATAGGAGATTCCATAGTCAGAGGAGCAGAGAGGTGAAGAGGACGGCAGTGTTGACAGGAGATTCCATAGTCAGAGGAGCAGAAGTTGAAGAGGACTGCAGTGTTGATAGGAGATTCCATAGTCAGAGGAGCAGAGAGGTGAAGAGGACAGCAGTGTTGATAGGAGATTCCATAGTCAGAGGAGCAGAGAGGTGAAGAGGACGGCAGTGTTGATAGGAGATTCCATAGTCAGAGGAGCAGAGAGGTGAAGAGGACGGCAGTGTTGATAGGAGATTCCATAGTCAAAGGAGCAGAGAGGTGAAGAGGACAGCAGTGTTGATAGGAGATTCCATAGTCAGAGGAGCAGAGAGGTGAAGAGGACGGCAGTGTTGATAGGAGATTTCCTAATCAGAGGAGCAGAGAGGTGAAGAGGACAGCAGTGTTGATAGGAGATTCCATAGTCAGAGGAGCAGAGGGGTGAAGAGGTCAGCAGTGTTGATAGGAGATTCCATAGTCAGAGGAGCAGAGAGGTGAAGAGGACGGCAGTGTTGATAGGAGATTTCCTAATCAGAGGAGCAGAGAGGTGAAGAGGACAGCAGTGTTGATAGGAGATTCCATAGTCAGAGGAGCAGAGGGGTGAAGAGGACGGCAGTGTTGATAGGAGATTCCATAGTCAGAGGAGCAGGGAGGTGAAGAGGACAGCAGTGTTGATAGGAGATTCCATAGTCAGAGGAGCAGAGGGGTGAAGAGGACTGCAGTGTTGATAGGAGATTCCATAGTCAGAGGAGCAGAGAGGTGAAGAGGACGGCAGTGTTGATAGGAGATTTCCTAGTCAGAGGAGCAGAGAGGGGAAGAGGACGGCAGTGTTGATAGGAGATTTCCTAGACAGAGGAGCAGAGAGGTGAAGAGGACGGCAGTGTTGATAGGAGATTTCCTAGACAGAGGAGCAGAGAGGGGAAGAGGATGGCAGTGTTGATAGGAGATTTCCTAGACAGAGGAGCAGAGAGGTGAAGAGGACGGCAGTGTTGATAGGAGATTCCATAGTCAGAGGAGCAGAGAGGTGAAGAGGACTGCAGTGTTGATAGGAGATTCCATAGTCAGAGGAGCAGAGAGGTGAAGAGGACGGCAGTGTTGATAGGAGATTCCATATTCAGAGGAGCAGAGAGGTGAAGAGGACGGCAGTGTTGATAGGAGATTCCATAGTCAGAGGAGCAGAGAGGTGAAGACGACTGCATTGTTGATAAGAGATTTCCTAGTCAGAGGAGCAGAGAGGTGAAGAGGACGGCAGTGTTGATAAGAGATTTCCTAGTCAGAGGAGCAGAGAGGTGAAGAGGACGGCAGTGTTGATAAGAGATTTCCTAGTCAGAGGAGCAGAGAGGTGAAGAGGACGGCAGTGTTGATAGGAGATTCCATAGTCAGAGAAGCAGAGAGGTGAAGAGGACGGCAGTGTTGATAGGAGATTCCATAGTCAGAGGAGCAGAGAGGTGAAGAGGACGGCAGTGTTGATAGGAGATTCCATAGTCAGAGAAGCAGAGAGGTGAAGAGGACGGCAGTGTTGATAGGAGATTCCATAGTCAGGGGAGCAGAGAGGTGAAGAGGACGGCAGTGTTGATAGGAGATTCCATAGTCAGAGGAGCAGAGAGTTGAAGAGGACGGCAGTGTTGATAGGAGATTCCATAGTCAGAGGAGCAGGGAGGTGAAGAGGATGGCAGTGTTGATAGGAGATTCCATAGTCAGAGGAGCAGAGAGGTGAAGAGGACGGCAGTGTTGATAAGAGATTTCCTAGTCAGAGGAGCAGAGAGGTGAAGAGGACGGCAGTGTTGATAGGAGATTCCATAGTCAGAGAAGCAGAGAGGTGAAGAGGACGGCAGTGTTGATAGGAGATTCCATAGTCAGAGGAGCAGAGAGGTGAAGAGGACGGCAGTGTTGATAGGAGATTCCATAGTCAGAGGAGCAGAGAGGTGAAGAGGACGGCAGTGTTGACAGGAGATTCCATAGTCAGAGGAGCAGAGAGGTGAAGAGGACTGCAGTGTTGATAGGAGATTCCATAGTCAGAGGAGCAGAGAGGTGAAGAGGACGGCAGTGTTCATAGGAGATTCCATAGTCAGAGGAGCAGAGAGGTGAAGAGGACGGCAGTGTTGATAAGAGATTCCATAGTCAGAGGAGCAGAGAGGTGAAGAGGACAGCAGTGTTCATAGGAGATTCCATAGTCAGAGGAGCAGAGAGGTGAAGAGGACGGCAGTGTTGATAGGAGATTTCCTAATCAGAGGAGCAGAGAGGTGAAGAGGACAGCAGTGTTGATAGGAGATTCCATAGTCAGAGGAGCAGAGGGGTGAAGAGGTCAGCAGTGTTGATAGGAGATTCCATAGTCAGAGGAGCAGAGAGGTGAAGAGGACGGCAGTGTTGATAGGAGATTTCCTAATCAGAGGAGCAGAGAGGTGAAGAGGACAGCAGTGTTGATAGGAGATTCCATAGTCAGAGGAGCAGAGGGGTGAAGAGGACGGCAGTGTTGATAGGAGATTCCATAGTCAGAGGAGCAGGGAGGTGAAGAGGACAGCAGTGTTGATAGGAGATTCCATAGTCAGAGGAGCAGAGGGGTAAAGAGGACTGCAGTGTTGATAGGAGATTCCATAGTCAGAGGAGCAGAGAGGTGAAGAGGACGGCAGTGTTGATAGGAGATTTCCTAGTCAGAGGAGCAGAGAGGGGAAGAGGACGGCAGTGTTGATAGGAGATTTCCTAGACAGAGCAGCAGAGAGGTGAAGAGGACGGCAGTGTTGATAGGAGATTTCCTAGACAGAGGAGCAGAGAGGGGAAGAGGATGGCAGTGTTGATAGGAGATTTCCTAGACAGAGGAGCAGAGAGGTGAAGAGGACGGCAGTGTTGATAGGAGATTCCATAGTCAGAGGAGCAGAGAGGTGAAGAGGACTGCAGTGTTGATAGGAGATTCCATAGTCAGAGGAGCAGAGAGGTGAAGAGGACTGCAGTGTTGATAGGAGATTCCATAGTCAGAGGAGCAGAGGGGTGAAGAAGACGGCAGTGTTGATAGGAGATTTCTTAATCAGAGGAGCAGAGAGGTGAAGAGGACGGCAGTGTTGATAGGAGATTTCTTAATCAGAGGAGCAGAGGGGTGAAGAGGACGGCAGTGTTGATAGGAGATTTCCTAGACAGAGGAGCAGAGAGGTGAAGAGGACGGCAGTGTTGATAGGAGATTCCATAGTCAGAGGAGCAGAGAGGTGAAGAGGATGGTAGTGTTGATAGGAGATTTCCTAGTCAGAGGAGCAGAGAGGTGAAGAGGATGGCAGTGTTGATAGGAGATTCCATAGTCAGAGGAGCGGAGAGGGGAAGAGGACGGCAGTGTTGATAGGAGATTTCCTAGACAGAGGAGCAGAGAGGTGAAGAGGACGGCAGTGTTGATAGGAGATTTCCTAGACAGAGGAGCAGAGAGGGGAAGAGGATGGCAGTGTTGATAGGAGATTTCCTAGACAGAGGAGCAGAGAGGTGAAGAGGACGGCAGTGTTGATAGGAGATTCCATAGTCAGAGGAGCAGAGAGGTGAAGAGGACTGCAGTGTTGATAGGAGATTCCATAGTCAGAGGAGCAGAGAGGTGAAGAGGACTGCATTGTTGATAGGAGATTCCATAGTCAGAGGAGCAGAGAGGTGAAGAGGACGGCAGTGTTGATAGGAGATTCCATATTCAGAGGAGCAGAGAGGTGAAGAGGACGGCAGTGTTGATAGGAGATTCCATAGTCAGAGGAGCAGAGAGGTGAAGAGGACTGCATTGTTGATAAGAGATTTCCTAGTCAGAGGAGCAGAGAGGTGAAGAGGACGGCAGTGTTGATAAGAGATTTCCTAGTCAGAGGAGCAGAGAGGTGAAGAGGACGGCAGTGTTGATAAGAGATTTCCTAGTCAGAGGAGCAGAGAGGTGAAGAGGACGGCAGTGTTGATAGGAGATTCCATAGTCAGAGAAGCAGAGAGGTGAAGAGGACGGCAGTGTTGATAGGAGATTCCATAGTCAGAGGAGCAGAGAGGTGAAGAGGACGGCAGTGTTGATAGGAGATTCCATAGTCAGAGAAGCAGAGAGGTGAAGAGAACGGCAGTGTTGATAGGAGATTCCATAGTCAGGGGAGCAGAGAGGTGAAGAGGACGGCAGTGTTGATAGGAGATTCCATAGTCAGAGGAGCAGAGAGTTGAAGAGGACGGCAGTGTTGATAGGAGATTCCATAGTCAGAGGAGCAGAGAGGTGAAGAGGACGGCAGTGTTGATAGGAGATTCCATAGTCAGAGGAGCAGAGAGGTGAAGAGGACGGCAGTGTTGATAAGAGATTTCCTAGTCAGAGGAGCAGAGAGGTGAAGAGGACTGCAGTGTTGATAGGAGATTCCATAGTCAGAGAAGCAGAGAGGTGAAGAGGACGGCAGTGTTGATAGGAGATTCCATAGTCAGAGGAGCAGAGAGGTGAAGAGGACGGCAGTGTTGATAGGAGATTCCATAGTCAGAGGAGCAGAGAGGTGAAGAGGACGGCAGTGTTGACAGGAGATTCCATAGTCAGAGGAGCAGAGAGGTGAAGAGGACTGCAGTGTTGATAGGAGATTCCATAGTCAGAGGAGCAGAGAGGTGAAGAGGACGGCAGTGTTGATAGGAGATTCCATAGTCAGAGGAGCAGAGAGGTGAAGAGGACGGCAGTGTTGATAGGAGATTCCATAGTCAGAGGAGCAGAGAGGTGAAGAGGACAGCAGTGTTCATAGGAGATTCCATAGTCAGAGGAGCAGAGAGGTGAAGAGGACGGCAGTGTTGATAGGAGATTTCCTAATCAGAGGAGCAGAGAGGTGAAGAGGACAGCAGTGTTGATAGGAGATTCCATAGTCAGAGGAGCAGAGGGGTGAAGAGGTCAGCAGTGTTGATAGGAGATTCCATAGTCAGAGGAGCAGAGAGGTGAAGAGGACGGCAGTGTTGATAGGAGATTTCCTAATCAGAGGAGCAGAGAGGTGAAGAGGACAGCAGTGTTGATAGGAGATTCCATAGTCAGAGGAGCAGAGGGGTGAAGAGGACGGCAGTGTTGATAGGAGATTCCATAGTCAGAGGAGCAGGGAGGTGAAGAGGACAGCAGTGTTGATAGGAGATTCCATAGTCAGAGGAGCAGAGAGGTGAAGAGGACGGCAGTGTTGATAGGAGATTTCCTAGTCAGAGGAGCAGAGAGGGGAAGAGGACGGCAGTGTTGATAGGAGATTTCCTAGACAGAGGAGCAGAGAGGTGAAGAGGACGGCAGTGTTGATAGGAGATTTCCTAGACAGAGGAGCAGAGAGGGGAAGAGGATGGCAGTGTTGATAGGAGATTTCCTAGACAGAGGAGCAGAGAGGTGAAGAGGACGGCAGTGTTGATAGGAGATTCCATAGTCAGAGGAGCAGAGAGGTGAAGAGGACTGCAGTGTTGATAGGAGATTCCATAGTCAGAGGAGCAGAGGGGTGAAGAAGACGGCAGTGTTGATAGGAGATTTCTTAATCAGAGGAGCAGAGAGGTGAAGAGGACGGCAGTGTTGATAGGAGATTTCTTAATCAGAGGAGCAGAGGGGTGAAGAGGACGGCAGTGTTGATAGGAGATTCCATAGTCAGAGGAGCAGAGAGGTGAAGAGGACGGCAGTGTTGATAAGAGATTTCCTAGTCAGAGGAGCAGAGAGGTGAAGAGGACGGCAGTGTTGATAGGAGATTCCATAGTCAGAGGAGCAGAGAGGTGAAGAGGACGGCAGTGTTGATAGGAGATTCCATATTCAGAGGAGCAGACAGGTGAAGAGGACGGCAGTGTTGATAGGAGATTCCATAGTCAGAGGAGCAGAGAGGTGAAGAGGACTGCATTGTTGATAAGAGATTTCCTAGTCAGAGGAGCAGAGAGGTGAAGAGGACGGCAGTGTTGATAAGAGATTTCCTAGTCAGAGGAGCAGAGAGGTGAAGAGGACGGCAGTGTTGATAGGAGATTCCATAGTCAGAGGAGCAGAGAGGTGAAGAGGACGGCAGTGTTGATAAGAGATTTCCTAGTCAGAGGAGCAGAGAGGTGAAGAGGACGGCAGTGTTGATAGGAGATTCCATAGTCAGAGGAGCAGAGAGGTTAAGAGGACGGCAGTGTTGATAGGAGATTCCATAGTCAGAGAAGCAGAGAGGTGAAGAGGACGGCAGTGTTGATAGGAGATTCCATAGTCAGAGGAGCAGAGAGGTGAAGAGGACGGCAGTGTTGATAGGAGATTCCATAGTCAGAGGAGCAGAGAGGTGAAGAGGACGGCAGTGTTGATAGGAGATTCCATCGTCAGAGAAGCAGAGAGGGGAAGAGGACGGCAGTGTTGATAGGAGATTTCCTAGACAGAGGAGCAGAGAGGTGAAGAGGACGGCAGTGTTGATAGGAGATTCCATAGTCAGAGGAGCAGAGAGGTGAAGAGGATGGTAGTGTTGATAGGAGATTTCCTAGTCAGAGGAGCAGAGAGGTGAAGAGGATGGCAGTGTTGATAGGAGATTCCATAGTCAGAGGAGCAGAGAGGTGAAGAGGACGGCAGTGTTGATAAGAGATTTCCTAGTCAGAGGAGCAGAGAGGTGAAGAGGACGGCAGTGTTGATAGGAGATTCCATAGTCAGAGGAGCAGAGAGGTGAAGAGGACGGCAGTGTTGATAGGAGATTCCATAGTCAGAGGAGCAGACAGGTGAAGAGGACGGCAGTGTTGATAGGAGATTCCATAGTCAGAGGAGCAGAGAGGTGAAGAGGACTGCAGTGTTGATAGGAGATTCCATAGTCAGAGGAGCAGACAGGTGAAGAGGACTGCAGTGTTGATAGGAGATTCCATAGTCAGAGGAGCAGAGAGGTGAAGAGGACTGCAGTGTTGACAGGAGATTTCCTAATCAGAGGAGCATAGAGGTGAAGAGGACAGCAGTGTTGATAGGAGATTCCATAGTCAGAGGAGCAGAGGGGTGAAGAGGACAGCAGTGTTGATACGAGATTTCCTAGTCAGAGGAGCAGAGAGGGGAAGAGGACGGCAGTGTTGATAGGAGATTTCCTAGACAGAGGAGTAGAGAGGGGAAGAGGACGGCAGTGTTGATAGGAGATTTCCTAGGCAGAGGAGCAGAGAGGTGAAGAGGACGGCAGTGTTGATAGGAGATTCCATAGTCAGAGGAGCAGAGAGGTGAAGAGGACGGCAGTGTTGATAAGAGATTTCCTAGTCAGAGGAGCAGAGAGGTGAAGAGGACGGCAGTGTTGATAGGAGATTCCATAGTCAGAGGAGCAGAGAGGTGAAGAGGACGGCAGTGTTGATAGGAGATTCCATAGTCAGAGAAGCAGAGAGGTGAAGAGGACGGCAGTGTTGATAGGAGATTCCATAGTCAGAGGAGCAGAGAGGTGAAGAGGACGGCAGTGTTGATAGGAGATTCCATAGTCAGAGAAGCAGAGAGGTGAAGAGGACGGCAGTGTTGATAGGAGATTCCATAGTCAGGGGAGCAGAGAGGTGAAGAGGACGGCAGTGTTGATAGGAGATTCCATAGTCAGAGGAGCAGAGAGTTGAAGAGGACGGCAGTGTTGATAGGAGATTCCATAGTCAGAGAAGCAGAGAGGTGAAGAGGACGGCAGTGTTGATAGGAGATTCCATAGTCAGAGAAGCAGAGAGGTGAAGAAGACGGCAGTGTTGATAGGAGATTCCATAGTCAGAGGAGCAGAGAGTTGAAGAGGACGGCAGTGTTGATAGGAGATTCCATAGTCAGAGAAGCAGAGAGGTGAAGAGGACGGCAGTGTTGATAGGAGATTCCATAGTCAGAGAAGCAGAGAGGTGAAGAGGACGGCAGTGTTGATAGGAGATTCCATAGTCAGAGGAGCAGAGAGGTGAAGAGGACGGCAGTGTTGATAGGAGATTCCATAGTCAGAGAAGCAGAGAGGTGAAGAGGACGGCAGTGTTGATAGGAGATTCCATAGTCAGGGGAGCAGAGAGGTGAAGAGGACGGCAGTGTTGATAGGAGATTCCATAGTCAGAGGAGCAGAGAGTTGAAGAGGACGGCAGTGTTGATAGGAGATTCCATAGTCAGAGGAGCAGAGAGGTGAAGAGGATGGCAGTGTTGATAGGAGATTCCATAGTCAGAGGAGCAGAGAGGTGAAGAGGACGGCAGTGTTGATAAGAGATTTCCTAGTCAGAGGAGCAGAGAGGTGAAGAGGACGGCAGTGTTGATAGGAGATTCCATAGTCAGAGAAGCAGAGAGGTGAAGAGGACGGCAGTGTTGATAGGAGATTCCATAGTCAGAGGAGCAGAGAGGTGAAGAGGACGGCAGTGTTGATAGGAGATTCCATAGTCAGAGGAGCAGAGAGGTGAAGAGGACGGCAGTGTTGACAGGAGATTCCATAGTCAGAGGAGCAGAGAGGTGAAGAGGACTACAGTGTTGATAGGAGATTCCATAGTCAGAGGAGCAGAGAGGTGAAGAGGACGGCAGTGTTCATAGGAGATTCCATAGTCAGAGGAGCAGAGAGGTGAAGAGGACGGCAGTGTTGATAGGAGATTCCATAGTCAGAGGAGCAGAGAGGTGAAGAGGACAGCAGTGTTCATAGGAGATTCCATAGTCAGAGGAGCAGAGAGGTGAAGAGGACGGCAGTGTTGATAGGAGATTTCCTAATCAGAGGAGCAGAGAGGTGAAGAGGACAGCAGTGTTGATAGGAGATTCCATAGTCAGAGGAGCAGAGGGGTGAAGAGGTCAGCAGTGTTGAAAGGAGATTCCATAGTCAGAGGAGCAGAGAGGTGAAGAGGACGGCAGTGTTGATAGGAGATTTCCTAATCAGAGGAGCAGAGAGGTGAAGAGGACAGCAGTGTTGATAGGAGATTCCATAGTCAGAGGAGCAGAGGGGTGAAGAGGACGGCAGTGTTGATAGGAGATTCCATAGTCAGAGGAGCAGGGAGGTGAAGAGGACAGCAGTGTTGATAGGAGATTCCATAGTCAGAGGAGCAGAGGGGTGAAGAGGACTGCAGTGTTGATAGGAGATTCCATAGTCAGAGGAGCAGAGAGGTGAAGAGGACGGCAGTGTTGATAGGAGATTTCCTAGTCAGAGGAGCAGAGAGGGGAAGAGGACGGCAGTGTTGATAGGAGATTTCCTAGACAGAGGAGCAGAGAGGTGAAGAGGACGGCAGTGTTGATAGGAGATTTCCTAGACAGAGGAGCAGAGAGGGGAAGAGGATGGCAGTGTTGATAGGAGATTTCCTAGACAGAGGAGCAGAGAGGTGAAGAGGACGGCAGTGTTGATAGGAGATTCCATAGTCAGAGGAGCAGAGAGGTGAAGAGGACTGCAGTGTTGATAGGAGATTCCATAGTCAGAGGAGCAGAGAGGTGAAGAGGACTGCAGTGTTGATAGGAGATTCCATAGTCAGAGGAGCAGAGGGGTGAAGAAGACGGCAGTGTTGATAGGAGATTTCTTAATCAGAGGAGCAGAGAGGTGAAGAGGACGGCAGTGTTGATAGGAGATTTCTTAATCAGAGGAGCAGAGGGGTGAAGAGGACGGCAGTGTTGATAGGAGATTCCATAGTCAGAGGAGCAGAGAGGTGAAGAGGACGGCAGTGTTGATAAGAGATTTCCTAGTCAGAGGAGCAGAGAGGTGAAGAGGACGGCAGTGTTGATAGGAGATTCCATAGTCAGAGGAGCAGAGAGGTGAAGAGGACGGCAGTGTTGATAGGAGATTCCATATTCAGAGGAGCAGACAGGTGAAGAGGACGGCAGTGTTGATAGGAGATTCCATAGTCAGAGGAGCAGAGAGGTGAAGAGGACTGCATTGTTGATAAGAGATTTCCTAGTCAGAGGAGCAGAGAGGTGAAGAGGACGGCAGTGTTGATAAGAGATTTCCTAGTCAGAGGAGCAGAGAGGTGAAGAGGACGGCAGTGTTGATAGGAGATTCCATAGTCAGAGGAGCAGAGAGGTGAAGAGGACGGCAGTGTTGATAAGAGATTTCCTAGTCAGAGGAGCAGAGAGGTGAAGAGGACGGCAGTGTTGATAGGAGATTCCATAGTCAGAGGAGCAGAGAGGTGAAGAGGACGGCAGTGTTGATAGGAGATTCCATAGTCAGAGAAGCAGAGAGGTGAAGAGGACGGCAGTGTTGATAGGAGATTCCATAGTCAGAGGAGCAGAGAGGTGAAGAGGACGGCAGTGTTGATAGGAGATTCCATAGTCAGAGGAGCAGAGAGGTGAAGAGGACGGCAGTGTTGATAGGAGATTCCATAGCCAGAGGAGCAGAGAGGTGAAGAGGACGGCAGTGTTGATAGGAGATTCCATAGTCAGAGGAGCAGACAGGTGAAGAGGACGGCAGTGTTGATAGGAGATTCCATAGTCAGAGGAGCAGAGAGGTGAAGAGGACTGCAGTGTTGATAGGAGATTCCATAGTCAGAGGAGCAGACAGGTGAAGAGGACTGCAGTGTTGATAGGAGATTCCATAGTCAGAGGAGCAGAGAGGTGAAGAGGACTGCAGTGTTGATAGGAGATTTCCTAATCAGAGGAGCATAGAGGTGAAGAGGACAGCAGTGTTGATAGGAGATTCCATAGTCAGAGGAGCAGAGGGGTGAAGAGGACAGCAGTGTTGATAGGAGATTTCCTAGTCAGAGGAGCAGAGAGGGGAAGAGGACGGCAGTGTTGATAGGTGATTTCCTAGACAGAGGAGTAGAGAGGGGAAGAGGACGGCAGTGTTGATAGGAGATTTCCTAGGCAGAGGAGCAGAGAGGTGAAGAGGACGGCAGTGTTGATAGGAGATTCCATAGTCAGAGGAGCAGAGAGGTGAAGAGGATGGCAGTGTTGATAGGAGATTTCCTAGTCAGAGGAGCAGAGAGGTGAAGAGGACGGCAGTGTTGATAGGAGATTCCATATTCAGAGGAGCAGAGAGGTGAAGAGGACGGCAGTGTTGATAGGAGATTCCATAGTCAGAGGAGCAGAGAGGTGAAGAGGACTGCATTGTTGATAAGAGATTTCCTAGTCAGAGGAGCAGAGAGGTGAAGAGGACGGCAGTGTTGATAAGAGATTTCCTAGTCAGAGGAGCAGAGAGGTGAAGAGGACGGCAGTGTTGATAAGAGATTTCCTAGTCAGAGGAGCAGAGAGGTGAAGAGGACGGCAGTGTTGATAGGAGATTCCATAGTCAGAGAAGCAGAGAGGTGAAGAGGACGGCAGTGTTGATAGGAGATTCCATAGTCAGAGGAGCAGAGAGGTGAAGAGGACGGCAGTGTTGATAGGAGATTCCATAGTCAGAGAAGCAGAGAGGTGAAGAGAACGGCAGTGTTGATAGGAGATTCCATAGTCAGGGGAGCAGAGAGGTGAAGAGGACGGCAGTGTTGATAGGAGATTCCATAGTCAGAGGAGCAGAGAGTTGAAGAGGACGGCAGTGTTGATAGGAGATTCCATAGTCAGAGGAGCAGAGAGGTGAAGAGGATGGCAGTGTTGATAGGAGATTCCATAGTCAGAGGAGCAGAGAGGTGAAGAGGACGGCAGTGTTGATAAGAGATTTCCTAGTCAGAGGAGCAGAGAGGTGAAGAGGACGGCAGTGTTGATAGGAGATTCCATAGTCAGAGAAGCAGAGAGGTGAAGAGGACGGCAGTGTTGATAGGAGATTCCATAGTCAGAGGAGCAGAGAGGTGAAGAGGACGGCAGTGTTGATAGGAGATTCCATAGTCAGAGGAGCAGAGAGGTGAAGAGGACGGCAGTGTTGACAGGAGATTCCATAGTCAGAGGAGCAGAGAGGTGAAGAGGACTGCAGTGTTGATAGGAGATTCCATAGTCAGAGGAGCAGAGAGGTGAAGAGGACGGCAGTGTTGATAGGAGATTCCATAGTCAGAGGAGCAGAGAGGTGAAGAGGACGGCAGTGTTGATAGGAGATTCCATAGTCAGAGGAGCAGAGATGTGAAGAGGACAGCAGTGTTCATAGGAGATTCCATAGTCAGAGGAGCAGAGAGGTGAAGAGGACGGCAGTGTTGATAGGAGATTTCCTAATCAGAGGAGCAGAGAGGTGAAGAGGACAGCAGTGTTGATAGGAGATTCCATAGTCAGAGGAGCAGAGGGGTGAAGAGGTCAGCAGTGTTGATAGGAGATTCCATAGTCAGAGGAGCAGAGAGGTGAAGAGGACGGCAGTGTTGATAGGAGATTTCCTAATCAGAGGAGCAGAGAGGTGAAGAGGACAGCAGTGTTGATAGGAGATTCCATAGTCAGAGGAGCAGAGGGGTGAAGAGGACGGCAGTGTTGATAGGAGATTCCATAGTCAGAGGAGCAGGGAGGTGAAGAGGACAGCAGTGTTGATAGGAGATTCCATAGTCAGAGGAGCAGAGAGGTGAAGAGGACGGCAGTGTTGATAGGAGATTTCCTAGTCAGAGGAGCAGAGAGGGGAAGAGGACGGCAGTGTTGATAGGAGATTTCCTAGACAGAGGAGCAGAGAGGTGAAGAGGACGGCAGTGTTGATAGGAGATTTCCTAGACAGAGGAGCAGAGAGGGGAAGAGGATGGCAGTGTTGATAGGAGATTTCCTAGACAGAGGAGCAGAGAGGTGAAGAGGACGGCAGTGTTGATAGGAGATTCCATAGTCAGAGGAGCAGAGAGGTGAAGAGGACTGCAGTGTTGATAGGAGATTCCATAGTCAGAGGAGCAGAGAGGTGAAGAGGACTGCAGTGTTGATAGGAGATTCCATAGTCAGAGGAGCAGAGGGGTGAAGAAGACGGCAGTGTTGATAGGAGATTTCTTAATCAGAGGAGCAGAGAGGTGAAGAGGACGGCAGTGTTGATAGGAGATTTCTTAATCAGAGGAGCAGAGGGGTGAAGAGGACGTCAGTGTTGATAGGAGATTCCATAGTCAGAGGAGCAGAGAGGTGAAGAGGACGGCAGTGTTGATAAGAGATTTCCTAGTCAGAGGAGCAGAGAGGTGAAGAGGACGGCAGTGTTGATAGGAGATTCCATAGTCAGAGGAGCAGAGAGGTGAAGAGGACGGCAGTGTTGATAGGAGATTCCATATTCAGAGGAGCAGACAGGTGAAGAGGACGGCAGTGTTGATAGGAGATTCCATAGTCAGAGGAGCAGAGAGGTGAAGAGGACTGCATTGTTGATAAGAGATTTCCTAGTCAGAGGAGCAGAGAGGTGAAGAGGACGGCAGTGTTGATAAGAGATTTCCTAGTCAGAGGAGCAGAGAGGTGAAGAGGACGGCAGTGTTGATAGGAGATTCCATAGTCAGAGGAGCAGAGAGGTGAAGAGGACGGCAGTGTTGATAAGAGATTTCCTAGTCAGAGGAGCAGAGAGGTGAAGAGGACGGCAGTGTTGATAGGAGATTCCATAGTCAGAGGAGCAGAGAGGTTAAGAGGACGGCAGTGTTGATAGGAGATTCCATAGTCAGAGAAGCAGAGAGGTGAAGAGGACGGCAGTGTTGATAGGAGATTCCATAGTCAGAGGAGCAGAGAGGTGAAGAGGACGGCAGTGTTGATAGGAGATTCCATAGTCAGAGGAGCAGAGAGGTGAAGAGGACGGCAGTGTTGATAGGAGATTCCATAGTCAGAGAAGCAGAGAGGGGAAGAGGACGGCAGTGTTGATAGGAGATTTCCTAGACAGAGGAGCAGAGAGGTGAAGAGGACGGCAGTGTTGATAGGAGATTCCATAGTCAGAGGAGCAGAGAGGTGAAGAGGATGGTAGTGTTGATAGGAGATTTCATAGTCAGAGGAGCAGAGAGGTGAAGAGGACGGCAGTGTTGATAAGAGATTTCCTAGTCAGAGGAGCAGAGAGGTGAAGAGGACGGCAGTGTTGATAGGAGATTCCATAGTCAGAGGAGCAGAGAGGTGAAGAGGACGGCAGTGTTGATAGGAGATTCCATAGTCAGAGGAGCAGACAGGTGAAGAGGACGGCAGTGTTGATAGGAGATTCCATAGTCAGAGGAGCAGAGAGGTGAAGAGGACTGCAGTGTTGATAGGAGATTCCATAGTCAGAGGAGCAGACAGGTGAAGAGGACTGCAGTGTTGATAGGAGATTCCATAGTCAGAGGAGCAGAGAGGTGAAGAGGACTGCAGTGTTGACAGGAGATTTCCTAATCAGAGGAGCATAGAGGTGAAGAGGACAGCAGTGTTGATAGGAGATTCCATAGTCAGAGGAGCAGAGGGGTGAAGAGGACAGCAGTGTTGATACGAGATTTCCTAGTCAGAGGAGCAGAGAGGGGAAGAGGACGGCAGTGTTGATAGGAGATTTCCTAGACAGAGGAGTAGAGAGGGGAAGAGGACGGCAGTGTTGATAGGAGATTTCCTAGGCAGAGGAGCAGAGAGGTGAAGAGGACGGCAGTGTTGATAGGAGATTCCATAGTCAGAGGAGCAGAGAGGTGAAGAGGACGGCAGTGTTGATAAGAGATTTCCTAGTCAGAGGAGCAGAGAGGTGAAGAGGACGGCAGTGTTGATAGGAGATTCCATAGTCAGAGGAGCAGAGAGGTGAAGAGGACGGCAGTGTTGATAGGAGATTCCATAGTCAGAGAAGCAGAGAGGTGAAGAGGACGGCAGTGTTGATAGGAGATTCCATGGTCAGGGGAGCAGAGAGGTGAAGAGGACGGCAGTGTTGATAGGAGATTCCATAGTCAGAGGAGCAGAGAGTTGAAGAGGACGGCAGTGTTGATAGGAGATTCCATAGTCAGAGAAGCAGAGAGGTGAAGAGGACGGCAGTGTTGATAGGAGATTCCATAGTCAGAGAAGCAGAGAGGTGAAGAAGACGGCAGTGTTGATAGGAGATTCCATAGTCAGAGGAGCAGAGAGTTGAAGAGGACGGCAGTGTTGATAGGAGATTCCATAGTCAGAGAAGCAGAGAGGTGAAGAGGACGGCAGTGTTGATAGGAGATTCCATAGTCAGAGAAGCAGAGAGGTGAAGAGGACGGCAGTGTTGATAGGAGATTCCATAGTCAGAGGAGCAGAGAGGTGAAGAGGACGGCAGTGTTGATAGGAGATTCCATAGTCAGAGAAGCAGAGAGGTGAAGAGGACGGCAGTGTTGATAGGAGATTCCATAGTCAGGGGAGCAGAGAGGTGAAGAGGACGGCAGTGTTGATAGGAGATTCCATAGTCAGAGGAGCAGAGAGTTGAAGAGGACGGCAGTGTTGATAGGAGATTCCATAGTCAGAGGAGCAGAGAGGTGAAGAGGATGGCAGTGTTGATAGGAGATTCCATAGTCAGAGGAGCAGAGAGGTGAAGAGGACGGCAGTGTTGATAAGAGATTTCCTAGTCAGAGGAGCAGAGAGGTGAAGAGGACGGCAGTGTTGATAGGAGATTCCATAGTCAGAGAAGCAGAGAGGTGAAGAGGACGGCAGTGTTGATAGGAGATTCCATAGTCAGAGGAGCAGAGAGGTGAAGAGGACGGCAGTGTTGATAGGAGATTCCATAGTCAGAGGAGCAGAGAGGTGAAGAGGACGGCAGTGTTGACAGGAGATTCCATAGTCAGAGCAGCAGAGAGGTGAAGAGGACTACAGTGTTGATAGGAGATTCCATAGTCAGAGGAGCAGAGAGGTGAAGAGGACGGCAGTGTTGATAGGAGATTCCATAGTCAGAGGAGCAGAGAGGTGAAGAGGACAGCAGTGTTCATAGGAGATTCCATAGTCAGAGGAGCAGAGAGGTGAAGAGGACGGCAGTGTTGATAGGAGATTTCCTAATCAGAGGAGCAGAGAGGTGAAGAGGACAGCAGTGTTGATAGGAGATTCCATAGTCAGAGGAGCAGAGGGGTGAAGAGGTCAGCAGTGTTGAAAGGAGATTCCATAGTCAGAGGAGCAGAGAGGTGAAGAGGACGGCAGTGTTGATAGGAGATTTCCTAATCAGAGGAGCAGAGAGGTGAAGAGGACAGCAGTGTTGATAGGAGATTCCATAGTCAGAGGAGCAGAGGGGTGAAGAGGACGGCAGTGTTGATAGGAGATTCCATAGTCAGAGGAGCAGGGAGGTGAAGAGGACAGCAGTGTTGATAGGAGATTCCATAGTCAGAGGAGCAGAGGGGTGAAGAGGACTGCAGTGTTGATAGGAGATTCCATAGTCAGAGGAGCAGAGAGGTGAAGAGGACGGCAGTGTTGATAGGAGATTTCCTAGTCAGAGGAGCAGAGAGGGGAAGAGGACGGCAGTGTTGATAGGAGATTTCCTAGACAGAGGAGCAGAGAGGTGAAGAGGACGGCAGTGTTGATAGGAGATTTCCTAGACAGAGGAGCAGAGAGGGGAAGAGGATGGCAGTGTTGATAGGAGATTTCCTAGACAGAGGAGCAGAGAGGTGAAGAGGACGGCAGTGTTGATAGGAGATTCCATAGTCAGAGGAGCAGAGAGGTGAAGAGGACTGCAGTGTTGATAGGAGATTCCATAGTCAGAGGAGCAGAGAGGTGAAGAGGACTGCAGTGTTGATAGGAGATTCCATAGTCAGAGGAGCAGAGGGGTGAAGAAGACGGCAGTGTTGATAGGAGATTTCTTAATCAGAGGAGCAGAGAGCTGAAGAGGACGGCAGTGTTGATAGGAGATTTCTTAATCAGAGGAGCAGAGGGGTGAAGAGGACGGCAGTGTTGATAGGAGATTCCATAGTCAGAGGAGCAGAGAGGTGAAGAGGACGGCAGTGTTGATAAGAGATTTCCTAGTCAGAGGAGCAGAGAGGTGAAGAGGACGGCAGTGTTGATAGGAGATTCCATAGTCAGAGGAGCAGAGAGGTGAAGAGGACGGCAGTGTTGATAGGAGATTCCATATTCAGAGGAGCAGACAGGTGAAGAGGACGGCAGTGTTGATAGGAGATTCCATAGTCAGAGGAGCAGAGAGGTGAAGAGGACTGCATTGTTGATAAGAGATTTCCTAGTCAGAGGAGCAGAGAGGTGAAGAGGACGGCAGTGTTGATAAGAGATTTCCTAGTCAGAGGAGCAGAGAGGTGAAGAGGACGGCAGTGTTGATAGGAGATTCCATAGTCAGAGGAGCAGAGAGGTGAAGAGGACGGCAGTGTTGATAAGAGATTTCCTAGTCAGAGGAGCAGAGAGGTGAAGAGGACGGCAGTGTTGATAGGAGATTCCATAGTCAGAGGAGCAGAGAGGTGAAGAGGACGGCAGTGTTGATAGGAGATTCCATAGTCAGAGAAGCAGAGAGGTGAAGAGGACGGCAGTGTTGATAGGAGATTCCATAGTCAGAGGAGCAGAGAGGTGAAGAGGACGGCAGTGTTGATAGGAGATTCCATAGTCAGAGGAGCAGAGAGGTGAAGAGGACGGCAGTGTTGATAGGAGATTCCATAGCCAGAGGAGCAGAGAGGTGAAGAGGACGGCAGTGTTGATAGGAGATTCCATAGTCAGAGGAGCAGACAGGTGAAGAGGACGGCAGTGTTGATAGGAGATTCCATAGTCAGAGGAGCAGAGAGGTGAAGAGGACTGCAGTGTTGATAGGAGATTCCATAGTCAGAGGAGCAGACAGGTGAAGAGGACTGCAGTGTTGATAGGAGATTCCATAGTCAGAGGAGCAGAGAGGTGAAGAGGACTGCAGTGTTGATAGGAGATTTCCTAATCAGAGGAGCATAGAGGTGAAGAGGACAGCAGTGTTGATAGGAGATTCCATAGTCAGAGGAGCAGAGGGGTGAAGAGGACAGCAGTGTTGATAGGAGATTTCCTAGTCAGAGGAGCAGAGAGGGGAAGAGGACGGCAGTGTTGATAGGTGATTTCCTAGACAGAGGAGTAGAGAGGGGAAGAGGACGGCAGTGTTGATAGGAGATTTCCTAGGCAGAGGAGCAGAGAGGTGAAGAGGACGGCAGTGTTGATAGGAGATTCCATAGTCAGAGGAGCAGAGAGGTGAAGAGGATGGCAGTGTTGATAGGAGATTTCCTAGTCAGAGGAGCAGAGAGGTGAAGAGGATGGCAGTGTTGATAGGAGATTCCATAGTCAGAGGAGAAGAGAGGTGAAGAGGATGGCAGTGTTGATAAGAGATTTCCTAGTCAGAGGAGCAGAGAGGTGAAGAGGACGGCAGTGTTGATAGGAGATTTCCTAATCAGAGGAGCAGAGTGGTGAAGAGGACAGCAGTGTTGATAGGAGATTCCATAGTCAGAGGAGCAGAGAGGTGAAGAGGACGGCAGTGTTGATAGGAGATTCCATAGTCAGAGGAGCAGAGTGGTGAAGAGGACGGCAGTGTTGATAGGAGATTCCATAGTCAGAGGAGCAGAGAGGTGAAGAGGATGGCAGTGTTGATAGGAGATTTCCTAATCAGAGGAGCAGAGAGGTGAAGAGGACAGCAGTGTTGATAGGAGATTCCATAGTCAGAGGAGCAGAGGGGTGAAGAGGACGGCAGTGTTGATAGGAGATTCCATAGTCAGAGGAGCAGGGAGGTGAAGAGGACAGCAGTGTTGATAGGAGATTCCATAGTCAGAGGAGCAGAGGGGTGAAGAGGACTGCAGTGTTGATAGGAGATTCCATAGTCAGAGGAGCAGAGAGGTGAAGTGGACGGCAGTGTTGATAGGAGATTTCCTAGTCAGAGGAGCAGAGAGGGGAAGAGGACGGCAGTGTTGATAGGAGATTTCCTAGACAGAGGAGCAGAGAGGTGAAGAGGACGGCAGTGTTGATAGGAGATTCCATAGTCAGAGGAGCAGAGAGGTGAAGAGGATGGCAGTGTTGATAGGAGATTTCCTAGTCAGAGGAGCAGAGAGGTGAAGAGGATGGCAGTGTTGATAGGAGATTCCATAGTCAGAGGAGCAGAGAGGTGAAGAGGATGGCAGTGTTGATAAGAGATTTCCTAGTCAGAGGAGCAGAGAGGTGAAGAGGACGGCAGTGTTGATAGGAGATTTCCTAATCAGAGGAGCAGAGTGGTGAAGAGGACAGCAGTGTTGATAGGAGATTCCATAGTCAGAGGAGCAGAGAGGTGAAGAGGACGGCAGTGTTGATAGGAGATTCCATAGTCAGAGGAGCAGAGTGGTGAAGAGGACGGCAGTGTTGATAGGAGATTCCATAGTCAGAGGAGCAGAGAGGTGAAGAGGATGGCAGTGTTGATAGGAGATTTCCTAATCAGAGGAGCAGAGAGGTGAAGAGGACAGCAGTGTTGATAGGAGATTCCATAGTCAGAGGAGCAGAGGGGTGAAGAGGACGGCAGTGTTGATAGGAGATTCCATAGTCAGAGGAGCAGGGAGGTGAAGAGGACAGCAGTGTTGATAGGAGATTCCATAGTCAGAGGAGCAGAGGGGTGAAGAGGACTGCAGTGTTGATAGGAGATTCCATAGTCAGAGGAGCAGAGAGGTGAAGTGGACGGCAGTGTTGATAGGAGATTTCCTAGTCAGAGGAGCAGAGAGGGGAAGAGGACGGCAGTGTTGATAGGAGATTTCCTAGACAGAGGAGCAGAGAGGTGAAGAGGACGGCAGTGTTGATAGGAGATTTCCTAGACAGAGGAGCAGAGAGGGGAAGAGAATGGCAGTGTTGATAGGAGATTTCCTCGACAGAGGAGCAGAGAGGTGAAGAGGACGGCAGTGTTGATAGGAGATTCCATAGTCAGAGGAGCAGAGAGGTGAAGAGGACTGCAGTGTTGATAGGAGATTCCATAGTCAGAGGAGCAGACAGGTGAAGAGGACTGCAGTGTTGATAGGAGATTCCATAGTCAGAGGAGCAGAGAGGTGAAGAGGACTGCAGTGTTGATAGGAGATTCCATATTCAGAGGAGCAGAGGGGTGAAGAGGACAGCAGTGTTGATAGGAGATTCCATAGTCAGAGGAGCAGAGGGGTGAAGAGGACAGCAGTGTTGATAGGAGATTTCCTAGTCAGAGGAGCAGCGAGGGGAAGAGGACGGCAGTGTTGATAGGAGATTTCCTAGACAGAGGAGCAGAGAGGGGAAGAGGACGGCAGTGTTGATAGGAGATTTCCTAGACAGAGGAGCAGAGAGGTGAAGAGGACGGCAGTGTTGATAGGAGATTCCATAGTCAGAGGAGCAGAGAGGTGAAGAGGATGGCAGTGTTGATAGGAGATTTCCTAGTCAGAGGAGCAGAGAGGTGAAGAGGATGGCATTGTTGATAGGAGATTCCATAGTCTGAGGAGCAGAGAGGTGAAGAGGATGGCAGTGTTGATAAGAGATTTCCTAGTCAGAGGAGCAGAGAGGTGAAGAGGACGGCAGTGTTGATAGGAGATTTCCTAATCAGAGGAGCAGAGTGGTGAAGAGGACAGCAGTGTTGATAGGAGATTCCATAGTCAGAGGAGCAGAGAGGAGAAGAGGACGGCAGTGTTGATAGGAGATTCCATAGTCAGAGGAGCAGAGAGGTGAAGAGGACGGCAGTGTTGACAGGAGATTTCCTAGACAGAGGAGTAGAGAGGGGAAGAGGACGGCAGTGTTGATAGGAGATTTCCTAGGCAGAGGAGCAGAGAGGTGAAGAGGACGGCAGTGTTGATAGGAGATTCCATAGTCAGAGGAGCAGAGAGGTGAAGAGGATGGCAGTGTTGATAGGAGATTTCCTAGTCAGAGGAGCAGAGAGGTGAAGAGGATGGCAGTGTTGATAGGAGATTCCATAGTCAGAGGAGCAGAGAGGTGAAGAGGATGGCAGTGTTGATAAGAGATTTCCTGGTCAGAGGAGCAGAGAGGTGAAGAGGACGGCAGTGTTGATAGGAGATTTCCTAATCAGAGGAGCAGAGTGGTGAAGAGGACAGCAGTGTTGATAGGAGATTCCATAGTCAGAGGAGCAGAGAGGTGAAGAGGACGGCAGTGTTGATAGGAGATTCCATAGTCAGAGGAGCAGAGAGGTGAAGAGGATGGCAGTGTTGATAGGAGATTTCCTAATCAGAGGAGCAGAGAGGTGAAGAGGACAGCAGTGTTGATAGGAGATTCCATAGTCAGAGGAGCAGAGGGGTGAAGAGGACGGCAGTGTTGATAGGAGATTCCATAGTCAGAGGAGCAGGGAGGTGAAGAGGACAGCAGTGTTGATAGGAGATTCCATAGTCAGAGGAGCAGAGGGGTGAAGAGGACTGCAGTGTTGATAGGAGATTCCATAGTCAGAGGAGCAGAGAGGTGAAGAGGACGGCAGTGTTGATAGGAGATTTCCTAGTCAGAGGAGCAGAGAGGGGAAGAGGACGGCAGTGTTGATAGGAGATTTCCTAGACAGAGGAGCAGAGAGGTGAAGAGGACGGCAGTGTTGATAGGAGATTTCCTAGACAGAGGAGCAGAGAGGGGAAGAGGATGGCAGTGTTGATAGGAGATTTCCTAGACAGAGGAGCAGAGAGGTGAAGAGGACGGCAGTGTTGATAGGAGATTCCATAGTCAGAGGAGCAGAGAGGTGAAGAGGACTGCAGTGTTGATAGGAGATTCCATAGTCAGAGGAGCAGAGAGGTGAAGAGGACAGCAGTGTTGATAGGAGATTCCATAGTCAGAGGAGCAGAGGGGTGAAGAAGACGGCAGTGTTGATAGGAGATTTCTTAATCAGAGGAGCAGAGAGGTGAAGAGGACGGCAGTGTTGATAGGAGATTTCTTAATCAGAGGAGCAGAGGGGTGAAGAGGACGGCAGTGTTGATAGGAGATTCCATAGTCAGAGGAGCAGAGAGGTGAAGAGGACGGCAGTGTTGATAAGAGATTTCCTAGTCAGAGGAGCAGAGAGGTGAAGAGGACGGCAGTGTTGATAGGAGATTCCATAGTCAGAGGAGCAGAGAGGTGAAGAGGACGGCAGTGTTGATAGGAGATTCCATATTCAGAGGAGCAGACAGGTGAAGAGGACGGCAGTGTTGATAGGAGATTCCATAGTCAGAGGAGCAGAGAGGTGAAGAGGACTGCATTGTTGATAAGAGATTTCCTAGTCAGAGGAGCAGAGAGGTGAAGAGGACGGCAGTGTTGATAAGAGATTTCCTAGTCAGAGGAGCAGAGAGGTGAAGAGGACGGCAGTGTTGATAGGAGATTCCATAGTCAGAGGAGCAGAGAGGTGAAGAGGACGGCAGTGTTGATAAGAGATTTCCTAGTCAGAGGAGCAGAGAGGTGAAGAGGACGGCAGTGTTGATAGGAGATTCCATAGTCAGAGGAGCAGAGAGGTGAAGAGGACGGCAGTGTTGATAGGAGATTCCATAGTCAGAGAAGCAGAGAGGTGAAGAGGACGGCAGTGTTGATAGGAGATTCAATAGTCAGAGGAGCAGAGAGGTGAAGAGGACGGCAGTGTTGATAGGAGATTCCATAGTCAGAGGAGCAGAGAGGTGAAGAGGACGGCAGTGTTGATAGGAGATTCCATAGCCAGAGGAGCAGAGAGGTGAAGAGGACGGCAGTGTTGATAGGAGATTCCATAGTCAGAGGAGCAGACAGGTGAAGAGGACGGCAGTGTTGATAGGAGATTCCATAGTCAGAGGAGCAGAGAGGTGAAGAGGACTGCAGTGTTGATAGGAGATTCCATAGTCAGAGGAGCAGACAGGTGAAGAGGACTGCAGTGTTGATAGGAGATTCCATAGTCAGAGGAGCAGAGAGGTGAAGAGGACTGCAGTGTTGATAGGAGATTTCCTAATCAGAGGAGCATAGAGGTGAAGAGGACAGCAGTGTTGATAGGAGATTCCATAGTCAGAGGAGCAGAGGGGTGAAGAGGACAGCAGTGTTGATAGGAGATTTCCTAGTCAGAGGAGCAGAGAGGGGAAGAGGACGGCAGTGTTGATAGGTGATTTCCTAGACAGAGGAGTAGAGAGGGGAAGAGGACGGCAGTGTTGATAGGAGATTTCCTAGGCAGAGGAGCAGAGAGGTGAAGAGGACGGCAGTGTTGATAGGAGATTCCATAGTCAGAGGAGCAGAGAGGTGAAGAGGATGGCAGTGTTGATAGGAGATTTCCTAGTCAGAGGAGCAGAGAGGTGAAGAGGATGGCAGTGTTGATAGGAGATTCCATAGTCAGAGGAGCAGAGAGGTGTAGAGGATGGCAGTGTTGATAAGAGATTTCCTAGTCAGAGGAGCAGAGAGGTGAAGAGGACGGCAGTGTTGATAGGAGATTTCCTAATCAGAGGAGCAGAGTGGTGAAGAGGACAGCAGTGTTGATAGGAGATTCCATAGTCAGAGGAGCAGAGAGGTGAAGAGGACGGCAGTGTTGATAGGAGATTCCATAGTCAGAGGAGCAGAGTGGTGAAGAGGACGGCAGTGTTGATAGGAGATTCCATAGTCAGAGGAGCAGAGAGGTGAAGAGGATGGCAGTGTTGATAGGAGATTTCCTAATCAGAGGAGCAGAGAGGTGAAGAGGACCGCAGTGTTGATAGGAGATTCCATAGTCAGAGGAGCAGAGGGGTGAAGAGGACGGCAGTGTTGATAGGAGATTCCATAGTCAGAGGAGCAGGGAGGTGAAGAGGACAGCAGTGTTGATAGGAGATTCCATAGTCAGAGGAGCAGAGGGGTGAAGAGGACTGCAGTGTTGATAGGAGATTCCATAGTCAGAGGAGCAGAGAGGTGAAGTGGACGGCAGTGTTGATAGGAGATTTCCTAGTCAGAGGAGCAGAGAGGGGAAGAGGACGGCAGTGTTGATAGGAGATTTCCTAGACAGAGGAGCAGAGAGGTGAAGACGACGGCAGTGTTGATAGGAGATTTCCTAGACAGAGGGGCAGAGAGGGGAAGAGAATGGCAGTGTTGATAGGAGATTTCCTAGACAGAGGAGCAGAGAGGTGAAGAGGACGGCAGTGTTGATAGGAGATTCCATAGTCAGAGGAGCAGAGAGGTGAAGAGGACTGCAGTGTTGATAGGAGATTCCATAGTCAGAGGAGCAGACAGGTGAAGAGGACTGCAGTGTTGATAGGAGATTCCATAGTCAGAGGAGCAGAGAGGTGAAGAGGACTGCAGTGTTGATAGGAGATTCCATATTCAGAGGAGCAGAGGGGTGAAGAGGACAGCAGTGTTGATAGGAGATTCCATAGTCAGAGGAGCAGAGGGGTGAAGAGGACAGCAGTGTTGATAGGAGATTTCCTAGTCAGAGGAGCAGAGAGGGGAAGAGGACGGCAGTGTTGATAGGAGATTTCCTAGACAGAGGAGCAGAGAGGGGAAGAGGACGGCAGTGTTGATAGGAGATTTCCTAGACAGAGGAGCAGAGAGGTGAAGAGGACGGCAGTGTTGATAGGAGATTCCATAGTCAGAGGAGCAGAGAGGTGAAGAGGATGGCAGTGATGATAGGAGATTTCCTAGTCAGAGGAGCAGAGAGGTGAAGAGGATGGCATTGTTGATAGGAGATTCCATAGTCTGAGGAGCAGAGAGGTGAAGAGGATGGCAGTGTTGATAAGAGATTTCCTAGTCAGAGGAGCAGAGAGGTGAAGAGGACGGCAGTGTTGATAGGAGATTTCCTAATCAGAGGAGCAGAGTGGTGAAGAGGACAGCAGTATTGATAGGAGATTCCATAGTCAGAGGAGCAGAGAGGAGAAGAGGACGGCAGTGTTGATAGGAGATTCCATAGTCAGTGGAGCAGAGAGGTGAAGAGGACGGCAGTGTTGACAGGAGATTTCCTAGACAGAGGAGTAGAGAGGGGAAGAGGACGGCAGTGTTGATAGGAGATTTCCTAGGCAGAGGAGCAGAGAGGTGAAGAGGACGGCAGTGTTGATAGGAGATTCCATAGTCAGAGGAGCAGAGAGGTGAAGAGGATGGCAGTGTTGATAGGAGATTTCCTAGTCAGAGGAGCAGAGAGGTGAAGAGGATGGCAGTGTTGATAGGAGATTCCATAGTCAGAGGAGCAGAGAGGTGAAGAGGATGGCAGTGTTGATAAGAGATTTCCTAGTCAGAGGAGCAGAGAGGTGAAGAGGACGGCAGTGTTGATAGGAGATTTCCTAATCAGAGGAGCAGAGTGGTGAAGAGGACAGCAGTGTTGATAGGAGATTCCATAGTCAGAGGAGCAGAGAGGTGAAGAGGACGGCAGTGTTGATAGGAGATTCCATAGTCAGAGGAGCAGAGTGGTGAAGAGGACGGCAGTGTTGATAGGAGATTCCATAGTCAGAGGAGCAGAGAGGTGAAGAGGATGGCAGTGTTGATAGGAGATTTCCTAATCAGAGGAGCAGAGAGGTGAAGAGGACAGCAGTGTTGATAGGAGATTCCATAGTCAGAGGAGCAGAGGGGTGAAGAGGACGGCAGTGTTGATAGGAGATTCCATAGTCAGAGGAGCAGGGAGGTGAAGAGGACAGCAGTGTTGATAGGAGATTCCATAGTCAGAGGAGCAGAGGGGTGAAGAGGACTGCAGTGTTGATAGGAGATTCCATAGTCAGAGGAGCAGAGAGGTGAAGTGGACGGCAGTGTTGATAGGAGATTTCCTAGTCAGAGGAGCAGAGAGGGGAAGAGGACGGCAGTGTTGATAGGAGATTTCCTAGACAGAGGAGCAGAGAGGTGAAGAGGACGGCAGTGTTGATAGGAGATTTCCTAGACAGAGGAGCAGAGAGGGGAAGAGAATGGCAGTGTTGATAGGAGATTTCCTAGACAGAGGAGCAGAGAGGTGAAGAGGACGGCAGTGTTGATAGGAGATTCCATAGTCAGAGGAGCAGAGAGGTGAAGAGGACTGCAGTGTTGATAGGAGATTCCATAGTCAGAGGAGCAGACAGGTGACGAGGACTGCAGTGTTGATAGGAGATTCCATAGTCAGAGGAGCAGAGAGGTGAAGAGGACTGCAGTGTTGATAGGAGATTCCATATTCAGAGGAGCAGAGGGGTGAAGAGGACAGCAGTGTTGATAGGAGATTCCATAGTCAGAGGAGCAGAGGGGTGAAGAGGACAGCAGTGTTGATAGGAGATTTCCTAGTCAGAGGAGCAGAGAGGGGAAGAGGACGGCAGTGTTGATAGGAGATTTCCTAGACAGAGGAGCAGAGAGGGGAAGAGGACGGCAGTGTTGATAGGAGATTTCCTAGACAGAGGAGCAGAGAGGTGAAGAGGACGGCAGTGTTGATAGGAGATTCCATAGTCAGAGGAGCAGAGAGCTGAAGAGGATGGCAGTGTTGATAGGAGATTTCCTAGTCAGAGGAGCAGAGAGGTGAAGAGGATGGCATTGTTGATAGGAGATTCCATAGTCTGAGGAGCAGAGAGGTGAAGAGGATGGCAGTGTTGATAAGAGATTTCCTAGTCAGAGGAGCAGAGAGGTGAAGAGGACGGCAGTGTTGATAGGAGATTTCCTAATCAGAGGAGCAGAGTGGTGAAGAGGACAGCAGTGTTGATAGGAGATTCCATAGTCAGAGGAGCAGAGAGGAGAAGAGGACGGCAGTGTTGATAGGAGATTCCATAGTCAGAGGAGCAGAGAGGTGAAGAGGACGGCAGTGTTGACAGGAGATTCCATAGTCAGAGGAGCAGAGAGGTGAAGAGGACTGCAGTGTTGATAGGAGATTCCATAGTCAGAGGAGCAGAGAGGTGAAGAGGACGGCAGTGTTGATAGGAGATTCCATAGTCAGAGGAGCAGAGAGGTGAAGAGGACGGCAGTGTTGATAGGAGATTCCATAGTCAGAGGAGCAGAGAGGTGAAGAGGACAGCAGTGTTGATAGGAGATTCCATAGTCAGAGGAGCAGAGAGGTGAAGAGGACGGCAGTGTTGATAGGAGATTTCCTAATCAGAGGAGCAGAGAGGTGAAGAGGACAGCAGTGTTGATAGGAGATTCCATAGTCAGAGGAGCAGAGGGGTGAAGAGGTCAGCAGTGTTGATAGGAGATTCCATAGTCAGAGGAGCAGAGAGGTGAAGAGGACGGCAGTGTTGATAGGAGATTTCCTAATCAGAGGAGCAGAGAGGTGAAGAGGACAGCAGTGTTGATAGGAGATTCCATAGTCAGAGGAGCAGAGGGGTGAAGAGGACGGCAGTGTTGATAGGAGATTCCATAGTCAGAGGAGCAGGGAGGTGAAGAGGACAGCAGTGTTGATAGGAGATTCCATAGTTAGAGGAGCAGAGGGGTGAAGAGGCCTGCAGTGTTGATAGGAGATTCCATAGTCAGAGGAGCAGAGAGGTGAAGAGGACGGCAGTGTTGATAGGAGATTTCCTAGTCAGAGGAGCAGAGAGGGGAAGAGGACGGCAGTGTTGATAGGAGATTTCCTAGACAGAGGAGCAGAGAGGTGAAGAGGACGGCAGTGTTGATAGGAGATTTCCTAGACAGAGGAGCAGAGAGGGGAAGAGGATGGCAGTGTTGATAGGAGATTTCCTAGACAGAGGAGCAGACAGGTGAAGAGGACGGCAGTGTTGATAGGAGATTCCATAGTCAGAGGAGCAGAGAGGTGAAGAGGACTGCAGTGTTGATAGGAGATTCCATAGTCAGAGGAGCAGACAGGTGAATAGGACTGCAGTGTTGATAGGAGATTCCATAGTCAGAGGAGCAGAGAGGTGAAGAGGACTGCAGTGTTGATAGGAGATTCCATAGTCAGAGGAGCAGAGGGGTGAAGAAGACGGCAGTGTTGATAGGAGATTTCTTAATCAGAGGAGCAGAGAGGTGAAGAGGACGGCAGTGTTGATAGGAGATTTCTTAATCAGAGGAGCAGAGGGGTGAAGAGGACGGCAGTGTTGATAGGAGATTCCATAGTCAGAGGAGCAGAGAGGTGAAGAGGACAGCAGTGTTGATAAGAGATTTCCTAGTCAGAGGAGCAGAGAGGTGAAGAGGACGGCAGTGTTGATAGGAGATTCCATAGTCAGAGGAGCAGAGAGGTGAAGAGGACGGCAGTGTTGATAGGAGATTCCATATTCAGAGGAGCAGGGAGGTGAAGAGGACGGCAGTGTTGATAGGAGATTCCATAGTCAGAGGAGCAGAGAGGTGAAGAGGACTGCATTGTTGCTAAGAGATTTCCTAGTCAGAGGAGCAGAGAGGTGAAGAGGACGGCAGTGTTGATAAGAGATTTCCTAGTCAGAGGAGCAGAGAGGTGAAGAGGACGGCAGTGTTGATAGGAGATTCCATAGTCAGAGGAGCAGAGAGGTGAAGAGGACGGCAGTGTTGATAAGAGATTTCCTAGTCAGAGGAGCAGAGAGGTGAACAGGACGGCAGTGTTGATAGGAGATTCCATAGTCAGAGAAGCAGAGAGGTGAAGAGGACGGCAGTGTTGATAGGAGATTCCATAGTCAGAGGAGCAGAGAGGTGAAGAGGACGGCAGTGTTGATAGGAGATTCCATAGTCAGAGGAGCAGAGAGGTGAAGATGACGGCAGTGTTGATAGGAGATTCCATAGTCAGAGGAGCAGAGAGGTGAAGAGGACGGCAGTGTTGATAGGAGATTCCATAGTCAGAGGAGCAGAGAGGTGAAGAGGACGGCAGTGTTGATAAGAGATTTCCTAGTCAGAGGAGCAGAGAGGTGAAGAGGACGGCAGTGTTGATAGGAGATTCCATAGTCAGAGAAGCAGAGAGGTGAAGAGGACGGCAGTGTTGATAGGAGATTCGATAGTCAGAGGAGCAGAGAGGTGAAGAGGACGGCAGTGTTGATAGGAGATTCCATAGTCAGAGAAGCAGAGAGGGGAAGAGGACGGCAGTGTTGATAGTAGATTTCCTAGACAGAGGAGCAGAGAGGTGAAGAGGACGGCAGTGTTGATAGGAGATTCCATAGTCAGAGGAGCAGAGAGGTGAAGAGGATGGTAGTGTTGATAGGAGATTTCCTAGTCAGAGGAGCAGAGAGGTGAAGAGGATGGCAGTGTTGATAGGAGATTCCATAGTCAGAGGAGCAGAGAGGTGAAGAGGACGGCAGTGTTGATAAGAGATTTCCTAGTCAGAGGAGCAGAGAGGTGAAGAGGACGGCAGTGTTGATAGGAGATTTCCTAATCAGAGGAGCAGAGAGGTGAAGAGGACTGCAGTGTTGATAGGAGATTCCATAGTCAGAGGAGCAGAGAGGTGAAGAGGACGGCAGTGTTGATAGGAGATTCCATAGTCAGAGGAGCAGACAGGTGAAGAGGACGGCAGTGTTGATAGGAGATTCCATAGTCAGAGGAGCAGAGAGGTGAAGAGGACTGCAGTGTTGATAGGAGATTCCATAGTCAGAGGAGCAGACAGGTGAAGAGGACTGCAGGGTTGATAGGAGATTCCATAGTCAGAGGAGCAGAGAGGTGAAGAGGACTGCAGTGTTGATAGGAGATTTCCTAATCAGAGGAGCATAGAGGTGAAGAGGACAGCAGTGTTGATAGGAGATTCCATAGTCAGAGGAGCAGAGGGGTGAAGAGGACAGCGGTGTTGATAGGAGATTTCCTAGTCAGAGGAGCAGAGAGGGGAAGAGGACGGCAGTGTTGATAGGAGATTTCCTAGACAGAGGAGTAGAGAGGGGAAGAGGACGGCAGTGTTGATAGGAGATTTCCTAGACAGAGGAGCAGAGAGGTGAAGAGGACGGCAGTGTTGATAGGAGATTCCATAGTCAGAGGAGCAGAGAGGTGAAGAGGATGGCAGTGTTGATAGGAGATTTCCTAGTCAGAGGAGCAGAGAGGTGAAGAGGACAGCAGTGTTGATAGGAGATTCCATAGTCAGAGGAGCAGAGGGGTGAAGAGGACGGCAGTGTTGATAGGAGATTCCATAGTCAGAGGAGCAGGGAGGTGAAGAGGACAGCAGTGTTGATAGGAGATTCCATAGTCAGAGGAGCAGAGGGGTGAAGAGGACTGCAGTGTTGATAGGAGATTCCATAGTCAGAGGAGCAGAGAGGTGAAGTGGACGGCAGTGTTGATAGGAGATTTCCTAGTCAGAGGAGCAGAGAGGGGAAGAGGACGGCAGTGTTGGTAGGAGATTTCCTAGACAGAGGAGCAGAGAGGTGAAGAGGACGGCAGTGTTGATAGGAGATTTCCTAGACAGAGGAGCAGAGAGGGGAAGAGGATGGCAGTGTTGATAGGAGATTTCCTAGACAGAGGAGCAGAGAGGTGAAGAGGACGGCAGTGTTGATAGGAGATTCCATAGTCAGAGGAGCAGAGAGGTGAAGAGGACTGCAGTGTTGATAGGAGATTCCGTAGTCAGAGGAGCAGACAGGTGAAGAGGACTGCAGTGTTGATAGGAGATTCCATAGTCAGAGAAGCAGAGAGGTGAAGAGGACGGCAGTGTTGATAGGAGATTCCATAGTCAGAGGAGCAGAGAGGTGAAGAGGACGGCAGTGTTGATAGGAGATTCCATAGTCAGAGAAGCAGAGAGGTGAAGAGGACGGCAGTGTTGATAGGAGATTCCATAGTCAGGGGAGCAGAGAGGTGAAGAGGACGGCAGTGTTGATAGGAGATTCCATAGTCAGAGAAGCAGAGAGGTGAAGAGGACGGCAGTGTTGATAGGAGATTCCATAGTCAGAGGAGCAGAGAGGTGAAGAGGACGGCAGTGTTGATAGGAGATTCCATAGTCAGAGGAGCAGAGAGGTGAAGAGGACGGCAGTGTTGATAGGAGATTCCATAGTCAGAGAAGCAGAGAGGGGAAGAGGACGGCAGTGTTGATAGGAGATTTCCTAGACAGAGGAGCAGAGAGGTGAAGAGGACGGCAGTGTTGATAGGAGATTCCATAGTCAGAGGAGCAGAGAGGTGAAGAGGATGGTAGTGTTGATAGGAGATTTCCTAGTCAGAGGAGCAGAGAGGTGAAGAGGATGGCAGTGTTGATAGGAGATTCCATAGTCAGAGGAGCAGAGAGGTGAAGAGGACGGCAGTGTTGATAAGAGATTTCCTAGTCAGAGGAGCAGAGAGGTGAAGAGGACGGCAGTGTTGATAGGAGATTCCATAGTCAGAGGAGCAGAGAGGTGAAGAGGACGGCAGTGTTGATAGGAGATTCCATAGTCAGAGGAGCAGACAGGTGAAGAGGACGGCAGTGTTGATAGGAGATTCCATAGTCAGAGGAGCAGAGAGGTGAAGAGGACTGCAGTGTTGATAGGAGATTCCATAGTCAGAGGAGCAGACAGGTGAAGAGGACTGCAGTGTTGATAGGAGATTCCATAGTCAGAGGAGCAGAGAGGTGAAGAGGACTGCAGTGTTGATAGGAGATTTCCTAATCAGAGGAGCATAGAGGTGAAGAGGACAGCAGTGTTGATAGGAGATTCCATAGTCAGAGGAGCAGAGGGGTGAAGAGGACAGCAGTGTTGATAGGAGATTTCCTAGTCAGAGGAGCAGAGAGGGGAAGAGGACGGCAGTGTTGATAGGAGATTTCCTAGACAGAGGAGTAGAGAGGGGAAGAGGACGGCAGTGTTGATAGGAGATTTCCTAGGCAGAGGAGCAGAGAGGTGAAGAGGACGGCAGTGTTGATAGGAGATTCCATAGTCAGAGGAGCAGAGAGGTGAAGAGGACGGCAGTGTTGATAAGAGATTTCCTAGTCAGAGGAGCAGAGAGGTGAAGAGGACGGCAGTGTTGATAGGAGATTCCATAGTCAGAGGAGCAGAGAGGTGAAGAGGACGGCAGTGTTGATAGGAGATTCCATAGTCAGAGAAGCAGAGAGGTGAAGAGGACGGCAGTGTTGATAGGAGATTCCATAGTCAGAGGAGCAGAGAGGTGAAGAGGACGGCAGTGTTGATAGGAGATTCCATAGTCAGAGAAGCAGAGAGGTGAAGAGGACGGCAGTGTTGATAGGAGATTCCATAGTCAGGGGAGCAGAGAGGTGAAGAGGACGGCAGTGTTGATAGGAGATTCCATAGTCAGAGGAGCAGAGAGTTGAAGAGGACGGCAGTGTTGATAGGAGATTCCATAGTCAGAGAAGCAGAGAGGTGAAGAGGACGGCAGTGTTGATAGGAGATTCCATAGTCAGAGAAGCAGAGAGGTGAAGAGGACGGCAGTGTTGATAGGAGATTCCATAGTCAGAGGAGCAGAGAGTTGAAGAGGACGGCAGTGTTGATAGGAGATTCCATAGTCAGAGAAGCAGAGAGGTGAAGAGGACGGCAGTGTTGATAGGAGATTCCATAGTCAGAGAAGCAGAGAGGTGAAGAGGACGGCAGTGTTGATAGGAGATTCCATAGTCAGAGGAGCAGAGAGGTGAAGAGGACGGCAGTGTTGATAGGAGATTCCATAGTCAGGGGAGCAGAGAGGTGAAGAGGACGGCAGTGTTGATAGGAGATTCCATAGTCAGAGGAGCAGAGAGTTGAAGAGGACGGCAGTGTTGATAGGAGATTCCATAGTCAGAGGAGCAGAGAGTTGAAGAGGACGGCAGTGTTGATAGGAGATTTCCTAATCAGAGGAGCATAGAGGTGAAGAGGACAGCAGTGTTGATAGGAGATTCCATAGTCAGAGGAGCAGAGGGGTGAAGAGGACAGCAGTGTTGATAGGAGATTTCCTAGTCAGAGGAGCAGAGAGGGGAAGAGGACGGCAGTGTTGATAGGAGATTTCCTAGACAGAGGAGTAGAGAGGGGAAGAGGACGGCAGTGTTGATAGGAGATTTCCTAGGCAGAGGAGCAGAGAGGTGAAGAGGACGGCAGTGTTGATAGGAGATTCCATAGTCAGAGGAGCAGAGAGGTGAAGAGGACGGCAGTGTTGATAAGAGATTTCCTAGTCAGAGGAGCAGAGAGGTGAAGAGGACGGCAGTGTTGATAGGAGATTCCATAGTCAGAGGAGCAGAGAGGTGAAGAGGACGGCAGTGTTGATAGGAGATTCCATAGTCAGAGAAGCAGAGAGGTGAAGAGGACGGCAGTGTTGATAGGAGATTCCATAGTCAGAGGAGCAGAGAGGTGAAGAGGACGGCAGTGTTGATAGGAGATTCCATAGTCAGAGAAGCAGAGAGGTGAAGAGGACGGCAGTGTTGATAGGAGATTCCATAGTCAGGGGAGCAGAGAGGTGAAGAGGACGGCAGTGTTGATAGGAGATTCCATAGTCAGAGGAGCAGAGAGTTGAAGAGGACGGCAGTGTTGATAGGAGATTCCATAGTCAGAGAAGCAGAGAGGTGAAGAGGACGGCAGTGTTGATAGGAGATTCCATAGTCAGAGAAGCAGAGAGGTGAAGAGGACGGCAGTGTTGATAGGAGATTCCATAGTCAGAGGAGCAGAGAGTTGAAGAGGACGGCAGTGTTGATAGGAGATTCCATAGTCAGAGAAGCAGAGAGGTGAAGAGGACGGCAGTGTTGATAGGAGATTCCATAGTCAGAGAAGCAGAGAGGTGAAGAGGACGGCAGTGTTGATAGGAGATTCCATAGTCAGAGGAGCAGAGAGGTGAAGAGGACGGCAGTGTTGATAGGAGATTCCATAGTCAGGGGAGCAGAGAGGTGAAGAGGACGGCAGTGTTGATAGGAGATTCCATAGTCAGAGGAGCAGAGAGTTGAAGAGGACGGCAGTGTTGATAGGAGATTCCATAGTCAGAGGAGCAGAGAGTTGAAGAGGACGGCAGTGTTGATAGGAGATTCCATAGTTAGAGGAGCAGAGAGGTGAAGAGGACGGCAGTGTTGATAGGAGATTCCATAGTCAGAGGAGCAGAGAGGTGAAGAGGACGGCAGTGTTGATAAGAGATTTCCTAGTCAGAGGAGCAGAGAGGTGAAGAGGACGTCAGTGTTGATAGGAGATTCCATAGTCAGAGAAGCAGAGAGGTGAAGAGGACGGCAGTGTTGATAGGAGATTCCATAGTCAGAGGAGCAGAGAGGTGAAGAGGACGGCAGTGTTGATAGGAGATTCCATAGTCAGAGGAGCAGAGAGGTGAAGAGGACGGCAGTGTTGACAGGAGATTCCATAGTCAGAGGAGCAGAGAGGTGAAGAGGACTGCAGTGTTGATGGGAGATTCCATAGTCAGAGGAGCAGAGAGGTGAAGAGGACGGCAGTGTTGATAGGAGATTCCATAGTCAGAGGAGCAGAGAGGTGAAGAGGACGGCAGTGTTGATAGGAGATTCCATAGTCAGAGGAGCAGAGAGGTGAAGAGGACAGCAGTGTTCATAGGAGATTCCATAGTCAGAGGAGCAGAGAGGTGAAGAGGACGGCAGTGTTGATAGGAGATTTCCTAATCAGAGGAGCAGAGAGGTGAAGAGGACAGCAGTGTTGATAGGAGATTCCATAGTCAGAGGAGCAGAGGGGTGAAGAGGTCAGCAGTGTTGATAGGAGATTCCATAGTCAGAGGAGCAGAGAGGTGAAGAGGACGGCAGTGTTGATAGGAGATTTCCTAATCAGAGGAGCAGAGAGGTGAAGAGGACAGCAGTGTTGATAGGAGATTCCATAGTCAGAGGAGCAGAGGGGTGAAGAGGACGGCAGTGTTGATAGGAGATTCCATAGTCAGAGGAGCAGGGAGGTGAAGAGGACAGCAGTGTTGATAGGAGATTCCATAGTCAGAGGAGCAGAGGGGTGAAGAGGACTGCAGTGTTGATAGGAGATTCCATAGTCAGAGGAGCAGAGAGGTGAAGAGGACGGCAGTGTTGATAGGAGATTTCCTAGTCAGAGGAGCAGAGAGGGGAAGAGGACGGCAGTATTGATAGGAGATTTCCTAGACAGAGGAGCAGAGAGGTGAAGAGGACGGCAGTGTTGATAGGAGATTTCCTAGACAGAGGAGCAGAGAGGGGAAGAGGATGGCAGTGTATATAGGAGATTTCCTAGACAGAGGAGCAGAGAGGTGAAGAGGACGGCAGTGTTGATAGGAGATTCCATAGTCAGAGGAGCAGAGAGGTGAAGAGGACTGCAGTGTTGATAGGAGATTCCATAGTCAGAGGAGCAGAGAGGTGAAGAGGACTGCAGTGTTGATAGGAGATTCCATAGTCAGAGGAGCAGAGGGGTGAAGAAGACGGCAGTGTTGATAGGAGATTTCTTAATCAGAGTAGCAGAGAGGTGAAGAGGACGGCAGTGTTGATAGGAGATTTCTTAATCAGAGGAGCAGAGGGGTGAAGAGGACGGCAGTGTTGATAGGAGATTCCATAGTCAGAGGAGCAGAGAGGTGAAGAGGACGGCAGTGTTGATAAGAGATTTCCTAGTCAGAGGAGCAGAGAGGTGAAGAGGACGGCAGTGTTGATAGGAGATTCCATAGTCAGAGGAGCAGAGAGGTGAAGAGGACGGCAGTGTTGATAGGAGATTCCATATTCAGAGGAGCAGACAGGTGAAGAGGACGGCAGTGTTGATAGGAGATTCCATAGTCAGAGGAGCAGAGAGGTGAAGAGGACTGCATTGTTGATAAGAGATTTCCTACTCAGAGGAGCAGAGAGGTGAAGAGGACGGCAGTGTTGATAAGAGATTTCCTAGTCAGAGGAGCAGAGAGGTGAAGAGGACGGCAGTGTTGATAGGAGATTCCATAGTCAGAGGAGCAGAGAGGTGAAGAGGACGGCAGTGTTGATAAGAGATTTCCTAGTCAGAGGAGCAGAGAGGTGAAGAGGACGGCAGTGTTGATAGGAGATTCCATAGTCAGAGGAGCAGAGAGGTGAAGAGGACGGCAGTGTTGATAGGAGATTCCATAGTCAGAGAAGCAGAGAGGTGAAGAGGACGGCAGTGTTGATAGGAGATTCCATAGTCAGAGGAGCAGAGAGGTGAAGAGGACGGCAGTGTTGATAGGAGATTCCATAGTCAGAGGAGCAGAGAGGTGAAGAGGACGGCAGTGTTGATAGGAGATTCCATAGTCAGAGAAGCAGAGAGGGGAAGAGGACGGCAGTGTTGATAGGAGATTTCCTAGACAGAGGAGCAGAGAGGTGAAGAGGACGGCAGTGTTGATAGGAGATTCCATAGTCAGAGGACCAGAGAGGTGAAGAGGATGGTAGTGTTGATAGGAGATTTCCTAGTCAGAGGAGCAGAGAGGAGAAGAGGATGGCAGTGTTGATAGGAGATTCCATAGTCAGAGGAGCAGAGAGCTGAAGAGGACGGCAGTGTTGATAAGAGATTTCCTAGTCAGAGGAGCAGAGAGGTGAAGAGGACGGCAGTGTTGATAGGAGATTCCATAGCCAGAGGAGCAGAGAGGTGAAGAGGACGGCAGTGTTGATAGGAGATTCCATAGTCAGAGGAGCAGACAGGTGAAGAGGACGGCAGTGTTGATAGGAGATTCCATAGTCAGAGGAGCAGAGAGGTGAAGAGGACTGCAGTGTTGATAGGAGATTCCATAGTCAGAGGAGCAGACAGGTGAAGAGGACTGCAGTGTTGATAGGAGATTCCATAGTCAGAGGAGCAGAGAGGTGAAGAGGACTGCAGTGTTGATAGGAGATTTCCTAATCAGAGGAGCATAGAGGTGAAGAGGACAGCAGTGTTGATAGGAGATTCCATAGTCAGAGGAGCAGAGGGGTGAAGAGGACAGCAGTGTTGATAGGAGATTTCCTAGTCAGAGGAGCAGAGAGGGGAAGAGGACGGCAGTGTTGATAGGAGATTTCCTAGACAGAGGAGTAGAGAGGGGAAGAGGACGGCAGTGTTGATAGGAGATTTCCTAGGCAGAGGAGCAGAGAGGTGAAGAGGACGGCAGTGTTGATAGGAGATTCCGTAGTCAGAGGAGCAGAGAGGTGAAGAGGATGGCAGTGTTGATAGGAGATTTCCTAGTCAGAGGAGCAGAGAGGTGAAGAGGATGGCAGTGTTGATAGGAGATTCCATAGTCAGAGGAGCAGAGAGGTGAAGAGGATGGCAGTGTTGATAAGAGATTTCCTAGTCAGAGGAGCAGAGAGGTGAAGAGGACGGCAGTGTTGATAGGAGATTTCCTAATCAGAGGAGCAGAGTGGTGAAGAGGACAGCAGTGTTGATAGGAGATTCCATAGTCAGAGGAGCAGAGAGGTGAAGAGGACGGCAGTGTTGATAGGAGATTCCATAGTCAGAGGAGCAGAGTGGTGAAGAGGACGGCAGTGTTGATAGGAGATTCCATAGTCAGAGGAGCAGAGAGGTGAAGAGGATGGCAGTGTTGATAGGAGATTTCCTAATCAGAGGAGCAGAGAGGTGAAGAGGACAGCAGTGTTGATAGGAGATTCCATAGTCAGAGGAGCAGAGGGGTGAAGAGGACGGCAGTGTTGATAGGAGATTCCATAGTCAGAGGAGCAGGGAGGTGAAGAGGACAGCAGTGTTGATAGGAGATTCCATAGTCAGAGGAGCAGAGGGGTGAAGAGGACTGCAGTGTTGATAGGAGATTCCATAGTCAGAGGAGCAGAGAGGTGAAGTGGACGGCAGTGTTGATAGGAGATTTCCTAGTCAGAGGAGCAGAGAGGGGAAGAGGACGGCAGTGTTGATAGGAGATTTCCTAGACAGAGGAGCAGAGAGGTGAAGAGGACGGCAGTGTTGATAGGAGATTTCCTAGACAGAGGAGCAGAGAGGGGAAGAGAATGGCAGTGTTGATAGGAGATTTCCTAGACAGAGGAGCAGAGAGGTGAAGAGGACGGCAGTGTTGATAGGAGATTCCATAGTCAGAGGAGCAGAGAGGGGAAGAGGACTGCAGTGTTGATAGGAGATTCCATAGTCAGAGGAGCAGAGAGGTGAAGAGGACGGCAGTGTTGATAGGAGATTCCATAGTCAGAGGAGCAGAGAGGTGAAGAGGACGGCAGTGTTGATAGGAGATTCCATAGTCAGAGGAGCAGAGAGGTGAAGAGGACAGCAGTGTTCATAGGAGATTCCATAGTCAGAGGAGCAGAGAGGTGAAGAGGACGGCAGTGTTGATAGGAGATTTCCTAATCAGAGGAGCAGAGAGGTGAAGAGGACAGCAGTGTTGATAGGAGATTCCATAGTCAGAGGAGCAGAGGGGTGAAGAGGTCAGCAGTGTTGATAGGAGATTCCATAGTCAGAGGAGCAGAGAGGTGAAGAGGACGGCAGTGTTGATAGGAGATTTCCTAATCAGAGGAGCAGAGAGGTGAAGAGGACAGCAGTGTTGATAGGAGATTCCATAGTCAGAGGAGCAGAGGGTTGAAGAGGACGGCAGTGTTGATAGGAGATTCCATAGTCAGAGGAGCAGGGAGGTGAAGAGGACAGCAGTGTTGATAGGAGATTCCATAGTCAGAGGAGCAGAGGGGTGAAGAGGACTGCAGTGTTGATAGGAGATTCCATAGTCAGAGGAGCAGAGAGGTGAAGAGGACGGCAGTGTTGATAGGAGATTTCCTAGTCAGAGGAGCAGAGAGGGGAAGAGGACGGCAGTGTTGATAGGAGATTTCCTAGACAGAGGAGCAGAGAGGTGAAGAGGACGGCAGTGTTGATAGGAGATTTCCTAGACAGAGGAGCAGAGAGGGGAAGAGGATGGCAGTGTTGATAGGAGATTTCCTAGACAGAGGAGCAGAGAGGTGAAGAGGACGGCAGTGTTGATAGGAGATTCCATAGTCAGAGGAGCAGAGAGGTGAAGAGGACTGCAGTGTTGATAGGAGATTCCATAGTCAGAGGAGCAGAGAGGTGAAGAGGACTGCAGTGTTGATAGGAGATTCCATAGTCAGAGGAGCAGAGGGGTGAAGAAGACGGCAGTGTTGATAGGAGATTTCTTAATCAGAGGAGCAGAGAGGTGAAGAGGACGGCAGTGTTGATAGGAGATTTCTTAATCAGAGGAGCAGAGGGGTGAAGAGGACGGCAGTGTTGATAGGAGATTCCATAGTCAGAGGAGCAGAGAGGTGAAGAGGACGGCAGTGTTGATAAGAGATTTCCTAGTCAGAGGAGCAGAGAGGTGAAGAGGACGGCAGTGTTGATAGGAGATTCCATAGTCAGAGGAGCAGAGAGGTGAAGAGGACGGCAGTGTTGATAGGAGATTCCATATTCAGAGGAGCAGACAGGTGAAGAGGACGGCAGTGTTGATAGGAGATTCCATAGTCAGAGGAGCAGAGAGGTGAAGAGGACTGCATTGTTGATAAGAGATTTCCTACTCAGAGGAGCAGAGAGGTGAAGAGGACGGCAGTGTTGATAAGAGATTTCCTAGTCAGAGGAGCAGAGAGGTGAAGAGGACGGCAGTGTTGATAGGAGATTCCATAGTCAGAGGAGCAGAGAGGTGAAGAGGACGGCAGTGTTGATAAGAGATTTCCTAGTCAGAGGAGCAGAGAGGTGAAGAGGACGGCAGTGTTGATAGGAGATTCCATAGTCAGAGGAGCAGAGAGGTGAAGAGGACGGCAGTGTTGATAGGAGATTCCATAGTCAGAGAAGCAGAGAGGTGAAGAGGACGGCAGTGTTGATAGGAGATTCCATAGTCAGAGGAGCAGAGAGGTGAAGAGGACGGCAGTGTTGATAGGAGATTCCATAGTCAGAGGAGCAGAGAGGTGAAGAGGACGGCAGTGTTGATAGGAGATTCCATAGTCAGAGAAGCAGAGAGGGGAAGAGGACGGCAGTGTTGATAGGAGATTTCCTAGACAGAGGAGCAGAGAGGTGAAGAGGACGGCAGTGTTGATAGGAGATTCCATAGTCAGAGGAGCAGAGAGGTGAAGAGGATGGTAGTGTTGATAGGAGATTTCCTAGTCAGAGGAGCAGAGAGGTGAAGAGGATGGCAGTGTTGATAGGAGATTCCATAGTCAGAGGAGCAGAGAGGTGAAGAGGACGGCAGTGTTGATAAGAGATTTCCTAGTCAGAGGAGCAGAGAAGTGAAGAGGACGGCAGTGTTGATAGGAGATTCCATAGCCAGAGGAGCAGAGAGGTGAAGAGGACGGCAGTGTTGATAGGAGATTCCATAGTCAGAGGAGCAGACAGGTGAAGAGGACGGCAGTGTTGATAGGAGATTCCATAGTCAGAGGAGCAGAGAGTTGAAGAGGACTGCAGTGTTGATAGGAGATTCCATAGTCAGAGGAGCAGACAGGTGAAGAGGACTGCAGTGTTGATAGGAGATTCCATAGTCGGAGGAGCAGAGAGGTGAAGAGGACTGCAGTGTTGATAGGAGATTTCCTAATCAGAGGAGCATAGAGGTGAAGAGGACAGCAGTGTTGATAGGAGATTCCATAGTCAGAGGAGCAGAGGGGTGAAGAGGACAGCAGTGTTGATAGGAGATTTCCTAGTCAGAGGAGCAGAGAGGGGAAGAGGACGGCAGTGTTGATAGGAGATTTCCTAGACAGAGGAGTAGAGAGGGGAAGAGGACGGCAGTGTTGATAGGAGATTTCCTAGGCAGAGGAGCAGAGAGGTGAAGAGGACGGCAGTGTTGATAGGAGATTCCATAGTCAGAGGAGCAGAGAGGTGAAGAGGATGGCAGTGTTGATAGGAGATTTCCTAGTCAGAGGAGCAGAGAGGTGAAGAGGATGGCAGTGTTGATAGGAGATTCCATAGTCAGAGGAGCAGAGAGGTGAAGAGGATGGCAGTGTTGATAAGAGATTTCCTAGTCAGAGGAGCAGAGAGGTGAAGAGGACGGCAGTGTTGATAGGAGATTTCCTAATCAGAGGAGCAGAGTGGTGAAGAGGACAGCAGTGTTGATAGGAGATTCCATAGTCAGAGGAGCAGAGAGGTGAAGAGGACGGCAGTGTTGATAGGAGATTCCATAGTCAGAGGAGCAGAGTGGTGAAGAGGACGGCAGTGTTGATAGGAGATTCCATAGTCAGAGGAGCAGAGATGTGAAGAGGATGGCAGTGTTGATAGGAGATTTCCTAATCAGAGGAGCAGAGAGGTGAAGAGGACAGCAGTGTTGATAGGAGATTCCATAGTCAGAGGAGCAGAGGGGTGAAGAGGACGGCAGTGTTGATAGGAGATTCCATAGTCAGAGGAGCAGGGAGGTGAAGAGGACAGCAGTGTTGATAGGAGATTCCATAGTCAGAGGAGCAGAGGGGTGAAGAGGACTGCAGTGTTGATAGGAGATTCCATAGTCAGAGGAGCAGAGAGGTGAAGTGGACGGCAGTGTTGATAGGAGATTTCCTAGTCAGAGGAGCAGAGAGGGGAAGAGGACGGCAGTGTTGATAGGAGATTTCCTAGACAGAGGAGCAGAGAGGTGAAGAGGACGGCAGTGTTGATAGGAGATTTCCTAGACAGAGGAGCAGAGAGGGGAAGAGAATGGCAGTGTTGATAGGAGATTTCCTAGACAGAGGAGCAGAGAGGTGAAGAGGACGGCAGTGTTGATAGGAGATTCCATAGTCAGAGGAGCAGAGAGGTGAAGAGGACTGCAGTGTTGATAGGAGATTCCATAGTCAGAGGAGCAGACAGGTGAAGAGGACTGCAGTGTTGATAGGAGATTCCATAGTCAGAGGAGCAGAGAGGTGAAGAGGACTGCAGTGTTGATAGGAGATTCCATATTCAGAGGAGCAGAGGGGTGAAGAGGACAGCAGTGTTGATAGGAGATTCCATAGTCAGAGGAGCAGAGGGGTGAAGAGGACAGCAGTGTTGATAGGAGATTTCCTAGTCAGAGGAGCAGAGAGGGGAAGAGGACGGCAGTGTTGATAGGAGATTTCCTAGACAGAGGAGCAGAGAGGGGAAGAGGACGGCAGTGTTGATAGGAGATTTCCTAGACAGAGGAGCAGAGAGGTGAAGAGGACGGCAGTGTTGATAGGAGATTCCATAGTCAGAGGAGCAGAGAGGTGAAGAGGATGGCAGTGTTGATAGGAGATTTCCTAGTCAGAGGAGCAGAGAGGTGAAGAGGATGGCATTGTTGATAGGAGATTCCATAGTCTGAGGAGCAGAGAGGTGAAGAGGATGGCAGTGTTGATAAGAGATTTCCTAGTCAGAGGAGCAGAGAGGTGAAGAGGACGGCAGTGTTGATAGGAGATTTCCTAATCAGAGGAGCAGAGTGGTGAAGAGGACAGCAGTGTTGATAGGAGATTCCATAGTCAGAGGAGCAGAGAGGAGAAGAGGACGGCAGTGTTGATAGGAGATTCCATAGTCAGAGGAGCAGAGAGGTGAAGAGGACGGCAGTGTTGACAGGAGATTCCATAGTCAGAGGAGCAGAGAGGTGAAGAGGACTGCAGTGTTGATAGGAGATTCCATAGTCAGAGGAGCAGAGAGGTGAAGAGGACGGCAGTGTTGATAGGAGATTCCATAGTCAGAGGAGCAGAGAGGTGAAGAGGACGGCAGTGTTGATAGGAGATTCCATAGTCAGAGGAGCAGAGAGGTGAAGAGGACAGCAGTGTTGATAGGAGATTCCATAGTCAGAGGAGCAGAGAGGTGAAGAGGACGGCAGTGTTGATAGGAGATTTCCTAATCAGAGGAGCAGAGAGGTGAAGAGGACAGCAGTGTTGATAGGAGATTCCATAGTCAGAGGAGCAGAGGGGTGAAGAGGTCAGCAGTGTTGATAGGAGATTCCATAGTCAGAGGAGCAGAGAGGTGAAGAGGACGGCAGTGTTGATAGGAGATTTCCTAATCAGAGGAGCAGAGAGGTGAAGAGGACAGCAGTGTTGATAGGAGATTCCATAGTCAGAGGAGCAGAGGGGTGAAGAGGACGGCAGTGTTGATAGGAGATTCCATAGTCAGAGGAGCAGGGAGGTGAAGAGGACAGCAGTGTTGATAGGAGATTCCATAGTTAGAGGAGCAGAGGGGTGATGAGGACTGCAGTGTTGATAGGAGATTCCATAGTCAGAGGAGCAGAGAGGTGAAGAGGACGGCAGTATTGATAGGAGATTTCCTAGTCAGAGGAGCAGAGAGGGGAAGAGGACGGCAGTGTTGATAGGAGATTTCCTAGACAGAGGAGCAGAGAGGTGAAGAGGACGGCAGTGTTGATAGGAGATTTCCTAGACAGAGGAGCAGAGAGGGGAAGAGGATGGCAGTGTTGATAGGAGATTTCCTAGACAGAGGAGCAGAGAGGTGAAGAGGACGGCAGTGTTGATAGGAGATTCCATAGTCAGAGGAGCAGAGAGGTGAAGAGGACTGCAGTGTTGATAGGAGATTCCATAGTCAGAGGAGCAGACAGGTGAATAGGACTGCAGTGTTGATAGGAGATTCCATAGTCAGAGGAGCAGACAGGTGAAGAGGACTGCAGTGTTGATAGGAGATTCCATAGTCAGAGGAGCAGAGGGGTGAAGAAGACGGCAGTGTTGATAGGAGATTTCTTAATCAGAGGAGCAGAGAGGTGAAGAGGACGGCAGTGTTGATAGGAGATTTCTTAATCAGAGGAGCAGAGGGGTGAAGAGGACGGCAGGGTTGATAGGAGATTCCATAGGCAGAGGAGCAGAGAGGTGAAGAGGACAGCAGTGTTGATAAGAGATTTCCTAGTCAGAGGAGCAGAGAGGTGAAGAGGACGGCAGTGTTGATAGGAGATTCCATAGTCAGAGGAGCAGAGAGGTGAAGAGGACGGCAGTGTTGATAGGAGATTCCATATTCAGAGGAGCAGAGAGGTGAAGAGGACGGCAGTGTTGATAGGAGATTCCATAGTCAGAGGAGCAGAGAGGTGAAGAGGACTGCATTGTTGATAAGAGATTTCCTAGTCAGAGGAGCAGAGAGGTGAAGAGGACGGCAGTGTTGATAAGAGATTTCCTAGTCAGAGGAGCAGAGAGGTGAAGAGGACGGCAGTGTTGATAGGAGATTCCATAGTCAGAGGAGCAGAGAGGTGAAGAGGACGGCAGTGTTGATAAGAGATTTCCTAGTCAGAGGAGCAGAGAGGTGAACAGGACGGCAGTGTTGATAGGAGATTCCATAGTCAGAGAAGCAGAGAGGTGAAGAGGACGGCAGTGTTGATAGGAGATTCCATAGTCAGAGGAGCAGAGAGGTGAAGAGGACGGCAGTGTTGATAGGAGATTCCATAGTCAGAGAAGCAGAGAGGTGAAGAGGACGGCAGTGTTGATAGGAGATTCCATAGTCAGAGGAGCAGAGAGGTGAAGAGGACGGCAGTGTTGATAGGAGATTCCATAGTCAGAGGAGCAGAGAGGTGAAGAGGACGGCAGTGTTGATAGGAGATTCCATAGTCAGAGGAGCAGAGAGGTGAAGAGGACGGCAGTGTTGATAAGAGATTTCCTAGTCAGAGGAGCAGAGAGGTGAAGAGGACGGCAGTGTTGATAGGAGATTCCATAGTCAGAGAAGCAGAGAGGTGAAGAGGACGGCAGTGTTGATAGGAGATTCCATAGTCAGAGGAGCAGAGAGGTGAAGAGGACGGCAGTGTTGATAGGAGATTCCATAGTCAGAGAAGCAGAGAGGGGAAGAGGACGGCAGTGTTGATAGTAGATTTCCTAGACAGAGGAGCAGAGAGGTGAAGAGGACGGCAGTGTTGATAGGAGATTCCATAGTCAGAGGAGCAGAGAGGTGAAGAGGATGGTAGTGTTGATAGGAGATTTCCTAGTCAGAGGAGCAGAGAGGTGAAGAGGATGGCAGTGTTGATAGGAGATTCCATAGTCAGAGGAGCAGAGAGGTGAAGAGGACGGCAGTGTTGATAAGAGATTTCCTAGTCAGAGGAGCAGAGAGGTGAAGAGGACGGCAGTGTTGATAGGAGATTTCCTAATCAGAGGAGCAGAGAGGTGAAGAGGACTGCAGTGTTGATAGGAGATTCCATAGTCAGAGGAGCAGAGAGGTGAAGAGGACGGCAGTGTTGATAGGAGATTCCATAGTCAGAGGAGCAGACAGGTTAAGAGGACGGCAGTGTTGATAGGAGATTCCATAGTCAGAGGAGCAGAGAGGTGAAGAGGACTGCAGTGTTGATAGGAGATTCCATAGTCAGAGGAGCAGACAGGTGAAGAGGACTGCAGTGTTGATAGGAGATTCCATAGTCAGAGGAGCAGAGAGGTGAAGAGGACAGCAGTGTTGATAGGAGATTCCATAGTCAGAGGAGCAGAGGGGTGAAGAGGACAGCGGTGTTGATAGGAGATTTCCTAGTCAGAGGAGCAGAGAGGGGAAGAGGACGGCAGTGTTGATAGGAGATTTCCTAGGCAGAGGAGTAGAGAGGGGAAGAGGACGGCAGTGTTGATAGGAGATTTCCTAGACAGAGGAGCAGAGAGGTGAAGAGGACGGCAGTGTTGATAGGAGATTCCATAGTCAGAGGAGCAGAGAGGTGAAGAGGATGGCAGTGTTGATAGGAGATTTCCTAGTCAGAGGAGCAGAGAGGTGAAGAGGACAGCAGTGTTGATAGGAGATTCCATAGTCAGAGGAGCAGAGGGGTGAAGAGGACGGCAGTGTTGATAGGAGATTCCATAGTCAGAGGAGCAGGGAGGTGAAGAGGACAGCAGTGTTGATAGGAGATTCCATAGTCAGAGGAGCAGAGGGGTGAAGAGGACTGCAGTGTTGATAGGAGATTCCATAGTCAGAGGAGCAGAGAGGTGAAGTGGACGGCAGTGTTGATAGGAGATTCCATAGTCAGAGGAGCAGAGAGGTGAAGAGGACTGCAGTGTTGATAGGAGATTCCATAGTCAGTGGAGCAGAGAGGTGAAGAGGACTGCAGTGTTGATAGGAGATTCCATATTCAGAGGAGCAGAGGGGTGAAGAGGACAGCAGTGTTGATAGGAGATTCCATAGTCAGAGGAGCAGAGGGGTGAAGAGGACAGCAGTGTTGATAGGAGATTTCCTAGTCAGAGGAGCAGAGAGGGGAAGAGGACGGCAGTGTTGATAGGAGATTTCCTAGACAGAGGAGCAGAGAGGGGAAGAGGACGGCAGTGTTGATAGGAGATTTCCTAGACAGAGGAGCAGAGAGGTGAAGAGGACAGCAGTGTTGATAGGAGATTCCATAGTCAGAGGAGCAGAGAGGTGAAGAGGATGGCAGTGTTGATAGGAGATTTCCTAGTCAGAGGAGCAGAGAGGTGAAGAGGATGGCAGTGTTGATAGGAGATTCCATAGTCAGAGGAGCAGAGAGTTGAAGAGGATGGCAGTGTTGATAAGAGATTTCCTAGTCAGAGGAGCAGAGAGGTGAAGAGGACGGCAGTGTTGATAGGAGATTTCCTAATCAGAGGAGCAGAGTGGTGAAGAGGACAGCAGTGTTGATAGGAGATTCCATAGTCAGAGGAGCAGAGGGGTGAAGAGGACGGCAGTGTTGATAGGAGATTCCATAGTCAGAGGAGCAGGGAGGTGAAGAGGACAGCAGTGTTGATAGGAGATTCCATAGTCAGAGGAGCAGAGGGGTGAAGAGGACTGCAGTGTTGATAGGAGATTCCATAGTCAGAGGAGCAGAGAGGTGAAGTGGACGGCAGTGTTGATAGGAGATTTCCTAGTCAGAGGAGCAGAGAGGGGAAGAGGACGGCAGTGTTGATAGGAGATTTCCTAGACAGAGGAGCAGAGAGGTGAAGAGGACGGCAGTGTTGATAGGAGATTTCCTAGACAGAGGAGCAGAGAGGGGAAGAGAATGGCAGTGTTGATAGGAGATTTCCTAGACAGAGGAGCAGAGAGGTGAAGAGGACGGCAGTGTTGATAGGAGATTCCATAGTCAGAGGAGCAGAGAGGTGAAGAGGACTGCAGTGTTGATAGGAGATTCCATAGTCAGAGGAGCAGACAGGTGAAGAGGACTGCAGTGTTGATAGGAGATTCCATAGTCAGAGGAGCACAGAGGTGAAGAGGACTGCAGTGCTGATAGGAGATTCCATAGTCAGAGGAGCAGAGAGGTGAAGAGGACTGCAGTGTTGATAGGAGATTCCATAGTCAGAGGAGCAGAGAGGTGAAGAGGACTGCAGTGTTGATAGGAGATTCCATATTCAGAGGAGCAGAGGGGTGAAGAGGACAGCAGTGTTGATAGGAGATTCCATAGTCAGAGGAGCAGAGGGGTGAAGAGGACAGCAGTGTTGATAGGAGATTTCCTAGTCAGAGGAGCAGAGAGGGGAAGAGGACGGCAGTGTTGATAGGAGATTTCCTAGACAGAGGAGCAGAGAGGGGAAGAGGACGGCAGTGTTGATAGGAGATTTCCTAGACAGAGGAGCAGAGAGGTGAAGAGGACGGCAGTGTTGATAGGAGATTCCATAGTCAGAGGAGCAGAGAGGTGAAGTGGACGGCAGTGTTGATAGGAGATTTCCTAGTCAGAGGAGCAGAGAGGGGAAGAGGACGGCAGTGTTGATAGGAGATTTCCTAGACAGAGGAGCAGAGAGGTGAAGAGGACGGCAGTGTTGATAGGAGATTTCCTAGACAGAGGAGCAGAGAGGGGAAGAGAATGGCAGTGTTGATAGGAGATTTCCTAGACAGAGGAGCAGAGAGGTGAAGAGGACGGCAGTGTTGATAGGAGATTCCATAGTCAGAGGAGCAGAGAGGTGAAGAGGACTGCAGTGTTGATAGGAGATTCCATAGTCAGAGGAGCAGACAGGTGAAGAGGACTGCAGTGTTGATAGGAGATTCCATAGTCAGAGGAGCACAGAGGTGAAGAGGACTGCAGTGCTGATAGGAGATTCCATAGTCAGAGGAGCAGAGAGGTGAAGAGGACTGCAGTGTTGATAGGAGATTCCATAGTCAGAGGAGCAGAGAGGTGAAGAGGACTGCAGTGTTGATAGGAGATTCCATATTCAGAGGAGCAGAGGGGTGAAGAGGACAGCAGTGTTGATAGGAGATTCCATAGTCAGAGGAGCAGAGGGGTGAAGAGGACAGCAGTGTTGATAGGAGATTTCCTAGTCAGAGGAGCAGAGAGGGGAAGAGGACGGCAGTGTTGATAGGAGATTTCCTAGACAGAGGAGCAGAGAGGGGAAGAGGACGGCAGTGTTGATAGGAGATTTCCTAGACAGAGGAGCAGAGAGGTGAAGAGGACGGCAGTGTTGATAGGAGATTCCATAGTCAGAGGAGCAGAGAGGTGAAGAGGATGGCAGTGTTGATAGGAGATTTCCTAGTCAGAGGAGCAGAGAGGTGAAGAGGATGGCATTGTTGATAGGAGATTCCATAGTCTGAGGAGCAGAGAGGTGAAGAGGATGGCAGTGTTGATAAGAGATTTCCTAGTCAGAGGAGCAGAGAGGTGAAGAGGACGGCAGTGTTGATAGGAGATTTCCTAATCAGAGGAGCAGAGTGGTGAAGAGGACAGCAGTGTTGAAAGGAGATTCCATAGTCAGAGGAGCAGAGAGGAGAAGAGGACGGCAGTGTTGATAGGAGATTCCATAGTCAGAGGAGCAGAGAGGTGAAGAGGACGGCAGTGTTGACAGGAGATTCCATAGTCAGAGGAGCAGAGAGGTGAAGAGGACTGCAGTGTTGATAGGAGATTCCATAGTCAGAGGAGCAGAGAGGTGAAGAGGACGGCAGTGTTGATAGGAGATTCCATAGTCAGAGGAGCAGAGAGGTGAAGAGGACGGCAGTGTTGATAGGAGATTCCATAGTCAGAGGAGCAGAGAGGTGAAGAGGACAGCAGTGTTGATAGGAGATTCCATAGTCAGAGGAGCAGAGAGGTGAAGAGGACGGCAGTGTTGATAGGAGATTTCCTAATCAGAGGAGCAGAGAGGTGAAGAGGACAGCAGTGTTGATAGGAGATTCCATAGTCAGAGGAGCAGAGGGGTGAAGAGGTCAGCAGTGTTGATAGGAGATTCCATAGTCAGAGGAGCAGAGAGGTGAAGAGGACGGCAGTGTTGATAGGAGATTTCCTAATCAGAGGAGCAGAGAGGTGAAGAGGACAGCAGTGTTGATAGGAGATTCCATAGTCAGAGGAGCAGAGGGGTGAAGAGGACGGCAGTGTTGATAGGAGATTCCATAGTCAGAGGAGCAGGGAGGTGAAGAGGACAGCAGTGTTGATAGGAGATTCCATAGTCAGAGGAGCAGAGGGGTGAAGAGGACTGCAGTGTTGATAGGAGATTCCATAGTCAGAGGAGCAGACAGGTGAAGAGGACGGCAGTGTTGATAGGAGATTTCCTAGTCAGAGGAGCAGAGAGGGGAAGAGGACGGCAGTGTTGATAGGAGATTTCCTAGACAGAGGAGCAGAGAGGTGAAGAGGACGGCAGTGTTGATAGGAGATTTCCTAGACAGAGGAGCAGAGAGGGGAAGAGGATGGCAGTGTTGATAGGAGATTTCCTAGACAGAGGAGCAGAGAGGTGAAGAGGACGGCAGTGTTGATAGGAGATTCCATAGTCAGAGGAGCAGAGAGGTGAAGAGGACTGCAGTGTTGATAGGAGATTCCATAGTCAGAGGAGCAGACAGGTGAATAGGACTGCAGTGTTGATAGGAGATTCCATAGTCAGAGGAGCAGAGAGGTGAAGAGGACTGCAGTGTTGATAGGAGATTCCATAGTCAGAGGAGCAGAGGAGTGAAGAAGACGGCAGTGTTGATAGGAGATTTCTTAATCAGAGGAGCAGAGAGGTGAAGAGGACGGCAGTGTTGATAGGAGATTTCTTAATCAGAGGAGCAGAGGGGTGAAGAGGACGGCAGTGTTGATAGGAGATTCCATAGTCAGAGGAGCAGAGAGGTGAAGAGGACAGCAGTGTTGATAAGAGATTTCCTAGTCAGAGGAGCAGAGAGGTGAAGAGGACGGCAGTGTTGATAGGAGATTCCATAGTCAGAGGAGCAGAGAGGTGAAGAGGACGGCAGTGTTGATAGGAGATTCCATATTCAGAGGAGCAGAGAGGTGAAGAGGACGGCAGTGTTGATAGGAGATTCCATAGTCAGAGGAGCAGAGAGGTGAAGAGGACTGCATTGTTGATAAGAGATTTCCTAGTCAGAGGAGCAGAGAGGTGAAGAGGACGGCAGTGCTGATAAGAGATTTCCTAGTCAGAGGAGCAGAGAGGTGAAGAGGACGGCAGTGTTGATAGGAGATTCCATAGTCAGCGGAGCAGAGAGGTGAAGAGGACGGCAGTGTTGATAAGAGATTTCCTAGTCAGAGGAGCAGAGAGGTGAACAGGACGGCAGTGTTGATAGGAGATTCCATAGTCAGAGAAGCAGAGAGGTGAAGAGGACGGCAGTGTTGATAGGAGATTCCATAGTCAGAGGAGCAGAGAGGTGAAGAGGACGGCAGTGTTGATAGGAGATTCCATAGTCAGAGAAGCAGAGAGGTGAAGAGGACGGCAGTGTTGATAGGAGATTCCATAGTCAGAGGAGCAGAGAGGTGAAGAGGACGGCAGTGTTGATAGGAGATTCCATAGTCAGAGGAGCAGAGAGGTGAAGAGGACGGCAGTGTTGATAGGAGATTCCATAGTCTGAGGAGCAGAGAGGTGAAGAGGACGGCAGTGTTGATAAGAGATTTCCTAGTCAGAGGAGCAGAGAGGTGAAGAGGACGGCAGTGTTGATAGGAGATTCCATAGTCAGAGAAGCAGAGAGGTGAAGAGGACGGCAGTGTTGATAGGAGATTCCATAGTCAGAGGAGCAGAGAGGTGAAGAGGACGGCAGTGTTGATAGGAGATTCCATAGTCAGAGAAGCAGAGAGGGGAAGAGGACGGCAGTGTTGATAGTAGATTTCCTAGACAGAGGAGCAGAGAGGTGAAGAGGACGGCAGTGTTGATAGGAGATTCCATAGTCAGAGGAGCAGAGAGGTGAAGAGGATGGTAGTGTTGATAGGTGATTTCCTAGTCAGAGGAGCAGAGAGGTGAAGAGGATGGCAGTGTTGATAGGAGATTCCATAGTCAGAGGAGCAGAGAGGTGAAGAGGACGGCAGTGTTGATAAGAGATTTCCTAGTCAGAGGAGCAGAGAGGTGAAGAGGACGGCAGTGTTGATAGGAGATTTCCTAATCAGAGGAGCAGAGAGGTGAAGAGGACTGCAGTGTTGATAGGAGATTCCATAGTCAGAGGAGCAGAGAGGTGAAGAGGACGGCAGTGTTGATAGGAGATTCCATAGTCAGAGGAGCAGACAGGTGAAGAGGACGGCAGTGTTGATAGGAGATTCCATAGTTAGAGGAGCAGAGAGGTGAAGAGGACTGCAGTGTTGATAGGAGATTCCATAGTCAGAGGAGCAGACAGGTGAAGAGGACTGCAGTGTTGATAGGAGATTCCATAGTCAGAGGAGCAGAGAGGTGAAGAGGACTGCAGTGTTGATAGGAGATTTCCTAATCAGAGGAGCATAGAGGTGAAGAGGACAGCAGTGTTGATAGGAGATTCCATAGTCAGAGGAGCAGAGGGGTGAAGAGGACAGCGGTGTTGATAGGAGATTTCCTAGTCAGAGGAGCAGAGAGGGGAAGAGGACGGCAGTGTTGATAGGAGATTTCCTAGACAGAGGAGTAGAGAGGGGAAGAGGACGGCAGTGTTGATAGGAGATTTCCTAGACAGAGGAGCAGAGAGGTGAAGAGGACGGCAGTGTTGATAGGAGATTTCCTAGTCAGAGGAGCAGAGAGGTGAAGAGGACAGCAGTGTTGATAGGAGATTCCATAGTCAGAGGAGCAGAGGGGTGAAGAGGACGGCAGTGTTGATAGGAGATTCCATAGTCAGAGGAGCAGGGAGGTGAAGAGGACAGCAGTGTTGATAGGAGATTCCATAGTCAGAGGAGCATAGGGGTGAAGAGGACTGCAGTGTTGATAGGAGATTCCATAGTCAGAGGAGCAGAGAGGTGAAGTGGACGGCAGTGTTGATAGGAGATTTCCTAGTCAGAGGAGCAGAGAGGGGAAGAGGACGGCAGTGTTGGTAGGAGATTTCCTAGACAGAGGAGCAGAGAGGTGAAGAGGACGGCAGTGTTGATAGGAGATTTCCTAGACAGAGGAGCAGAGAGGGGAAGAGGATGGCAGTGTTGATAGGAGATTTCCTAGACAGAGGAGCAGAGAGGTGAAGAGGACGGCAGTGTTGATAGGAGATTCCATAGTCAGTGGAGCAGAGAGGTGAAGAGGACTGCAGTGTTGATAGGAGATTCCATATTCAGAGGAGCAGAGGGGTGAAGAGGACAGCAGTGTTGATAGGAGATTCCATAGTCAGAGGAGCAGAGGGGTGAAGAGGACAGCAGTGTTGATAGGAGATTTCCTAGTCAGAGGAGCAGAGAGGGGAAGAGGACGGCAGTGTTGATAGGAGATTTCCTAGACAGAGGAGCAGAGAGGGGAAGAGGACGGCAGTTTTGATAGGAGATTTCCTAGACAGAGGAGCAGAGAGGTGAAGAGGACGGCAGTGTTGATAGGAGATTCCATAGTCAGAGGAGCAGAGAGGTGAAGAGGATGGCAGTGTTGATAGGAGATTTCCTAGTCAGAGGAGCAGAGAGGTGAAGAGGATGGCAGTGTTGATCGGAGATTCCATAGTCAGAGGAGCAGAGAGTTGAAGAGGATGGCAGTGTTGATAAGAGATTTCCTAGTCAGAGGAGCAGAGAGGTGAAGAGGACGGCAGTGTTGATAGGAGATTTCCTAATCAGAGGAGCAGAGTGGTGAAGAGGACAGCAGTGTTGATAGGAGATTCCATAGTCAGAGGAGCAGAGAGGTGAAGAGGACGGCAGTGTTGATAGGAGATTCCATAGTCAGAGGAGCAGAGAGGTGAAGAGGACGGCAGTGTTGACAGGAGATTCCATAGTCAGAGGAGCAGAGAGGTGAAGAGGACTGCAGTGTTGATAGGAGATTTCCTAATCAGAGGAGCAGAGAGGTGAAGAGGACAGCAGTGTTGATAGGAGATTCCATAGTCAGAGGAGCAGAGGGGTGAAGAGGTCAGCAGTGTTGATAGGAGATTCCATAGTCAGAGGAGCAGAGAGGTGAAGAGGACGGCAGTGTTGATAGGAGATTTCCTAATCAGAGGAGCAGAGAGGTGAAGAGGACAGCAGTGTTGTTAGGAGATTCCATAGTCAGAGGAGCAGAGGGGTGAAGAGGACGGCAGTGTTGATAGGAGATTCCATAGTCAGAGGAGCAGGGAGGTGAAGAGGACAGCAGTGTTGATAGGAGATTCCATAGTCAGAGGAGCAGAGGGGTGAAGAGGACTGCAGTGTTGATAGGAGATTCCATAGTCAGAGGAGCAGAGAGGTGAAGAGGACGGCAGTGTTGATAGGAGATTTCCTAGTCAGAGGAGCAGAGAGGGGAAGAGGACGGCAGTGTTGATAGGAGATTTCCTAGACAGAGGAGCAGAGAGGTGAAGAGGACGGCAGTGTTGATAGGAGATTTCCTAGACAGAGGAGCAGAGAGGGGAAGAGGATGGCAGTGTTGATAGGAGATTTCCTAGACAGAGGAGCAGAGAGGTGAAGAGGACGGCAGTGTTGATAGGAGATTCCATAGTCAGAGGAGCAGAGAGGTGAAGAGGACTGCAGTGTTGATAGGAGATTCCATAGTCAGAGGAGCAGACAGGTGAAGAGGACTGCAGTGCTGATAGGAGATTCCATAGTCAGAGGAGCAGAGAGGTGAAGAGGACTGCAGTGTTGATAGGAGATTCCATAGTCAGAGGAGCAGAGGGGTGAAGAAGACGGCAGTGTTGATAGGAGATTTCTTAATCAGAGGAGCAGAGAGGTGAAGAGGACGGCAGTGTTGATAGGAGATTTCTTAATCAGAGGAGCAGAGGGGTGAAGAGGACGGCAGTGTTGATAGGAGATTCCATAGTCAGAGGAGCAGAGAGGTGAAGAGGACTGCAGTGTTGATAGGAGATTCCATATTCAGAGGAGCAGAGAGGTGAAGAGGACGGCAGTGTTGATAGGAGATTCCATAGTCAGAGAAGCAGAGAGGTGAAGAGGACGGCAGTGTTGATTGGAGATTCCATAGTCAGAGGAGCAGAGAGGTGAAGAGGACGGCAGTGTTGATAAGAGATTTCCTAGTCAGAGGAGCAGAGAGGTGAAGAGGACGGCAGTGTTGATAGGAGATTCCATAGTCAGAGAAGCAGAGAGGGGAAGAGGACGGCAGTGTTGATAGGAGATTTCCTAGACAGAGGAGCAGAGAGGTGAAGAGGACGGCAGTGTTGATAGGAGATTCCATAGTCAGAGGAGCAGAGAGGTGAAGAGGATGGTAGTGTTGATAGGAGATTTCCTAGTCAGAGGAGCAGAGAGGTGAAGAGGATGGCAGTGTTGATAGGAGATTCCATAGTCAGAGGAGCAGAGAGGTGAAGAGGACGGCAGTGTTGATAAGAGATTTCCTAGTCAGAGGAGCAGAGAGGTGAAGAGGACGGCAGTGTTGATAGGAGATTCCATAGTCAGAGGAGCAGAGAGGTGAAGAGGACGGCAGTGTTGATAGCAGATTCCATAGTCAGAGGAGCAGAGAGGTGAAGAGCACGGCAGTGTTGATAGGAGATTCCATAGTCAGAGGAGCAGAGAGGTGAAGAGGACTGCAGTGTTGATAGGAGATTCCATAGTCAGAGGAGCAGAGAGGTGAAGAGGACTGCAGTGTTGATAGGAGATTTCCTAATCAGAGGAGCATAGAGGTGAAGAGGACAGCAGTGTTGATAGGAGATTCCATAGTCAGAGGAGCAGAGGGGTGAAGAGGACAGCGGTGTTGATAGGAGATTTCCTAGTCAGAGGAGCAGAGAGGGGAAGAGGACGGCAGTGTTGATAGGAGATTTCCTAGACAGAGGAGCAGAGAGGTGAAGAGGACGGCAGTGTTGATAGGAGATTCCATAGTCAGAGGAGCAGAGAGGTGAAGAGGATGGCAGTGTTGATAGGAGATTTCCTAGTCAGAGGAGCAGAGAGGTGAAGAGGATGGCAGTGTTGATAGGAGATTCCATAGTCAGAGGAGCAGAGAGGTGAAGAGGATGGCAGTGTTGATAAGAGATTTCCTAGTCAGAGGAGCAGAGAGGTGAAGAGGACGGCAGTGTTGATAGGAGATTTCCTAATCAGAGGAGCAGAGTGGTGAAGAGGACAGCAGTGTTGATAGGAGATTCCATAGTCAGAGGAGCAGAGAGGTGAAGAGGACGGCAGTGTTGATAGGAGATTCCATAGTCAGAGGAGCAGAGAGGTGAAGAGGACGGCAGTGTTGACAGGAGATTCCATAGTCAGAGGAGCAGAGAGGTGAAGAGGTCAGCAGTGTTGATAGGAGATTCCATAGTCAGAGGAGCAGAGAGGTGAAGAGGACGGCAGTGTTGATAGGAGATTTCCTAATCAGAGGAGCAGAGAGGTGAAGAGGACAGCAGTGTTGATAGGAGATTCCATAGTCAGAGGAGCAGAGAGGTGAAGAGGACTGCAGTGTTGATAGGAGATTCCATAGTCAGAGGAGCAGAGAGGTGAAGAGGACTGCAGTGTTGATAGGAGATTCCATATTCAGAGGAGCAGAGGGGTGAAGAGGACAGCAGTGTTGATAGGAGATTCCATAGTCAGAGGAGCAGAGGGGTGAAGAGGACAGCAGTGTTGATAGGAGATTTCCTAGTCAGAGGAGCAGAGAGGGGAAGAGGACGGCAGTGTTGATAGGAGATTTCCTAGACAGAGGAGCAGAGAGGGGAAGAGGACGGCAGTGTTGATAGGAGATTTCCTAGACAGAGGAGCAGAGAGGTGAAGAGGACGGCAGTGTTGATAGGAGATTCCATAGTCAGAGGAGCAGAGAGGTGAAGAGGATGGCAGTGTTGATAGGAGATTTCCTAGTCAGAGGAGCAGAGAGGTGAAGAGGATGGCATTGTTGATAGGAGATTCCATAGTCTGAGGAGCAGAGAGGTGAAGAGGATGGCAGTGTTGATAAGAGATTTCCTAGTCAGAGGAGCAGAGAGGTGAAGAGGACGGCAGTGTTGATAGGAGATTTCCTAATCAGAGGAGCAGAGTGGTGAAGAGGACAGCAGTGTTGAAAGGAGATTCCATAGTCAGAGGAGCAGAGAGGAGAAGAGGACGGCAGTGTTGATAGGAGATTCCATAGTCAGAGGAGCAGAGAGGTGAAGAGGACGGCAGTGTTGACAGGAGATTCCATAGTCAGAGGAGCAGAGAGGTGAAGAGGACTGCAGTGTTGATAGGAGATTCCATAGTCAGAGGAGCAGAGAGGTGAAGAGGACGGCAGTGTTGATAGGAGATTCCATAGTCAGAGGAGCAGAGAGGTGAAGAGGACGGCAGTGTTGATAGGAGATTCCATAGTCAGAGGAGCAGAGAGGTGAAGAGGACAGCAGTGTTGATAGGAGATTCCATAGTCAGAGGAGCAGAGAGGTGAAGAGGACGGCAGTGTTGATAGGAGATTTCCTAATCAGAGGAGCAGAGAGGTGAAGAGGACAGCAGTGTTGATAGGAGATTCCATAGTCAGAGGAGCAGAGGGGTGAAGAGGTCAGCAGTGTTGATAGGAGATTCCATAGTCAGAGGAGCAGAGAGGTGAAGAGGACGGCAGTGTTGATAGGAGATTTCCTAATCAGAGGAGCAGAGAGGTGAAGAGGACAGCAGTGTTGATAGGAGATTCCATAGTCAGAGGAGCAGAGGGGTGAAGAGGACGGCAGTGTTGATAGGAGATTCCATAGTCAGAGGAGCAGGGAGGTGAAGAGGACAGCAGTGTTGATAGGAGATTCCATAGTCAGAGGAGCAGAGGGGTGAAGAGGACTGCAGTGTTGATAGGAGATTCCATAGTCAGAGGAGCAGACAGGTGAAGAGGACGGCAGTGTTGATAGGAGATTTCCTAGTCAGAGGAGCAGAGAGGGGAAGAGGACGGCAGTGTTGATAGGAGATTTCCTGGACAGAGGAGCAGAGAGGTGAAGAGGACGGCAGTGTTGATAGGAGATTTCCTAGACAGAGGAGCAGAGAGGGGAAGAGGATGGCAGTGTTGATAGGAGATTTCCTAGACAGAGGAGCAGAGAGGTGAAGAGGACGGCAGTGTTGATAGGAGATTCCATAGTCAGAGGAGCAGAGAGGTGAAGAGGACTGCAGTGTTGATAGGAGATTCCATAGTCAGAGGAGCAGACAGGTGAATAGGACTGCAGTGTTGATAGGAGATTCCATAGTCAGAGGAGCAGAGAGGTGAAGAGGACTGCAGTGTTGATAGGAGATTCCATAGTCAGAGGAGCAGAGGAGTGAAGAAGACGGCAGTGTTGATAGGAGATTTCTTAATCAGAGGAGCAGAGAGGTGAAGAGGACGGCAGTGTTGATAGGAGATTTCTTAATCAGAGGAGCAGAGGGGTGAAGAGGACGGCAGTGTTGATAGGAGATTCCATAGTCAGAGGAGCAGAGAGGTGAAGAGGACAGCAGTGTTGATAAGAGATTTCCTAGTCAGAGGAGCAGAGAGGTGAAGAGGACGGCAGTGTTGATAGGAGATTCCATAGTCAGAGGAGCAGAGAGGTGAAGAGGACGGCAGTGTTGATAGGAGATTCCATATTCAGAGGAGCAGAGAGGTGAAGAGGACGGCAGTGTTGATAAGAGATTTCCTAGTCAGAGGAGCAGAGAGGTGAACAGGACGGCAGTGTTGATAGGAGATTCCATAGTCAGAGAAGCAGAGAGGTGAAGAGGACGGCAGTGTTGATAGGAGATTCCATAGTCAGAGGAGCAGAGAGGTGAAGAGGACGGCAGTGTTGATAGGAGATTCCATAGTCAGAGAAGCAGAGAGGTGAAGAGGACGGCAGTGTTGATAGGAGATTCCATAGTCAGAGGAGCAGAGAGGTGAAGAGGACGGCAGTGTTGATAGGAGATTCCATAGTCAGAGGAGCAGAGAGGTGAAGAGGACGGCAGTGTTGATAGGAGATTCCATAGTCTGAGGAGCAGAGAGGTGAAGAGGACGGCAGTGTTGATAAGAGATTTCCTAGTCAGAGGAGCAGAGAGGTGAAGAGGACGGCAGTGTTGATAGGAGATTCCATAGTCAGAGAAGCAGAGAGGTGAAGAGGACGGCAGTGTTGATAGGAGATTCCATAGTCAGAGGAGCAGAGAGGTGAAGAGGACGGCAGTGTTGATAGGAGATTCCATAGTCAGAGAAGCAGAGAGGGGAAGAGGACGGCAGTGTTGATAGTAGATTTCCTAGACAGAGGAGCAGAGAGGTGAAGAGGACGGCAGTGTTGATAGGAGATTCCATAGTCAGAGGAGCAGAGAGGTGAAGAGGATGGTAGTGTTGATAGGTGATTTCCTAGTCAGAGGAGCAGAGAGGTGAAGAGGATGGCAGTGTTGATAGGAGATTCCATAGTCAGAGGAGCAGAGAGGTGAAGAGGACGGCAGTGTTGATAAGAGATTTCCTAGTCAGAGGAGCAGAGAGGTGAAGAGGACGGCAGTGTTGATAGGAGATTTCCTAATCAGAGGAGCAGAGAGGTGAAGAGGACTGCAGTGTTGATAGGAGATTCCATAGTCAGAGGAGCAGAGAGGTGAAGAGGACGGCAGTGTTGATAGGAGATTCCATAGTCAGAGGAGCAGACAGGTGAAGAGGACGGCAGTGTTGATAGGAGATTCCATAGTTAGAGGAGCAGAGAGGTGAAGAGGACTGCAGTGTTGATAGGAGATTCCATAGTCAGAGGAGCAGACAGGTGAAGAGGACTGCAGTGTTGATAGGAGATTCCATAGTCAGAGGAGCAGAGAGGTGAAGAGGACTGCAGTGTTGATAGGAGATTTCCTAATCAGAGGAGCATAGAGGTGAAGAGGACAGCAGTGTTGATAGGAGATTCCATAGTCAGAGGAGCAGAGGGGTGAAGAGGACAGCGGTGTTGATAGGAGATTTCCTAGTCAGAGGAGCAGAGAGGGGAAGAGGACGGCAGTGTTGATAGGAGATTTCCTAGACAGAGGAGTAGAGAGGGGAAGAGGACGGCAGTGTTGATAGGAGATTTCCTAGACAGAGGAGCAGAGAGGTGAAGAGGACGGCAGTGTTGATAGGAGATTTCCTAGTCAGAGGAGCAGAGAGGTGAAGAGGACAGCAGTGTTGATAGGAGATTCCATAGTCAGAGGAGCAGAGGGGTGAAGAGGACGGCAGTGTTGATAGGAGATTCCATAGTCAGAGGAGCAGGGAGGTGAAGAGGACAGCAGTGTTGATAGGAGATTCCATAGTCAGAGGAGCATAGGGGTGAAGAGGACTGCAGTGTTGATAGGAGATTCCATAGTCAGAGGAGCAGAGAGGTGAAGTGGACGGCAGTGTTGATAGGAGATTTCCTAGTCAGAGGAGCAGAGAGGGGAAGAGGACGGCAGTGTTGGTAGGAGATTTCCTAGACAGAGGAGCAGAGAGGTGAAGAGGACGGCAGTGTTGATAGGAGATTTCCTAGACAGAGGAGCAGAGAGGGGAAGAGGATGGCAGTGTTGATAGGAGATTTCCTAGACAGAGGAGCAGAGAGGTGAAGAGGACGGCAGTGTTGATAGGAGATTCCATAGTCAGTGGAGCAGAGAGGTGAAGAGGACTGCAGTGTTGATAGGAGATTCCATATTCAGAGGAGCAGAGGGGTGAAGAGGACAGCAGTGTTGATAGGAGATTCCATAGTCAGAGGAGCAGAGGGGTGAAGAGGACAGCAGTGTTGATAGGAGATTTCCTAGTCAGAGGAGCAGAGAGGGGAAGAGGACGGCAGTGTTGATAGGAGATTTCCTAGACAGAGGAGCAGAGAGGGGAAGAGGACGGCAGTGTTGATAGGAGATTTCCTAGACAGAGGAGCAGAGAGGTGAAGAGGACGGCAGTGTTGATAGGAGATTCCATAGTCAGAGGAGCAGAGAGGTGAAGAGGATGGCAGTGTTGATAGGAGATCTCCTAGTCAGAGGAGCAGAGAGGTGAAGAGGATGGCAGTGTTGATCGGAGATTCCATAGTCAGAAGAGCAGAGAGTTGAAGAGGATGGCAGTGTTGATAAGAGATTTCCTAGTCAGAGGAGCAGAGAGGTGAAGAGGACGGCAGTGTTGATAGGAGATTTCCTAATCAGAGGAGCAGAGTGGTGAAGAGGACAGCAGTGTTGATAGGAGATTCCATAGTCAGAGGAGCAGAGAGGTGAAGAGGACGGCAGTGTTGATAGGAGATTCCATAGTCAGAGGAGCAGAGAGGTGAAGAGGACGGCAGTGTTGACAGGAGATTCCATAGTCAGAGGAGCAGAGAGGTGAAGAGGACTGCAGTGTTGATAGGAGATTCCATAGTCAGAGGAGCAGAGAGGTGAAGAGGACGGCAGTGTTGATAGGAGATTCCATAGTCAGAGGAGCAGAGAGGTGAAGAGGACGGCAGTGTTGATAGGAGATTCCATAGTCAGAGGAGCAGAGAGGTGAAGAGGACAGCAGTGTTGATAGGAGATTCCATAGTCAGAGGAGCAGAGAGGTGAAGAGGACGGCAGTGTTGATAGGAGATTTCCTAATCAGAGGAGCAGAGAGGTGAAGAGGACAGCAGTGTTGATAGGAGATTCCATAGTCAGAGGAGCAGAGGGGTGAAGAGGTCAGCAGTGTTGATAGGAGATTCCATAGTCAGAGGAGCAGAGAGGTGAAGAGGACGGCAGTGTTGATAGGAGATTTCCTAATCAGAGGAGCAGAGAGGTGAAGAGGACAGCAGTGTTGTTAGGAGATTCCATAGTCAAAGGAGCAGAGGGGTGAAGAGGACGGCAGTGTTGATAGGAGATTCCATAGTCAGAGGAGCAGGGAGGTGAAGAGGACAGCAGTGTTGATAGGAGATTCCATAGTCAGAGGAGCAGAGGGGTGAAGAGGACTGCAGTGTTGATAGGAGATTCCATAGTCAGAGGAGCAGAGAGGTGAAGAGGACGGCAGTGTTGATAGGAGATTTCCTAGTCAGAGGAGCAGAGAGGGGAAGAGGACGGCAGTGTTGATAGGAGATTTCCTAGACAGAGGAGCAGAGAGGTGAAGAGGACGGCAGTGTTGATACGAGATTTCCTAGACAGAGGAGCAGAGAGGGGAAGAGGATGGCAGTGTTGATAGGAGATTTCCTAGACAGAGGAGCAGAGAGGTGAAGAGGACGGCAGTGTTGATAGGAGATTCCATAGTCAGAGGAGCAGAGAGGTGAAGAGGACTGCAGTGTTGATAGGAGATTCCATAGTCAGAGGAGCAGACAGGTGAAGAGGACTGCAGTGCTGATAGGAGATTCCATAGTCAGAGGAGCAGAGAGGTGAAGAGGACTGCAGTGTTGATAGGAGATTCCATAGTCAGAGGAGCAGAGGGGTGAAGAAGACGGCAGTGTTGATAGGAGATTTCTTAATCAGAGGAGCAGAGAGGTGAAGAGGACGGCAGTGTTGATAGGAGATTTCTTAATCAGAGGAGCAGAGGGGTGAAGAGGACGGCAGTGTTGATAGGAGATTCCATAGTCAGAGGAGCAGAGAGGTGAAGAGGACTGCAGTGTTGATAGGAGATTCCATATTCAGAGGAGCAGAGAGGTGAAGAGGACGGCAGTGTTGATAGGAGATTCCATAGTCAGAGGAGCAGAGAGGTGAAGAGGACTGCATTGTTGATAAGAGATTTCCTAGTCAGAGGAGCAGAGAGGTGAAGAGGACGGCAGTGTTGATAAGAGATTTCCTAGTCAGAGGAGCAGAGAGGTGAAGAGGACGGCAGTGTTGATAGGAGATTCCATAGTCAGAGAAGCAGAGAGGTGAAGAGGACGGCAGTGTTGATAGGAGATTCCATAGTCAGAGGAGCAGAGAGGTGAAGAGGACGGCAGTGTTGATAAGAGATTTCCTAGTCAGAGGAGCAGAGAGGTGAAGAGGACGGCAGTGTTGATAGGAGATTCCATAGTCAGAGAAGCAGAGAGGGGAAGAGGACGGCAGTGTTGATAGGAGATTTCCTAGACAGAGGAGCAGAGAGGTGAAGAGGACGGCAGTGTTGATAGGAGATTCCATAGTCAGAGGAGCAGAGAGGTGAAGAGGATGGTAGTGTTGATAGGAGATTTCCTAGTCAGAGGAGCAGAGAGGTGAAGAGGATGGCAGTGTTGATAGGAGATTCCATAGTCAGAGGAGCAGAGAGGTGAAGAGGACGGCAGTGTTGATAAGAGATTTCCTAGTCAGAGGAGCAGAGAGGTGAAGAGGACGGCAGTGTTGATAGGAGATTCCATAGTCAGAGGAGCAGAGAGGTGAAGAGGACGGCAGTGTTGATAGGAGATTCCATAGTCAGAGGAGCAGAGAGGTGAAGAGCACGGCAGTGTTGATAGGAGATTCCATAGTCAGAGGAGCAGAGAGGTGAAGAGGACTGCAGTGTTGATAGGAGATTCCATAGTCAGAGGAGCAGACAGGTGAAGAGGACTGCAGTGTTGATAGGAGATTCCATAGTCAGAGGAGCAGAGAGGTGAAGAGGACTGCAGTGTTGATAGGAGATTTCCTAATCAGAGGAGCATAGAGGTGAAGAGGACAGCAGTGTTGATAGGAGATTCCATAGTCAGAGGAGCAGAGGGGTGAAGAGGACAGCGGTGTTGATAGGAGATTTCCTAGTCAGAGGAGCAGAGAGGGGAAGAGGACGGCAGTGTTGATAGGAGATTTCCTAGACAGAGGAGTAGAGAGGGGAAGAGGACGGCAGTGTTGATAGGAGATTTCCTAGACAGAGGAGCAGAGAGGTGAAGAGGACGGCAGTGTTGATAGGAGATTCCATAGTCAGAGGAGCAGAGAGGTGAAGAGGATGGCAGTGTTGATAGGAGATTTCCTAGTCAGAGGAGCAGAGAGGTGAAGAGGATGGCAGTGTTGATAGGAGATTCCATAGTCAGAGGAGCAGAGAGGTGAAGAGGATGGCACTGTTGATAAGAGATTTCCTAGTCAGAGGAGCAGAGAGGTGAAGAGGACGGCAGTGTTGATAGGAGATTTCCTAATCAGAGGAGCAGAGTGGTGAAGAGGACAGCAGTGTTGATAGGAGATTCCATAGTCAGAGGAGCAGAGAGGTGAAGAGGACGGCAGTGTTGATAGGAGATTCCATAGTCAGAGGAGCAGAGAGGTGAAGATGACGGCAGTGTTGACAGGAGATTCCATAGTCAGAGGAGCAGAGAGGTGAAGAGGACAGCAGTGTTGATAGGAGATTCCATAGTCAGAGGAGCAGTGAGGTGAAGAGGACGGCAGTGTTGATAGGAGATTCCATAGTCAGAGGAGCAGAGGGGTGAAGAGGTCAGCAGTGTTGATAGGAGATTCCATAGTCAGAGGAGCAGAGAGGTGAAGAGGACGGCAGTGTTGATAGGAGATTTCCTAATCAGAGGAGCAGAGAGGTGAAGAGGACAGCAGTGTTGATAGGAGATTCCATAGTCAGAGGAGCAGAGGGGTGAAGAGGACGGCAGTGTTGATAGGAGATTCCATAGTCAGAGGAGCAGGGAGGTGAAGAGGACAGCAGTGTTGATAGGAGATTCCATAGTCAGAGGAGCAGAGGGGTGAAGAGGACTGCAGTGTTGATAGGAGATTCCATAGTCAGAGGAGCAGAGAGGTGAAGTGGACGGCAGTGTTGATAGGAGATTTCCTAGTCAGAGGAGCAGAGTGGGGAAGAGGACGGCAGTGTTGATAGGAGATTTCCTAGACAGAGGAGCAGAGAGGTGAAGAGGACGGCAGTGTTGATAGGAGATTTCCTAGACAGAGGAGCAGAGAGGGGAAGAGGATGGCAGTGTTGATAGGAGATTTCCTAGACAGAGGAGCAGAGAGGTGAAGAGGACGGCAGTGTTGATAGGAGATTCCATAGTCAGAGGAGCAGAGAGGTGAAGAGGACGGCAGTGTTGATAGGAGATTCCATAGTCAGAGGAGCAGAGAGGTGAAGAGGACTGCATTGTTGATAAGAGATTTCCTAGTCAGAGGAGCAGAGAGGTGAAGAGGACGGCAGTGTTGATAGGAGATTCCATAGTCAGAGGAGCAGAGAGGTGAAGAGGACGGCAGTGTTGATAGGAGATTTCCTAATCAGAGGAGCAGAGAGGTGAAGAGGACAGCAGTGTTGATAGGAGATTCCATAGTCAGAGGAGTAGAGGGGTGAAGAGGTCAGCAGTGTTGATAGGAGATTCCATAGTCAGAGGAGCAGAGAGGTGAAGAGGACGGCAGTGTTGATAGGAGATTTCCTAATCAGAGGAGCAGAGAGGTGAAGAGGACAGCAGTGTTGATAGGAGATTCCATAGTCAGAGGAGCAGAGGGGTGAAGAGGACGGCAGTGTTGATAGGAGATTCCATAGTCAGAGGAGCAGGGAGGTGAAGAGGACAGCAGTGTTGATAGGAGATTCCATAGTCAGAGGAGCAGAGGGGTGAAGAGGACTGCAGTGTTGATAGGAGATTCCATAGTCAGAGGAGCAGAGAGGTGAAGAGGACGGCAGTGTTGATAGGAGATTTCCTAGTCAGAGGAGCAGAGAGGGGAAGAGGACGGCAGTGTTGATAGGAGATTTCCTAGACAGAGGAGCAGAGAGGTGAAGAGGACGGCAGTGTTGATAGGAGATTTCCTAGACAGAGGAGCAGAGAGGGGAAGAGGATGGCAGTGTTGATAGGAGATTTCCTAGACAGAGGAGCAGAGAGGTGAAGAGGACGGCAGTGTTGATAGGAGATTCCATAGTCAGAGGAGCAGAGAGGTGAAGAGGACTGCAGTGTTGATAGGAGATTCCATAGTCAGAGGAGCAGACAGGTGAAGAGGACTGCAGTGCTGATAGGAGATTCCATAGTCAGAGGAGCAGAGAGGTGAAGAGGACTGCAGTGTTGATAGGAGATTCCATAGTCAGAGGAGCAGAGGGGTGAAGAAGACGGCAGTGTTGATAGGAGATTTCTTAATCAGAGGAGCAGAGGGGTGAAGAGGACGGCAGTGTTGATAGGAGATTCCATAGTCAGAGGAGCAGAGAGGTGAAGAGGACTGCAGTGTTGATAGGAGATTCCATATTCAGAGGAGCAGAGAGGTGAAGAGGACGGCAGTGTTGATAGGAGATTCCATAGTCAGAGGAGCAGAGAGGTGAAGAGGACTGCATTGTTGATAAGAGATTTCCTAGTCAGAGGAGCAGAGAGGTGAAGAGGACGGCAGTGTTGATAAGAGATTTCCTAGTCAGAGGAGCAGAGAGGTGAAGAGGACGGCAGTGTTGATAGGAGATTCCATAGTCAGAGAAGCAGAGAGGTGAAGAGGACGGCAGTGTTGATAGGAGATTCCATAGTCAGAGGAGCAGAGAGGTGAAGAGGACGGCAGTGTTGATAAGAGATTTCCTAGTCAGAGGAGCAGAGAGGTGAAGAGGACGGCAGTGTTGATAGGAGATTCCATAGTCAGAGAAGCAGAGAGGGGAAGAGGACGGCAGTGTTGATAGGAGATTTCCTAGACAGAGGAGCAGAGAGGTGAAGAGGACGGCAGTGTTGATAGGAGATTCCATAGTCAGAGGAGCAGAGAGGTGAAGAGGATGGTAGTGTTGATAGGAGATTTCCTAGTCAGAGGAGCAGAGAGGTGAAGAGGATGGCAGTGTTGATAGGAGATTCCATAGTCAGAGGAGCAGAGAGGTGAAGAGGACGGCAGTGTTGATAAGAGATTTCCTAGTCAGAGGAGCAGAGAGGTGAAGAGGACGGCAGTGTTGATAGGAGATTCCATAGTCAGAGGAGCAGAGAGGTGAAGAGGACGGCAGTGTTGATAGGAGATTCCATAGTCAGAGGAGCAGAGAGGTGAAGAGGACGGCAGTGTTGATAGGAGATTCCATAGTCAGAGGAGCAGAGAGGTGAAGAGGACTGCAGTGTTGATAGGAGATTCCATAGTCAGAGGAGCAGACAGGTGAAGAGGACTGCAGTGTTGATAGGAGATTCCATAGTCAGAGGAGCAGAGAGGTGAAGAGGACTGCAGTGTTGATAGGAGATTTCCTAATCAGAGGAGCATAGAGGTGAAGAGGACAGCAGTGTTGATAGGAGATTCCATAGTCAGAGGAGCAGAGGGGTGAAGAGGACAGCGGTGTTGATAGGAGATTTCCTAGTCAGAGGAGCAGAGAGGGGAAGAGGACGGCAGTGTTGATAGGAGATTTCCTAGACAGAGGAGTAGGGAGGGGAAGAGGACGGCAGTGTTGATAGGAGATTTCCTAGACAGAGGAGCAGAGAGGTGAAGAGGACGGCAGTGTTGATAGGAGATTCCATAGTCAGAGGAGCAGAGAGGTGAAGAGGATGGCAGTGTTGATAGGAGATTTCCTAGTCAGAGGAGCAGAGAGGTGAAGAGGATGGCAGTGTTGATAGGAGATTCCATAGTCAGAGGAGCAGAGAGGTGAAGAGGATGGCAGTGTTGATAAGAGATTTCCTAGTCAGAGGAGCAGAGAGGTGAAGAGGACGGCAGTGTTGATAGGAGATTTCCTAATCAGAGGAGCAGAGTGGTGAAGAGGACAGCAGTGTTGATAGGAGATTCCATAGTCAGAGGAGCAGAGAGGTGAAGAGGACGGCAGTGTTGATAGGAGATTCCATAGTCAGAGGAGCAGAGAGGTGAAGAGGACGGCAGTGTTGACAGGAGATTCCATAGTCAGAGGAGCAGAGAGGTGAAGAGGACAGCAGTGTTGATAGGAGATTCCATAGTCAGAGGAGCAGTGAGGTGAAGAGGACGGCAGTGTTGATAGGATATTTCCTAATCAGAGGAGCAGAGAGGTGAAGAGGACAGCAGTGTTGATAGGAGATTCCATAGTCAGAGGAGCAGAGGGGTGAAGAGGTCAGCAGTGTTGATAGGAGATTCCATAGTCAGAGGAGCAGAGAGGTGAAGAGGACGGCAGTGTTGATAGGAGATTTCCTAATCAGAGGAGCAGAGAGGTGAAGAGGACAGCAGTGTTGATAGGAGATTCCATAGTCAGAGGAGCAGAGGGGTGAAGAGGACGGCAGTGTTGATAGGAGATTCCATAGTCAGAGGAGCAGGGAGGTGAAGAGGACAGCAGTGTTGATAGGAGATTCCATAGTCAGAGGAGCAGAGGGGTGAAGAGGACTGCAGTGTTGATAGGAGATTCCATAGTCAGAGGAGCAGAGAGGTGAAGTGGACGGCAGTGTTGATAGGAGATTTCCTAGTCAGAGGAGCAGAGTGGGGAAGAGGACGGCAGTGTTGATAGGAGATTTCCTAGACAGAGGAGCAGAGAGGTGAAGAGGACGGCAGTGTTGATAGGAGATTTCCTAGACAGAGGAGCAGAGAGGGGAAGAGGATGGCAGTGTTGATAGGAGATTTCCTAGACAGAGGAGCAGAGAGGTGAAGAGGACGGCAGTGTTGATAGGAGATTCCATAGTCAGAGGAGCAGAGAGGTGAAGAGGACTGCAGTGTTGATAGGAGATTCCATAGTCAGAGGAGCAGACAGGTGAAGAGGACTGCAGTGTTGATAGGAGATTCCATAGTCAGAGGAGCAGAGAGGTGAAGAGGACGGCAGTGTTGATAGGAGATTTCCTAGTCAGAGGAGCAGAGGGGTGAAGAGGATGGCAGTGTTGATAGGAGATTCCATAGTCAGAGGAGCAGAGAGGTGAAGAGGACTGCAGTGTTGATAGGAGATTCCATAGTCAGAGGAGCAGACAGGTGAAGAGGACTGCAGTGTTGATAGGAGATTCCATAGTCAGAGGAGCAGAGAGGTGAAGAGGACGGCAGTGTTGATAGGAGATTCCATAGTCAGAGGAGCAGACAGGTGAAGAGGACTGCAGTGTTGATAGGAGATTCCATAGTCAGAGGAGCAGAGAGGTGAAGAGGACGGCAGTGTTGATAGGAGATTTCCTAGTCAGAGGAGCAGAGGGGTGAAGAGGATGGCAGTGTTGATAGGAGATTCCATAGTCAGAGGAGCAGAGAGGTGAAGAGGACTGCAGTGTTGATAGGAGATTCCATAGTCAGAGGAGCAGACAGGTGAAGAGGACTGCAGTGTTGATAGGAGATTCCATAGTCAGAGGAGCAGAGAGGTGAAGAGGACGGCAGTGTTGATAGGAGATTTCCTAGTCAGAGGAGCAGAGGGGTGAAGAGGATGGCAGTGTTGATAGGAGATTTCCTAGACAGAGGAGCAGAGAGGGGAAGAGGACGGCAGTGTTGATAGGAGATTTCCTAGACAGAGGAGCAGAGAGGTGAAGAGGACGGCAGTGTTGATAGGAGATTCCATAGTCAGAGGAGCAGAGAGGTGAAGAGGATGGCAGTGTTGATAGGAGATTTCCTAGTCAGAGGAGCAGAGAGGTGAAGAGGATGGCAGTGTTGATAAGAGATTCCATAGTCAGAGGAGCAGAGAGGTGAAGAGGATGGCAGTGTTGATAAGAGATTTCCTAGTCAGAGGAGCAGAGAGGTGAAGAGGACGGCAGTGTTGATAGGATATTTCCTAATCAGAGGAGCAGAGTGGTGAAGAGGACAGCAGTGTTGATAGGAGATTCCATAGTCAGAGGAGCAGAGAGGTGAAGAGGACAGCAGTGTTGATGGGAGATTCCATAGTCAGAGGAGCAGAGAGGTGAAGAGGACGGCATTGTTGACAGGAGATTCCATAGTCAGAGGAGCAGAGAGGTGAAGAGGACGGCAGTGTTGATAGGAGATTCCATAGTCAGAGGAGCAGAGAGGTGAAGAGGACGGCAGTGTTGATAGGAGATTCCATAGTCAGAGGAGCAGAGACGTGAAGAAGACGGCAGTGTTGATAGGAGATTCCATAGTCAGAGGAGCAGAGGGGTGTAGAGGACAGCAGTGTTGATAGGAGATTCCATAGTCAGAGGAGCAGAGAGGTGAAGAGGACGGCAGTGTTGATAGGAGATTTCCTAATCAGAGGAGCAGAGAGGTGAAGAGGACAGCAGTGTTGATAGGAGATTCCATAGTCAGAGGAGCAGAGGGGTGAAGAGGACGGCAGTGTTGATAGGAGATTCCATAGTCAGAGGAGCAGGGAGGTGAAGAGGACAGCAGTGTTGATAGGAGATTCCATAGTCAGAGGAGCAGAGGGGTGAAGAGGACTGCAGTGTTGATAGGAGATTCCATAGTCAGAGGAGCAGAGAGGTGAAGAGGACAGCAGTGTTGATAGGAGATTCCATAGTCAGAGGAGCAGAGAGGTGAAGAGGACAGCAGTGTTGATAGGAGATTCCATAGTCAGAGGAGCAGAGTGGTGAAGAGGACAGCAGTGTTGATAGGAGATTCCATAGTCAGAGGAGCAGAGAGGTGAAGAGGACGGCAGTGTTGATAGGAGATTCCATAGTCAGAGGAGCACAGAGGTGAAGATGACGGCAGTGTTGACAGGAGATTCCATAGTCAGAGGAGCAGAGAGGTGAAGAGGACTGCAGTGTTGATAGGAAATTCCATAGTCAGAGGAGCAGAGAGGTGAAGAGGACGGCAGTATTGCTAGGAGATTCCATAGTCAGAGGAGCAGAGAGGTGAAGAGGATGGCAGTGTTGATAGGAGATTCCATAGTCAGAGGAGCAGAGAGGTGAAGAGGACGGCAGTGTTGATAGGAGATTTCCTAATCAGAGGAGCAGAGAGGTGAAGAGGACAGCAGTGTTGATAGGAGATTCCATAGTCAGAGGAGCAGAGGGGTGAAGAGGGCAGCAGTGTTGATAGGAGATTCCATAGTCAGAGGAGCAGAGAGGTGAAGAGGACGGCAGTGTTGATAGGAGATTTCCTAATCAGAGGAGCAGAGAGGTGAAGAGGACAGCAGTGTTGATAGGAGATTCCATAGTCAGAGGAGCAGAGGGGTGAAGAGGACGGCAGTGTTGATAGGAGATTCCATAGTCAGAGGAGCAGAGAGGTGAAGAGGACAGCAGTGTTGATAGGAGATTCCATAGTCAGAGGAGCAGAGGGGTGAAGAGGACTGCAGTGTTGATAGGAGATTCCATAGTCAGAGGAGCAGAGAGGTGAAGAGGACGGCAGTGTTAATCGGAGATTTCCTAGTCAGAGGAGCAGAGAGGGGAAGAGGACGGCAGTGTTGATAGGAGATTCCATAGTCAGAGGAGCAGAGGGGTGAAGAGGACGGCAGTGTTGATAGGAGATTCCATAGTCAGAGGAGCAGGGAGGTGAAGAGGACAGCAGTGTTGATAGGAGATTCCATAGTCAGAGGAGCAGGGAGGTGAAGAGGACAGCAGTGTTGATAGGAGATTCCATAGTCAGAGGAGCAGAGGGGTGAAGAGGACTGCAGTGTTGATAGGAGATTCCATAGTCAGAGGAGCAGAGAGGTGAAGAGGACGGCAGTGTTGATAGGAGATTTCCTAGTCAGAGGAGCAGAGAGGGGAAGAGGACGGCAGTGTTGATAGGAGATTTCCTAGACAGAGGAGCAGAGAGGGGAAGAGGATGGCAGTGTTGATAGGAGATTTCCTAGACAGAGGAGCAGAGAGGTGAAGAGGACGGCAGTGTTGATAGGAGATTCCATAGTCAGAGGAGCAGAGAGGTGAAGAGGACTGTAGTGTTGATAGGAGATTCCATAGTCAGAGGAGCAGACAGGTGAAGAGGACTGCAGTGTTGATATGAGATTCCATAGTCAGAGGAGCAGAGAGGTGAAGAGGACTGCAGTGTTGATAGGAGATTTCCTAATCAGAGGAGCATAGAGGTGAAGAGGACAGCAGTGTTGATAGGAGATTCCATAGTCAGAGGAGCAGAGGGGTGAAGAGGACAGCAGTGTTGATAGGAGATTTCCTAGTCAGAGGAGCAGAGAGGGGAAGAGGACGGCAGTGTTGATAGGAGATTTCCTAGACAGAGGAGCAGAGAGGGGAAGAGGACGGCAGTGTTGATAGGAGATTTCCTAGACAGAGGAGCAGAGAGGTGAAGAGGACGGCAGTGTTGATAGGAGATTCCATAGTCAGAGGAGCAGAGAGGTGAAGAGGATGGCAGTGTTGATAGGAGATTTCCTAGTCAGAGGAGCAGAGAGGTGAAGAGGATGGCAGTGTTGATAGGAGATTCCATAGTCAGAGGAGCAGAGAGGTGAAGAGGATGGCAGTGTTGATAAGAGATTTCCTAGTCAGAGGAGCAGAGAGGTGAAGAGGACGGCAGTGTTGATAGGAGATTTCCTAATCAGAGGAGCAGAGTGGTGAAGAGGACAGCAGTGTTGATAGGAGATTCCATAGTCAGAGGAGCAGAGAGGTGAAGAGGACGGCAGTGTTGATAGGAGATTCCATAGTCAGAGGAGCAGAGAGGTGAAGAGGACGGCAGTGTTGACAGGAGATTCCATAGTCAGAGGAGCAGAGAGGTGAAGAGGACTGCAGTGTTGATAGGAGATTCCATAGTCAGAGGAGCAGAGAGGTGAAGAGGACGGCAGTGTTGATAGGAGATTCCATAGTCAGAGGAGCAGAGAGGTGAAGAGGACGGCAGTGTTGATAGGAGATTCCATAGTCAGAGGAGCAGAGAGGTGAAGAGGACAGCAGTGTTGATAGGAGATTCCATAGTCAGAGGAGCAGAGAGGTGAAGAGGACGGCATTGTTGATAGGAGATTTCCTAATCAGAGGAGCAGAGAGGTGAAGAGGACAGCAGTGTTGATAGGAGATTCCATAGTCAGAGGAGCAGAGGGGTGAAGAGGACAGCAGTGTTGATAGGAGATTCCATAGTCAGAGGAGCAGAGAGGTGAAGAGGACGGCAGTGTTGATAGGAGATTTCCTAATCAGAGGAGCAGAGAGGTGAAGAGGACAGCAGTGTAGATAGGAGATTCCATAGTCAGAGGAGGAGAGGGGTGAAGAGGACGGCAGTGTTGATAGGAGATTCCATAGTCAGAGGAGCAGGGAGGTGAAGAGGACAGCAGTGTTGATAGGAGATTCCATAGTCAGAGGAGCAGAGGGGTGAAGAGGACTGCAGTGTTGATAGGAGATTCCATAGTCAGAGGAGCAGAGAGGTGAAGAGGACGGCAGTGTTGATAGGAGATTTCCTAGTCAGAGGAGCAGAGAGGGGAAGAGGACGGCAGTGTTGATAGGAGATTTCCTAGACAGAGGAGCAGAGAGGTGAAGAGGACGGCAGTTGATAGGAGATTTCCTAGACAGAGGAGCAGAGAGGGGAAGAGGATGGCAGTGTTGATAGGAGATTTCCTAGACAGAGGAGCAGAGAGGTGAAGAGGACGGCAGTGTTGATAGGCGATTCCATAGTCAGAGGAGCAGAGAGGTGAAGAGGATGGCAGTGTTGATAGGAGATTTCCTAGACAGAGGAGCAGAGAGGTGAAGAGGACGGCAGTGTTGATTGGAGATTCCATAGACAGAGGAGCAGAGAGGTGAAGAGGACGGCAGTGTTGATAGGAGATTCCATAGTCAGAGGAGCAGAGAGGTGAAGAGGACGGCAGTGTTAATAGGAGATTCCATAGTCAGAGGAGCAGAGAGGTGAAGAGGACGGCAGTGTTGATAGGAGATTCCATAGTCAGAGGAGCAGAGAGGTGAAGAGGATCGCAGTGTTGATAAGAGATTTCCTAGTCAGAGGAGCAGAGAGGTGAAGAGGACGGCAGTGTTGATAGGAGATTTCCTAATCAGAGGAGCAGAGTGGTGAAGAGGACAGCAGTGTTGATAGGAGATTCCATAGTCAGAGGAGCGGAGAGGTGAAGAGGACGGCAGTGTTGATAGGAGATTCCATAGTCAGAGGAGCAGAGTGGTGAAGAGGATGGCAGTGTTGATAGGAGATTCCATAGTCAGAGGAGCAGAGAGGTGAAGAGGACGGCAGTGTTGATAGGAGATTTCCTAATCAGAGGAGCAGAGAGGTGAAGAGGACAGCAGTGTTGATAGGAGATTCCATAGTCAGAGGAGCAGAGGGGTGAAGAGGACAGCAGAGTTGATAGGAGATTTCCTAGTCAGAGGAGCAGAGAGGGGAAGAGGACGGCAGTGTTGATAGGAGATTTCCTAGACAGAGGAGCAGAGAGGGGTAGAGGACGGCAGTTTTGATAGGAGATTTCCTAGACAGAGGAGCAGAGAGGTGAAGAGGATGGCAGTGTTGATAGGAGATTTCCTAGTCAGAGGAGCAGAGAGCTGAAGAGTATGGCAGTGTTGATAGGAGATTCCATAGTCAGAGGAGCAGAGAGGTGAAGAGGATGGCAGTGTTGATAAGAGATTTCCTAGTCAGAGGAGCAGAGAGGTGAAGAGGACGGCAGTGTTGATAGGAGATTTCCTAATCAGAGGAGCAGAGTGGTGAAGAGGACAGCAGTGTTGATAGGAGATTCCATAGTCAGAGGAGCAGAGAGGTGAAGAGGACGGCAGTGTTGATAGGAGATTCCATAGTCAGAGGAGCAGAGAGGTGAAGATGACGGCAGTGTTGACAGGAGATTCCATAGTCAGAGGAGCAGAGAGGTGAAGAGGACTGCAGTGTTGATAGGAAATTCCATAGTCAGAGGAGCAGAGAGGTGAAGAGGACGGCAGTGTTGATAGGAGATTCCATAGTCAGAGGAGCAGAGAGGTGAAGAGGACGGCAGTGTTGATAGGAGATTCCATAGTCAGAGGAGCAAAGAGGTGAAGAGGACAGCAGTGTTGATAGGAGATTCCATAGTCAGAGGAGCAGAGAGGTGAAGAGGACGGCAGTGTTGATAGGAGATTTCCTAATCAGAGGAGCAGAGAGGTGAAGAGGACAGCAGTGTTGATAGGAGATTCCATAGTCAGAGGAGCAGAGGGGTGAAGAGGACAGCAGTGTTGATAGGAGATTCCATAGTCAGAGGAGCAGAGAGGTGAAGAGGACGGCAGTGTTGATAGGAGATTTCCTAATCAGAGGAGCAGAGAGGTGAAGAGGACAGCAGTGTTGATAGGAGATTCCATAGTCAGAGGAGCAGAGGGGTGAAGAGGACGGCAGTGTTGATAGGAGATTCCATAGTCAGAGGAGCAGAGAGGTGAAGAGGACAGCAGTGTTGATAGGAGATTCCATAGTCAGAGGAGCAGAGGGGTGAAGAGCACTGCAGTGATGATAGGAGATTCCATAGTCAGAGGAGCAGAGAGGGGAAGAGGACGGCAGTGTTGATAGGAGATTTCCTAGACAGAGGAGCAGAGAGGTGAAGAGGACGGCAGTGTTGATAGGAGATTTCCTAGACAGAGGAGCAGAGAGGGGAAGAGGATGGCAGTGTTGATAGGAGATTTCCTAGACAGAGGAGCAGAGAGGTGAAGAGGACGGCAGTGTTGATAGGAGATTCCATAGTCAGAGGAGCAGAGAGGTGAAGAGGACTGCAGTGTTGATAGGAGATTCCATAGTCAGAGGAGCAGACAGGTGAAGAGGACTGCAGTGTTGATAGGAGATTCCATAGTCAGAGGAGCAGAGAGGTGAAGAGGACTGCAGTGTTGATAGGAGATTTCCTAATCAGAGGAGCATAGAGGTGAAGAAGACAGCAGTGTTGATAGGAGATCCCATAGTCAGAGGAGCAGAGGGGTGAAGAGGACAGCAGTGTTGATAGGAGTTTTCCTAGTCAGAGGAGCAGAGAGGGGAAGAGGACGGCAGTGTTGATAGGAGATTTCCTAGACAGAGGAGCAGAGAGTGGAAGAGGACGGCAGTGTTGATAGGAGATTTCCTAGACAGAGGAGCAGAGAGGTGAAGAGGACGGCAGTGTTGATAGGAGATTCCATAGTCAGAGGAGCAGAGAGGTGAAGAGGATGGCAGTGTTGATAGGAGATTTCCTAGTCAGAGGAGCAGAGAGGTGAAGAGGATGGCAGTGTTGATAGGAGATTCCATAGTCAGAGGAGCAGAGAGGTGAAGAGGACGGCAGTGTTGATAGGAGATTTCCTAATCAGAGGAGCAGAGTGGTGAAGAGGACAGCAGTGTTGATAGGAGATTCCATAGTCAGAGGAGCAGAGAGGTGAAGAGGACAGCAGTGTTGATAGGAGATTCCATAGTCAGAGGAGCAGAGAGGTGAAGAGGACGGCATTGTTGACAGGAGATTCCATAGTCAGAGAAGCAGAGAGGTGAAGAGGACGGCAGTGTTGATAGGAGATTCCATAGTCAGAGGAGCAGAGAGGTGAAGAGGACGGCAGTGTTGATAGGAGATTCCATAGTCAGAGGAGCAGAGACGTGAAGAAGACGGCAGTGTTGATAGGAGATTCCATAGTCAGAGGAGCAGAGAGGTGAAGAGGACGGCAGTGTTGATAGGAGATTCCATAGTCAGAGGAGCACAGAGGTGAAGATGACGGCAGTGTTGACAGGAGATTCCATAGTCAGAGGAGCAGAGAGGTGAAGAGGACTGCAGTGTTGATAGGAAATTCCATAGTCAGAGGAGCAGAGAGGTGAAGAGGACGGCAGTGTTGATAGGAGATTCCATAGTCAGAGGAGCAGAGAGGTGAAGAGGACGGCAGTGTTGATAGGAGATTCCATAGTCAGAGGAGCAGAGAGGTGAAGAGGACAGCAGTGTTGATAGGAGATTCCATAGTCAGAGGAGCAGAGAGGTGAAGAGGACGGCAGTGTTGATAGGAGATTTCCTAATCAGAGGAGCAGAGAGGTGAAGAGGACAGCAGTGTTGATAGGAGATTCCATAGTCAGAGGAGCAGAGGGGTGAAGAGGACAGCAGTGTTGATAGGAGATTCCATAGTCAGAGGAGCAGAGAGGTGAAGAGGACGGCAGTGTTGATAGGAGATTTCCTAATCAGAGGAGCAGAGAGGTGAAGAGGACAGCAGTGTTGATAGGAGATTCCATAGTCAGAGGAGCAGAGGGGTGAAGAGGACGGCAGTGTTGATAGGAGATTCCATAGTCAGAGGAGCAGAGAGGTGAAGAGGACAGCAGTGTTGATAGGAGATTCCATAGTCAGAGGAGCAGAGAGGTGAAGAGGACGGCAGTGTTGATCGGAGATTTCCTAGTCAGAGGAGCAGAGAGGGGAAGAGGACGGCAGTGTTGATAGGAGAATTCCTAGACAGAGGAGCAGAGAGGTGAAGAGGACGGCAGTGTTGATAGGAGATTTCCTAGACAGAGGAGCAGAGAGGTGAAGAGGACGGCAGTGTTGATAGGAGATTCCATAGTCAGAGGAGCAGAGAGGTGAAGAGGATGGCAGTGTTGATAGGAGATTTCCTAGTCAGAGGAGCAGAGAGGTGAAGAGGATGGCAGTGTTGATAGGAGATTCCATAGTCAGAGGAGCAGAGAGGTGAAGAGGATGGCAGTGTTGATAAGAGATTTCCTAGTCAGAGGAGCAGAGAGGTGAAGAGGACGGCAGTGTTGATAGGAGATTTCCTAATCAGAGGAGCAGAGTGGTGAAGAGGACAGCAGTGTTGATAGGAGATTCCATAGTCAGAGGAGCAGAGAGTTGAAGAGGACGGCAGTGTTGATAGGAGATTCCATAGTCAGAGGAGCAGAGAGGTGAAGAGGACGGCAGTGTTGACAGGAGATTCCATAGTCAGAGGAGCAGAGAGGTGAAGAGGACTGCAGTGTTGATACGAGATTCCATAGTCAGAGGAGCAGAGAGGTGAAGAGGACGGCAGTGTTGATAGGAGATTCCATAGTCAGAGGAGCAGAGAGGTGAAGAGGACGGCAGTGTTGATAGGAGATTCCATAGTCAGAGGAGCAGAGAGGTGAAGAGGACAGCAGTGTTGATAGGAGATTCCATAGTCAGAGGAGCAGAGAGGTGAAGAGGACGGCATTGTTGATAGGAGATTTCCTAATCAGAGGAGCAGAGAGGTGAAGAGGACAGCAGTGTTGATAGGAGATACCATAGTCAGAGGAGCAGAGGGGTGAAGAGGACAGCAGTGTTGATAGGAGATTCCATAGTCAGAGGAGCAGAGAGGTGAAGAGGACGGCAGTGTTGATAGGAGATTTCCTAATCAGAGGAGCAGAGAGGTGAAGAGGACAGCAGTGTTGATAGGAGATTCCATAGTCAGAGGAGGAGAGGGGTGAAGAGGACGGCAGTGTTGATAGGAGATTCCATAGTCAGAGGAGCAGGGAGGTGAAGAGGACAGCAGTGTTGATAGGAGATTCCATAGTCAGAGGAGCAGAGGGGTGAAGAGGACTGCAGTGTTGATAGGAGATTCCATAGTCAGAGGAGCAGAGAGGTGAAGAGGACGGAAGTGTTGATAGGAGATTTCCTAGTCAGAGGAGCAGAGAGGGGAAGAGGACGGCAGTGTTGATAGGAGATTTCCTAGACAGAGGAGCAGAGAGGTGAAGAGGACGGCAGTTGATAGGAGATTTCCTAGACAGAGGAGCAGAGAGGGGAAGAGGATGGCAGTGTTGATAGGAGATTTCCTAGACAGAGGAGCAGAGAGGTGAAGAGGACGGCAGTGTTGATAGGAGATTCCATAGTCAGAGGAGCAGAGAGGTGAAGAGGATGGCAGTGTTGATAGGAGATTTCCTAGACAGAGGAGCAGAGAGGTGAAGAGGACGGCAGTGTTGATTGGAGATCCAATAGACAGAGGAGCAGAGAGGTGAAGAGGACGGCAGTGTTGATAGGAGATTCCATAGTCAGAGGAGCAGAGAGGTGAAGAGGACGGCAGTGTTAATAGGAGATTCCATAGTCAGAGGAGCAGAGAGGTGAAGAGGACGGCAGTGTTGATAGGAGATTTCCTAGTCAGAGGAGCAGAGAGGTGAAGAGGATGGCAGTGTTGATAGGAGATTCCATAGTCAGAGGAGCAGAGAGGTGAAGAGGATCGCAGTGTTGATAAGAGATTTCCTAGTCAGAGGAGCAGAGAGGTGAAGAGGACGGCAGTGTTGATAGGAGATTTCCTAATCAGAGGAGCAGAGTGGTGAAGAGGACAGCAGTGTTGATAGGAGATTCCATAGTCAGAGGAGCAGAGAGGTGAAGAGGACGGCAGTGTTGATAGGAGATTCCATAGTCAGAGGAGCAGAGTGGTGAAGAGGACGGCAGTGTTGATAGGAGATTTCCTAATCAGAGGAGCAGAGAGGTGAAGAGGACAGCAGTGTTGATAGGAGATTCCATATTCAGAGGAGCAGAGGGGTGAAGAGGACGGCAGTGTTGATAGGAGATTCCATAGTCAGAGGAGCAGAGAGGTGAAGAGGACAGCAGTGTTGATAGGAGATTCCATAGTCAGAGGAGCAGAGAGGTGAAGAGGACGGCAGTGTTGATCGGAGATTTCCTAGTCAGAGGAGCAGAGAGGGGAAGAGGACGGCAGTGTTGATAGGAGAATTCCTAGACAGAGGAGCAGAGAGGTGAAGAGGACGGCAGTGTTGATAGGAGATTTCCTACACAGAGGAGCAGAGAGGGGAAGAGGATGGCAGTGTTGATAGGAGATTTCCTAGACAGAGGAGCAGAGAGGTGAAGAGGACGGCAGTGTTGATAGGAGATTCCATAGTCAGAGGAGCAGAGAGGTGAAGAGGACTGCAGTGTTGATAGGAGATTCCATAGTCAGAGGAGCAGACAGGTGAAGAGGACTGCAGTGTTGATAGGAGATTCCATAGTCAGAGGAGCAGAGAGGTGAAGAGGACTGCAGTGTTGATAGGAGATTTCCTAATCAGAGGAGCATAGAGGTGAAGAGGACAGCAGTGTTGATAGGAGATTCCATAGTCAGAGGAGCAGAGGGGTGAAGAGGACAGCAGTGTTGATAGGAGATTTCCTAGTTAGAGGAGCAGAGAGGGGAAGAGGACGGCAGTGTTGATAGGAGATTTCCTAGACAGAGGAGCAGAGAGGGGAAGAGGACGACAGTGTTGATAGGAGATTTCCTAGACAGAGGAGCAGAGAGGTGAAGAGGACGGCAGTGTTGATAGGAGATTCCATAGTCAGAGGAGCAGAGAGGTGAAGAGGATGGCAGTGTTGATAGGAGATTTCCTAGTCAGAGGAGCAGACAGGTGAAGAGGATGGCAGTGTTGATAGGAGATTCCATAGTCAGAGGAGCAGAGAGGTGAAGAGGATGGCAGTGTTGATAAGAGATTTCCTAGTCAGAGGAGCAGAGAGGTGAAGAGGACGGCAGTGTTGATAGGAGATTTCCTAATCAGAGGAGCAGAGTGGTGAAGAGGACAGCAGTGTTGATAGGAGATTCCATAGTCAGAGGAGCAGAGAGTTGAAGAGGACGGCAGTGTTGATAGGAGATTCCATAGTCAGAGGAGCAGAGAGGTGAAGAGGACGGCAGTGTTGACAGGAGATTCCATAGTCAGAGGAGCAGAGAGGTGAAGAGGACTGCAGTGTTGATAGGAGATTCCATAGTCAGAGGAGCAGAGAGGTGAAGAGGACGGCAGTGTTGATAGGAGATTCCATAGTCAGAGGAGCAGAGAGGTGAAGAGGACGGCAGTGTTGATAGGAGATTCCATAGTCAGAGGAGCAGAGAGGTGAAGAGGACAGCAGTGTTGATAGGAGATTCCATAGTCAGAGGAGCAGAGAGGTGAAGAGGACGGCATTGTTGATAGGAGATTTCCTAATCAGAGGAGCAGAGAGGTGAAGAGGACAGCAGTGTTGATAGGAGATTCCATAGTCAGAGGAGCAGAGGGGTGAAGAGGACAGCAGTGTTGATAGGAGATTCCATAGTCAGAGGAGCAGAGAGGTGAAGAGGACGGCAGTGTTGATAGGAGATTTCCTAATCAGAGGAGCAGAGAGGTGAAGAGGACAGCAGTGTTGATAGGAGATTCCATAGTCAGAGGAGCAGAGAGGTGAAGAGGACAGCAGTGTTGACAGGAGATTCCATAGTCAGAGGAGCAGAGAGGTGAAGAGGACGGCAGTGTTGATAGGAGATTCCATAGTCAGAGGAGCAGAGAGGTGAAGAGGACAGCAGTGTTGATAGGAGATTCCATAGTCAGAGGAGCAGAGAGGTGAAGAGGACGGCAGTGTTGATAGGAGATTCCATAGTCAGAGGAGCAGAGAGATGAAGAGGACGGCAGTGTTGATAGGAGATTCCATAGTCAGAGGAGCAGAGAGGTGAAGAGGACGGCAGTGTTGATAGGAGATTTCCTAATCAGAGGAGCAGAGAGGTGAAGAGGACAGCAGTGTTGATAGGAGATTCCATAGTCAGAGGAGCAGAGGGGTGAACAGGACAGCAGAGTTGATAGGAGATTTCCTAGTCAGAGGAGCAGAGAGGGGAAGAGGACGGCAGTGTTGATAGGAGATTTCCTAGACAGAGGAGCAGAGAGGGGAAGAGGACGGCAGTTTTGATAGGAGATTTCCTAGACAGAGGAGCAGAGAGGTGAAGAGGACGGCAGTGTTGATAGGAGATTCCATAGTCAGAGGAGCAGAGAGGTGAAGAGGATGGCCGTGTTGATAGGAGATTTCCTAGTCAGAGGAGCAGAGAGCTGAAGAGGATGGCAGTGTTGATAGGAGATTCCATAGTCAGAGGAGCAGAGAGGTGAAGGGGATGGCAGTGTTGATAAGAGATTTCCTAGTCAGAGGAGCAGAGAGGTGAAGAGGACGGCAGTGTTGATAGGAGATTTCCTAATCAGAGGAGCAGAGTGGTGAAGAGGACAGCAGTGTTGATAGGAGATTCCATTGTCAGAGGAGCAGAGAGGTGAAGAGGACGGCAGTGTTGATAGGAGATTCCATAGTCAGAGGAGCAGAGAGGTGAAGATGACGGCAGTGTTGACAGGAGATTCCATAGTCAGAGGAGCAGAGAGGTGAAGAGGACTGCAGTGTTGATAGGAAATTCCATAGTCAGAGGAGCAGCGAGGTGAAGAGGACGGCAGTGTTGATAGGAGATTCCATAGTCAGAGGAGCAGAGAGGTGAAGAGGACGGCAGTGTTGATAGGAGATTCCATAGTCAGAGGAGCAGAGAGGTGAAGAGGACAGCAGTGTTGATAGGAGATTCCATAGTCAGAGGAGCAGAGAGGTGAAGAGGACGGCAGTGTTGATAGGAGATTTCCTAATCAGAGGAGCAGAGAGGTGAAGAGGACAGCAGTGTTGATAGGAGATTCCATAGTCAGAGGAGCAGAGGGGTGAAGAGGACAGCAGTGTTGATAGGAGATTCCATAGTCAGAGGAGCAGAGAGGTGAAGAGGACGGCAGTGTTGATAGGAGATTTCCTAATCAGAGGAGCAGAGAGGTGAAGTGGACAGCAGTGTTGATAGGAGATTCCATAGTCAGAGGAGCAGAGGGGTGAAGAGGACAGCAGTGTTGATAGGAGATTCCATAGTCAGAGGAGCAGAGAGGTGAAGAGGACAGCAGTGTTGATAGGAGATTCCATAGTCAGAGGAGCAGAGGGGTGAAGAGGACTGCAGTGATGATAGGAGATTCCATAGTCAGAGGAGCAGAGAGGGGAAGAGGACGGCAGTGTTGATAGGAGATTTCCTAGACAGAGGAGCAGAGAGGTGAAGAGGACGGCAGTGTTGATAGGAGATTTCCTAGACAGAGGAGCAGAGAGGGGAAGAGAAAGGCAGTGTTGATAGGAGATTTCCTAGACAGAGGAGCAGAGAGGTGAAGAGGACGGCAGTGTTGATAGGAGATTCCATAGTCAGAGGAGCAGAGAGGTGAAGAGGACTGCAGTGTTGATAGGAGATTCCATAGTCAGAGGAGCAGAGGGGTGAAGAGGACTGCAGTGTTGATAGGAGATTCCATAGTCAGAGGAGCAGAGAGGTGAAGAGGACTGCAGTGTTGATAGGAGATTTCCTAATCAGAGGAGCATAGAGGTGAAGAAGACAGCAGTGTTGATAGGAGATCCCATAGTCAGAGGAGCAGAGGGGTGAAGAGGACAGCAGTGTTGATAGGAGATTTCCTAGTCAGAGGAGCAGAGAGGGGAAGAGGACGGCAGTGTTGATAGGAGATTTCCTAGACAGAGGAGCAGAGAGGGGAAGAGGACGGCAGTGTTGATAGGAGATTTCCTAGACAGAGAAGCAGAGAGGTGAAGAGGACGGCAGTGTTGATAGGAGATTCCATAGTCAGAGGAGCAGAGAGGTGAAGAGGATGGCAGTGTTGATAGGAGATTCCATAGTCAGAGGAGCAGAGAGGTGAAGAGGACGGCAGTGTTGATAGGAGATTCCATAGTCAGAGGAGCAGAGAGGTGAAGAGGATGGCAGAGTTGATAGGATATTCCATAGTCAGAGGAGCAGAGAGGTGAAGAGGATGGCAGTGTTGATAGGAGATTCCATAGTCAGAGGAGCAGAGAGGTGAAGAGGACGGCAGTGTTGATAGGAGATTTCCCAATCAGAGGAGCAGAGTGGTGAAGAGGACAGCAGTGTTGATAGGAGATTCCATAGTCAGAGGAGCAGAGAGGTGAAGAGGACAGCAGTGTTGATAGGAGATTCCATAGTCAGAGGAGCAGAGAGGTGAAGAGGACGGCATTGTTGACAGGAGATTCCATAGTCAGAGAAGCAGAGAGGTGAAGAGGACGGCAGTGTTGATAGGAGATTCCATAGTCAGAGGAGCAGAGAGGTGAAGAGGACGGCAGTGTTGATAGGAGATTCCATAGTCAGAGGAGCAGAGACGTGAAGAAGACGGCAGTGTTGATAGGAGATTCCATAGTCAGAGGAGAAGAGAGGTGAAGAGGACAGCAGTGTTGATAGGAGATTCCATAGTCAGAGGAGCAGAGAGGTGAAGAGGACGGCAGTGTTGATAGGAGATTTCCTAATCAGAGGAGCAGAGAGGTGAAGAGGACAGCAGTGTTGATAGGAGATTCCATAGTTAGAGGAGCAGAGGGGTGAAGAGGACAGCAGTGTTGATAGGAGATTCCATAGTCAGAGGAGCAGAGAGGTGAAGAGGACGGCAGTGTTGATAGGAGATTTCCTAATCAGAGGAGCAGAGAGGTGAAGAGGACAGCAGTGTTGATAGGAGATTCCATAGTCAGAGGAGCAGAGGGGTGAAGAGGACGGCAGTGTTGATAGGAGATTCCATAGTCAGAGGAGCAGAGAGGGGAAGAGGACGGCAGTGTTGATAGGAGATTTCCTAGACAGAGGAGCAGAGAGGTGAAGAGGACGGCAGTGTTGATAGGAGATTTCCTAGACAGAGGAGCAGAGAGGGGAAGAGGATGGCAGTGTTGATAGGAGATTTCCTAGACAGAGCAGAGAGGTGAAGAGGACGGCAGTGTTGATAGGAGATTCCATAGTCAGAGGAGCAGAGAGGTGAAGAGGACTGCAGTGTTGATAGGAGATTCCATAGTCAGAGGAGCAGACAGGTGAAGAGGACAGCAGTGTTGATAGGAGATGCCATAATCAGAGGAGCAGAGAGGTGAAGAGGACTGCAGTGTTGATAGGAGATTCCATAGTCAGAGGAGCAGAGGGGTGAAGAAGACGGCAGTGTTGATAGGAGATTTCTTAATCAGAGGAGCAGAGAGGTGAAGAGGACAGCAGTGTTGATAGGAGATTTCCTAATCAGAGGAGCAGAGAGGTGAAGAGGACAGCAGTGTTGATAGGAGATTCCATAGTCAGAGGAGCAGAGGGGTGAAGAGGACAGCAGTGTTGATAGGAGATTTCCTAGTCAGAGGAGCAGAGAGGGGACGAGGACGGCAGTGTTGATAGGAGATTTCCTAGACAGAGGAGCAGAGAGGGGAAGAGGACGGCAGTTTTGATAGGAGATTTCCTAGACAGAGGAGCAGAGAGGTGAAGAGGACGGCAGTGTTGATAGGAGATTCCATAGTCAGAGGAGCAGAGAGGTGAAGAGGATGGCAGTGTTGATAAGAGATTTCCTAGTCAGAGGAGCAGAGAGGTGAAGAGGACGGCAGTGTTGATAGGAGATTTCCTAATCAGAGGAGCAGAGTGGTGAAGAGGACAGCAGTGTTGATAGGAGATTCCATAGTCAGAGGAGCAGAGAGGTGAAGAGGACGGCAGTGTTGATAGGAGATTCCATAGTCAGAGGAGCAGAGAGGTGAAGAGGACGGCAGTGTTGACAGGAGATTCCATAGTCAGAGGAGCAGAGAGGTGAAGAGGACTGCAGTGTTGATAGGAAATTCCATAGTCAGAGGAGCAGAGAGGTGAAGAGGACGGCAGTGTTGATAGGAGATTCCATAGTCAGAGGAGCAGAGAGGTGAAGAGGACAGCAGTGTTGATAGGAGATTCCATAGTCAGAGGAGCAGAGAGGTGAAGAGGACGGCAGTGTTGATAGGAGATTTCCTAATCAGAGGAGCAGAGAGGTGAAGAGGACAGCAGTGTTGATAGGAGATTCCATAGTCAGAGGAGCAGAGGGGTGAAGAGGACAGCAGTGTTGATAGGAGATTCCATAGTCAGAGGAGCAGAGAGGTGAAGAGGACGGCAGTGTTGATAGGAGATTTCCTAATCAGAGGAGCAGAGAGGTGAAGAGGACAGCAGTGTTGATAGGAGATTCCATAGTCAGAGGAGCAGAGGGGTGAAGAGGACGGCAGTGTTGATAGGAGATTCCATAGTCAGAGGAGCAGAGAGGTGAAGAGGACAGCAGTGTTGATAGGAGATTCCATAGTCAGAGGAGCAGAGGGGTGAAGAGGACTGCAGTGTTGATAGGAGATTCCATAGTCAGAGGAGCAGAGAGGTGAAGAGGACGGCAGTGTTGATAGGAGATTTCCTAGTCAGAGGAGCAGAGAGGGGAAGAGGACGGCAGTGTTGATAGGAGATTTCCTAGACAGAGGAGCAGAGAGGTGAAGAGGACGGCAGTGTTGATAGGAGATTTCCTAGACAGAGGAGCAGAGAGGGGAAGAGGATGGCAGTGTTGATAGGAGATTTCCTAGACAGAGGAGCAGAGAGGTGAAGAGGACGGCAGTGTTGATAGGAGATTCCATAGTCAGAGGAGCAGAGAGGTGAAGAGGACTGCAGTGTTGATAGGAGATTCCATAGTCAGAGGAGCAGACAGGTGAAGAGGACTGCAGTGTTGATAGGAGATTCCATAGTCAGAGGAGCAGAGAGGTGAAAAGGACTGCAGTGTTGATAGGAGATTTCCTAATCAGAGGAGCATAGAGGTGAAGAGGACAGCAGTGTTGATAGGAGATTCCATAGTCAGAGGAGCAGAGGGGTGAAGAGGACAGCAGTGTTGATAGGAGATTTACTAGTCAGAGGAGCAGAGAGGGGAAGAGGACGGCAGTGTTGATAGGAGATTTCCTAGACAGAGGAGCAGAGAGGTGAAGAGGACGGCAGTGTTGATAGGAGATTCCATAGTCAGAGGAGCAGAGAGGTGAAGAGGATGGCAGTGTTGATAGGAGATTTCCTAGTCAGAGGAGCAGAGAGGTGAAGAGGATGGCAGTGTTGATAGGAGATTCCATAGTCAGAGGAGCAGAGAGGTGAAGAGGATGGCAGTGTTGATAAGAGATTTCCAAGTCAGAGGAGCAGAGAGGTGAAGAGGACGGCAGTGTTGATAGGAGATTTCCTAATCAGAGGAGCAGAGTGGTGAAGAGGACAGCAGTGTTGATAGGAGATTCCATAGTCAGAGGAGCAGAGAGGTGAAGAGGACGGCAGTGTTGATAGGAGATTCCATAGTCAGAGGAGCAGAGAGGTGAAGAGGACGGCAGTGTTGACAGGAGATTCCATAGTCAGAGGAGCAGAGAGGTGAAGAGGACTGCAGTGTTGATAGGAGATTCCATAGTCAGAGGAGCAGAGAGGTGAAGAGGACGGCAGTGTTGATAGGAGATTCCATAGTCAGAGGGGCAGAGAGGTGAAGAGGACGGCAGTGTTGATAGGAGATTCCATAGTCAGAGGAGCAGAGAGGTGAAGAGGACAGCAGTGTTGATAGGAGATTCCATAGTCAGAGGAGCAGAGAGGTGAAGAGGACGGCATTGTTGATAGGAGATTTCCTAATCAGAGCAGCAGAGAGGTGAAGAGGACAGCAGTGTTGATAGGAGATTCCATAGTCAGAGGAGCAGAGGGGTGAAGAGGACAGCAGTGTTGATAGGAGATTCCATAGTCAGAGGAGCAGAGAGGTGAAGAGGACGGCAGTGTTGATAGGAGATTTCCTAATCAGAGGAGCAGAGAGGTGAAGAGGACAGCAGTGTTGATAGGAGATTCCATAGTCAGAGGAGGAGAGGGGTGAAGAGGACGGCAGTGTTGATAGGAGATTCCATAGTCAGAGGAGCAGGGAGGTGAAGAGGACAGCAGTGTTGATAGGAGATTCCATAGTCAGAGGAGCAGAGGGGTGAAGAGGACTGCAGTGTTGATAGGAGATTCCATAGTCAGAGGAGCAGAGAGGTGAAGAGGACGGCAGTGTTGATAGGAGATTTCCTAGTCAGAGGAGCAGAGAGGGGAAGAGGATGGCAGTGTTGATAGGAGATTTCCTAGACAGAGGAGCAGAGAGGTGAAGAGGACGGCAGTGTTGATTGGAGATTCCATAGTCAGAGGAGCAGAGAGGTGAAGAGGACTGCAGTGTTGATAGGAGATTCCATAGTCAGAGGAGCAGACAGGTGAAGAGGACTGCAGTGTTGATAGGAGATTCCAAAGTCAGAGGAGCAGAGAGGTGAAGAGGACTGCAGTGTTGAAAGGAGATTCCATAGTCAGAGGAGCAGAGGGGTGAAGTAGACGGCAGTGTTGATAGGAGATTTCTTAATCAGAGGAGCAGAGAGGTGAAGAGGACGGCAGTGTTGATAAGAGATTTCTTAATCAGAGGAGCAGAGGGGTGAAGAGGACGGCAGTGTTGATAGGAGATTCCATAGTCAGAGGAGCAGAGAGGTGAAGAGGACGGCAGTGTTGATAAGAGATTTCCTAGTCAGAGGAGCAGAGAGGTGAACAGGACGGCAGTGTTGATAGGAGATTCCATAGTCAGAGGAGCAGAGAGGGGAAGAGGACGGCAGTGTTGATAGGAGATTCCATATTCAGAGGAGCAGAGAGGTGAAGAGGACGGCAGTGTTGATAGGAGATTCCATAGTCAGAGGAGCAGAGAGGTGAAGAGGACTGCATTGTTGATAAGAGATTTCCTAGTCAGAGGAGCAGAGAGGTGAAGAGGACGGCAGTGTTGATAAGAGATTTCCTAGTCAGAGGAGCAGAGAGGTGAAGAGGACGGCAGTGTTGATAGGAGATTCCATAGTCAGAGGAGCAGAGAGGTGAAGAGGACGGCAGTGTTGATAAGAGATTTCCTAGTCAGAGGAGCAGAGAGGTGAAGAGGACGGCAGTGTTGATAGGAGATTCCATAGTCAGAGAAGCAGAGAGGTGAAGAGGACGGCAGTGTTGATAGGAGATTCCATAGTCAGAGAAGCAGAGAGGTGAAGAGGACGGCAGTGTTGATAGGAGATTCCATAGTCAGAGGAGCAGAGAGGTGAAGAGGACGGCAGTGTTGATAGGAGATTCCATAGTCAGAGGAGCAGAGAGGTGAAGATGACTGCAGTGTTGATAGGAGATTCCATAGTCAGAGGAGCAGAGAGGTGAAGAGGACGGCAGTGTTGATAGGAGATTTCCTAGACAGAGGAGCAGAGAGGGGAAGAGGATGGCAGTGTTGATAGGAGATTTCCTAGACAGAGGAGCAGAGATGTGAAGAGGACGGCAGTGTTGATAGGAGATTCCATAGTCAGAGGAGCAGAGAGGTGAAGAGGACTGCAGTGTTGATAGGAGATTCCATAGTCAGAGGAGCAGACAGGTGAAGAGGACTGCAGTGTTGATAGGAGATTCCATAGTCAGAGGAGCAGAGAGGTGAAGAGGACTGCAGTGTTGATAGGAGATTCCATAGTCAGAGGAGCAGAGAGGTGAAGAGGATGGCAGTGTTGATAAGAGATTTCCTAGTCAGAGGAGCAGAGAGGTGAAGAGGACGGCAGTGTTGATAGGAGATTTCCTAATCAGAGGAGCAGAGTGGTGAAGAGGACAGCAGTGTTGATAGGAGATTCCATAGTCAGAGGAGCAGAGAGGTGAAGAGGACGGCAGTGTTGATAGGAGATTCCATAGTCAGAGGAGCAGAGAGGTGAAGAGGACGGCAGTGTTGACAGGAGATTCCATAGTCAGAGGAGCAGAGAGGTGAAGAGGACTGCAGTGTTGATAGGAAATTCCATAGTCAGAGGAGCAGAGAGGTGAAGAGGACGGCAGTGTTGATAGGAGATTCCATAGTCAGAGGAGCAGAGAGGTGAAGAGGACAGCAGTGTTGATAGGAGATTCCATAGTCAGAGGAGCAGAGAGGTGAAGAGGACGGCAGTGTTGATAGGAGATTTCCTAATCAGAGGAGCAGAGAGGTGAAGAGGACAGCAGTGTTGATAGGAGATTCCATAGTCAGAGGAGCAGAGGGGTGAAGAGGACAGCAGTGTTGATAGGAGATTCCATAGTCAGAGGAGCAGAGAGGTGAAGAGGACGGCAGTGTTGATAGGAGATTTCCTAATCAGAGGAGCAGAGAGGTGAAGAGGACAGCAGTGTTGATAGGAGATTCCATAGTCAGAGGAGCAGAGGGGTGAAGAGGACGGCAGTGTTGATAGGAGATTCCATAGTCAGAGGAGCAGAGAGGTGAAGAGGACAGCAGTGTTGATAGGAGATTCCATAGTCAGAGGAGCAGAGGGGTGAAGAGGACTGCAGTGTTGATAGGAGATTCCATAGTCAGAGGAGCAGAGAGGTGAAGAGGACGGCAGTGTTGATAGGAGATTTCCTAGTCAGAGGAGCAGAGAGGGGAAGAGGACGGCAGTGTTGATAGGAGATTTCCTAGACAGAGGAGCAGAGAGGTGAAGAGGACGGCAGTGTTGATAGGAGATTTCCTAGACAGAGGAGCAGAGAGGGGAAGAGGATGGCAGTGTTGATAGGAGATTTCCTAGACAGAGGAGCAGAGAGGTGAAGAGGACGGCAGTGTTGATAGGAGATTCCATAGTCAGAGGAGCAGAGAGGTGAAGAGGACTGCAGTGTTGATAGGAGATTCCATAGTCAGAGGAGCAGACAGGTGAAGAGGACTGCAGTGTTGATAGGAGATTCCATAGTCAGAGGAGCAGAGAGGTGAAAAGGACTGCAGTGTTGATAGGAGATTTCCTAATCAGAGGAGCATAGAGGTGAAGAGGACAGCAGTGTTGATAGGAGATTCCATAGTCAGAGGAGCAGAGGGGTGAAGAGGACAGCAGTGTTGATAGGAGATTTACTAGTCAGAGGAGCAGAGAGGGGAAGAGGACGGCAGTGTTGATAGGAGATTTCCTAGACAGAGGAGCAGAGAGGTGAAGAGGACGGCAGTGTTGATAGGAGATTCCATAGTCAGAGGAGCAGAGAGGTGAAGAGGATGGCAGTGTTGATAGGAGATTTCCTAGTCAGAGGAGCAGAGAGGTGAAGAGGATGGCAGTGTTGATAGGAGATTCCATAGTCAGAGGAGCAGAGAGGTGAAGAGGATGGCAGTGTTGATAAGAGATTTCCAAGTCAGAGGAGCAGAGAGGTGAAGAGGACGGCAGTGTTGATAGGAGATTTCCTAATCAGAGGAGCAGAGTGGTGAAGAGGACAGCAGTGTTGATAGGAGATTCCATAGTCAGAGGAGCAGAGAGGTGAAGAGGACGGCAGTGTTGATAGGAGATTCCATAGTCAGAGGAGCAGAGAGGTGAAGAGGACGGCAGTGTTGACAGGAGATTCCATAGTCAGAGGAGCAGAGAGGTGAAGAGGACTGCAGTGTTGATAGGAGATTCCATAGTCAGAGGAGCAGAGAGGTGAAGAGGACGGCAGTGTTGATAGGAGATTCCATAGTCAGAGGGGCAGAGAGGTGAAGAGGACGGCAGTGTTGATAGGAGATTCCATAGTCAGAGGAGCAGAGAGGTGAAGAGGACAGCAGTGTTGATAGGAGATTCCATAGTCAGAGGAGCAGAGAGGTGAAGAGGACGGCATTGTTGATAGGAGATTTCCTAATCAGAGCAGCAGAGAGGTGAAGAGGACAGCAGTGTTGATAGGAGATTCCATAGTCAGAGGAGCAGAGGGGTGAAGAGGACAGCAGTGTTGATAGGAGATTCCATAGTCAGAGGAGCAGAGAGGTGAAGAGGACGGCAGTGTTGATAGGAGATTTCCTAATCAGAGGAGCAGAGAGGTGAAGAGGACAGCAGTGTTGATAGGAGATTCCATAGTCAGAGGAGCAGACAGGTGAAGAGGACTGCAGTGTTGATAGGAGATTCCAAAGTCAGAGGAGCAGAGAGGTGAAGAGGACTGCAGTGTTGATAGGAGATTCCATAGTCAGAGGAGCAGAGGGGTGAAGTAGACGGCAGTGTTGATAGGAGATTTCTTAATCAGAGGAGCAGAGAGGTGAAGAGGACGGCAGTGTTGATAGGAGATTTCTTAATCAGAGGAGCAGAGGGGTGAAGAGGACGGCAGTGTTGATAGGAGATTCCATAGTCAGAGGAGCAGAGAGGTGAAGAGGACGGCAGTGTTGATAAGAGATTTCCTAGTCAGAGGAGCAGAGAGGTGAACAGGACGGCAGTGTTGATAGGAGATTCCATAGTCAGAGGAGCAGAGAGGGGAAGAGGACGGCAGTGTTGATAGGAGATTCCATATTCAGAGGAGCAGAGAGGTGAAGAGGACGGCAGTGTTGATAGGAGATTCCATAGTCAGAGGAGCAGAGAGGTGAAGAGGACTGCATTGTTGATAAGAGATTTCCTAGTCAGAGGAGCAGAGAGGTGAAGAGGACGGCAGTGTTGATAAGAGATTTCCTAGTCAGAGGAGCAGAGAGGTGAAGAGGACGGCAGTGTTGATAGGAGATTCCATAGTCAGAGGAGCAGAGAGGTGAAGAGGACGGCAGTGTTGATAAGAGATTTCCTAGTCAGAGGAGCAGAGAGGTGAAGAGGACGGCAGTGTTGATAGGAGATTCCATAGTCAGAGAAGCAGAGAGGTGAAGAGGACGGCAGTGTTGATAGGAGATTCCATAGTCAGAGAAGCAGAGAGGTGAAGAGGACGGCAGTGTTGATAGGAGATTCCATAGTCAGAGGAGCAGAGAGGTGAAGAGGACGGCAGTGTTGATAGGAGATTCCATAGTCAGAGGAGCAGAGAGGTGAAGAGGACTGCAGTGTTGATAGGAGATTCCATAGTCAGAGGAGCAGAGAGGTGAAGAGGACGGCAGTGTTGATAGGAGATTTCCTAGACAGAGGAGCAGAGAGGGGAAGAGGATGGCAGTGTTGATAGGAGATTTCCTAGACAGAGGAGCAGAGATGTGAAGAGGACGGCAGTGTTGATAGGAGATTCCATAGTCAGAGGAGCAGAGAGGTGAAGAGGACTGCAGTGTTGATAGGAGATTCCATAGTCAGAGGAGCAGACAGGTGAAGAGGACTGCAGTGTTGATAGGAGATTCCATAGTCAGAGGAGCAGAGAGGTGAAGAGGACTGCAGTGTTGATAGGAGATTCCATAGTCAGAGGAGCAGAAGGGTGAAGAAGACGGCAGTGTTGATAGGAGATTTCTTAATCAGAGGAGCAGAGAGGTGAAGAGGACGGCAGTGTTGATAGGAGATTCCATAGTCAGAGGAGCAGAGAGGTGAAGAGGACGGCAGTGTTGATAGGAGATTCCATAGTCAGAGGAGCAGAGAGGTGAAGAGGACTGCAGTGTTGATAGGAGATTCCATAGTCAGAGGAGCAGAGAGGTGAAGAGGACTGCAGTGTTGATAGGAGATTCCATAGTCAGAGAAGCAGAGAGGTGAAGAGGACGGCAGTGTTGATAGGAGATTCCATAGTCAGAGGAGCAGAGAGGTGAAGAGGACGGCAGTGTTGATAGGAGATTCCATAGTCAGAGAAGCAGAGAGGTGAAGAGGACGGCAGTGTTGATAGGAGATTCCATAGTCAGAGGAGCAGAGAGGTGAAGAGGTCGGCAGTGTTGATAGGAGATTCCATAGTCAGAGGAGCAGAGAGGTGAAGAGGACGGCAGTGTTGATAGGAGATTCCATAGTCAGAGGAGCAGAGAGGTGAAGAGGACGGCAGTGTTGATAGGAGATTTCCTAGACCGAGGAGCAGACAGGTGAAGAGGACGGCAGTGTTGATAGGAGATTTCCTAGACAGAGGAGCAGAGAGGGGAAGAGGATGGCAGTGTTGATAGGAGATTTCCTAGACAGAGGAGCAGAGATGTGAAGAGGACGGCAGTGTTGATAGGAGATTCCATAGTCAGAGGAGCAGAGAGGTGAAGAGGACTGCAGTGTTGATAGGAGATTCCATAGTCAGAGGAGCAGACAGGTGAAGAGGACTGCAGTATTGATAGGAGATTCCATAGTCAGAGGAGCAGAGAGGTGAAGAGGACTGCAGTGTTGATAGGAGATTCCATAGTCAGAGGAGCAGAAGGGTGAAGAAGACGGCAGTGTTGATAGGAGATTTCTTAATCAGAGGAGCAGAGAGGTGAAGAGGACGGCAGTGTTGATAGGAGATTCCATAGTCAGAGGAGCAGACAGGTGATGAGGACGGCAGTGTTGATAGGAGATTCCATAGTCAGAGGAGCAGAGAGGTGAAGAGGACTGCAGTGTTGATAGGAGATTCCATAGTCAGAGGAGCAGAAGGGTGAAGAAGACGGCAGTGTTGATTGGAGATTTCTTAATCAGAGGAGCAGAGAGGTGAAGAGGACGGCAGTGTTGATAGGAGATTCCATAGTCAGAGGAGCAGACAGGTGATGAGGACGGCAGTGTTGATAGGAGATTCCATAGTCAGAGGAGCAGACAGGTGAAGAGGACTGCAGTGTTGATAGGAGATTCCATAGTCAGAGGAGCAGAGAGGTGAAGAGGACTGCAGTGTTGATAGGAGATTTCCTAATCAGAGGAGCATAGAGGTGAAGAGGACAGCAGTGTTGATAGGAGATTCCATAGTCAGAGGAGCAGAGAGGTGAAGAGGATGGCAGTGTTGATAAGAGATTTCCAAGTCAGAGGAGCAGAGAGGTGAAGAGGACGGCAGTGTTGATAGGAGATTTCCTAATCAGAGGAGCAGAGTGGTGAAGAGGACAGCAGTGTTGATAGGAGATTCCATAGTCAGAGGAGCAGAGTGGTGAAGAGGACGGCAGTGTTGATAGGAGATTCCATAGTCAGAGGAGCAGAGAGGTGAAGAGGACGGCAGTGTTGACAGGAGATTCCATAGTCAGAGGAGCAGAGAGGTGAAGAGGACTGCAGTGTTGATAGGAGATTCCATAGTCAGAGGAGCAGAGAGGTGAAGAGGACGGCAGTGTTGATAGGAGATTCCATAGTCAGAGGAGCAGAGAGGTGAAGAGGACGGCAGTGTTGATAGGAGATTCCATAGTCAGAGGAGCAGAGAGGTGACGAGGACAGCAGTGTTGATAGGAGATTCCATAGTCAGAGGAGCAGAGAGGTGAAGAGGACGGCATTGTTGATAGGAGATTTCCTAATCAGAGCAGCAGAGAGGTGAAGAGGACAGCAGTGTTGATAGGAGATTCCATATGCAGAGGAGCAGAGGGGTGAAGAGGACAGCAGTGTTGATAGGAGATTCCATAGTCAGAGGAGCAGAGAGGTGAAGAGGACGGCAGTGTTGATAGGAGATTTCCTAATCAGAGGAGCAGAGAGGTGAAGAGGACAGCAGTGTTGATAGGAGATTCCATAGTCAGAGGAGGAGAGGGGTGAAGAGGACGGCAGTGTTGATAGGAGATTCCATAGTCAGAGGAGCAGGGAGGTGAAGAGGACAGCAGTGTTGATAGGAGATTCCATAGTCAGAGGAGCAGAGAGGTGAAGAGGACGGCAGTGTTGATAGGAGATTTCCTAGTCAGAGGAGCAGAGAGGGGAAGAGGATGGCAGTGTTGATAGGAGATTTCCTAGACAGAGGAGCAGAGAGGTGAAGAGGACGGCAGTGTTGATTGGAGATTCCATAGTCAGAGGAGCAGAGAGGTGAAGAGGACTGCAGTGTTGATAGGAGATTCCATAGTCAGAGGAGCAGACAGGTGAAGAGGACTGCAGTGTTGATAGGAGATTCCAAAGTCAGAGGAGCAGAGAGGTGAAGAGGACTGCAGTGTTGATAGGAGATTCCATAGTCAGAGGAGCAGAGGGGTGAAGTAGACGGCAGTGTTGATAGGAGATTTCTTAATCAGAGGAGCAGAGAGGTGAAGAGGACGGCAGTGTTGATAGGAGATTTCTTAATCAGAGGAGCAGAGGGGTGAAGAGGACGGCAGTGTTGATAGGAGATTCCATAGTCAGAGGAGCAGAGAGGTGAAGAGGACGGCAGTGTTGATAAGAGATTTCCTAGTCAGAGGAGCAGAGAGGTGAAGAGGACGGCAGTGTTGATAGGAGATTCCATAGTCAGAGGAGCAGAGAGGTGAAGAGGACGGCAGTGTTGATAGGAGATTCCATATTCAGAGGAGCAGAGAGGTGAAGAGGACGGCAGTGTTGATAGGAGATTCCATAGTCAGAGGAGCAGAGAGGTGAAGAGGACTGCATTGTTGATAAGAGATTTCCTAGTCAGAGGAGCAGAGAGGTGAAGAGGACGGCAGTGTTGATAAGAGATTTCCTAGTCAGAGGAGCAGAGAGGTGAAGAGGACGGCAGTGTTGATAGGAGATTCCATAGTCAGAGGAGCAGAGAGGTGAAGAGGACGGCAGTGTTGATAAGAGATTTCCTAGTCAGAGGAGCAGAGAGGTGAAGAGGACGGCAGTGTTGATAGGAGATTCCATAGTCAGAGAAGCAGAGAGGTGAAGAGGACGGCAGTGTTGATAGGAGATTCCATAGTCAGAGAAGCAGAGAGGTGAAGAGGACGGCAGTGTTGATAGGAGATTCCATAGTCAGAGGAGCAGAGAGGTGAAGAGGACGGCAGTGTTGATAGGAGATTCCATAGTCAGAGGAGCAGAGAGGTGAAGAGGACTGCAGTGTTGATAGGAGATTCCATAGTCAGAGGAGCAGAGAGGTGAAGAGGACGGCAGTGTTGATAGGAGATTCCATAGTCAGAGAAGCAGAGAGGTGAAGAGGACGGCAGTGTTGATAGGAGATTCCATAGTCAGAGGAGCAGAGAGGTGAAGAGGTCGGCAGTGTTGATAGGAGATTCCATAGTCAGAGGAGCAGAGAGGTGAAGAGGACGGCAGTGTTGATAGGAGATTCCATAGTCAGAGGAGCAGAGAGGTGAAGAGGACGGCAGTGTTGATAGGAGATTTCCTAGACCGAGGAGCAGAGAGGTGAAGAGGACGGCAGTGTTGATTGGAGCTTTCCTAGACAGAGGAGCAGAGAGGGGAAGAGGATGGCAGTGTTGATAGGAGATTTCCTAGACAGAGGAGCAGAGATGTGAAGAGGACGGCAGTGTTGATAGGAGATTCCATAGTCAGAGGAGCAGAGAGGTGAAGAGGACTGCAGTGTTGATAGGAGATTCCATAGTCAGAGGAGCAGACAGGTGAAGAGGACTGCAGTGTTGATAGGAGATTCCATAGTCAGAGGAGCAGAGAGGTGAAGAGGACTGCAGTGTTGATAGGAGATTCCATAGTCAGAGGAGCAGAAGGGTGAAGAAGACGGCAGTGTTGATAGGAGATTTCTTAATCAGAGGAGCAGAGAGGTGAAGAGGACGGCAGTGTTGATAGGAGATTCCATAGTCAGAGGAGCAGAGAGGTGAAGAGGACGGCAGTGTTGATAGGAGATTCCATAGTCAGAGGAGCAGAGAGGTGAAGAGGACTGCAGTGTTGATAGGAGATTCCATAGTCAGAGGAGCAGAGAGGTGAAGAGGACTGCAGTGTTGATAGGAGATTCCATAGTCAGAGAAGCAGAGAGGTGAAGAGGACGGCAGTGTTGATAGGAGATTCCATAGTCAGAGGAGCAGAGAGGTGAAGAGGACGGCAGTTTTGATAGGAGATTCCATAGTCAGAGAAGCAGAGAGGTGAAGAGGACGGCAGTGTTGATAGGAGATTCCATAGTCAGAGGAGCAGAGAGGTGAAGAGGTCGGCAGTGTTGATAGGAGATTCCATAGTCAGAGGAGCAGAGAGGTGAAGAGGACGGCAGTGTTGATAGGAGATTCCATAGTCAGAGGAGCAGAGAGGTGAAGAGGACGGCAGTGTTGATAGGAGATTTCCTAGACCGAGGAGCAGAGAGGTGAAGAGGACGGCAGTGTTGATAGGAGATTTCCTAGACAGAGGAGCAGAGAGGGGAAGAGGATGGCAGTGTTGATAGGAGATTTCCTAGACAGAGGAGCAGAGATGTGAAGAGGACGGCAGTGTTGATAGGAGATTCCATAGTCAGAGGAGCAGAGAGGTGAAGAGGACTGCAGTGTTGATAGGAGATTCCATAGTCAGAGGAGCAGAGAGGTGAAGAGGACGGCAGTGTTGATAGGAGATTCCATAGTCAGAGGAGCAGACAGGTGATGAGGACGGCAGTGTTGATAGGAGATTCCATAGTCAGAGGAGCAGAGAGGTGAAGAGGACTGCTGTGATGATAGGAGATTCCCTAGTCAGAGGAGCAGAAGGGTGAAGAAGACGGCAGTGTTGATAGGAGATTTCTTAATCAGAGGAGCAGAGAGGTGAAGAGGACGGCAGTGTTGATAGGAGATTCCATAGTCAGAGGAGCAGACAGGTGATGAGGACGGCAGTGTTGATAGGAGATTCCATAGTCAGAGGAGCAGACAGGTGAAGAGGACTGCAGTGTTGATAGGAGATTCCATAGTCAGAGGAGCAGAGAGGTGAAGAGGACTGCAGTGTTGATAGGAGATTTCCTAATCAGAGGAGCATAGAGGTGAAGAGGACAGCAGTGTTGATAGGAGATTCCATAGTCAGAGGAGCAGAGGGGTGAAGAGGACAGCAGTGTTGATAGGAGATTTCCTAGTCAGTGGAGCAGAGAGGGGAAGAGGACGGCAGTGTTGATAGGAGATTTCCTAGACAGAGGAGCAGAGAGGGGAAGAGGACGGCAGTGTTGATAGGAGATTTCCTAGACAGAGGAGCAGAGAGGTGAAGAGGACGGCAGTGTTGATAGGAGATTCCATAGTCAGAGGAGCAGAGAGTTGAAGAGGATGGCAGTGTTGATAGGAGATTTCCTAGTCAGAGGAGCAGAGAGGTGAAGAGGATGGCAGTGTTGATAGGAGATTCCATAGTCAGAGGAGCAGAGAGGTGAAGAGGATGGCAGTGTTGATAAGAGATTTCCTAGTCAGAGGAGCAGAGAGGTGAAGAGGACGGCAGTGTTGATAGGAGATTTCCTAATCAGAGGAGCAGAGTGGTGAAGAGGACAGCAGTGTTGATAGGAGATTCCATAGTCAGAGGAGCAGAGAGGTGAAGAGGACGGCAGTGTTGATAGGAGATTCCATAGTCAGAGGAGCAGAGAGGTGAAGAGGACGGCAGTGTTGATAGGAGATTCCATAGTCAGAGGAGCAGAGGGGTGAAGAGGTCAGCAGTGTTGATAGGAGATTCCATAGTCAGAGGAGCAGAGAGGTGAAGAGGACGGCAGTGTTGATAGGAGATTTCCTAATCAGAGGAGCAGAGAGGTGAAGAGGACAGCAGTGTTGATAGGAGATTCCATAGTCAGAGGAGCAGAGGGGTGAAGAGGACGGCAGTGTTGATAGGAGATTCCATAGTCAGAGGAGCAGGGAGGTGAAGAGGACAGCAGTGTTGATAGGAGATTCCATAGTCAGAGGAGCAGAGGGGTGAAGAGGACTGCAGTGTTGATAGGAGATTCTATAGTCAGAGGAGCAGAGAGGTGAAGAGGACGGCAGTGTTGATAGGAGATTTCCTAGTCAGAGGAGCAGAGAGGGGAAGAGGACGGCAGTGTTGATAGGAGATTTCCTAGACAGAGGAGCAGAGAGGTGAAGAGGACGGCAGTGTTGATAGGAGATTTCCTAGACAGAGGAGCAGAGAGGGGAAGAGGATGGCAGTGTTGATAGGAGATTTCCTAGACAGAGGAGCAGAGAGGTGAAGAGGACGGCAGTGTTGATAGGAGATTCCATAGTCAGAGGAGCAGAGAGGTGAAGAGGACTGCAGTGTTGATAGGAGATTCCATAGTCAGAGGAGCAGAGAGGTGAAGAGGACGGCAGTGTTGATAGGAGATTCCATATTCAGAGGAGCAGAGAGGTGAAGAGGACGGCAGTGTTGATAGGAGATTCCATAGTCAGAGGAGCAGAGAGGTGAAGAGGACTGCATTGTTGATAAGAGATTTCCTAGTCAGAGGAGCAGAGAGGTGAAGAGGACGGCAGTGTTGATAAGAGATTTCCTAGTCAGAGGAGCAGAGAGGTGAAGAGGACGGCAGTGTTGATAAGAGATTTCCTAGTCAGAGGAGCAGAGAGGTGAAGAGGACGGCAGTGTTGATAGGAGATTCCATAGTCAGAGAAGCAGAGAGGTGAAGAGGACGGCAGTGTTGATAGGAGATTCCATAGTCAGAGGAGCAGAGAGGTGAAGAGGACGGCAGTGTTGATAGGAGATTCCATAGTCAGAGAAGCAGAGAGGTGAAGAGGACGGCAGTGTTGATAGGAGATTCCATAGTCAGAGGAGCAGAGAGGTGAAGAGGACGGCAGTGTTGATAGGAGATTCCATAGTCAGAGGAGCAGAGAGTTGAAGAGGACGGCAGTGTTGATAGGAGATTCCATAGTCAGAGGAGCAGAGAGGTGAAGAGGATGGCAGTGTTGATAGGAGATTCCATAGTCAGAGGAGCAGAGAGGTGAAGAGGACGGCAGTGTTGATAAGAGATTTCCTAGTCAGAGGAGCAGAGAGGTGAAGAGGACGGCAGTGTTGATAGGAGATTCCATAGTCAGAGAAGCAGAGAGGTGAAGAGGACGGCAGTGTTGATAGGAGATTCCATAGTCAGAGGAGCAGAGAGGTGAAGAGGACGGCAGTGTTGATAGGAGATTCCATAGTCAGAGGAGCAGAGAGGTGAAGAGGACGGCAGTGTTGACAGGAAATTCCATAGTCAGAGGAGCAGAGAGGTGAAGAGGACTGCAGTGTTGATAGGAGATTCCATAGTCAGAGGAGCAGAGAGGTGAAGAGGACGGCAGTGTTGATAGGAGATTCCATAGTCAGAGGAGCAGAGAGGTGAAGAGGACGGCAGTGTTGATATGAGATTCCATAGTCAGAGGAGCAGAGAGGTGAAGAGGACAGCAGTGTTCATAGGAGATTCCATAGTCAGAGGAGCAGAGAGGTGAAGAGGACGGCAGTGTTGATAGGAGATTTCCTAATCAGAGGAGCAGAGAGGTGAAGAGGACAGCAGTGTTGATAGGAGATTCCATAGTCAGAGGAGCAGAGGGGTGAAGAGGTCAGCAGTGTTGATAGGAGATTCCATAGTCAGAGGAGCAGAGAGGTGAAGAGGACGGCAGTGTTGATAGGAGATTTCCTAATCAGAGGAGCAGAGAGGTGAAGAGGACAGCAGTGTTGATAGGAGATTCCATAGTCAGAGGAGCAGAGGGGTGAAGAGGACGGCAGTGTTGATAGGAGATTCCATAGTCAGAGGAGCAGAGAGGTGAAGAGGACTGCAGTGTTGATAGGAGATTCCATAGTCAGAGGAGCAGAGGGGTGAAGTAGACGGCAGTGTTGATAGGAGATTTCTTAATCAGAGGAGCAGAGAGGTGAAGAGGACGGCAGTGTTGATAGGAGATTTCTTAATCAGAGGAGCAGAGGGGTGAAGAGGACGGCAGTGTTGATAGGAGATTCCATAGTCAGAGGAGCAGAGAGGTGAAGAGGACGGCAGTGTTGATAAGAGATTTCCTAGTCAGAGGAGCAGAGAGGTGAAGAGGACGGCAGTGTTGATAGGAGATTCCATAGTCAGAGGAGCAGAGAGGTGAAGAGGACGGCAGTGTTGATAGGAGATTCCATATTCAGAGGAGCAGAGAGGTGAAGAGGACGGCAGTGTTGATAGGAGATTCCATAGTCAGAGGAGCAGAGAGGTGAAGAGGACTGCATTGTTGATAAGAGATTTCCTAGTCAGAGGAGCAGAGAGGTGAAGAGGACGGCAGTGTTGATAAGAGATTTCCTAGTCAGAGGAGCAGAGAGGTGAAGAGGACGGCAGTGTTGATAGGAGATTCCATAGTCAGAGGAGCAGAGAGGTGAAGAGGACGGCAGTGTTGATAAGAGATTTCCTAGTCAGAGGAGCAGAGAGGTGAAGAGGACGGCAGTGTTGATAGGAGATTCCATAGTCAGAGAAGCAGAGAGGTGAAGAGGACGGCAGTGTTGATAGGAGATTCCATAGTCAGAGAAGCAGAGAGGTGAAGAGGACGGCAGTGTTGATAGGAGATTCCATAGTCAGAGGAGCAGAGAGGTGAAGAGGACGGCAGTGTTGATAGGAGATTCCATAGTCAGAGGAGCAGAGAGGTGAAGAGGACTGCAGTGTTGATAGGAGATTCCATAGTCAGAGGAGCAGAGAGGTGAAGAGGACGGCAGTGTTGATAGGAGATTCCATAGTCAGAGAAGCAGAGAGGTGAAGAGGACGGCAGTGTTGATAGGAGATTCCATAGTCAGAGGAGCAGAGAGGTGAAGAGGTCGGCAGTGTTGATAGGAGATTCCATAGTCAGAGGAGCAGAGAGGTGAAGAGGACGGCAGTGTTGATAGGAGATTCCATAGTCAGAGGAGCAGAGAGGTGAAGAGGACGGCAGTGTTGATAGGAGATTTCCTAGACCGAGGAGCAGAGAGGTGAAGAGGACGGCAGTGTTGATTGGAGCTTTCCTAGACAGAGGAGCAGAGAGGGGAAGAGGATGGCAGTGTTGATAGGAGATTTCCTAGACAGAGGAGCAGAGATGTGAAGAGGACGGCAGTGTTGATAGGAGATTCCATAGTCAGAGGAGCAGAGAGGTGAAGAGGACTGCAGTGTTGATAGGAGATTCCATAGTCAGAGGAGCAGACAGGTGAAGAGGACTGCAGTGTTGATAGGAGATTCCATAGTCAGAGGAGCAGAGAGGTGAAGAGGACTGCAGTGTTGATAGGAGATTCCATAGTCAGAGGAGCAGAAGGGTGAAGAAGACGGCAGTGTTGATAGGAGATTTCTTAATCAGAGGAGCAGAGAGGTGAAGAGGACGGCAGTGTTGATAGGAGATTCCATAGTCAGAGGAGCAGAGAGGTGAAGAGGACGGCAGTGTTGATAGGAGATTCCATAGTCAGAGGAGCAGAGAGGTGAAGAGGACTGCAGTGTTGATAGGAGATTCCATAGTCAGAGGAGCAGAGAGGTGAAGAGGACTGCAGTGTTGATAGGAGATTCCATAGTCAGAGAAGCAGAGAGGTGAAGAGGACGGCAGTGTTGATAGGAGATTCCATAGTCAGAGGAGCAGAGAGGTGAAGAGGACGGCAGTTTTGATAGGAGATTCCATAGTCAGAGAAGCAGAGAGGTGAAGAGGACGGCAGTGTTGATAGGAGATTCCATAGTCAGAGGAGCAGAGAGGTGAAGAGGTCGGCAGTGTTGATAGGAGATTCCATAGTCAGAGGAGCAGAGAGGTGAAGAGGACGGCAGTGTTGATAGGAGATTCCATAGTCAGAGGAGCAGAGAGGTGAAGAGGACGGCAGTGTTGATAGGAGATTTCCTAGACCGAGGAGCAGAGAGGTGAAGAGGACGGCAGTGTTGATAGGAGATTTCCTAGACAGAGGAGCAGAGAGGGGAAGAGGATGGCAGTGTTGATAGGAGATTTCCTAGACAGAGGAGCAGAGATGTGAAGAGGACGGCAGTGTTGATAGGAGATTCCATAGTCAGAGGAGCAGAGAGGTGAAGAGGACTGCAGTGTTGATAGGAGATTCCATAGTCAGAGGAGCAGAGAGGTGAAGAGGACGGCAGTGTTGATAGGAGATTCCATAGTCAGAGGAGCAGACAGGTGATGAGGACGGCAGTGTTGATAGGAGATTCCATAGTCAGAGGAGCAGAGAGGTGAAGAGGACTGCTGTGATGATAGGAGATTCCCTAGTCAGAGGAGCAGAAGGGTGAAGAAGACGGCAGTGTTGATAGGAGATTTCTTAATCAGAGGAGCAGAGAGGTGAAGAGGACGGCAGTGTTGATAGGAGATTCCATAGTCAGAGGAGCAGACAGGTGATGAGGACGGCAGTGTTGATAGGAGATTCCATAGTCAGAGGAGCAGACAGGTGAAGAGGACTGCAGTGTTGATAGGAGATTCCATAGTCAGAGGAGCAGAGAGGTGAAGAGGACTGCAGTGTTGATAGGAGATTTCCTAATCAGAGGAGCATAGAGGTGAAGAGGACAGCAGTGTTGATAGGAGATTCCATAGTCAGAGGAGCAGAGGGGTGAAGAGGACAGCAGTGTTGATAGGAGATTTCCTAGTCAGTGGAGCAGAGAGGGGAAGAGGACGGCAGTGTTGATAGGAGATTTCCTAGACAGAGGAGCAGAGAGGGGAAGAGGACGGCAGTGTTGATAGGAGATTTCCTAGACAGAGGAGCAGAGAGGTGAAGAGGACGGCAGTGTTGATAGGAGATTCCATAGTCAGAGGAGCAGAGAGTTGAAGAGGATGGCAGTGTTGATAGGAGATTTCCTAGTCAGAGGAGCAGAGAGGTGAAGAGGATGGCAGTGTTGATAGGAGATTCCATAGTCAGAGGAGCAGAGAGGTGAAGAGGATGGCAGTGTTGATAAGAGATTTCCTAGTCAGAGGAGCAGAGAGGTGAAGAGGACGGCAGTGTTGATAGGAGATTTCCTAATCAGAGGAGCAGAGTGGTGAAGAGGACAGCAGTGTTGATAGGAGATTCCATAGTCAGAGGAGCAGAGAGGTGAAGAGGACGGCAGTGTTGATAGGAGATTCCATAGTCAGAGGAGCAGAGAGGTGAAGAGGACGGCAGTGTTGACAGGAGATTCCATAGTCAGAGGAGCAGTAGTTGAAGAGGACTGCAGTGTTGATAGGAGATTCCATAGTCAGAGGAGCAGAGAGGTGAAGAGGACGGCAGTGTTGATAGGAGATTCCATAGTCAGAGGAGCAGAGAGGTGAAGAGGACGGCAGTGTTGATAGGAGATTCCATAGTCAGAGGAGCAGAGAGGTGAAGAGGACAGCAGTGTTGATAGGAGATTCCATAGTCAGAGGAGCAGAGAGGTGAAGAGGACGGCAGTGTTGATAGGAGATTTCCTAATCAGAGGAGCAGAGAGGTGAAGAGGACAGCAGTGTTGATAGGAGATTCCATAGTCAGAGGAGCAGAGGGGTGAAGAGGTCAGCAGTGTTGATAGGAGATTCCATAGTCAGAGGAGCAGAGAGGTGAAGAGGACGGCAGTGTTGATAGGAGATTTCCTAATCAGAGGAGCAGAGAGGTGAAGAGGACAGCAGTGTTGATAGGAGATTCCATAGTCAGAGGAGCAGAGGGGTGAAGAGGACGGCAGTGTTGATAGGAGATTCCATAGTCAGAGGAGCAGGGAGGTGAAGAGGACAGCAGTGTTGATAGGAGATTCCATAGTCAGAGGAGCAGAGGGGTGAAGAGGACTGCAGTGTTGATAGGAGATTCTATAGTCAGAGGAGCAGAGAGGTGAAGAGGACGGCAGTGTTGATAGGAGATTTCCTAGTCAGAGGAGCAGAGAGGGGAAGAGGACGGCAGTGTTGATAGGAGATTTCCTAGACAGAGGAGCAGAGAGGTGAAGAGGACGGCAGTGTTGATAGGAGATTTCCTAGACAGAGGAGCAGAGAGGGGAAGAGGATGGCAGTGTTGATAGGAGATTTCCTAGACAGAGGAGCAGAGAGGTGAAGAGGACGGCAGTGTTGATAGGAGATTCCATAGTCAGAGGAGCAGAGAGGTGAAGAGGACTGCAGTGTTGATAGGAGATTCCATAGTCAGAGGAGCAGAGAGGTGAAGAGGACGGCAGTGTTGATAGGAGATTCCATATTCAGAGGAGCAGAGAGGTGAAGAGGACGGCAGTGTTGATAGGAGATTCCATAGTCAGAGGAGCAGAGAGGTGAAGAGGACTGCATTGTTGATAAGAGATTTCCTAGTCAGAGGAGCAGAGAGGTGAAGAGGACGGCAGTGTTGATAAGAGATTTCCTAGTCAGAGGAGCAGAGAGGTGAAGAGGACGGCAGTGTTGATAAGAGATTTCCTAGTCAGAGGAGCAGAGAGGTGAAGAGGACGGCAGTGTTGATAGGAGATTCCATAGTCAGAGAAGCAGAGAGGTGAAGAGGACGGCAGTGTTGATAGGAGATTCCATAGTCAGAGGAGCAGAGAGGTGAAGAGGACGGCAGTGTTGATAGGAGATTCCATAGTCAGAGAAGCAGAGAGGTGAAGAGGACGGCAGTGTTGATAGGAGATTCCATAGTCAGAGGAGCAGAGAGGTGAAGAGGACGGCAGTGTTGATAGGAGATTCCATAGTCAGAGGAGCAGAGAGTTGAAGAGGACGGCAGTGTTGATAGGAGATTCCATAGTCAGAGGAGCAGAGAGGTGAAGAGGATGGCAGTGTTGATAGGAGATTCCATAGTCAGAGGAGCAGAGAGGTGAAGAGGACGGCAGTGTTGATAAGAGATTTCCTAGTCAGAGGAGCAGAGAGGTGAAGAGGACGGCAGTGTTGATAGGAGATTCCATAGTCAGAGAAGCAGAGAGGTGAAGAGGACGGCAGTGTTGATAGGAGATTCCATAGTCAGAGGAGCAGAGAGGTGAAGAGGACGGCAGTGTTGATAGGAGATTCCATAGTCAGAGGAGCAGAGAGGTGAAGAGGACGGCAGTGTTGACAGGAAATTCCATAGTCAGAGGAGCAGAGAGGTGAAGAGGACTGCAGTGTTGATAGGAGATTCCATAGTCAGAGGAGCAGAGAGGTGAAGAGGACGGCAGTGTTGATAGGAGATTCCATAGTCAGAGGAGCAGAGAGGTGAAGAGGACGGCAGTGTTGATATGAGATTCCATAGTCAGAGGAGCAGAGAGGTGAAGAGGACAGCAGTGTTCATAGGAGATTCCATAGTCAGAGGAGCAGAGAGGTGAAGAGGACGGCAGTGTTGATAGGAGATTTCCTAATCAGAGGAGCAGAGAGGTGAAGAGGACAGCAGTGTTGATAGGAGATTCCATAGTCAGAGGAGCAGAGGGGTGAAGAGGTCAGCAGTGTTGATAGGAGATTCCATAGTCAGAGGAGCAGAGAGGTGAAGAGGACGGCAGTGTTGATAGGAGATTTCCTAATCAGAGGAGCAGAGAGGTGAAGAGGACAGCAGTGTTGATAGGAGATTCCATAGTCAGAGGAGCAGAGGGGTGAAGAGGACGGCAGTGTTGATAGGAGATTCCATAGTCAGAGGAGCAGGGAGGTGAAGAGGACAGCAGTGTTGATAGGAGATTCCATAGTCAGAGGAGCAGAGGGGTGAAGAGGACTGCAGTGTTGATAGGAGATTCCATAGTCAGAGGAGCAGAGAGGTGAAGAGGACGGCAGTGTTGATAGGAGATTTCCTAGTCAGAGGAGCAGAGAGGGGAAGAGGACGGCAGTGTTGATAGGAGATTTCCTAGACAGAGCAGCAGAGAGGTGAAGAGGACGGCAGTGTTGATAGGAGATTTCCTAGACAGAGGAGCAGAGAGGGGAAGAGGATGGCAGTGTTGATAGGAGATTTCCTAGACAGAGGAGCAGAGAGGTGAAGAGGACGGCAGTGTTGATAGGAGATTCCATAGTCAGAGGAGCAGAGAGGTGAAGAGGACTGCAGTGTTGATAGGAGATTCCATAGTCAGAGGAGCAGAGAGGTGAAGAGGACTGCAGTGTTGATAGGAGATTCCATAGTCAGAGGAGCAGAGGGGTGAAGAAGACGGCAGTGTTGATAGGAGATTTCTTAATCAGAGGAGCAGAGAGGTGAAGAGGACGGCAGTGTTGATAGGAGATTTCTTAATCAGAGGAGCAGAGGGGTGAAGAGGACGGCAGTGTTGATAGGAGATTCCATAGTCAGAGGAGCAGAGAGGTGAAGAGGACGGCAGTGTTGATAAGAGATTTCCTAGTCAGAGGAGCAGAGAGGTGAAGAGGACGGCAGTGTTGATAGGAGATTCCATAGTCAGAGGAGCAGAGAGGTGAAGAGGACGGCAGTGTTGATAGGAGATTCCATAGTCAGAGAAGCAGAGAGGTGAAGAGGACGGCAGTGTTGATAGGAGATTCCATAGTCAGAGGAGCAGAGAGGTGAAGAGGACGGCAGTGTTGATAGGAGATTCCATAGTCAGAGGAGCAGAGAGGTGAAGAGGACGGCAGTGTTGATAGGAGATTCCATAGTCAGAGAAGCAGAGAGGGGAAGAGGACGGCAGTGTTGATAGGAGATTTCCTAGACAGAGGAGCAGAGAGGTGAAGAGGACGGCAGTGTTGATAGGAGATTCCATAGTCAGAGGAGCAGAGAGGTGAAGAGGATGGTAGTGTTGATAGGAGATTTCCTAGTCAGAGGAGCAGAGAGGTGAAGAGGATGGCAGTGTTGATAGGAGATTCCATAGTCAGAGGAGCAGAGAGGGGAAGAGGACGGCAGTGTTGATAGGAGATTTCCTAGACAGAGGAGCAGAGAGGTGAAGAGGACGGCAGTGTTGATAGGAGATTTCCTAGACAGAGGAGCAGAGAGGGGAAGAGGATGGCAGTGTTGATAGGAGATTTCCTAGACAGAGGAGCAGAGAGGTGAAGAGGACGGCAGTGTTGATAGGAGATTCCATAGTCAGAGGAGCAGAGAGGTGAAGAGGACTGCAGTGTTGATAGGAGATTCCATAGTCAGAGGAGCAGAGAGGTGAAGAGGACGGCAGTGTTGATAGGAGATTCCATATTCAGAGGAGCAGAGAGGTGAAGAGGACGGCAGTGTTGATAGGAGATTCCATAGTCAGAGGAGCAGAGAGGTGAAGAGGACTGCATTGTTGATAAGAGATTTCCTAGTCAGAGGAGCAGAGAGGTGAAGAGGACGGCAGTGTTGATAAGAGATTTCCTAGTCAGAGGAGCAGAGAGGTGAAGAGGACGGCAGTGTTGATAAGAGATTTCCTAGTCAGAGGAGCAGAGAGGTGAAGAGGACGGCAGTGTTGATAGGAGATTCCATAGTCAGAGAAGCAGAGAGGTGAAGAGGACGGCAGTGTTGATAGGAGATTCCATAGTCAGAGGAGCAGAGAGGTGAAGAGGACGGCAGTGTTGATAGGAGATTCCATAGTCAGAGAAGCAGAGAGGTGAAGAGGACGGCAGTGTTGATAGGAGATTCCATAGTCAGGGGAGCAGAGAGGTGAAGAGGACGGCAGTGTTGATAGGAGATTCCATAGTCAGAGGAGCAGAGAGTTGAAGAGGACGGCAGTGTTGATAGGAGATTCCATAGTCAGAGGAGCAGAGAGGTGAAGAGGATGGCAGTGTTGATAGGAGATTCCATAGTCAGAGGAGCAGAGAGGTGAAGAGGACGGCAGTGTTGATAAGAGATTTCCTAGTCAGAGGAGCAGAGAGGTGAAGAGGACGGCAGTGTTGATAGGAGATTCCATAGTCAGAGAAGCAGAGAGGTGAAGAGGACGGCAGTGTTGATAGGAGATTCCATAGTCAGAGGAGCAGAGAGGTGAAGAGGACGGCAGTGTTGATAGGAGATTCCATAGTCAGAGGAGCAGAGAGGTGAAGAGGACGGCAGTGTTGACAGGAGATTCCATAGTCAGAGGAGCAGAGAGGTGAAGAGGACTGCAGTGTTGATAGGAGATTCCATAGTCAGAGGAGCAGAGAGGTGAAGAGGACGGCAGTGTTGATAGGAGATTCCATAGTCAGAGGAGCAGAGAGGTGAAGAGGACGGCAGTGTTGATAGGAGATTCCATAGTCAGAGGAGCAGAGAGGTGAAGAGGACAGCAGTGTTCATAGGAGATTCCATAGTCAGAGGAGCAGAGAGGTGAAGAGGACGGCAGTGTTGATAGGAGATTTCCTAATCAGAGGAGCAGAGAGGTGAAGAGGACAGCAGTGTTGATAGGAGATTCCATAGTCAGAGGAGCAGAGGGGTGAAGAGGTCAGCAGTGTTGATAGGAGATTCCATAGTCAGAGGAGCAGAGAGGTGAAGAGGACGGCAGTGTTGATAGGAGATTTCCTAATCAGAGGAGCAGAGAGGTGAAGAGGACAGCAGTGTTGATAGGAGATTCCATAGTCAGAGGAGCAGAGGGGTGAAGAGGACGGCAGTGTTGATAGGAGATTCCATAGTCAGAGGAGCAGGGAGGTGAAGAGGACAGCAGTGTTGATAGGAGATTCCATAGTCAGAGGAGCAGAGAGGTGAAGAGGACGGCAGTGTTGATAGGAGATTTCCTAGTCAGAGGAACAGAGAGGGGAAGAGGACGGCAGTGTTGATAGGAGATTTCCTAGACAGAGGAGCAGAGAGGTGAAGAGGACGGCAGTGTTGATAGGAGATTTCCTAGACAGAGGAGCAGAGAGGGGAAGAGGATGGCAGTGTTGATAGGAGATTTCCTAGACAGAGGAGCAGAGAGGTGAAGAGGACGGCAGTGTTGATAGGAGATTCCATAGTCAGAGGAGCAGAGAGGTGAAGAGGACTGCAGTGTTGATAGGAGATTCCATAGTCAGAGGAGCAGAGAGGTGAAGAGGACTGCAGTGTTGATAGGAGATTCCATAGTCAGAGGAGCAGAGGGGTGAAGAAGACGGCAGTGTTGATAGGAGATTTCTTAATCAGAGGAGCAGAGAGGTGAAGAGGACGGCAGTGTTGATAGGAGATTTCTTAATCAGAGGAGCAGAGGGGTGAAGAGGACGGCAGTGTTGATAGGAGATTCCATAGTCAGAGGAGCAGAGAGGTGAAGAGGACGGCAGTGTTGATAAGAGATTTCCTAGTCAGAGGAGCAGAGAGGTGAAGAGGACGGCAGTGTTGATAGGAGATTCCATAGTCAGAGGAGCAGAGAGGTGAAGAGGACGGCAGTGTTGATAGGAGATTCCATATTCAGAGGAGCAGACAGGTGAAGAGGACGGCAGTGTTGATAGGAGATTCCATAGTCAGAGGAGCAGAGAGGTGAAGAGGACTGCATTGTTGATAAGAGATTTCCTAGTCAGAGGAGCAGAGAGGTGAAGAGGACGGCAGTGTTGATAAGAGATTTCCTAGTCAGAGGAGCAGAGAGGTGAAGAGGACGGCAGTGTTGATAGGAGATTCCATAGTCAGAGGAGCAGAGAGGTGAAGAGGACGGCAGTGTTGATAAGAGATTTCCTAGTCAGAGGAGCAGAGAGGTGAAGAGGACGGCAGTGTTGATAGGAGATTCCATAGTCAGAGGAGCAGAGAGGTTAAGAGGACGGCAGTGTTGATAGGAGATTCCATAGTCAGAGAAGCAGAGAGGTGAAGAGGACGGCAGTGTTGATAGGAGATTCCATAGTCAGAGGAGCAGAGAGGTGAAGAGGACGGCAGTGTTGATAGGAGATTCCATAGTCAGAGGAGCAGAGAGGTGAAGAGGACGGCAGTGTTGATAGGAGATTCCATAGTCAGAGAAGCAGAGAGGGGAAGAGGACGGCAGTGTTGATAGGAGATTTCCTAGACAGAGGAGCAGAGAGGTGAAGAGGACGGCAGTGTTGATAGGAGATTCCATAGTCAGAGGAGCAGAGAGGTGAAGAGGATGGTAGTGTTGATAGGAGATTTCCTAGTCAGAGGAGCAGAGAGGTGAAGAGGATGGCAGTGTTGATAGGAGATTCCATAGTCAGAGGAGCAGAGAGGTGAAGAGGACGGCAGTGTTGATAAGAGATTTCCTAGTCAGAGGAGCAGAGAGGTGAAGAGGACGGCAGTGTTGATAGGAGATTCCATAGTCAGAGGAGCAGAGAGGTGAAGAGGACGGCAGTGTTGATAGGAGATTCCATAGTCAGAGGAGCAGACAGGTGAAGAGGACGGCAGTGTTGATAGGAGATTCCATAGTCAGAGGAGCAGAGAGGTGAAGAGGACTGCAGTGTTGATAGGAGATTCCATAGTCAGAGGAGCAGACAGGTGAAGAGGACTGCACTGTTGATAGGAGATTCCATAGTCAGAGGAGCAGAGAGGTGAAGAGGACTGCAGTGTTGACAGGAGATTTCCTAATCAGAGGAGCATAGAGGTGAAGAGGACAGCAGTGTTGATAGGAGATTCCATAGTCAGAGGAGCAGAGGGGTGAAGAGGACAGCAGTGTTGATAGGAGATTTCCTAGTCAGAGGAGCAGAGAGGGGAAGAGGACGGCAGTGTTGATAGGAGATTTCCTAGACAGAGGAGCAGAGAGGGGAAGAGGACGGCAGTGTTGATAGGAGATTTCCTAGACAGAGGAGCAGAGAGGTGAAGAGGACGGCAGTGTTGATAGGAGATTCCATAGTCAGAGGAGCAGAGAGTTGAAGAGGATGGCAGTGTTGATAGGAGATTTCCTAGTCAGAGGAGCAGAGAGGTGAAGAGGATGGCAGTGTTGATAGGAGATTCCATAGTCAGAGGAGCAGAGAGGTGAAGAGGATGGCAGTGTTGATAAGAGATTTCCTAGTCAGAGGAGCAGAGAGGTGAAGAGGACGGCAGTGTTGATAGGAGATTTCCTAATCAGAGGAGCAGAGTGGTGAAGAGGACAGCAGTGTTGATAGGAGATTCCATAGTCAGAGGAGCAGAGAGGTGAAGAGGACGGCAGTGTTGATAGGAGATTCCATAGTCAGAGGAGCAGAGAGGTGAAGAGGACGGCAGTGTTGACAGGAGATTCCATAGTCAGAGGAGCAGAAGTTGAAGAGGACTGCAGTGTTGATAGGAGATTCCATAGTCAGAGGAGCAGAGAGGTGAAGAGGACGGCAGTGTTGATAGGAGATTCCATAGTCAGAGGAGCAGAGAGGTGAAGAGGACGGCAGTGTTGATAGGAGATTCCATAGTCAGAGGAGCAGAGAGGTGAAGAGGACAGCAGTGTTGATAGGAGATTCCATAGTCAGAGGAGCAGAGAGGTGAAGAGGACGGCAGTGTTGATAGGAGATTTCCTAATCAGAGGAGCAGAGAGGTGAAGAGGACAGCAGTGTTGATAGGAGATTCCATAGTCAGAGGAGCAGAGGGGTGAAGAGGTCAGCAGTGTTGATAGGAGATTCCATAGTCAGAGGAGCAGAGAGGTGAAGAGGACGGCAGTGTTGATAGGAGATTTCCTAATCAGAGGAGCAGAGAGGTGAAGAGGACAGCAGTGTTGATAGGAGATTCCATAGTCAGAGGAGCAGAGGGGTGAAGAGGACGGCAGTGTTGATAGGAGATTCCATAGTCAGAGGAGCAGGGAGGTGAAGAGGACAGCAGTGTTGATAGGAGATTCCATAGTCAGAGGAGCAGAGGGGTGAAGAGGACTGCAGTGTTGATAGGAGATTCCATAGTCAGAGGAGCAGAGAGGTGAAGAGGACGGCAGTGTTGATAGGAGATTTCCTAGTCAGAGGAGCAGAGAGGGGAAGAGGACGGCAGTGTTGATAGGAGATTTCCTAGACAGAGGAGCAGAGAGGTGAAGAGGACGGCAGTGTTGATAGGAGATTTCCTAGACAGAGGAGCAGAGAGGGGAAGAGGATGGCAGTGTTGATAGGAGATTTCCTAGACAGAGGAGCAGAGAGGTGAAGAGGACGGCAGTGTTGATAGGAGATTCCATAGTCAGAGGAGCAGAGAGGTGAAGAGGACTGCAGTGTTGATAGGAGATTCCATAGTCAGAGGAGCAGAGAGGTGAAGAGGACGGCAGTGTTGATAGGAGATTCCATATTCAGAGGAGCAGAGAGGTGAAGAGGACGGCAGTGTTGATAGGAGATTCCATAGTCAGAGGAGCAGAGAGGTGAAGAGGACTGCATTGTTGATAAGAGATTTCCTAGTCAGAGGAGCAGAGAGGTGAAGAGGACGGCAGTGTTGATAAGAGATTTCCTAGTCAGAGGAGCAGAGAGGTGAAGAGGACGGCAGTGTTGATAAGAGATTTCCTAGTCAGAGGAGCAGAGAGGTGAAGAGGACGGCAGTGTTGATAGGAGATTCCATAGTCAGAGAAGCAGAGAGGTGAAGAGGACGGCAGTGTTGATAGGAGATTCCATAGTCAGAGGAGCAGAGAGGTGAAGAGGACGGCAGTGTTGATAGGAGATTCCATAGTCAGAGTAGCAGAGAGGTGAAGAGGACGGCAGTGTTGATAGGAGATTCCATAGTCAGGGGAGCAGAGAGGTGAAGAGGACGGCAGTGTTGATAGGAGATTCCATAGTCAGAGGAGCAGAGAGTTGAAGAGGACGGCAGTGTTGATAGGAGATTCCATAGTCAGAGGAGCAGAGAGGTGAAGAGGATGGCAGTGTTGATAGGAGATTCCATAGTCAGAGGAGCAGAGAGGTGAAGAGGACGGCAGTGTTGATAAGAGATTTCCTAGTCAGAGGAGCAGAGAGGTGAAGAGGACGGCAGTGTTGATAGGAGATTCCATAGTCAGAGAAGCAGAGAGGTGAAGAGGACGGCAGTGTTGATAGGAGATTCCATAGTCAGAGGAGCAGAGAGGTGAAGAGGACGGCAGTGTTGATAGGAGATTCCATAGTCAGAGGAGCAGAGAGGTGAAGAGGACGGCAGTGTTGACAGGAAATTCCATAGTCAGAGGAGCAGAGAGGTGAAGAGGACTGCAGTGTTGATAGGAGATTCCATAGTCAGAGGAGCAGAGAGGTGAAGAGGACGGCAGTGTTGATAGGAGATTCCATAGTCAGAGGAGCAGAGAGGTGAAGAGGACGGCAGTGTTGATAGGAGATTCCATAGTCAGAGGAGCAGAGAGGTGAAGAGGACAGCAGTGTTCATAGGAGATTCCATAGTCAGAGGAGCAGAGAGGTGAAGAGGACGGCAGTGTTGATAGGAGATTTCCTAATCAGAGGAGCAGAGAGGTGAAGAGGACAGCAGTGTTGATAGGAGATTCCATAGTCAGAGGAGCAGAGAGGTGAAGAGGACGGCAGTGTTGATAGGAGATTCCATAGTCAGAGGAGCAGACAGGTGAAGAGGACGGCAGTGTTGATAGGAGATTCCATAGTCAGAGGAGCAGAGAGGTGAAGAGGACTGCAGTGTTGATAGGAGATTCCATAGTCAGAGGAGCAGACAGGTGAAGAGGACTGCACTGTTGATAGGAGATTCCATAGTCAGAGGAGCAGAGAGGTGAAGAGGACTGCAGTGTTGACAGGAGATTTCCTAATCAGAGGAGCATAGAGGTGAAGAGGACAGCAGTGTTGATAGGAGATTCCATAGTCAGAGGAGCAGAGGGGTGAAGAGGACAGCAGTGTTGATAGGAGATTTCCTAGTCAGAGGAGCAGAGAGGGGAAGAGGACGGCAGTGTTGATAGGAGATTTCCTAGACAGAGGAGCAGAGAGGGGAAGAGGACGGCAGTGTTGATAGGAGATTTCCTAGACAGAGGAGCAGAGAGGTGAAGAGGACGGCAGTGTTGATAGGAGATTCCATAGTCAGAGGAGCAGAGAGTTGAAGAGGATGGCAGTGTTGATAGGAGATTTCCTAGTCAGAGGAGCAGAGAGGTGAAGAGGATGGCAGTGTTGATAGGAGATTCCATAGTCAGAGGAGCAGAGAGGTGAAGAGGATGGCAGTGTTGATAAGAGATTTCCTAGTCAGAGGAGCAGAGAGGTGAAGAGGACGGCAGTGTTGATAGGAGATTTCCTAATCAGAGGAGCAGAGTGGTGAAGAGGACAGCAGTGTTGATAGGAGATTCCATAGTCAGAGGAGCAGAGAGGTGAAGAGGACGGCAGTGTTGATAGGAGATTCCATAGTCAGAGGAGCAGAGAGGTGAAGAGGACGGCAGTGTTGACAGGAGATTCCATAGTCAGAGGAGCAGAAGTTGAAGAGGACTGCAGTGTTGATAGGAGATTCCATAGTCAGAGGAGCAGAGAGGTGAAGAGGACGGCAGTGTTGATAGGAGATTCCATAGTCAGAGGAGCAGAGAGGTGAAGAGGACGGCAGTGTTGATAGGAGATTCCATAGTCAGAGGAGCAGAGAGGTGAAGAGGACAGCAGTGTTGATAGGAGATTCCATAGTCAGAGGAGCAGAGAGGTGAAGAGGACGGCAGTGTTGATAGGAGATTTCCTAATCAGAGGAGCAGAGAGGTGAAGAGGACAGCAGTGTTGATAGGAGATTCCATAGTCAGAGGAGCAGAGGGGTGAAGAGGTCAGCAGTGTTGATAGGAGATTCCATAGTCAGAGGAGCAGAGAGGTGAAGAGGACGGCAGTGTTGATAGGAGATTTCCTAATCAGAGGAGCAGAGAGGTGAAGAGGACAGCAGTGTTGATAGGAGATTCCATAGTCAGAGGAGCAGAGGGGTGAAGAGGACGGCAGTGTTGATAGGAGATTCCATAGTCAGAGGAGCAGGGAGGTGAAGAGGACAGCAGTGTTGATAGGAGATTCCATAGTCAGAGGAGCAGAGGGGTGAAGAGGACTGCAGTGTTGATAGGAGATTCCATAGTCAGAGGAGCAGAGAGGTGAAGAGGACGGCAGTGTTGATAGGAGATTTCCTAGTCAGAGGAGCAGAGAGGGGAAGAGGACGGCAGTGTTGATAGGAGATTTCCTAGACAGAGGAGCAGAGAGGTGAAGAGGACGGCAGTGTTGATAGGAGATTTCCTAGACAGAGGAGCAGAGAGGGGAAGAGGATGGCAGTGTTGATAGGAGATTTCCTAGACAGAGGAGCAGAGAGGTGAAGAGGACGGCAGTGTTGATAGGAGATTCCATAGTCAGAGGAGCAGAGAGGTGAAGAGGACTGCAGTGTTGATAGGAGATTCCATAGTCAGAGGAGCAGAGAGGTGAAGAGGACGGCAGTGTTGATAGGAGATTCCATATTCAGAGGAGCAGAGAGGTGAAGAGGACGGCAGTGTTGATAGGAGATTCCATAGTCAGAGGAGCAGAGAGGTGAAGAGGACTGCATTGTTGATAAGAGATTTCCTAGTCAGAGGAGCAGAGAGGTGAAGAGGACGGCAGTGTTGATAAGAGATTTCCTAGTCAGAGGAGCAGAGAGGTGAAGAGGACGGCAGTGTTGATAAGAGATTTCCTAGTCAGAGGAGCAGAGAGGTGAAGAGGACGGCAGTGTTGATAGGAGATTCCATAGTCAGAGAAGCAGAGAGGTGAAGAGGACGGCAGTGTTGATAGGAGATTCCATAGTCAGAGGAGCAGAGAGGTGAAGAGGACGGCAGTGTTGATAGGAGATTCCATAGTCAGAGTAGCAGAGAGGTGAAGAGGACGGCAGTGTTGATAGGAGATTCCATAGTCAGGGGAGCAGAGAGGTGAAGAGGACGGCAGTGTTGATAGGAGATTCCATAGTCAGAGGAGCAGAGAGTTGAAGAGGACGGCAGTGTTGATAGGAGATTCCATAGTCAGAGGAGCAGAGAGGTGAAGAGGATGGCAGTGTTGATAGGAGATTCCATAGTCAGAGGAGCAGAGAGGTGAAGAGGACGGCAGTGTTGATAAGAGATTTCCTAGTCAGAGGAGCAGAGAGGTGAAGAGGACGGCAGTGTTGATAGGAGATTCCATAGTCAGAGAAGCAGAGAGGTGAAGAGGACGGCAGTGTTGATAGGAGATTCCATAGTCAGAGGAGCAGAGAGGTGAAGAGGACGGCAGTGTTGATAGGAGATTCCATAGTCAGAGGAGCAGAGAGGTGAAGAGGACGGCAGTGTTGACAGGAAATTCCATAGTCAGAGGAGCAGAGAGGTGAAGAGGACTGCAGTGTTGATAGGAGATTCCATAGTCAGAGGAGCAGAGAGGTGAAGAGGACGGCAGTGTTGATAGGAGATTCCATAGTCAGAGGAGCAGAGAGGTGAAGAGGACGGCAGTGTTGATAGGAGATTCCATAGTCAGAGGAGCAGAGAGGTGAAGAGGACAGCAGTGTTCATAGGAGATTCCATAGTCAGAGGAGCAGAGAGGTGAAGAGGACGGCAGTGTTGATAGGAGATTTCCTAATCAGAGGAGCAGAGAGGTGAAGAGGACAGCAGTGTTGATAGGAGATTCCATAGTCAGAGGAGCAGAGGGGTGAAGAGGTCAGCAGTGTTGATAGGAGATTCCATAGTCAGAGGAGCAGAGAGGTGAAGAGGACGGCAGTGTTGATAGGAGATTTCCTAATCAGAGGAGCAGAGAGGTGAAGAGGACAGCAGTGTTGATAGGAGATTCCATAGTCAGAGGAGCAGAGGGGTGAAGAGGACGGCAGTGTTGATAGGAGATTCCATAGTCAGAGGAGCAGGGAGGTGAAGAGGACAGCAGTGTTGATAGGAGATTCCATAGTCAGAGGAGCAGAGGGGTGAAGAGGACTGCAGTGTTGATAGGAGATTCCATAGTCAGAGGAGCAGAGAGGTGAAGAGGACGGCAGTGTTGATAGGAGATTTCCTAGTCAGAGGAGCAGAGAGGGGAAGAGGACGGCAGTGTTGATAGGAGATTTCCTAGACAGAGCAGCAGAGAGGTGAAGAGGACGGCAGTGTTGATAGGAGATTTCCTAGACAGAGGAGCAGAGAGGGGAAGAGGATGGCAGTGTTGATAGGAGATTTCCTAGACAGAGGAGCAGAGAGGTGAAGAGGACGGCAGTGTTGATAGGAGATTCCATAGTCAGAGGAGCAGAGAGGTGAAGAGGACTGCAGTGTTGATAGGAGATTCCATAGTCAGAGGAGCAGAGAGGTGAAGAGGACTGCAGTGTTGATAGGAGATTCCATAGTCAGAGGAGCAGAGGGGTGAAGAAGACGGCAGTGTTGATAGGAGATTTCTTAATCAGAGGAGCAGAGAGGTGAAGAGGACGGCAGTGTTGATAGGAGATTTCTTAATCAGAGGAGCAGAGGGGTGAAGAGGACGGCAGTGTTGATAGGAGATTCCATAGTCAGAGGAGCAGAGAGGTGAAGAGGACGGCAGTGTTGATAAGAGATTTCCTAGTCAGAGGAGCAGAGAGGTGAAGAGGACGGCAGTGTTGATAGGAGATTCCATAGTCAGAGGAGCAGAGAGGTGAAGAGGACGGCAGTGTTGATAGGAGATTCCATAGTCAGAGAAGCAGAGAGGTGAAGAGGACGGCAGTGTTGATAGGAGATTCCATAGTCAGAGGAGCAGAGAGGTGAAGAGGACGGCAGTGTTGATAGGAGATTCCATAGTCAGAGGAGCAGAGAGGTGAAGAGGACGGCAGTGTTGATAGGAGATTCCATAGTCAGAGAAGCAGAGAGGGGAAGAGGACGGCAGTGTTGATAGGAGATTTCCTAGACAGAGGAGCAGAGAGGTGAAGAGGACGGCAGTGTTGATAGGAGATTCCATAGTCAGAGGAGCAGAGAGGTGAAGAGGATGGTAGTGTTGATAGGAGATTTCCTAGTCAGAGGAGCAGAGAGGTGAAGAGGATGGCAGTGTTGATAGGAGATTCCATAGTTAGAGGAGCAGAGAGGGGAAGAGGACGGCAGTGTTGATAGGAGATTTCCTAGACAGAGGAGCAGAGAGGTGAAGAGGACGGCAGTGTTGATAGGAGATTTCCTAGACAGAGGAGCAGAGAGGGGAAGAGGATGGCAGTGTTGATAGGAGATTTCCTAGACAGAGGAGCAGAGAGGTGAAGAGGACGGCAGTGTTGATAGGAGATTCCATAGTCAGAGGAGCAGAGAGGTGAAGAGGACTGCAGTGTTGATAGGAGATTCCATAGTCAGAGGAGCAGAGAGGTGAAGAGGACTGCAGTGTTGATAGGAGATTCCATAGTCAGAGGAGCAGAGAGGTGAAGAGGACGGCAGTGTTGATAGGAGATTCCATATTCAGAGGAGCAGAGAGGTGAAGAGGACGGCAGTGTTGATAGGAGATTCCATAGTCAGAGGAGCAGAGAGGTGAAGAGGACTGCATTGTTGATAAGAGATTTCCTAGTCAGAGGAGCAGAGAGGTGAAGAGGACGGCAGTGTTGATAAGAGATTTCCTAGTCAGAGGAGCAGAGAGGTGAAGAGGACGGCAGTGTTGATAAGAGATTTCCTAGTCAGAGGAGCAGAGAGGTGAAGAGGACGGCAGTGTTGATAGGAGATTCCATAGTCAGAGAAGCAGAGAGGTGAAGAGGACGGCAGTGTTGATAGGAGATTCCATAGTCAGAGGAGCAGAGAGGTGAAGAGGACGGCAGTGTTGATAGGAGATTCCATAGTCAGAGAAGCAGAGAGGTGAAGAAGACGGCAGTGTTGATAGGAGATTCCATAGTCAGGGGAGCAGAGAGGTGAAGAGGACGGCAGTGTTGATAGGAGATTCCATAGTCAGAGGAGCAGAGAGTTGAAGAGGATGGCAGTGTTGATAGGAGATTCCATAGTCAGAGGAGCAGAGAGGTGAAGAGGATGGCAGTGTTGATAGGAGATTCCATAGTCAGAGGAGCAGAGAGGTGAAGAGGACGGCAGTGTTGATAAGAGATTTCCTAGTCAGAGGAGCAGAGAGGTGAAGAGGACGGCAGTGTTGATAGGAGATTCCATAGTCAGAGAAGCAGAGAGGTGAAGAGGACGGCAGTGTTGATAGGAGATTCCATAGTCAGAGGAGCAGAGAGGTGAAGAGGACGGCAGTGTTGATAGGAGATTCCATAGTCAGAGGAGCAGAGAGGTGAAGAGGACGGCAGTGTTGACAGGAGATTCCATAGTCAGAGGAGCAGAGAGGTGAAGAGGACTGCAGTGTTGATAGGAGATTCCATAGTCAGAGGAGCAGAGAGGTGAAGAGGACGGCAGTGTTGATAGGAGATTCCATAGTCAGAGGAGCAGAGAGGTGAAGAGGACGGCAGTGTTGATAGGAGATTCCATAGTCAGAGGAGCAGAGAGGTGAAGAGGACAGCAGTGTTCATAGGAGATTCCATAGTCAGAGGAGCAGAGAGGTGAAGAGGACGGCAGTGTTGATAGGAGATTTCCTAATCAGAGGAGCAGAGAGGTGAAGAGGACAGCAGTGTTGATAGGAGATTCCATAGTCAGAGGAGCAGAGGGGTGAAGAGGACGGCAGTGTTGATAGGAGATTCCATATTCAGAGGAGCAGACAGGTGAAGAGGACGGCAGTGTTGATAGGAGATTCCATAGTCAGAGGAGCAGAGAGGTGAAGAGGACTGCATTGTTGATAAGAGATTTCCTAGTCAGAGGAGCAGAGAGGTGAAGAGGACGGCAGTGTTGATAAGAGATTTCCTAGTCAGAGGAGCAGAGAGGTGAAGAGGACGGCAGTGTTGATAGGAGATTCCATAGTCAGAGGAGCAGAGAGGTGAAGAGGACGGCAGTGTTGATAAGAGATTTCCTAGTCAGAGGAGCAGAGAGGTGAAGAGGACGGCAGTGTTGATAGGAGATTCCATAGTCAGAGGAGCAGAGAGGTTAAGAGGACGGCAGTGTTGATAGGAGATTCCATAGTCAGAGAAGCAGAGAGGTGAAGAGGACGGCAGTGTTGATAGGAGATTCCATAGTCAGAGGAGCAGAGAGGTGAAGAGGACGGCAGTGTTGATAGGAGATTCCATAGTCAGAGGAGCAGAGAGGTGAAGAGGACGGCAGTGTTGATAGGAGATTCCATAGTCAGAGAAGCAGAGAGGGGAAGAGGACGGCAGTGTTGATAGGAGATTTCCTAGACAGAGGAGCAGAGAGGTGAAGAGGACGGCAGTGTTGATAGGAGATTCCATAGTCAGAGGAGCAGAGAGGTGAAGAGGATGGTAGTGTTGATAGGAGATTTCCTAGTCAGAGGAGCAGAGAGGTGAAGAGGATGGCAGTGTTGATAGGAGATTCCATAGTCAGAGGAGCAGAGAGGTGAAGAGGACGGCAGTGTTGATAAGAGATTTCCTAGTCAGAGGAGCAGAGAGGTGAAGAGGACGGCAGTGTTGATAGGAGATTCCATAGTCAGAGGAGCAGAGAGGTGAAGAGGACGGCAGTGTTGATAGGAGATTCCATAGTCAGAGGAGCAGACAGGTGAAGAGGACGGCAGTGTTGATAGGAGATTCCATAGTCAGAGGAGCAGAGAGGTGAAGAGGACTGCAGTGTTGATAGGAGATTCCATAGTCAGAGGAGCAGACAGGTGAAGAGGACTGCACTGTTGATAGGAGATTCCATAGTCAGAGGAGCAGAGAGGTGAAGAGGACTGCAGTGTTGACAGGAGATTTCCTAATCAGAGGAGCATAGAGGTGAAGAGGACAGCAGTGTTGATAGGAGATTCCATAGTCAGAGGAGCAGAGGGGTGAAGAGGACAGCAGTGTTGATAGGAGATTTCCTAGTCAGAGGAGCAGAGAGGGGAAGAGGACGGCAGTGTTGATAGGAGATTTCCTAGACAGAGGAGCAGAGAGGGGAAGAGGACGGCAGTGTTGATAGGAGATTTCCTAGACAGAGGAGCAGAGAGGTGAAGAGGACGGCAGTGTTGATAGGAGATTCCATAGTCAGAGGAGCAGAGAGTTGAAGAGGATGGCAGTGTTGATAGGAGATTTCCTAGTCAGAGGAGCAGAGAGGTGAAGAGGATGGCAGTGTTGATAGGAGATTCCATAGTCAGAGGAGCAGAGAGGTGAAGAGGATGGCAGTGTTGATAAGAGATTTCCTAGTCAGAGGAGCAGAGAGGTGAAGAGGACGGCAGTGTTGATAGGAGATTTCCTAATCAGAGGAGCAGAGTGGTGAAGAGGACAGCAGTGTTGATAGGAGATTCCATAGTCAGAGGAGCAGAGAGGTGAAGAGGACGGCAGTGTTGATAGGAGATTCCATAGTCAGAGGAGCAGAGAGGTGAAGAGGACGGCAGTGTTGACAGGAGATTCCATAGTCAGAGGAGCAGAAGTTGAAGAGGACTGCAGTGTTGATAGGAGATTCCATAGTCAGAGGAGCAGAGAGGTGAAGAGGACGGCAGTGTTGATAGGAGATTCCATAGTCAGAGGAGCAGAGAGGTGAAGAGGACGGCAGTGTTGATAGGAGATTCCATAGTCAGAGGAGCAGAGAGGTGAAGAGGACAGCAGTGTTGATAGGAGATTCCATAGTCAGAGGAGCAGAGAGGTGAAGAGGACGGCAGTGTTGATAGGAGATTTCCTAATCAGAGGAGCAGAGAGGTGAAGAGGACAGCAGTGTTGATAGGAGATTCCATAGTCAGAGGAGCAGAGGGGTGAAGAGGTCAGCAGTGTTGATAGGAGATTCCATAGTCAGAGGAGCAGAGAGGTGAAGAGGACGGCAGTGTTGATAGGAGATTTCCTAATCAGAGGAGCAGAGAGGTGAAGAGGACAGCAGTGTTGATAGGAGATTCCATAGTCAGAGGAGCAGAGGGGTGAAGAGGACGGCAGTGTTGATAGGAGATTCCATAGTCAGAGGAGCAGGGAGGTGAAGAGGACAGCAGTGTTGATAGGAGATTCCATAGTCAGAGGAGCAGAGGGGTGAAGAGGACTGCAGTGTTGATAGGAGATTCCATAGTCAGAGGAGCAGAGAGGTGAAGAGGACGGCAGTGTTGATAGGAGATTTCCTAGTCAGAGGAGCAGAGAGGGGAAGAGGACGGCAGTGTTGATAGGAGATTTCCTAGACAGAGGAGCAGAGAGGTGAAGAGGACGGCAGTGTTGATAGGAGATTTCCTAGACAGAGGAGCAGAGAGGGGAAGAGGATGGCAGTGTTGATAGGAGATTTCCTAGACAGAGGAGCAGAGAGGTGAAGAGGACGGCAGTGTTGATAGGAGATTCCATAGTCAGAGGAGCAGAGAGGTGAAGAGGACTGCAGTGTTGATAGGAGATTCCATAGTCAGAGGAGCAGAGAGGTGAAGAGGACGGCAGTGTTGATAGGAGATTCCATATTCAGAGGAGCAGAGAGGTGAAGAGGACGGCAGTGTTGATAGGAGATTCCATAGTCAGAGGAGCAGAGAGGTGAAGAGGACTGCATTGTTGATAAGAGATTTCCTAGTCAGAGGAGCAGAGAGGTGAAGAGGACGGCAGTGTTGATAAGAGATTTCCTAGTCAGAGGAGCAGAGAGGTGAAGAGGACGGCAGTGTTGATAAGAGATTTCCTAGTCAGAGGAGCAGAGAGGTGAAGAGGACGGCAGTGTTGATAGGAGATTCCATAGTCAGAGAAGCAGAGAGGTGAAGAGGACGGCAGTGTTGATAGGAGATTCCATAGTCAGAGGAGCAGAGAGGTGAAGAGGACGGCAGTGTTGATAGGAGATTCCATAGTCAGAGTAGCAGAGAGGTGAAGAGGACGGCAGTGTTGATAGGAGATTCCATAGTCAGGGGAGCAGAGAGGTGAAGAGGACGGCAGTGTTGATAGGAGATTCCATAGTCAGAGGAGCAGAGAGTTGAAGAGGACGGCAGTGTTGATAGGAGATTCCATAGTCAGAGGAGCAGAGAGGTGAAGAGGATGGCAGTGTTGATAGGAGATTCCATAGTCAGAGGAGCAGAGAGGTGAAGAGGACGGCAGTGTTGATAAGAGATTTCCTAGTCAGAGGAGCAGAGAGGTGAAGAGGACGGCAGTGTTGATAGGAGATTCCATAGTCAGAGAAGCAGAGAGGTGAAGAGGACGGCAGTGTTGATAGGAGATTCCATAGTCAGAGGAGCAGAGAGGTGAAGAGGACGGCAGTGTTGATAGGAGATTCCATAGTCAGAGGAGCAGAGAGGTGAAGAGGACGGCAGTGTTGACAGGAAATTCCATAGTCAGAGGAGCAGAGAGGTGAAGAGGACTGCAGTGTTGATAGGAGATTCCATAGTCAGAGGAGCAGAGAGGTGAAGAGGACGGCAGTGTTGATAGGAGATTCCATAGTCAGAGGAGCAGAGAGGTGAAGAGGACGGCAGTGTTGATAGGAGATTCCATAGTCAGAGGAGCAGAGAGGTGAAGAGGACAGCAGTGTTCATAGGAGATTCCATAGTCAGAGGAGCAGAGAGGTGAAGAGGACGGCAGTGTTGATAGGAGATTTCCTAATCAGAGGAGCAGAGAGGTGAAGAGGACAGCAGTGTTGATAGGAGATTCCATAGTCAGAGGAGCAGAGGGGTGAAGAGGTCAGCAGTGTTGATAGGAGATTCCATAGTCAGAGGAGCAGAGAGGTGAAGAGGACGGCAGTGTTGATAGGAGATTTCCTAATCAGAGGAGCAGAGAGGTGAAGAGGACAGCAGTGTTGATAGGAGATTCCATAGTCAGAGGAGCAGAGGGGTGAAGAGGACGGCAGTGTTGATAGGAGATTCCATAGTCAGAGGAGCAGGGAGGTGAAGAGGACAGCAGTGTTGATAGGAGATTCCATAGTCAGAGGAGCAGAGGGGTGAAGAGGACTGCAGTGTTGATAGGAGATTCCATAGTCAGAGGAGCAGAGAGGTGAAGAGGACGGCAGTGTTGATAGGAGATTTCCTAGTCAGAGGAGCAGAGAGGGGAAGAGGACGGCAGTGTTGATAGGAGATTTCCTAGACAGAGCAGCAGAGAGGTGAAGAGGACGGCAGTGTTGATAGGAGATTTCCTAGACAGAGGAGCAGAGAGGGGAAGAGGATGGCAGTGTTGATAGGAGATTTCCTAGACAGAGGAGCAGAGAGGTGAAGAGGACGGCAGTGTTGATAGGAGATTCCATAGTCAGAGGAGCAGAGAGGTGAAGAGGACTGCAGTGTTGATAGGAGATTCCATAGTCAGAGGAGCAGAGAGGTGAAGAGGACTGCAGTGTTGATAGGAGATTCCATAGTCAGAGGAGCAGAGGGGTGAAGAAGACGGCAGTGTTGATAGGAGATTTCTTAATCAGAGGAGCAGAGAGGTGAAGAGGACGGCAGTGTTGATAGGAGATTTCTTAATCAGAGGAGCAGAGGGGTGAAGAGGACGGCAGTGTTGATAGGAGATTCCATAGTCAGAGGAGCAGAGAGGTGAAGAGGACGGCAGTGTTGATAAGAGATTTCCTAGTCAGAGGAGCAGAGAGGTGAAGAGGACGGCAGTGTTGATAGGAGATTCCATAGTCAGAGGAGCAGAGAGGTGAAGAGGACGGCAGTGTTGATAGGAGATTCCATAGTCAGAGAAGCAGAGAGGTGAAGAGGACGGCAGTGTTGATAGGAGATTCCATAGTCAGAGGAGCAGAGAGGTGAAGAGGACGGCAGTGTTGATAGGAGATTCCATAGTCAGAGGAGCAGAGAGGTGAAGAGGACGGCAGTGTTGATAGGAGATTCCATAGTCAGAGAAGCAGAGAGGGGAAGAGGACGGCAGTGTTGATAGGAGATTTCCTAGACAGAGGAGCAGAGAGGTGAAGAGGACGGCAGTGTTGATAGGAGATTCCATAGTCAGAGGAGCAGAGAGGTGAAGAGGATGGTAGTGTTGATAGGAGATTTCCTAGTCAGAGGAGCAGAGAGGTGAAGAGGATGGCAGTGTTGATAGGAGATTCCATAGTCAGAGGAGCAGAGAGGGGAAGAGGACGGCAGTGTTGATAGGAGATTTCCTAGACAGAGGAGCAGAGAGGTGAAGAGGACGGCAGTGTTGATAGGAGATTTCCTAGACAGAGGAGCAGAGAGGGGAAGAGGATGGCAGTGTTGATAGGAGATTTCCTAGACAGAGGAGCAGAGAGGTGAAGAGGACGGCAGTGTTGATAGGAGATTCCATAGTCAGAGGAGCAGAGAGGTGAAGAGGACTGCAGTGTTGATAGGAGATTCCATAGTCAGAGGAGCAGAGAGGTGAAGAGGACTGCAGTGTTGATAGGAGATTCCATAGTCAGAGGAGCAGAGAGGTGAAGAGGACGGCAGTGTTGATAGGAGATTCCATATTCAGAGGAGCAGAGAGGTGAAGAGGACGGCAGTGTTGATAGGAGATTCCATAGTCAGAGGAGCAGAGAGGTGAAGAGGACTGCATTGTTGATAAGAGATTTCCTAGTCAGAGGAGCAGAGAGGTGAAGAGGACGGCAGTGTTGATAAGAGATTTCCTAGTCAGAGGAGCAGAGAGGTGAAGAGGACGGCAGTGTTGATAAGAGATTTCCTAGTCAGAGGAGCAGAGAGGTGAAGAGGACGGCAGTGTTGATAGGAGATTCCATAGTCAGAGAAGCAGAGAGGTGAAGAGGACGGCAGTGTTGATAGGAGATTCCATAGTCAGAGGAGCAGAGAGGTGAAGAGGACGGCAGTGTTGATAGGAGATTCCATAGTCAGAGAAGCAGAGAGGTGAAGAGGACGGCAGTGTTGATAGGAGATTCCATAGTCAGGGGAGCAGAGAGGTGAAGAGGACGGCAGTGTTGATAGGAGATTCCATAGTCAGAGGAGCAGAGAGTTGAAGAGGACGGCAGTGTTGATAGGAGATTCCATAGTCAGAGGAGCAGAGAGGTGAAGAGGATGGCAGTGTTGATAGGAGATTCCATAGTCAGAGGAGCAGAGAGGTGAAGAGGACGGCAGTGTTGATAAGAGATTTCCTAGTCAGAGGAGCAGAGAGGTGAAGAGGACGGCAGTGTTGATAGGAGATTCCATAGTCAGAGAAGCAGAGAGGTGAAGAGGACGGCAGTGTTGATAGGAGATTCCATAGTCAGAGGAGCAGAGAGGTGAAGAGGACGGCAGTGTTGATAGGAGATTCCATAGTCAGAGGAGCAGAGAGGTGAAGAGGACGGCAGTGTTGACAGGAGATTCCATAGTCAGAGGAGCAGAGAGGTGAAGAGGACTGCAGTGTTGATAGGAGATTCCATAGTCAGAGGAGCAGAGAGGTGAAGAGGACGGCAGTGTTGATAGGAGATTCCATAGTCAGAGGAGCAGAGAGGTGAAGAGGACGGCAGTGTTGATAGGAGATTCCATAGTCAGAGGAGCAGAGAGGTGAAGAGGACAGCAGTGTTCATAGGAGATTCCATAGTCAGAGGAGCAGAGAGGTGAAGAGGACGGCAGTGTTGATAGGAGATTTCCTAATCAGAGGAGCAGAGAGGTGAAGAGGACAGCAGTGTTGATAGGAGATTCCATAGTCAGAGGAGCAGAGGGGTGAAGAGGTCAGCAGTGTTGATAGGAGATTCCATAGTCAGAGGAGCAGAGAGGTGAAGAGGACGGCAGTGTTGATAGGAGATTTCCTAATCAGAGGAGCAGAGAGGTGAAGAGGACAGCAGTGTTGATAGGAGATTCCATAGTCAGAGGAGCAGAGGGGTGAAGAGGACGGCAGTGTTGATAGGAGATTCCATAGTCAGAGGAGCAGGGAGGTGAAGAGGACAGCAGTGTTGATAGGAGATTCCATAGTCAGAGGAGCAGAGAGGTGAAGAGGACGGCAGTGTTGATAGGAGATTTCCTAGTCAGAGGAGCAGAGAGGGGAAGAGGACGGCAGTGTTGATAGGAGATTTCCTAGACAGAGGAGCAGAGAGGTGAAGAGGACGGCAGTGTTGATAGGAGATTTCCTAGACAGAGGAGCAGAGAGGGGAAGAGGATGGCAGTGTTGATAGGAGATTTCCTAGACAGAGGAGCAGAGAGGTGAAGAGGACGGCAGTGTTGATAGGAGATTCCATAGTCAGAGGAGCAGAGAGGTGAAGAGGACTGCAGTGTTGATAGGAGATTCCATAGTCAGAGGAGCAGAGAGGTGAAGAGGACTGCAGTGTTGATAGGAGATTCCATAGTCAGAGGAGCAGAGGGGTGAAGAAGACGGCAGTGTTGATAGGAGATTTCTTAATCAGAGGAGCAGAGAGGTGAAGAGGACGGCAGTGTTGATAGGAGATTTCTTAATCAGAGGAGCAGAGGGGTGAAGAGGACGGCAGTGTTGATAGGAGATTCCATAGTCAGAGGAGCAGAGAGGTGAAGAGGACGGCAGTGTTGATAAGAGATTTCCTAGTCAGAGGAGCAGAGAGGTGAAGAGGACGGCAGTGTTGATAGGAGATTCCATAGTCAGAGGAGCAGAGAGGTGAAGAGGACGGCAGTGTTGATAGGAGATTCCATATTCAGAGGAGCAGACAGGTGAAGAGGACGGCAGTGTTGATAGGAGATTCCATAGTCAGAGGAGCAGAGAGGTGAAGAGGACTGCATTGTTGATAAGAGATTTCCTAGTCAGAGGAGCAGAGAGGTGAAGAGGACGGCAGTGTTGATAAGAGATTTCCTAGTCAGAGGAGCAGAGAGGTGAAGAGGACGGCAGTGTTGATAGGAGATTCCATAGTCAGAGGAGCAGAGAGGTGAAGAGGACGGCAGTGTTGATAAGAGATTTCCTAGTCAGAGGAGCAGAGAGGTGAAGAGGACTGCAGTGTTGATAGGAGATTCCATAGTCAGAGGAGCAGAGAGGTTAAGAGGACGGCAGTGTTGATAGGAGATTCCATAGTCAGAGAAGCAGAGAGGTGAAGAGGACGGCAGTGTTGATAGGAGATTCCATAGTCAGAGGAGCAGAGAGGTGAAGAGGACGGCAGTGTTGATAGGAGATTCCATAGTCAGAGGAGCAGAGAGGTGAAGAGGACGGCAGTGTTGATAGGAGATTCCATAGTCAGAGAAGCAGAGAGGGGAAGAGGACGGCAGTGTTGATAGGAGATTTCCTAGACAGAGGAGCAGAGAGGTGAAGAGGACGGCAGTGTTGATAGGAGATTCCATAGTCAGAGGAGCAGAGAGGTGAAGAGGATGGTAGTGTTGATAGGAGATTTCCTAGTCAGAGGAGCAGAGAGGTGAAGAGGATGGCAGTGTTGATAGGAGATTCCATAGTCAGAGGAGCAGAGAGGTGAAGAGGACGGCAGTGTTGATAAGAGATTTCCTAGTCAGAGGAGCAGAGAGGTGAAGAGGACGGCAGTGTTGATAGGAGATTCCATAGTCAGAGGAGCAGAGAGGTGAAGAGGACGGCAGTGTTGATAGGAGATTCCATAGTCAGAGGAGCAGACAGGTGAAGAGGACGGCAGTGTTGATAGGAGATTCCATAGTCAGAGGAGCAGAGAGGTGAAGAGGACTGCAGTGTTGATAGGAGATTCCATAGTCAGAGGAGCAGACAGGTGAAGAGGACTGCAGTGTTGATAGGAGATTCCATAGTCAGAGGAGCAGAGAGGTGAAGAGGACTGCAGTGTTGACAGGAGATTTCCTAATCAGAGGAGCATAGAGGTGAAGAGGACAGCAGTGTTGATAGGAGATTTCCTAGTCAGAGGAGCAGAGAGGTGAAGAGGACGGCAGTGTTGATAGGAGATTCCATAGTCAGAGAAGCAGAGAGGTGAAGAGGACGGCAGTGTTGATAGGAGATTCCATAGTCAGAGGAGCAGAGAGGTGAAGAGGACGGCAGTGTTGATAGGAGATTCCATAGTCAGAGAAGCAGAGAGGTGAAGAGGACGGCAGTGTTGATAGGAGATTCCATAGTCAGGGGAGCAGAGAGGTGAAGAGGACGGCAGTGTTGATAGGAGATTCCATAGTCAGAGGAGCAGAGAGTTGAAGAGGACGGCAGTGTTGATAGGAGATTCCATAGTCAGAGGAGCAGAGAGGTGAAGAGGATGGCAGTGTTGATAGGAGATTCCATAGTCAGAGGAGCAGAGAGGTGAAGAGGACGGCAGTGTTGATAAGAGATTTCCTAGTCAGAGGAGCAGAGAGGTGAAGAGGACGGCAGTGTTGATAGGAGATTCCATAGTCAGAGAAGCAGAGAGGTGAAGAGGACGGCAGTGTTGATAGGAGATTCCATAGTCAGAGGAGCAGAGAGGTGAAGAGGACGGCAGTGTTGATAGGAGATTCCATAGTCAGAGGAGCAGAGAGGTGAAGAGGACGGCAGTGTTGACAGGAAATTCCATAGTCAGAGGAGCAGAGAGGTGAAGAGGACTGCAGTGTTGATAGGAGATTCCATAGTCAGAGGAGCAGAGAGGTGAAGAGGACGGCAGTGTTGATAGGAGATTCCATAGTCAGAGGAGCAGAGAGGTGAAGAGGACGGCAGTGTTGATAGGAGATTCCATAGTCAGAGGAGCAGAGAGGTGAAGAGGACAGCAGTGTTCATAGGAGATTCCATAGTCAGAGGAGCAGAGAGGTGAAGAGGACGGCAGTGTTGATAGGAGATTTCCTAATCAGAGGAGCAGAGAGGTGAAGAGGACAGCAGTGTTGATTGGAGATTCCATAGTCAGAGGAGCAGAGGGGTGAAGAGGTCAGCAGTGTTGATAGGAGATTCCATAGTCAGAGGAGCAGAGAGGTGAAGAGGACGGCAGTGTTGATAGGAGATTTCCTAATCAGAGGAGCAGAGAGGTGAAGAGGACAGCAGTGTTGATAGGAGATTCCATAGTCAGAGGAGCAGAGGGGTGAAGAGGACGGCAGTGTTGATAGGAGATTCCATAGTCAGAGGAGCAGGGAGGTGAAGAGGACAGCAGTGTTGATAGGAGATTCCATAGTCAGAGGAGCAGAGGGGTGAAGAGGACTGCAGTGTTGATAGGAGATTCCATAGTCAGAGGAGCAGAGAGGTGAAGAGGACGGCAGTGTTGATAGGAGATTTCCTAGTCAGAGGAGCAGAGAGGGGAAGAGGACGGCAGTGTTGATAGGAGATTTCCTAGACAGAGCAGCAGAGAGGTGAAGAGGACGGCAGTGTTGATAGGAGATTTCCTAGACAGAGGAGCAGAGAGGGGAAGAGGATGGCAGTGTTGATAGGAGATTTCCTAGACAGAGGAGCAGAGAGGTGAAGAGGACGGCAGTGTTGATAGGAGATTCCATAGTCAGAGGAGCAGAGAGGTGAAGAGGACTGCAGTGTTGATAGGAGATTCCATAGTCAGAGGAGCAGAGAGGTGAAGAGGACTGCAGTGTTGATAGGAGATTCCATAGTCAGAGGAGCAGAGGGGTGAAGAAGACGGCAGTGTTGATAGGAGATTTCTTAATCAGAGGAGCAGAGAGGTGAAGAGGACGGCAGTGTTGATAGGAGATTTCTTAATCAGAGGAGCAGAGGGGTGAAGAGGACGGCAGTGTTGATAGGAGATTCCATAGTCAGAGGAGCAGAGAGGTGAAGAGGACGGCAGTGTTGATAAGAGATTTCCTAGTCAGAGGAGCAGAGAGGTGAAGAGGACGGCAGTGTTGATAGGAGATTCCATAGTCAGAGGAGCAGAGAGGTGAAGAGGACGGCAGTGTTGATAGGAGATTCCATAGTCAGAGAAGCAGAGAGGTGAAGAGGACGGCAGTGTTGATAGGAGATTCCATAGTCAGAGGAGCAGAGAGGTGAAGAGGACGGCAGTGTTGATAGGAGATTCCATAGTCAGAGGAGCAGAGAGGTGAAGAGGACGGCAGTGTTGATAGGAGATTCCATAGTCAGAGAAGCAGAGAGGGGAAGAGGACGGCAGTGTTGATAGGAGATTTCCTAGACAGAGGAGCAGAGAGGTGAAGAGGACGGCAGTGTTGATAGGAGATTCCATAGTCAGAGGAGCAGAGAGGTGAAGAGGATGGTAGTGTTGATAGGAGATTTCCTAGTCAGAGGAGCAGAGAGGTGAAGAGGATGGCAGTGTTGATAGGAGATTCCATAGTCAGAGGAGCAGAGAGGGGAAGAGGACGGCAGTGTTGATAGGAGATTTCCTAGACAGAGGAGCAGAGAGGTGAAGAGGACGGCAGTGTTGATAGGAGATTTCCTAGACAGAGGAGCAGAGAGGGGAAGAGGATGGCAGTGTTGATAGGAGATTTCCTAGACAGAGGAGCAGAGAGGTGAAGAGGACGGCAGTGTTGATAGGAGATTCCATAGTCAGAGGAGCAGAGAGGTGAAGAGGACTGCAGTGTTGATAGGAGATTCCATAGTCAGAGGAGCAGAGAGGTGAAGAGGACTGCAGTGTTGATAGGAGATTCCATAGTCAGAGGAGCAGAGAGGTGAAGAGGACGGCAGTGTTGATAGGAGATTCCATATTCAGAGGAGCAGAGAGGTGAAGAGGACGGCAGTGTTGATAGGAGATTCCATAGTCAGAGGAGCAGAGAGGTGAAGAGGACTGCATTGTTGATAAGAGATTTCCTAGTCAGAGGAGCAGAGAGGTGAAGAGGACGGCAGTGTTGATAAGAGATTTCCTAGTCAGAGGAGCAGAGAGGTGAAGAGGACGGCAGTGTTGATAAGAGATTTCCTAGTCAGAGGAGCAGAGAGGTGAAGAGGACGGCAGTGTTGATAGGAGATTCCATAGTCAGAGAAGCAGAGAGGTGAAGAGGACGGCAGTGTTGATAGGAGATTCCATAGTCAGAGGAGCAGAGAGGTGAAGAGGACGGCAGTGTTGATAGGAGATTCCATAGTCAGAGAAGCAGAGAGGTGAAGAGGACGGCAGTGTTGATAGGAGATTCCATAGTCAGGGGAGCAGAGAGGTGAAGAGGACGGCAGTGTTGATAGGAGATTCCATAGTCAGAGGAGCAGAGAGTTGAAGAGGACGGCAGTGTTGATAGGAGATTCCATAGTCAGAGGAGCAGAGAGGTGAAGAGGATGGCAGTGTTGATAGGAGATTCCATAGTCAGAGGAGCAGAGAGGTGAAGAGGACGGCAGTGTTGATAAGAGATTTCCTAGTCAGAGGAGCAGAGAGGTGAAGAGGACGGCAGTGTTGATAGGAGATTCCATAGTCAGAGAAGCAGAGAGGTGAAGAGGACGGCAGTGTTGATAGGAGATTCCATAGTCAGAGGAGCAGAGAGGTGAAGAGGACGGCAGTGTTGATAGGAGATTCCATAGTCAGAGGAGCAGAGAGGTGAAGAGGACGGCAGTGTTGACAGGAGATTCCATAGTCAGAGGAGCAGAGAGGTGAAGAGGACTGCAGTGTTGATAGGAGATTCCATAGTCAGAGGAGCAGAGAGGTGAAGAGGACGGCAGTGTTGATAGGAGATTCCATAGTCAGAGGAGCAGAGAGGTGAAGAGGACGGCAGTGTTGATAGGAGATTCCATAGTCAGAGGAGCAGAGAGGTGAAGAGGACAGCAGTGTTCATAGGAGATTCCATAGTCAGAGGAGCAGAGAGGTGAAGAGGACGGCAGTGTTGATAGGAGATTTCCTAATCAGAGGAGCAGAGAGGTGAAGAGGACAGCAGTGTTGATAGGAGATTCCATAGTCAGAGGAGCAGAGGGGTGAAGAGGTCAGCAGTGTTGATAGGAGATTCCATAGTCAGAGGAGCAGAGAGGTGAAGAGGACGGCAGTGTTGATAGGAGATTTCCTAATCAGAGGAGCAGAGAGGTGAAGAGGACAGCAGTGTTGATAGGAGATTCCATAGTCAGAGGAGCACAGGGGTGAAGAGGACGGCAGTGTTGATAGGAGATTCCATAGTCAGAGGAGCAGGGAGGTGAAGAGGACAGCAGTGTTGATAGGAGATTCCATAGTCAGAGGAGCAGAGAGGTGAAGAGGACGGCAGTGTTGATAGGAGATTTCCTAGTCAGAGGAGCAGAGAGGGGAAGAGGACGGCAGTGTTGATAGGAGATTTCCTAGACAGAGGAGCAGAGAGGTGAAGAGGACGGCAGTGTTGATAGGAGATTTCCTAGACAGAGGAGCAGAGAGGGGAAGAGGATGGCAGTGTTGATAGGAGATTTCCTAGACAGAGGAGCAGAGAGGTGAAGAGGACGGCAGTGTTGATAGGAGATTCCATAGTCAGAGGAGCAGAGAGGTGAAGAGGACTGCAGTGTTGATAGGAGATTCCATAGTCAGAGGAGCAGAGAGGTGAAGAGGACTGCAGTGTTGATAGGAGATTCCATAGTCAGAGGAGCAGAGGGGTGAAGAAGACGGCAGTGTTGATAGGAGATTTCTTAATCAGAGGAGCAGAGAGGTGAAGAGGACGGCAGTGTTGATAGGAGATTTCTTAATCAGAGGAGCAGAGGGGTGAAGAGGACGGCAGTGTTGATAGGAGATTCCATAGTCAGAGGAGCAGAGAGGTGAAGAGGACGGCAGTGTTGATAAGAGATTTCCTAGTCAGAGGAGCAGAGAGGTGAAGAGGACGGCAGTGTTGATAGGAGATTCCATAGTCAGAGGAGCAGAGAGGTGAAGAGGACGGCAGTGTTGATAGGAGATTCCATATTCAGAGGAGCAGACAGGTGAAGAGGACGGCAGTGTTGATAGGAGATTCCATAGTCAGAGGAGCAGAGAGGTGAAGAGGACTGCATTGTTGATAAGAGATTTCCTAGTCAGAGGAGCAGAGAGGTGAAGAGGACGGCAGTGTTGATAAGAGATTTCCTAGTCAGAGGAGCAGAGAGGTGAAGAGGACGGCAGTGTTGATAGGAGATTCCATAGTCAGAGGAGCAGAGAGGTGAAGAGGACGGCAGTGTTGATAAGAGATTTCCTAGTCAGAGGAGCAGAGAGGTGAAGAGGACGGCAGTGTTGATAGGAGATTCCATAGTCAGAGGAGCAGAGAGGTTAAGAGGACGGCAGTGTTGATAGGAGATTCCATAGTCAGAGAAGCAGAGAGGTGAAGAGGACGGCAGTGTTGATAGGAGATTCCATAGTCAGAGGAGCAGAGAGGTGAAGAGGACGGCAGTGTTGATAGGAGATTCCATAGTCAGAGGAGCAGAGAGGTGAAGAGGACGGCAGTGTTGATAGGAGATTCCATAGTCAGAGAAGCAGAGAGGGGAAGAGGACGGCAGTGTTGATAGGAGATTTCCTAGACAGAGGAGCAGAGAGGTGAAGAGGACGGCAGTGTTGATAGGAGATTCCATAGTCAGAGGAGCAGAGAGGTGAAGAGGATGGTAGTGTTGATAGGAGATTTCCTAGTCAGAGGAGCAGAGAGGTGAAGAGGATGGCAGTGTTGATAGGAGATTCCATAGTCAGAGGAGCAGAGAGGTGAAGAGGACGGCAGTGTTGATAAGAGATTTCCTAGTCAGAGGAGCAGAGAGGTGAAGAGGACGGCAGTGTTGATAGGAGATTCCATAGTCAGAGGAGCAGAGAGGTGAAGAGGACGGCAGTGTTGATAGGAGATTCCATAGTCAGAGGAGCAGACAGGTGAAGAGGACGGCAGTGTTGATAGGAGATTCCATAGTCAGAGGAGCAGAGAGGTGAAGAGGACTGCAGTGTTGATAGGAGATTCCATAGTCAGAGGAGCAGACAGGTGAAGAGGACTGCAGTGTTGATAGGAGATTCCATAGTCAGAGGAGCAGAGAGGTGAAGAGGACTGCAGTGTTGACAGGAGATTTCCTAATCAGAGGAGCATAGAGGTGAAGAGGACAGCAGTGTTGATAGGAGATTCCATAGTCAGAGGAGCAGAGGGGTGAAGAGGACAGCAGTGTTGATAGGAGATTTCCTAGTCAGAGGAGCAGAGAGGGGAAGAGGACGGCAGTGTTGATAGGAGATTTCCTAGACAGAGGAGTAGAGAGGGGAAGAGGACGGCAGTGTTGATAGGAGATTTCCTAGGCAGAGGAGCAGAGAGGTGAAGAGGACGGCAGTGTTGATAGGAGATTCCATAGTCAGAGGAGCAGAGAGGTGAAGAGGACGGCAGTGTTGATAAGAGATTTCCTAGTCAGAGGAGCAGAGAGGTGAAGAGGACGGCAGTGTTGATAGGAGATTCCATAGTCAGAGGAGCAGAGAGGTGAAGAGGACGGCAGTGTTGATAGGAGATTCCATAGTCAGAGAAGCAGAGAGGTGAAGAGGACGGCAGTGTTGATAGGAGATTCCATAGTCAGAGGAGCAGAGAGGTGAAGAGGACGGCAGTGTTGATAGGAGATTCCATAGTCAGAGAAGCAGAGAGGTGAAGAGGACGGCAGTGTTGATAGGAGATTCCATAGTCAGGGGAGCAGAGAGGTGAAGAGGACGGCAGTGTTGATAGGAGATTCCATAGTCAGAGGAGCAGAGAGTTGAAGAGGACGGCAGTGTTGATAGGAGATTCCATAGTCAGAGAAGCAGAGAGGTGAAGAGGACGGCAGTGTTGATAGGAGATTCCATAGTCAGAGAAGCAGAGAGGTGAAGAAGACGGCAGTGTTGATAGGAGATTCCATAGTCAGAGGAGCAGAGAGTTGAAGAGGACGGCAGTGTTGATAGGAGATTCCATAGTCAGAGAAGCAGAGAGGTGAAGAGGACGGCAGTGTTGATAGGAGATTCCATAGTCAGAGAAGCAGAGAGGTGAAGAGGACGGCAGTGTTGATAGGAGATTCCATAGTCAGAGGAGCAGAGAGGTGAAGAGGACGGCAGTGTTGATAGGAGATTCCATAGTCAGAGAAGCAGAGAGGTGAAGAGGACGGCAGTGTTGATAGGAGATTCCATAGTCAGGGGAGCAGAGAGGTGAAGAGGACGGCAGTGTTGATAGGAGATTCCATAGTCAGAGGAGCAGAGAGTTGAAGAGGACGGCAGTGTTGATAGGAGATTCCATAGTCAGAGGAGCAGAGAGGTGAAGAGGATGGCAGTGTTGATAGGAGATTCCATAGTCAGAGGAGCAGAGAGGTGAAGAGGACGGCAGTGTTGATAAGAGATTTCCTAGTCAGAGGAGCAGAGAGGTGAAGAGGACGGCAGTGTTGATAGGAGATTCCATAGTCAGAGAAGCAGAGAGGTGAAGAGGACGGCAGTGTTGATAGGAGATTCCATAGTCAGAGGAGCAGAGAGGTGAAGAGGACGGCAGTGTTGATAGGAGATTCCATAGTCAGAGGAGCAGAGAGGTGAAGAGGACGGCAGTGTTGACAGGAGATTCCATAGTCAGAGGAGCAGAGAGGTGAAGAGGACTACAGTGTTGATAGGAGATTCCATAGTCAGAGGAGCAGAGAGGTGAAGAGGACGGCAGTGTTGATAGGAGATTCCATAGTCAGAGGAGCAGAGAGGTGAAGAGGACGGCAGTGTTGATAGGAGATTCCATAGTCAGAGGAGCAGAGAGGTGAAGAGGACAGCAGTGTTCATAGGAGATTCCATAGTCAGAGGAGCAGAGAGGTGAAGAGGACGGCAGTGTTGATAGGAGATTTCCTAATCAGAGGAGCAGAGAGGTGAAGAGGACAGCAGTGTTGATAGGAGATTCCATAGTCAGAGGAGCAGAGGGGTGAAGAGGTCAGCAGTGTTGAAAGGAGATTCCATAGTCAGAGGAGCAGAGAGGTGAAGAGGACGGCAGTGTTGATAGGAGATTTCCTAATCAGAGGAGCAGAGAGGTGAAGAGGACAGCAGTGTTGATAGGAGATTCCATAGTCAGAGGAGCAGAGGGGTGAAGAGGACGGCAGTGTTGATAGGAGATTCCATAGTCAGAGGAGCAGGGAGGTGAAGAGGACAGCAGTGTTGATAGGAGATTCCATAGTCAGAGGAGCAGAGGGGTGAAGAGGACTGCAGTGTTGATAGGAGATTCCATAGTCAGAGGAGCAGAGAGGTGAAGAGGACGGCAGTGTTGATAGGAGATTTCCTAGTCAGAGGAGCAGAGAGGGGAAGAGGACGGCAGTGTTGATAGGAGATTTCCTAGACTGAGGAGCAGAGAGGTGAAGAGGACGGCAGTGTTGATAGGAGATTTCCTAGACAGAGGAGCAGAGAGGGGAAGAGGATGGCAGTGTTGATAGGAGATTTCCTAGACAGAGGAGCAGAGAGGTGAAGAGGACGGCAGTGTTGATAGGAGATTCCATAGTCAGAGGAGCAGAGAGGTGAAGAGGACTGCAGTGTTGATAGGAGATTCCATAGTCAGAGGAGCAGAGAGGTGAAGAGGACTGCAGTGTTGATAGGAGATTCCATAGTCAGAGGAGCAGAGGGGTGAAGAAGACGGCAGTGTTGATAGGAGATTTCTTAATCAGAGGAGCAGAGAGGTGAAGAGGACGGCAGTGTTGATAGGAGATTTCTTAATCAGAGGAGCAGAGGGGTGAAGAGGACGGCAGTGTTGATAGGAGATTCCATAGTCAGAGGAGCAGAGAGGTGAAGAGGACGGCAGTGTTGATAAGAGATTTCCTAGTCAGAGGAGCAGAGAGGTGAAGAGGACGGCAGTGTTGATAGGAGATTCCATAGTCAGAGGAGCAGAGAGGTGAAGAGGACGGCAGTGTTGATAGGAGATTCCATATTCAGAGGAGCAGACAGGTGAAGAGGACGGCAGTGTTGATAGGAGATTCCATAGTCAGAGGAGCAGAGAGGTGAAGAGGACTGCATTGTTGATAAGAGATTTCCTAGTCAGAGGAGCAGAGAGGTGAAGAGGACGGCAGTGTTGATAAGAGATTTCCTAGTCAGAGGAGCAGAGAGGTGAAGAGGACGGCAGTGTTGATAAGAGATTTCCTAGTCAGAGGAGCAGAGAGGTGAAGAGGACGGCAGTGTTGATAGGAGATTCCATAGTCAGAGGAGCAGAGAGGTGAAGAGGACGGCAGTGTTGATAGGAGATTCCATAGTCAGAGAAGCAGAGAGGTGAAGAGGACGGCAGTGTTGATAGGAGATTCCATAGTCAGAGGAGCAGAGAGGTGAAGAGGACGGCAGTGTTGATAGGAGATTCCATAGTCAGAGGAGCAGAGAGGTGAAGAGGACGGCAGTGTTGATAGGAGATTCCATAGCCAGAGGAGCAGAGAGGTGAAGAGGACGGCAGTGTTGATAGGAGATTCCATAGTCAGAGGAGCAGACAGGTGAAGAGGACGGCAGTGTTGATAGGAGATTCCATAGTCAGAGGAGCAGAGAGGTGAAGAGGACTGCAGTGTTGATAGGAGATTCCATAGTCAGAGGAGCAGACAGGTGAAGAGGACTGCAGTGTTGATAGGAGATTCCATAGTCAGAGGAGCAGAGAGGTGAAGAGGACTGCAGTGTTGATAGGAGATTTCCTAATCAGAGGAGCATAGAGGTGAAGAGGACAGCAGTGTTGATAGGAGATTCCATAGTCAGAGGAGCAGAGGGGTGAAGAGGACAGCAGTGTTGATAGGAGATTTCCTAGTCAGAGGAGCAGAGAGGGGAAGAGGACGGCAGTGTTGATAGGTGATTTCCTAGACAGAGGAGTAGAGAGGGGAAGAGGACGGCAGTGTTGATAGGAGATTTCCTAGGCAGAGGAGCAGAGAGGTGAAGAGGACGGCAGTGTTGATAGGAGATTCCATAGTCAGAGGAGCAGAGAGGTGAAGAGGATGGCAGTGTTGATAGGAGATTTCCTAGTCAGAGGAGCAGAGAGGTGAAGAGGATGGCAGTGTTGATAGGAGATTCCATAGTCAGAGGAGAAGAGAGGTGAAGAGGATGGCAGTGTTGATAAGAGATTTCCTAGTCAGAGGAGCAGAGAGGTGAAGAGGACGGCAGTGTTGATAGGAGATTTCCTAATCAGAGGAGCAGAGTGGTGAAGAGGACAGCAGTGTTGATAGGAGATTCCATAGTCAGAGGAGCAGAGAGTTGAAGAGGACGGCAGTGTTGATAGGAGATTCCATAGTCAGAGGAGCAGAGTGGTGAAGAGGACGGCAGTGTTGATAGGAGATTCCATAGTCAGAGGAGCAGAGAGGTGAAGAGGATGGCAGTGTTGATAGGAGATTTCCTAATCAGAGGAGCAGAGAGGTGAAGAGGACAGCAGTGTTGATAGGAGATTCCATAGTCAGAGGAGCAGAGGGGTGAAGAGGACGGCAGTGTTGATAGGAGATTCCATAGTCAGAGGAGCAGGGAGGTGAAGAGGACAGCAGTGTTGATAGGAGATTCCATAGTCAGAGGAGCAGAGGGGTGAAGAGGACTGCAGTGTTGATAGGAGATTCCATAGTCAGAGGAGCAGAGAGGTGAAGTGGACGGCAGTGTTGATAGGAGATTTCCTAGTCAGAGGAGCAGAGAGGGGAAGAGGACGGCAGTGTTGATAGGAGATTTCCTAGACAGAGGAGCAGAGAGGTGAAGAGGACGGCAGTGTTGATAGGAGATTCCATAGTCAGAGGAGCAGAGAGGTGAAGTGGACGGCAGTGTTGATAGGAGATTTCCTAGTCAGAGGAGCAGAGAGGGGAAGAGGACGGCAGTGTTGATAGGAGATTTCCTAGACAGAGGAGCAGAGAGGTGAAGAGGACGGCAGTGTTGATAGGAGATTCCATAGTCAGAGGAGCAGAGAGGTGAAGAGGATGGCAGTGTTGATAGGAGATTTCCTAGTCAGAGGAGCAGAGAGGTGAAGAGGATGGCAGTGTTGATAGGAGATTCCATAGTCAGAGGAGCAGAGTGGTGAAGAGGACGGCAGTGTTGATAGGAGATTCCATAGTCAGAGGAGCAGAGAGGTGAAGAGGATGGCAGTGTTGATAGGAGATTTCCTAATCAGAGGAGCAGAGAGGTGAAGAGGACAGCAGTGTTGATAGGAGATTCCATAGTCAGAGGAGCAGAGGGGTGAAGAGGACGGCAGTGTTGATAGGAGATTCCATAGTCAGAGGAGCAGGGAGGTGAAGAGGACAGCAGTGTTGATAGGAGATTCCATAGTCAGAGGAGCAGAGGGGTGAAGAGGACTGCAGTGTTGATAGGAGATTCCATAGTCAGAGGAGCAGAGAGGTGAAGTGGACGGCAGTGTTGATAGGAGATTTCCTAGTCAGAGGAGCAGAGAGGGGAAGAGGACGGCAGTGTTGATAGGAGATTTCCTAGACAGAGGAGCAGAGAGGTGAAGAGGACGGCAGTGTTGATAGGAGATTTCCTAGTCAGAGGAGCAGAGAGGGGAAGAGGACGGCAGTGTTGATAGGAGATTTCCTAGACTGAGGAGCAGAGAGGTGAAGAGGACGGCAGTGTTGATAGGAGATTTCCTAGACAGAGGAGCAGAGAGGGGAAGAGGATGGCAGTGTTGATAGGAGATTTCCTAGACAGAGGAGCAGAGAGGTGAAGAGGACGGCAGTGTTGATAGGAGATTCCATAGTCAGAGGAGCAGAGAGGTGAAGAGGACTGCAGTGTTGATAGGAGATTCCATAGTCAGAGGAGCAGAGAGGTGAAGAGGACTGCAGTGTTGATAGGAGATTCCATAGTCAGAGGAGCAGAGGGGTGAAGAAGACGGCAGTGTTGATAGGAGATTTCTTAATCAGAGGAGCAGAGAGGTGAAGAGGACGGCAGTGTTGATAGGAGATTTCTTAATCAGAGGAGCAGAGGGGTGAAGAGGACGGCAGTGTTGATAGGAGATTCCATAGTCAGAGGAGCAGAGAGGTGAAGAGGACGGCAGTGTTGATAAGAGATTTCCTAGTCAGAGGAGCAGAGAGGTGAAGAGGACGGCAGTGTTGATAGGAGATTCCATAGTCAGAGGAGCAGAGAGGTGAAGAGGACGGCAGTGTTGATAGGAGATTCCATATTCAGAGGAGCAGACAGGTGAAGAGGACGGCAGTGTTGATAGGAGATTCCATAGTCAGAGGAGCAGAGAGGTGAAGAGGACTGCATTGTTGATAAGAGATTTCATAGTCAGAGGAGCAGAGAGGTGAAGAGGACGGCAGTGTTGATAAGAGATTTCCTAGTCAGAGGAGCAGAGAGGTGAAGAGGACGGCAGTGTTGATAAGAGATTTCCTAGTCAGAGGAGCAGAGAGGTGAAGAGGACGGCAGTGTTGATAGGAGATTCCATAGTCAGAGGAGCAGAGAGGTGAAGAGGACGGCAGTGTTGATAGGAGATTCCATAGTCAGAGAAGCAGAGAGGTGAAGAGGACGGCAGTGTTGATAGGAGATTCCATAGTCAGAGGAGCAGAGAGGTGAAGAGGACGGCAGTGTTGATAGGAGATTCCATAGTCAGAGGAGCAGAGAGGTGAAGAGGACGGCAGTGTTGATAGGAGATTCCATAGCCAGAGGAGCAGAGAGGTGAAGAGGACGGCAGTGTTGATAGGAGATTCCATAGTCAGAGGAGCAGACAGGTGAAGAGGACGGCAGTGTTGATAGGAGATTCCATAGTCAGAGGAGCAGAGAGGTGAAGAGGACTGCAGTGTTGATAGGAGATTCCATAGTCAGAGGAGCAGACAGGTGAAGAGGACTGCAGTGTTGATAGGAGATTCCATAGTCAGAGGAGCAGAGAGGTGAAGAGGACTGCAGTGTTGATAGGAGATTTCCTAATCAGAGGAGCATAGAGGTGAAGAGGACAGCAGTGTTGATAGGAGATTCCATAGTCAGAGGAGCAGAGGGGTGAAGAGGACAGCAGTGTTGATAGGAGATTTCCTAGTCAGAGGAGCAGAGAGGGGAAGAGGACGGCAGTGTTGATAGGTGATTTCCTAGACAGAGGAGTAGAGAGGGGAAGAGGACGGCAGTGTTGATAGGAGATTTCCTAGGCAGAGGAGCAGAGAGGTGAAGAGGACGGCAGTGTTGATAGGAGATTCCATAGTCAGAGGAGCAGAGAGGTGAAGAGGATGGCAGTGTTGATAGGAGATTTCCTAGTCAGAGGAGCAGAGAGGTGAAGAGGATGGCAGTGTTGATAGGAGATTCCATAGTCAGAGGAGAAGAGAGGTGAAGAGGATGGCAGTGTTGATAAGAGATTTCCTAGTCAGAGGAGCAGAGAGGTGAAGAGGACGGCAGTGTTGATAGGAGATTTCCTAATCAGAGGAGCAGAGTGGTGAAGAGGACAGCAGTGTTGATAGGAGATTCCATAGTCAGAGGAGCAGAGAGTTGAAGAGGACGGCAGTGTTGATAGGAGATTCCATAGTCAGAGGAGCAGAGTGGTGAAGAGGACGGCAGTGTTGATAGGAGATTCCATAGTCAGAGGAGCAGAGAGGTGAAGAGGATGGCAGTGTTGATAGGAGATTTCCTAATCAGAGGAGCAGAGAGGTGAAGAGGACAGCAGTGTTGATAGGAGATTCCATAGTCAGAGGAGCAGAGGGGTGAAGAGGACGGCAGTGTTGATAGGAGATTCCATAGTCAGAGGAGCAGGGAGGTGAAGAGGACAGCAGTGTTGATAGGAGATTCCATAGTCAGAGGAGCAGAGGGGTGAAGAGGACTGCAGTGTTGATAGGAGATTCCATAGTCAGAGGAGCAGAGAGGTGAAGTGGACGGCAGTGTTGATAGGAGATTTCCTAGTCAGAGGAGCAGAGAGGGGAAGAGGACGGCAGTGTTGATAGGAGATTTCCTAGACAGAGGAGCAGAGAGGTGAAGAGGACGGCAGTGTTGATAGGAGATTCCATAGTCAGAGGAGCAGAGAGGTGAAGTGGACGGCAGTGTTGATAGGAGATTTCCTAGTCAGAGGAGCAGAGAGGGGAAGAGGACGGCAGTGTTGATAGGAGATTTCCTAGACAGAGGAGCAGAGAGGTGAAGAGGACGGCAGTGTTGATAGGAGATTCCATAGTCAGAGGAGCAGAGAGGTGAAGAGGATGGCAGTGTTGATAGGAGATTTCCTAGTCAGAGGAGCAGAGAGGTGAAGAGGATGGCAGTGTTGATAGGAGATTCCATAGTCAGAGGAGCAGAGTGGTGAAGAGGACGGCAGTGTTGATAGGAGATTCCATAGTCAGAGGAGCAGAGAGGTGAAGAGGATGGCAGTGTTGATAGGAGATTTCCTAATCAGAGGAGCAGAGAGGTGAAGAGGACAGCAGTGTTGATAGGAGATTCCATAGTCAGAGGAGCAGAGGGGTGAAGAGGACGGCAGTGTTGATAGGAGATTCCATAGTCAGAGGAGCAGGGAGGTGAAGAGGACAGCAGTGTTGATAGGAGATTCCATAGTCAGAGGAGCAGAGGGGTGAAGAGGACTGCAGTGTTGATAGGAGATTCCATAGTCAGAGGAGCAGAGAGGTGAAGTGGACGGCAGTGTTGATAGGAGATTTCCTAGTCAGAGGAGCAGAGAGGGGAAGAGGACGGCAGTGTTGATAGGAGATTTCCTAGACAGAGGAGCAGAGAGGTGAAGAGGACGGCAGTGTTGATAGGAGATTTCCTAGACAGAGGAGCAGAGAGGGGAAGAGAATGGCAGTGTTGATAGGAGATTTCCTCGACAGAGGAGCAGAGAGGTGAAGAGGACGGCAGTGTTGATAGGAGATTCCATAGTCAGAGGAGCAGAGAGGTGAAGAGGACTGCAGTGTTGATAGGAGATTCCATAGTCAGAGGAGCAGACAGGTGAAGAGGACTGCAGTGTTGATAGGAGATTCCATAGTCAGAGGAGCAGAGAGGTGAAGAGGACTGCAGTGTTGATAGGAGATTCCATATTCAGAGGAGCAGAGGGGTGAAGAGGACAGCAGTGTTGATAGGAGATTCCATAGTCAGAGGAGCAGAGGGGTGAAGAGGACAGCAGTGTTGATAGGAGATTTCCTAGTCAGAGGAGCAGAGAGGGGAAGAGGACGGCAGTGTTGATAGGAGATTTCCTAGACAGAGGAGCAGAGAGGGGAAGAGGACGGCAGTGTTGATAGGAGATTTCCTAGACAGAGGAGCAGAGAGGGGAAGAGGACGGCAGTGTTGATAGGAGATTCCATAGTCAGAGGAGCAGAGAGGTGAAGAGGATGGCAGTGTTGATAGGAGATTTCCTAGTCAGAGGAGCAGAGAGGTGAAGAGGATGGCATTGTTGATAGGAGATTCCATAGTCTGAGGAGCAGAGAGGTGAAGAGGATGGCAGTGTTGATAAGAGATTTCCTAGTCAGAGGAGCAGAGAGGTGAAGAGGACGGCAGTGTTGATAGGAGATTTCCTAATCAGAGGAGCAGAGTGGTGAAGAGGACAGCAGTGTTGATAGGAGATTCCATAGTCAGAGGAGCAGAGAGGAGAAGAGGACGGCAGTGTTGATAGGAGATTCCATAGTCAGAGGAGCAGAGAGGTGAAGAGGACGGCAGTGTGACAGGAGATTTCCTAGACAGAGGAGTAGAGAGGGGAAGAGGACGGCAGTGTTGATAGGAGATTTCCTAGGCAGAGGAGCAGAGAGGTGAAGAGGACGGCAGTGTTGATAGGAGATTCCATAGTCAGAGGAGCAGAGAGGTGAAGAGGATGGCAGTGTTGATAGGAGATTTCCTAGTCAGAGGAGCAGAGAGGTGAAGAGGATGGCAGTGTTGATAGGAGATTCCATAGTCAGAGGAGCAGAGAGGTGAAGAGGATGGCAGTGTTGATAAGAGATTTCCTGGTCAGAGGAGCAGAGAGGTGAAGAGGACGGCAGTGTTGATAGGAGATTTCCTAATCAGAGGAGCAGAGTGGTGAAGAGGACAGCAGTGTTGATAGGAGATTCCATAGTCAGAGGAGCAGAGAGGTGAAGAGGACGGCAGTGTTGATAGGAGATTCCATAGTCAGAGGAGCAGAGTGGTGAAGAGGACGGCAGTGTTGATAGGAGATTCCATAGTCAGAGGAGCAGAGAGGTGAAGAGGATGGCAGTGTTGATAGGAGATTTCCTAATCAGAGGAGCAGAGAGGTGAAGAGGACAGCAGTGTTGATAGGAGATTCCATAGTCAGAGGAGCAGAGGGGTGAAGAGGACGGCAGTGTTGATAGGAGATTCCATAGTCAGAGAAGCAGGGAGGTGAAGAGGACAGCAGTGTTGATAGGAGATTCCATAGTCAGAGGAGCAGGGAGGTGAAGAGGACAGCAGTGTTGATAGGAGATTCCATAGTCAGAGGAGCAGAGGGGTGAAGAGGACTGCAGTGTTGATAGGAGATTCCATAGTCAGAGGAGCAGAGAGGTGAAGAGGACGGCAGTGTTGATAGGAGATTTCCTAGTCAGAGGAGCAGAGAGGGGAAGAGGACGGCAGTGTTGATAGGAGATTTCCTAGACAGAGGAGCAGAGAGGTGAAGAGGACGTCAGTGTTGATAGGAGATTTCCTAGACAGAGGAGCAGAGAGGGGAAGAGGATGGCAGTGTTGATAGGAGATTTCCTAGACAGAGGAGCAGAGAGGTGAAGAGGACGGCAGTGTTGATAGGAGATTCCATAGTCAGAGGAGCAGAGAGGTGAAGAGGACTGCAGTGTTGATAGGAGATTCCATAGTCAGAGGAGCAGAGAGGTGAAGAGGACAGCAGTGTTGATAGGAGATTCCATAGTCAGAGGAGCAGAGGGGTGAAGAAGACGGCAGTGTTGATAGGAGATTTCTTAATCAGAGGAGCAGAGAGGTGAAGAGGACGGCAGTGTTGATAGGAGATTCCATATTCAGAGGAGCAGACAGGTGAAGAGGACGGCAGTGTTGATAGGAGATTCCATAGTCAGAGGAGCAGAGAGGTGAAGAGGACTGCATTGTTGATAAGAGATTTCCTAGTCAGAGGAGCAGAGAGGTGAAGAGGACGGCAGTGTTGATAAGAGATTTCCTAGTCAGAGGAGCAGAGAGGTGAAGAGGACGGCAGTGTTGATAGGAGATTCCATAGTCAGAGGAGCAGAGAGGTGAAGAGGACGGCAGTGTTGATAAGAGATTTCCTAGTCAGAGGAGCAGAGAGGTGAAGAGGACGGCAGTGTTGATAGGAGATTCCATAGTCAGAGGAGCAGAGAGGTTAAGAGGACGGCAGTGTTGATAGGAGATTCCATAGTCAGAGAAGCAGAGAGGTGAAGAGGACGGCAGTGTTGATAGGAGATTCCATAGTCAGAGGAGCAGAGAGGTGAAGAGGACGGCAGTGTTGATAGGAGATTCCATAGTCAGAGGAGCAGAGAGGTGAAGAGGACGGCAGTGTTGATAGGAGATTCCATAGTCAGAGAAGCAGAGAGGGGAAGAGGACGGCAGTGTTGATAGGAGATTTCCTAGACAGAGGAGCAGAGAGGTGAAGAGGACGGCAGTGTTGATAGGAGATTCCATAGTCAGAGGAGCAGAGAGGTGAAGAGGATGGTAGTGTTGATAGGAGATTTCCTAGTCAGAGGAGCAGAGAGGTGAAGAGGATGGCAGTGTTGATAGGAGATTCCATAGTCAGAGGAGCAGAGAGGTGAAGAGGACGGCAGTGTTGATAAGAGATTTCCTAGTCAGAGGAGCAGAGAGGTGAAGAGGACGGCAGTGTTGATAGGAGATTCCATAGTCAGAGGAGCAGAGAGGTGAAGAGGACGGCAGTGTTGATAGGAGATTCCATAGTCAGAGGAGCAGACAGGTGAAGAGGACGGCAGTGTTGATAGGAGATTCCATAGTCAGAGGAGCAGAGAGGTGAAGAGGACTGCAGTGTTGATAGGAGATTCCATAGTCAGAGGAGCAGACAGGTGAAGAGGACTGCAGTGTTGATAGGAGATTCCATAGTCAGAGGAGCAGAGAGGTGAAGAGGACTGCAGTGTTGACAGGAGATTTCCTAATCAGAGGAGCATAGAGGTGAAGAGGACAGCAGTGTTGATAGGAGATTCCATAGTCAGAGGAGCAGAGGGGTGAAGAGGACAGCAGTGTTGATAGGAGATTTCCTAGTCAGAGGAGCAGAGAGGGGAAGAGGACGGCAGTGTTGATAGGAGATTTCCTAGACAGAGGAGTAGAGAGGGGAAGAGGACGGCAGTGTTGATAGGAGATTTCCTAGGCAGAGGAGCAGAGAGGTGAAGAGGACGGCAGTGTTGATAGGAGATTCCATAGTCAGAGGAGCAGAGAGGTGAAGAGGACGGCAGTGTTGATAAGAGATTTCCTAGTCAGAGGAGCAGAGAGGTGAAGAGGACGGCAGTGTTGATAGGAGATTCCATAGTCAGAGGAGCAGAGAGGTGAAGAGGACGGCAGTGTTGATAGGAGATTCCATAGTCAGAGAAGCAGAGAGGTGAAGAGGACGGCAGTGTTGATAGGAGATTCCATAGTCAGAGGAGCAGAGAGGTGAAGAGGACGGCAGTGTTGATAGGAGATTCCATAGTCAGAGAAGCAGAGAGGTGAAGAGGACGGCAGTGTTGATAGGAGATTCCATAGTCAGGGGAGCAGAGAGGTGAAGAGGACGGCAGTGTTGATAGGAGATTCCATAGTCAGAGGAGCAGAGAGTTGAAGAGGACGGCAGTGTTGATAGGAGATTCCATAGTCAGAGAAGCAGAGAGGTGAAGAGGACGGCAGTGTTGATAGGAGATTCCATAGTCAGAGAAGCAGAGAGGTGAAGAAGACGGCAGTGTTGATAGGAGATTCCATAGTCAGAGGAGCAGAGAGTTGAAGAGGACGGCAGTGTTGATAGGAGATTCCATAGTCAGAGAAGCAGAGAGGTGAAGAGGACGGCAGTGTTGATAGGAGATTCCATAGTCAGAGAAGCAGAGAGGTGAAGAGGACGGCAGTGTTGATAGGAGATTCCATAGTCAGAGGAGCAGAGAGGTGAAGAGGACGGCAGTGTTGATAGGAGATTCCATAGTCAGAGAAGCAGAGAGGTGAAGAGGACGGCAGTGTTGATAGGAGATTCCATAGTCAGGGGAGCAGAGAGGTGAAGAGGACGGCAGTGTTGATAGGAGATTCCATAGTCAGAGGAGCAGAGAGTTGAAGAGGACGGCAGTGTTGATAGGAGATTCCATAGTCAGAGGAGCAGAGAGGTGAAGAGGATGGCAGTGTTGATAGGAGATTCCATAGTCAGAGGAGCAGAGAGGTGAAGAGGACGGCAGTGTTGATAAGAGATTTCCTAGTCAGAGGAGCAGAGAGGTGAAGAGGACGGCAGTGTTGATAGGAGATTCCATAGTCAGAGAAGCAGAGAGGTGAAGAGGACGGCAGTGTTGATAGGAGATTCCATAGTCAGAGGAGCAGAGAGGTGAAGAGGACGGCAGTGTTGATAGGAGATTCCATAGTCAGAGGAGCAGAGAGGTGAAGAGGACGGCAGTGTTGACAGGAGATTCCATAGTCAGAGGAGCAGAGAGGTGAAGAGGACTACAGTGTTGATAGGAGATTCCATAGTCAGAGGAGCAGAGAGGTGAAGAGGACGGCAGTGTTGATAGGAGATTCCATAGTCAGAGGAGCAGAGAGGTGAAGAGGACGGCAGTGTTGATAGGAGATTCCATAGTCAGAGGAGCAGAGAGGTGAAGAGGACAGCAGTGTTCATAGGAGATTCCATAGTCAGAGGAGCAGAGAGGTGAAGAGGACGGCAGTGTTGATAGGAGATTTCCTAATCAGAGGAGCAGAGAGGTGAAGAGGACAGCAGTGTTGATAGGAGATTCCATAGTCAGAGGAGCAGAGGGGTGAAGAGGTCAGCAGTGTTGAAAGGAGATTCCATAGTCAGAGGAGCAGAGAGGTGAAGAGGACGGCAGTGTTGATAGGAGATTTCCTAATCAGAGGAGCAGAGAGGTGAAGAGGACAGCAGTGTTGATAGGAGATTCCATAGTCAGAGGAGCAGAGGGGTGAAGAGGACGGCAGTGTTGATAGGAGATTCCATAGTCAGAGGAGCAGGGAGGTGAAGAGGACAGCAGTGTTGATAGGAGATTCCATAGTCAGAGGAGCAGAGGGGTGAAGAGGACTGCAGTGTTGATAGGAGATTCCATAGTCAGAGGAGCAGAGAGGTGAAGAGGACGGCAGTGTTGATAGGAGATTTCCTAGTCAGAGGAGCAGAGAGGGGAAGAGGACGGCAGTGTTGATAGGAGATTTCCTAGACAGAGGAGCAGAGAGGTGAAGAGGACGGCAGTGTTGATAGGAGATTTCCTAGACAGAGGAGCAGAGAGGGGAAGAGGATGGCAGTGTTGATAGGAGATTTCCTAGACAGAGGAGCAGAGAGGTGAAGAGGACGGCAGTGTTGATAGGAGATTCCATAGTCAGAGGAGCAGAGAGGTGAAGAGGACTGCAGTGTTGATAGGAGATTCCATAGTCAGAGGAGCAGAGAGGTGAAGAGGACTGCAGTGTTGATAGGAGATTCCATAGTCAGAGGAGCAGAGGGGTGAAGAAGACGGCAGTGTTGATAGGAGATTTCTTAATCAGAGGAGCAGAGAGGTGAAGAGGACGGCAGTGTTGATAGGAGATTTCTTAATCAGAGGAGCAGAGGGGTGAAGAGGACGGCAGTGTTGATAGGAGATTCCATAGTCAGAGGAGCAGAGAGGTGAAGAGGACGGCAGTGTTGATAAGAGATTTCCTAGTCAGAGGAGCAGAGAGGTGAAGAGGACGGCAGTGTTGATAGGAGATTCCATAGTCAGAGGAGCAGAGAGGTGAAGAGGACGGCAGTGTTGATAGGAGATTCCATATTCAGAGGAGCAGACAGGTGAAGAGGACGGCAGTGTTGATAGGAGATTCCATAGTCAGAGGAGCAGAGAGGTGAAGAGGACTGCATTGTTGATAAGAGATTTCCTAGTCAGAGGAGCAGAGAGGTGAAGAGGACGGCAGTGTTGATAAGAGATTTCCTAGTCAGAGGAGCAGAGAGGTGAAGAGGACGGCAGTGTTGATAAGAGATTTCCTAGTCAGAGGAGCAGAGAGGTGAAGAGGACGGCAGTGTTGATAGGAGATTCCATAGTCAGAGGAGCAGAGAGGTGAAGAGGACGGCAGTGTTGATAGGAGATTCCATAGTCAGAGAAGCAGAGAGGTGAAGAGGACGGCAGTGTTGATAGGAGATTCCATAGTCAGAGGAGCAGAGAGGTGAAGAGGACGGCAGTGTTGATAGGAGATTCCATAGTCAGAGGAGCAGAGAGGTGAAGAGGACGGCAGTGTTGATAGGAGATTCCATAGCCAGAGGAGCAGAGAGGTGAAGAGGACGGCAGTGTTGATAGGAGATTCCATAGTCAGAGGAGCAGACAGGTGAAGAGGACGGCAGTGTTGATAGGAGATTCCATAGTCAGAGGAGCAGAGAGGTGAAGAGGACTGCAGTGTTGATAGGAGATTCCATAGTCAGAGGAGCAGACAGGTGAAGAGGACTGCAGTGTTGATAGGAGATTCCATAGTCAGAGGAGCAGAGAGGTGAAGAGGACTGCAGTGTTGATAGGAGATTTCCTAATCAGAGGAGCATAGAGGTGAAGAGGACAGCAGTGTTGATAGGAGATTCCATAGTCAGAGGAGCAGAGGGGTGAAGAGGACAGCAGTGTTGATAGGAGATTTCCTAGTCAGAGGAGCAGAGAGGGGAAGAGGACGGCAGTGTTGATAGGTGATTTCCTAGACAGAGGAGTAGAGAGGGGAAGAGGACGGCAGTGTTGATAGGAGATTTCCTAGGCAGAGGAGCAGAGAGGTGAAGAGGACGGCAGTGTTGATAGGAGATTCCATAGTCAGAGGAGCAGAGAGGTGAAGAGGATGGCAGTGTTGATAGGAGATTTCCTAGTCAGAGGAGCAGAGAGGTGAAGAGGATGGCAGTGTTGATAGGAGATTCCATAGTCAGAGGAGAAGAGAGGTGAAGAGGATGGCAGTGTTGATAAGAGATTTCCTAGTCAGAGGAGCAGAGAGGTGAAGAGGACGGCAGTGTTGATAGGAGATTTCCTAATCAGAGGAGCAGAGTGGTGAAGAGGACAGCAGTGTTGATAGGAGATTCCATAGTCAGAGGAGCAGAGAGTTGAAGAGGACGGCAGTGTTGATAGGAGATTCCATAGTCAGAGGAACAGAGTGGTGAAGAGGACGGCAGTGTTGATAGGAGATTCCATAGTCAGAGGAGCAGAGAGGTGAAGAGGATGGCAGTGTTGATAGGAGATTTCCTAATCAGAGGAGCAGAGAGGTGAAGAGGACAGCAGTGTTGATAGGAGATTCCATAGTCAGAGGAGCAGAGGGGTGAAGAGGACGGCAGTGTTGATAGGAGATTCCATAGTCAGAGGAGCAGGGAGGTGAAGAGGACAGCAGTGTTGATAGGAGATTCCATAGTCAGAGGAGCAGAGGGGTGAAGAGGACTGCAGTGTTGATAGGAGATTCCATAGTCAGAGGAGCAGAGAGGTGAAGTGGACGGCAGTGTTGATAGGAGATTTCCTAGTCAGAGGAGCAGAGAGGGGAAGAGGACGGCAGTGTTGATAGGAGATTTCCTAGACAGAGGAGCAGAGAGGTGAAGAGGACGGCAGTGTTGATAGGAGATTCCATAGTCAGAGGAGCAGAGAGGTGAAGAGGATGGCAGTGTTGATAGGAGATTTCCTAGTCAGAGGAGCAGAGAGGTGAAGAGGATGGCAGTGTTGATAGGAGATTCCATAGTCAGAGGAGCAGAGAGGTGAAGAGGACGGCAGTGTTGATAAGAGATTTCCTAGTCAGAGGAGCAGAGAGGTGAAGAGGACGGCAGTGTTGATAGGAGATTCCATAGTCAGAGGAGCAGAGAGGTGAAGAGGACGGCAGTGTTGATAGGAGATTCCATAGTCAGAGGAGCAGACAGGTGAAGAGGACGGCAGTGTTGATAGGAGATTCCATAGTCAGAGGAGCAGAGAGGTGAAGAGGACTGCAGTGTTGATAGGAGATTCCATAGTCAGAGGAGCAGACAGGTGAAGAGGACTGCAGTGTTGATAGGAGATTCCATAGTCAGAGGAGCAGAGAGGTGAAGAGGACTGCAGTGTTGACAGGAGATTTCCTAATCAGAGGAGCATAGAGGTGAAGAGGACAGCAGTGTTGATAGGAGATTCCATAGTCAGAGGAGCAGAGGGGTGAAGAGGACAGCAGTGTTGATAGGAGATTTCCTAGTCAGAGGAGCAGAGAGGGGAAGAGGACGGCAGTGTTGATAGGAGATTTCCTAGACAGAGGAGTAGAGAGGGGAAGAGGACGGCAGTGTTGATAGGAGATTTCCTAGGCAGAGGAGCAGAGAGGTGAAGAGGACGGCAGTGTTGATAGGAGATTCCATAGTCAGAGGAGCAGAGAGGTGAAGAGGACGGCAGTGTTGATAAGAGATTTCCTAGTCAGAGGAGCAGAGAGGTGAAGAGGACGGCAGTGTTGATAGGAGATTCCATAGTCAGAGGAGCAGAGAGGTGAAGAGGACGGCAGTGTTGATAGGAGATTCCATAGTCAGAGAAGCAGAGAGGTGAAGAGGACGGCAGTGTTGATAGGAGATTCCATAGTCAGAGGAGCAGAGAGGTGAAGAGGACGGCAGTGTTGATAGGAGATTCCATAGTCAGAGAAGCAGAGAGGTGAAGAGGACGGCAGTGTTGATAGGAGATTCCATAGTCAGGGGAGCAGAGAGGTGAAGAGGACGGCAGTGTTGATAGGAGATTCCATAGTCAGAGGAGCAGAGAGTTGAAGAGGACGGCAGTGTTGATAGGAGATTCCATAGTCAGAGAAGCAGAGAGGTGAAGAGGACGGCAGTGTTGATAGGAGATTCCATAGTCAGAGAAGCAGAGAGGTGAAGAAGACGGCAGTGTTGATAGGAGATTCCATAGTCAGAGGAGCAGAGAGTTGAAGAGGACGGCAGTGTTGATAGGAGATTCCATAGTCAGAGAAGCAGAGAGGTGAAGAGGACGGCAGTGTTGATAGGAGATTCCATAGTCAGAGAAGCAGAGAGGTGAAGAGGACGGCAGTGTTGATAGGAGATTCCATAGTCAGAGGAGCAGAGAGGTGAAGAGGACGGCAGTGTTGATAGGAGATTCCATAGTCAGAGAAGCAGAGAGGTGAAGAGGACGGCAGTGTTGATAGGAGATTCCATAGTCAGGGGAGCAGAGAGGTGAAGAGGACGGCAGTGTTGATAGGAGATTCCATAGTCAGAGGAGCAGAGAGTTGAAGAGGACGGCAGTGTTGATAGGAGATTCCATAGTCAGAGGAGCAGAGAGGTGAAGAGGATGGCAGTGTTGATAGGAGATTCCATAGTCAGAGGAGCAGAGAGGTGAAGAGGACGGCAGTGTTGATAAGAGATTTCCTAGTCAGAGGAGCAGAGAGGTGAAGAGGACGGCAGTGTTGATAGGAGATTCCATAGTCAGAGAAGCAGAGAGGTGAAGAGGACGGCAGTGTTGATAGGAGATTCCATAGTCAGAGGAGCAGAGAGGTGAAGAGGACGGCAGTGTTGATAGGAGATTCCATAGTCAGAGGAGCAGAGAGGTGAAGAGGACGGCAGTGTTGACAGGAGATTCCATAGTCAGAGGAGCAGAGAGGTGAAGAGGACTACAGTGTTGATAGGAGATTCCATAGTCAGAGGAGCAGAGAGGTGAAGAGGACGGCAGTGTTGATAGGAGATTCCATAGTCAGAGGAGCAGAGAGGTGAAGAGGACGGCAGTGTTGATAGGAGATTCCATAGTCAGAGGAGCAGAGAGGTGAAGAGGACAGCAGTGTTCATAGGAGATTCCATAGTCAGAGGAGCAGAGAGGTGAAGAGGACGGCAGTGTTGATAGGAGATTTCCTAATCAGAGGAGCAGAGAGGTGAAGAGGACAGCAGTGTTGATAGGAGATTCCATAGTCAGAGGAGCAGAGGGGTGAAGAGGTCAGCAGTGTTGAAAGGAGATTCCATAGTCAGAGGAGCAGAGAGGTGAAGAGGACGGCAGTGTTGATAGGAGATTTCCTAATCAGAGGAGCAGAGAGGTGAAGAGGACAGCAGTGTTGATAGGAGATTCCATAGTCAGAGGAGCAGAGGGGTGAAGAGGACGGCAGTGTTGATAGGAGATTCCATAGTCAGAGGAGCAGGGAGGTGAAGAGGACAGCAGTGTTGATAGGAGATTCCATAGTCAGAGGAGCAGAGGGGTGAAGAGGACTGCAGTGTTGATAGGAGATTCCATAGTCAGAGGAGCAGAGAGGTGAAGAGGACGGCAGTGTTGATAGGAGATTTCCTAGTCAGAGGAGCAGAGAGGGGAAGAGGACGGCAGTGTTGATAGGAGATTTCCTAGACAGAGGAGCAGAGAGGTGAAGAGGACGGCAGTGTTGATAGGAGATTTCCTAGACAGAGGAGCAGAGAGGGGAAGAGGATGGCAGTGTTGATAGGAGATTTCCTAGACAGAGGAGCAGAGAGGTGAAGAGGACGGCAGTGTTGATAGGAGATTCCATAGTCAGAGGAGCAGAGAGGTGAAGAGGACTGCAGTGTTGATAGGAGATTCCATAGTCAGAGGAGCAGAGAGGTGAAGAGGACTGCAGTGTTGATAGGAGATTCCATAGTCAGAGGAGCAGAGGGGTGAAGAAGACGGCAGTGTTGATAGGAGATTTCTTAATCAGAGGAGCAGAGAGGTGAAGAGGACGGCAGTGTTGATAGGAGATTTCTTAATCAGAGGAGCAGAGGGGTGAAGAGGACGGCAGTGTTGATAGGAGATTCCATAGTCAGAGGAGCAGAGAGGTGAAGAGGACGGCAGTGTTGATAAGAGATTTCCTAGTCAGAGGAGCAGAGAGGTGAAGAGGACGGCAGTGTTGATAGGAGATTCCATAGTCAGAGGAGCAGAGAGGTGAAGAGGACGGCAGTGTTGATAGGAGATTCCATATTCAGAGGAGCAGACAGGTGAAGAGGACGGCAGTGTTGATAGGAGATTCCATAGTCAGAGGAGCAGAGAGGTGAAGAGGACTGCATTGTTGATAAGAGATTTCCTAGTCAGAGGAGCAGAGAGGTGAAGAGGACGGCAGTGTTGATAAGAGATTTCCTAGTCAGAGGAGCAGAGAGGTGAAGAGGACGGCAGTGTTGATAAGAGATTTCCTAGTCAGAGGAGCAGAGAGGTGAAGAGGACGGCAGTGTTGATAGGAGATTCCATAGTCAGAGGAGCAGAGAGGTGAAGAGGACGGCAGTGTTGATAGGAGATTCCATAGTCAGAGAAGCAGAGAGGTGAAGAGGACGGCAGTGTTGATAGGAGATTCCATAGTCAGAGGAGCAGAGAGGTGAAGAGGACGGCAGTGTTGATAGGAGATTCCATAGTCAGAGGAGCAGAGAGGTGAAGAGGACGGCAGTGTTGATAGGAGATTCCATAGCCAGAGGAGCAGAGAGGTGAAGAGGACGGCAGTGTTGATAGGAGATTCCATAGTCAGAGGAGCAGACAGGTGAAGAGGACGGCAGTGTTGATAGGAGATTCCATAGTCAGAGGAGCAGAGAGGTGAAGAGGACTGCAGTGTTGATAGGAGATTCCATAGTCAGAGGAGCAGACAGGTGAAGAGGACTGCAGTGTTGATAGGAGATTCCATAGTCAGAGGAGCAGAGAGGTGAAGAGGACTGCAGTGTTGATAGGAGATTTCCTAATCAGAGGAGCATAGAGGTGAAGAGGACAGCAGTGTTGATAGGAGATTCCATAGTCAGAGGAGCAGAGGGGTGAAGAGGACAGCAGTGTTGATAGGAGATTTCCTAGTCAGAGGAGCAGAGAGGGGAAGAGGACGGCAGTGTTGATAGGTGATTTCCTAGACAGAGGAGTAGAGAGGGGAAGAGGACGGCAGTGTTGATAGGAGATTTCCTAGGCAGAGGAGCAGAGAGGTGAAGAGGACGGCAGTGTTGATAGGAGATTCCATAGTCAGAGGAGCAGAGAGGTGAAGAGGATGGCAGTGTTGATAGGAGATTTCCTAGTCAGAGGAGCAGAGAGGTGAAGAGGATGGCAGTGTTGATAGGAGATTCCATAGTCAGAGGAGAAGAGAGGTGAAGAGGATGGCAGTGTTGATAAGAGATTTCCTAGTCAGAGGAGCAGAGAGGTGAAGAGGACGGCAGTGTTGATAGGAGATTTCCTAATCAGAGGAGCAGAGTGGTGAAGAGGACAGCAGTGTTGATAGGAGATTCCATAGTCAGAGGAGCAGAGAGTTGAAGAGGACGGCAGTGTTGATAGGAGATTCCATAGTCAGAGGAACAGAGTGGTGAAGAGGACGGCAGTGTTGATAGGAGATTCCATAGTCAGAGGAGCAGAGAGGTGAAGAGGATGGCCATGTTGATAGGAGATTTCCTAATCAGAGGAGCAGAGAGGTGAAGAGGACAGCAGTGTTGATAGGAGATTCCATAGTCAGAGGAGCAGAGGGGTGAAGAGGACGGCAGTGTTGATAGGAGATTCCATAGTCAGAGGAGCAGGGAGGTGAAGAGGACAGCAGTGTTGATAGGAGATTCCATAGTCAGAGGAGCAGAGGGGTGAAGAGGACTGCAGTGTTGATAGGAGATTCCATAGTCAGAGGAGCAGAGAGGTGAAGTGGACGGCAGTGTTGATAGGAGATTTCCTAGTCAGAGGAGCAGAGAGGGGAAGAGGACGGCAGTGTTGATAGGAGATTTCCTAGACAGAGGAGCAGAGAGGTGAAGAGGACGGCAGTGTTGATAGGAGATTCCATAGTCAGAGGAGCAGAGAGGTGAAGAGGATGGCAGTGTTGATAGGAGATTTCCTAGTCAGAGGAGCAGAGAGGTGAAGAGGATGGCAGTGTTGATAGGAGATTCCATAGTCAGAGGAGCAGAGTGGTGAAGAGGACGGCAGTGTTGATAGGAGATTCCATAGTCAGAGGAGCAGAGAGGTGAAGAGGATGGCAGTGTTGATAGGAGATTTCCTAATCAGAGGAGCAGAGAGGTGAAGAGGACAGCAGTGTTGATAGGAGATTCCATAGTCAGAGGAGCAGAGGGGTGAAGAGGACGGCAGTGTTGATAGGAGATTCCATAGTCAGAGGAGCAGGGAGGTGAAGAGGACGGCAGTGTTGATAGGAGATTCCATAGTCAGAGGAGCAGAGGGGTGAAGAGGACTGCAGTGTTGATAGGAGATTCCATAGTCAGAGGAGCAGAGAGGTGAAGTGGACGGCAGTGTTGATAGGAGATTTCCTAGTCAGAGGAGCAGAGAGGGGAAGAGGACGGCAGTGTTGATAGGAGATTTCCTAGACAGAGGAGCAGAGAGGTGAAGAGGACGGCAGTGTTGATAGGAGATTTCCTAGACAGAGGAGCAGAGAGGGGAAGAGAATGGCTGTGTTGATAGGAGATTTCCTCGACAGAGGAGCAGAGAGGTGAAGAGGACGGCAGTGTTGATAGGAGATTCCATAGTCAGAGGAGCAGAGAGGTGAAGAGGACTGCAGTGTTGATAGGAGATTCCATAGTCAGAGGAGCAGACAGGTGAAGAGGACTGCAGTGTTGATAGGAGATTCCATAGTCAGAGGAGCAGAGAGGTGAAGAGGTCTGCAGTGTTGATAGGAGATTCCATATTCAGAGGAGCAGAGGGGTGAAGAGGACAGCAGTGTTGATAGGAGATTCCATAGTCAGAGGAGCAGAGGGGTGAAGAGGACAGCAGTGTTGATAGGAGATTTCCTAGTCAGAGGAGCAGAGAGGGGAAGAGGACGGCAGTGTTGATAGGAGATTTCCTAGACAGAGGAGCAGAGAGGGGAAGAGGACGGCAGTGTTGATAGGAGATTTCCTAGACAGAGGAGCAGAGAGGGGAAGAGGACGGCAGTGTTGATAGGAGATTCCATAGTCAGAGGAGCAGAGAGGTGAAGAGGATGGCAGTGTTGATAGGAGATTTCCTAGTCAGAGGAGCAGAGAGGTGAAGAGGATGGCATTGTTGATAGGAGATTCCATAGTCTTAGGAGCAGAGAGGTGAAGAGGATGGCAGTGTTGATAAGAGATTTCCTAGTCAGAGGAGCAGAGAGGTGAAGAGGACGGCAGTGTTGATAGGAGATTTCCTAATCAGAGGAGCAGAGTGGTGAAGAGGACAGCAGTGTTGATAGGAGATTCCATAGTCAGAGGAGCAGAGAGGAGAAGAGGACGGCAGTGTTGATAGGAGATTCCATAGTCAGAGGAGCAGAGAGGTGAAGAGGACGGCAGTGTTGACAGGAGATTTCCTAGACAGAGGAGTAGAGAGGGGAAGAGGACGGCAGTGTTGATAGGAGATTTCCTAGGCAGAGGAGCAGAGAGGTGAAGAGGACGGCAGTGTTGATAGGAGATTCCATAGTCAGAGGAGCAGAGAGGTGAAGAGGATGGCAGTGTTGATAGGAGATTTCCTAGTCAGAGGAGCAGAGAGGTGAAGAGGATGGCAGTGTTGATAGGAGATTCCATAGTCAGAGGAGCAGAGAGGTGAAGAGGATGGCAGTGTTGATAAGAGATTTCCTGGTCAGAGGAGCAGAGAGGTGAAGAGGACGGCAGTGTTGATAGGAGATTTCCTAATCAGAGGAGCAGAGTGGTGAAGAGGACAGCAGTGTTGATAGGAGATTCCATAGTCAGAGGAGCAGAGAGGTGAAGAGGACGGCAGTGTTGATAGGAGATTCCATAGTCAGAGGAGCAGAGTGGTGAAGAGGACGGCAGTGTTGATAGGAGATTCCATAGTCAGAGGAGCAGAGAGGTGAAGAGGATGGCAGTGTTGATAGGAGATTTCCTAATCAGAGGAGCAGAGAGGTGAAGAGGACAGCAGTGTTGATAGGAGATTCCATAGTCAGAGGAGCAGAGGGGTGAAGAGGACGGCAGTGTTGATAGGAGATTCCATAGTCAGAGAAGCAGGGAGGTGAAGAGGACAGCAGTGTTGATAGGAGATTCCATAGTCAGAGGAGCAGGGAGGTGAAGAGGACAGCAGTGTTGATAGGAGATTCCATAGTCAGAGGAGCAGAGGGGTGAAGAGGACTGCAGTGTTGATAGGAGATTCCATAGTCAGAGGAGCAGAGAGGTGAAGAGGACGGCAGTGTTGATAGGAGATTTCCTAGTCAGAGGAGCAGAGAGGGGAAGAGGACGGCAGTGTTGATAGGAGATTTCCTAGACAGAGGAGCAGAGAGGTGAAGAGGACGGCAGTGTTGATAGGAGATTTCCTAGACAGAGGAGCAGAGAGGTGAAGAGGACGGCAGTGTTGATAGGAGATTCCATAGTCAGAGGAGCAGAGAGGTGAAGAGGACTGCAGTGTTGATAGGAGATTCCATAGTCAGAGGAGCAGAGAGGTGAAGAGGACAGCAGTGTTGATAGGAGATTCCATAGTCAGAGGAGCAGAGGGGTGAAGAAGACGGCAGTGTTGATAGGAGATTTCTTAATCAGAGGAGCAGAGAGGTGAAGAGGACGGCAGTGTTGATAGGAGATTTCTTAATCAGAGGAGCAGAGGGGTGAAGAGGACGGCAGTGTTGATAGGAGATTCCATAGTCAGAGGAGCAGAGAGGTGAAGAGGACGGCATTGTTGATAAGAGATTTCCTAGTCAGAGGAGCAGAGAGGTGAAGAGGACGGCAGTGTTGATAGGAGATTCCATAGTCAGAGGAGCAGAGAGGTGAAGAGGACGGCAGTATTGATAGGAGATTCCATATTCAGAGGAGCAGACAGGTGAAGAGGACGGCAGTGTTGATAGGAGATTCCATAGTCAGAGGAGCAGAGAGGTGAAGAGGACTGCATTGTTGATAAGAGATTTCCTAGTCAGAGGAGCAGAGAGGTGAAGAGGACGGCAGTGTTGATAAGAGATTTCCTAGTCAGAGGAGCAGAGAGGTGAAGAGGACGGCAGTGTTGATAGGAGATTCCATAGTCAGAGGAGCAGAGAGGTGAAGAGGACGGCAGTGTTGATAAGAGATTTCCTAGTCAGAGGAGCAGAGAGGTGAAGAGGACGGCAGTGTTGATAGGAGATTCCATAGTCAGAGGAGCAGAGAGGTGAAGAGGACGGCAGTGTTGATAGGAGATTCCATAGTCAGAGAAGCAGAGAGGTGAAGAGGACGGCAGTGTTGATAGGAGATTCCATAGTCAGAGGAGCAGAGAGGTGAAGAGGACGGCAGTGTTGATAGGAGATTCCATAGTCAGAGGAGCAGAGAGGTGAAGAGGACGGCAGTGTTGATAGGAGATTCCATAGCCAGAGGAGCAGAGAGGTGAAGAGGACGGCAGTGTTGATAGGAGATTCCATACTCAGAGGAGCAGACAGGTGAAGAGGACGGCAGTGTTGATAGGAGATTCCATAGTCAGAGGAGCAGAGAGGTGAAGAGGACTGCAGTGTTGATAGGAGATTCCATAGTCAGAGGAGCAGACAGGTGAAGAGGACTGCAGTGTTGATAGGAGATTTCCTAATCAGAGGAGCATAGAGGTGAAGAGGACAGCAGTGTTGATAGGAGATTCCATAGTCAGAGGAGCAGAGGGGTGAAGAGGACAGCAGTGTTGATAGGAGATTTCCTAGTCAGAGGAGCAGAGAGGGGAAGAGGACGGCAGTGTTGATAGGTGATTTCCTAGACAGAGGAGTAGAGAGGGGAAGAGGACGGCAGTGTTGATAGGAGATTTCCTAGGCAGAGGAGCAGAGAGGTGAAGAGGACGGCAGTGTTGATAGGAGATTCCATAGTCAGAGGAGCAGAGAGGTGAAGAGGATGGCAGTGTTGATAGGAGATTTCCTAGTCAGAGGAGCAGAGAGGTGAAGAGGATGGCAGTGTTGATAGGAGATTCCATAGTCAGAGGAGCAGAGAGGTGAAGAGGATGGCAGTGTTGATAAGAGATTTCCTAGTCAGAGGAGCAGAGAGGTGAAGAGGACGGCAGTGTTGATAGGAGATTTCCTAATCAGAGGAGCAGAGTGGTGAAGAGGACAGCAGTGTTGATAGGAGATTCCATAGTCAGAGGAGCAGAGAGGTGAAGAGGACGGCAGTGTTGATAGGAGATTCCATAGTCAGAGGAGCAGAGTGGTGAAGAGGACGGCAGTGTTGATAGGAGATTCCATAGTCAGAGGAGCAGAGAGGTGAAGAGGATGGCAGTGTTGATAGGAGATTTCCTAATCAGAGGAGCAGAGAGGTGAAGAGGACAGCAGTGTTGATAGGAGATTCCATAGTCAGAGGAGCAGAGGGGTGAAGAGGACGGCAGTGTTGATAGGAGATTCCATAGTCAGAGGAGCAGGGAGGTGAAGAGGACAGCAGTGTTGATAGGAGATTCCATAGTCAGAGGAGCAGAGGGGTGAAGAGGACTGCAGTGTTGATAGGAGATTCCATAGTCAGAGGAGCAGAGAGGTGAAGTGGACGGCAGTGTTGATAGGAGATTTCCTAGTCAGAGGAGCAGAGAGGGGAAGAGGACGGCAGTGTTGATAGGAGATTTCCTAGACAGAGGAGCAGAGAGGTGAAGACGACGGCAGTGTTGATAGGAGATTTCCTAGACAGAGGAGCAGAGAGGGGAAGAGAATGGCAGTGTTGATAGGAGATTTCCTAGACAGAGGAGCAGAGAGGTGAAGAGGACGGCAGTGTTGATAGGAGATTCCATAGTCAGAGGAGCAGAGAGGTGAAGAGGACTGCAGTGTTGATAGGAGATTCCATAGTCAGAGGAGCAGACAGGTGAAGAGGACTGCAGTGTTGATAGGAGATTCCATAGTCAGAGGAGCAGAGAGGTGAAGAGGACTGCAGTGTTGATAGGAGATTCCATATTCAGAGGAGCAGAGGGGTGAAGAGGACAGCAGTGTTGATAGGAGATTCCATAGTCAGAGGAGCAGAGGGGTGAAGAGGACAGCAGTGTTGATAGGAGATTTCCTAGTCAGAGGAGCAGAGAGGGGAAGAGGACGGCAGTGTTGATAGGAGATTTCCTAGACAGAGGAGCAGAGAGGGGAAGAGGACGGCAGTGTTGATAGGAGATTTCCTAGACAGAGGAGCAGAGAGGTGAAGAGGACGGCAGTGTTGATAGGAGATTCCATAGTCAGAGGAGCAGAGAGGTGAAGAGGATGGCAGTGTTGATAGGAGATTTCCTAGTCAGAGGAGCAGAGAGGTGAAGAGGATGGCATTGTTGATAGGAGATTCCATAGTCTGAGGAGCAGAGAGGTGAAGAGGATGGCAGTGTTGATAAGAGATTTCCTAGTCAGAGGAGCAGAGAGGTGAAGAGGACGGCAGTGTTGATAGGAGATTTCCTAATCAGAGGAGCAGAGTGGTGAAGAGGACAGCAGTATTGATAGGAGATTCCATAGTCAGAGGAGCAGAGAGGAGAAGAGGACGGCAGTGTTGATAGGAGATTCCATAGTCAGAGGAGCAGAGAGGTGAAGAGGACGGCAGTGTTGACAGGAGATTTCCTAGACAGAGGAGTAGAGAGGGGAAGAGGACGGCAGTGTTGATAGGAGATTTCCTAGGCAGAGGAGCAGAGAGGTGAAGAGGACGGCAGTGTTGATAGGAGATTCCATAGTCAGAGGAGCAGAGAGGTGAAGAGGATGGCAGTGTTGATAGGAGATTTCCTAGTCAGAGGAGCAGAGAGGTGAAGAGGATGGCAGTGTTGATAGGAGATTCCATAGTCAGAGGAGCAGAGAGGTGAAGAGGATGGCAGTGTTGATAAGAGATTTCCTAGTCAGAGGAGCAGAGAGGTGAAGAGGACGGCAGTGTTGATAGGAGATTTCCTAATCAGAGGAGCAGAGTGGTGAAGAGGACAGCAGTGTTGATAGGAGATTCCATAGTCAGAGGAGCAGAGAGGTGAAGAGGACGGCAGTGTTGATAGGAGATTCCATAGTCAGAGGAGCAGAGTGGTGAAGAGGACGGCAGTGTTGATAGGAGATTCCATAGTCAGAGGAGCAGAGAGGTGAAGAGGATGGCAGTGTTGATAGGAGATTTCCTAATCAGAGGAGCAGAGAGGTGAAGAGGACAGCAGTGTTGATAGGAGATTCCATAGTCAGAGGAGCAGAGGGGTGAAGAGGACGGCAGTGTTGATAGGAGATTCCATAGTCAGAGGAGCAGGGAGGTGAAGAGGACAGCAGTGTTGATAGGAGATTCCATAGTCAGAGGAGCAGAGGGGTGAAGAGGACTGCAGTGTTGATAGGAGATTCCATAGTCAGAGGAGCAGAGAGGTGAAGTGGACGGCAGTGTTGATAGGAGATTTCCTAGTCAGAGGAGCAGAGAGGGGAAGAGGACGGCAGTGTTGATAGGAGATTTCCTAGACAGAGGAGCAGAGAGGTGAAGAGGACGGCAGTGTTGATAGGAGATTTCCTAGACAGAGGAGCAGAGAGGGGAAGAGAATGGCAGTGTTGATAGGAGATTTCCTAGACAGAGGAGCAGAGAGGTGAAGAGGACGGCAGTGTTGATAGGAGATTCCATAGTCAGAGGAGCAGAGAGGTGAAGAGGACTGCAGTGTTGATAGGAGATTCCATAGTCAGAGGAGCAGACAGGTGACGAGGACTGCAGTGTTGATAGGAGATTCCATAGTCAGAGGAGCAGAGAGGTGAAGAGGACTGCAGTGTTGATAGGAGATTCCATATTCAGAGGAGCAGAGGGGTGAAGAGGACAGCAGTGTTGATAGGAGATTCCATAGTCAGAGGAGCAGAGGGGTGAAGAGGACAGCAGTGTTGATAGGAGATTTCCTAGTCAGAGGAGCAGAGAGGGGAAGAGGACGGCAGTGTTGATAGGAGATTTCCTAGACAGAGGAGCAGAGAGGGGAAGAGGACGGCAGTGTTGATAGGAGATTTCCTAGACAGAGGAGCAGAGAGGTGAAGATGACGGCAGTGTTGATAGGAGATTCCATAGTCAGAGGAGCAGAGAGCTGAAGAGGATGGCAGTGTTGATAGGAGATTTCCTAGTCAGAGGAGCAGAGAGGTGAAGAGGATGGCATTGTTGATAGGAGATTCCATAGTCTGAGGAGCAGAGAGGTGAAGAGGATGGCAGTGTTGATAAGAGATTTCCTAGTCAGAGGAGCAGAGAGGTGAAGAGGACGGCAGTGTTGATAGGAGATTTCCTAATCAGAGGAGCAGAGTGGTGAAGAGGACAGCAGTGTTGATAGGAGATTCCATAGTCAGAGGAGCAGAGAGGAGAAGAGGACGGCAGTGTTGATAGGAGATTCCATAGTCAGAGGAGCAGAGAGGTGAAGAGGACGGCAGTGTTGACAGGAGATTCCATAGTCAGAGGAGCAGAGAGGTGAAGAGGACTGCAGTGTTGATAGGAGATTCCATAGTCAGAGGAGCAGAGAGGTGAAGAGGACGGCAGTGTTGATAGGAGATTCCATAGTCAGAGGAGCAGAGAGGTGAAGAGGACGGCAGTGTTGATAGGAGATTCCATAGTCAGAGGAGCAGAGAGGTGAAGAGGACAGCAGTGTTGATAGGAGATTCCATAGTCAGAGGAGCAGAGAGGTGAAGAGGACGGCAGTGTTGATAGGAGATTTCCTAATCAGAGGAGCAGAGAGGTGAAGAGGACAGCAGTGTTGATAGGAGATTCCATAGTCAGAGGAGCAGAGGGGTGAAGAGGTCAGCAGTGTTGATAGGAGATTCCATAGTCAGAGGAGCAGAGAGGTGAAGAGGACGGCAGTGTTGATAGGAGATTTCCTAATCAGAGGAGCAGAGAGGTGAAGAGGACAGCAGTGTTGATAGGAGATTCCATAGTCAGAGGAGCAGAGGGGTGAAGAGGACGGCAGTGTTGATAGGAGATTCCATAGTCAGAGGAGCAGGGAGGTGAAGAGGACAGCAGTGTTGATAGGAGATTCCATAGTTAGAGGAGCAGAGGGGTGAAGAGGCCTGCAGTGTTGATAGGAGATTCCATAGTCAGAGGAGCAGAGAGGTGAAGAGGACGGCAGTGTTGATAGGAGATTTCCTAGTCAGAGGAGCAGAGAGGGGAAGAGGACGGCAGTGTTGATAGGAGATTTCCTAGACAGAGGAGCAGAGAGGTGAAGAGGACGGCAGTGTTGATAGGAGATTTCCTAGACAGAGGAGCAGAGAGGGGAAGAGGATGGCAGTGTTGATAGGAGATTTCCTAGACAGAGGAGCAGACAGGTGAAGAGGACGGCAGTGTTGATAGGAGATTCCATAGTCAGAGGAGCAGAGAGGTGAAGAGGACTGCAGTGTTGATAGGAGATTCCATAGTCAGAGGAGCAGACAGGTGAATAGGACTGCAGTGTTGATAGGAGATTCCATAGTCAGAGGAGCAGAGAGGTGAAGAGGACTGCAGTGTTGATAGGAGATTCCATAGTCAGAGGAGCAGAGGGGTGAAGAAGACGGCAGTGTTGATAGGAGACTTCTTAATCAGAGGAGCAGAGAGGTGAAGAGGACGGCAGTGTTGATAGGAGATTTCTTAATCAGAGGAGCAGAGGGGTGAAGAGGACGGCAGTGTTGATAGGAGATTCCATAGTCAGAGGAGCAGAGAGGTGAAGAGGACAGCAGTGTTGATAAGAGATTTCCTAGTCAGAGGAGCAGAGAGGTGAAGAGGACGGCAGTGTTGATAGGAGATTCCATAGTCAGAGGAGCAGAGAGGTGAAGAGGACGGCAGTGTTGATAGGAGATTCCATATTCAGAGGAGCAGAGAGGTGAAGAGGACGGCAGTGTTGATAGGAGATTCCATAGTCAGAGGAGCAGAGAGGTGAAGAGGACTGCATTGTTGATAAGAGATTTCCTAGTCAGAGGAGCAGAGAGGTGAAGAGGACGGCAGTGTTGATAAGAGATTTCCTAGTCAGAGGAGCAGAGAGGTGAAGAGGACGGCAGTGTTGATAGGAGATTCCATAGTCAGAGGAGCAGAGAGGTGAAGAGGACGGCAGTGTTGATAAGAGATTTCCTAGTCAGAGGAGCAGAGAGGTGAACAGGACGGCAGTGTTGATAGGAGATTCCATAGTCAGAGAAGCAGAGAGGTGAAGAGGACGGCAGTGTTGATAGGAGATTCCATAGTCAGAGGAGCAGAGAGGTGAAGAGGACGGCAGTGTTGATAGGAGATTCCATAGTCAGAGAAGCAGAGAGGTGAAGAGGACGGCAGTGTTGATAGGAGATTCCATAGTCAGAGGAGCAGAGAGGTGAAGATGACGGCAGTGTTGATAGGAGATTCCATAGTCAGAGGAGCAGAGAGGTGAAGAGGACGGCAGTGTTGATAGGAGATTCCATAGTCAGAGGAGCAGAGAGGTGAAGAGGACGGCAGTGTTGATAAGAGATTTCCTAATCAGAGGAGCAGAGAGGTGAAGAGGACGGCAGTGTTGATAGGAGATTCCATAGTCAGAGAAGCAGAGAGGTGAAGAGGACGGCAGTGTTGATAGGAGATTCGATAGTCAGAGGAGCAGAGAGGTGAAGAGGACGGCAGTGTTGATAGGAGATTCCATAGTCAGAGAAGCAGAGAGGGGAAGAGGACGGCAGTGTTGATAGGAGATTTCCTAGACAGAGGAGCAGAGAGGTGAAGAGGACGGCAGTGTTGATAGGAGATTCCATAGTCAGAGGAGCAGAGAGGTGAAGAGGATGGTAGTGTTGATAGGAGATTTCCTAGTCAGAGGAGCAGAGAGGTGAAGAGGATGGCAGTGTTGATAGGAGATTCCATAGTCAGAGGAGCAGAGAGGTGAAGAGGACGGCAGTGTTGATAGGAGATTCCATAGTCAGAGGAGCAGAGAGGTGAAGAGGACTGCATTGTTGATAAGAGATTTCCTAGTCAGAGGAGCAGAGAGGTGAAGAGGACGGCAGTGTTGATAAGAGATTTCCTAGTCAGAGGAGCAGAGAGGTGAAGAGGACGGCAGTGTTGATAGGAGATTCCATAGTCAGAGGAGCAGAGAGGTGAAGAGGACGGCAGTGTTGATAAGAGATTTCCTAGTCAGAGGAGCAGAGAGGTGAACAGGACGGCAGTGTTGATAGGAGATTCCATAGTCAGAGAAGCAGAGAGGTGAAGAGGACGGCAGTGTTGATAGGAGATTCCATAGTCAGAGGAGCAGAGAGGTGAAGAGGACGGCAGTGTTGATAGGAGATTCCATAGTCAGAGAAGCAGAGAGGTGAAGAGGACGGCAGTGTTGATAGGAGATTCCATAGTCAGAGGAGCAGAGAGGTGAAGATGACGGCAGTGTTGATAGGAGATTCCATAGTCAGAGGAGCAGAGAGGTGAAGAGGACGGCAGTGTTGATAGGAGATTCCATAGTCAGAGGAGCAGAGAGGTGAAGAGGACGGCAGTGTTGATAAGAGATTTCCTAGTCAGAGGAGCAGAGAGGTGAAGAGGACGGCAGTGTTGATAGGAGATTCCATAGTCAGAGAAGCAGAGAGGTGAAGAGGACGGCAGTGTTGATAGGAGATTCGATAGTCAGAGGAGCAGAGAGGTGAAGAGGACGGCAGTGTTGATAGGAGATTCCATAGTCAGAGAAGCAGAGAGGGGAAGAGGACGGCAGTGTTGATAGTAGATTTCCTAGACAGAGGAGCAGAGAGGTGAAGAGGACGGCAGTGTTGATAGGAGATTCCATAGTCAGAGGAGCAGAGAGGTGAAGAGGATGGTAGTGTTGATAGGAGATTTCCTAGTCAGAGGAGCAGAGAGGTGAAGAGGATGGCAGTGTTGATAGGAGATTCCATAGTCAGAGGAGCAGAGAGGTGAAGAGGACGGCAGTGTTGATAAGAGATTTCCTAGTCAGAGGAGCAGAGAGGTGAAGAGGACGGCAGTGTTGATAGGAGATTTCCTAATCAGAGGAGCAGAGAGGTGAAGAGGACTGCAGTGTTGATAGGAGATTCCATAGTCAGAGGAGCAGAGAGGTGAAGAGGACGGCAGTGTTGATAGGAGATTCCATAGTCAGAGGAGCAGACAGGTGAAGAGGACGGCAGTGTTGATAGGAGATTCCATAGTCAGAGGAGCAGAGAGGTGAAGAGGACTGCAGTGTTGATAGGAGATTCCATAGTCAGAGGAGCAGACAGGTGAAGAGGACTGCAGGGTTGATAGGAGATTCCATAGTCAGAGGAGCAGAGAGGTGAAGAGGACTGCAGTGTTGATAGGAGATTTCCTAATCAGAGGAGCATAGAGGTGAAGAGGACAGCAGTGTTGATAGGAGATTCCATAGTCAGAGGAGCAGAGGGGTGAAGAGGACAGCGGTGTTGATAGGAGATTTCCTAGTCAGAGGAGCAGAGAGGGGAGGAGGACGGCAGTGTTGAAAGGAGATTTCCTAGACAGAGGAGTAGAGAGGGGAAGAGGACGGCAGTGTTGATAGGAGATTTCCTAGACAGAGGAGCAGAGAGGTGAAGAGGACGGCAGTGTTGATAGGAGATTCCATAGTCAGAGGAGCAGAGAGGTGAAGAGGATGGCAGTGTTGATAGGAGATTTCCTAGTCAGAGGAGCAGAGAGGTGAAGAGGACAGCAGTGTTGATAGGAGATTCCATAGTCAGAGGAGCAGAGGGGTGAAGAGGACGGCAGTGTTGATAGGAGATTCCATAGTCAGAGGAGCAGGGAGGTGAAGAGGACAGCAGTGTTGATAGGAGATTCCATAGTCAGAGGAGCAGAGGGGTGAAGAGGACTGCAGTGTTGATAGGAGATTCCATAGTCAGAGGAGCAGAGAGGTGAAGTGGACGGCAGTGTTGATAGGAGATTTCCTAGTCAGAGGAGCAGAGAGGGGAAGAGTACGGCAGTGTTGGTAGGAGATTTCCTAGACAGAGGAGCAGAGAGGTGAAGAGGACGGCAGTGTTGATAGGAGATTTCCTAGACAGAGGAGCAGAGAGGGGAAGAGGATGGCAGTGTTGATAGGAGATTTCCTAGACAGAGGAGCAGAGAGGTGAAGAGGACGGCAGTGTTGATAGGAGATTCCATAGTCAGAGGAGCAGAGAGGTGAAGAGGACTGCAGTGTTGATAGGAGATTCCGTAGTCAGAGGAGCAGACAGGTGAAGAGGACTGCAGTGTTGATAGGAGATTCCATAGTCAGAGAAGCAGAGAGGTGAAGAGGACGGCAGTGTTGATAGGAGATTCCATAGTCAGAGGAGCAGAGAGGTGAAGAGGACGGCAGTGTTGATAGGAGATTCCATAGTCAGAGAAGCAGAGAGGTGAAGAGGACGGCAGTGTTGATAGGAGATTCCATAGTCAGGGGAGCAGAGAGGTGAAGAGGACGGCAGTGTTGATAGGAGATTCCATAGTCAGAGAAGCAGAGAGGTGAAGAGGACGGCAGTGTTGATAGGAGATTTTATAGTCAGAGGAGCAGAGAGGTGAAGAGGACGGCAGTGTTGATAGGAGATTCCATAGTCAGAGGAGCAGAGAGGTGAAGAGGACGGCAGTGTTGATAGGAGATTCCATAGTCAGAGAAGCAGAGAGGGGAAGAGGACGGCAGTGTTGATAGGAGATTTCCTAGACAGAGGAGCAGAGAGGTGAAGAGGACGGCAGTGTTGATAGGAGATTCCATAGTCAGAGGAGCAGAGAGGTGAAGAGGATGGTAGTGTTGATAGGAGATTTCCTAGTCAGAGGAGCAGAGAGGTGAAGAGGATGGCAGTGTTGATAGGAGATTCCATAGTCAGAGGAGCAGAGAGGTGAAGAGGACGGCAGTGTTGATAAGAGATTTCCTAGTCAGAGGAGCAGAGAGGTGAAGAGGACGGCAGTGTTGATAGGAGATTCCATAGTCAGAGGAGCAGAGAGGTGAAGAGGACGGCAGTGTTGATAGGAGATTCCATAGTCAGAGGAGCAGACAGGTGAAGAGGACGGCAGTGTTGATAGGAGATTCCATAGTCAGAGGAGCAGAGAGGTGAAGAGGACTGCAGTGTTGATAGGAGATTCCATAGTCAGAGGAGCAGACAGGTGAAGAGGACTGCAGTGTTGATAGGAGATTCCATAGTCAGAGGAGCAGAGAGGTGAAGAGGACTGCAGTGTTGATAGGAGATTTCCTAATCAGAGGAGCATAGAGGTGAAGAGGACAGCAGTGTTGATAGGAGATTCCATAGTCAGAGGAGCAGAGGGGTGAAGAGGACAGCAGTGTTGATAGGAGATTTCCTAGTCAGAGGAGCAGAGAGGGGAAGAGGACGGCAGTGTTGATAGGAGATTTCCTAGACAGAGGAGTAGAGAGGGGAAGAGGACGGCAGTGTTGATAGGAGATTTCCTAGGCAGAGGAGCAGAGAGGTGAAGAGGACGGCAGTGTTGATAGGAGATTCCATAGTCAGAGGAGCAGAGAGGTGAAGAGGACGGCAGTGTTGATAAGAGATTTCCTAGTCAGAGGAGCAGAGAGGTGAAGAGGACGGCAGTGTTGATAGGAGATTCCATAGTCAGAGGAGCAGAGAGGTGAAGAGGACGGCAGTGTTGATAGGAGATTCCATAGTCAGAGAAGCAGAGAGGTGAAGAGGACGGCAGTGTTGATAGGAGATTCCATAGTCAGAGGAGCAGAGAGGTGAAGAGGACGGCAGTGTTGATAGGAGATTTGATAGTCAGAGAAGCAGAGAGGTGAAGAGGACGGCAGTGTTGATAGGAGATTCCATAGTCAGGGGAGCAGAGAGGTGAAGAGGACGGCAGTGTTGATAGGAGATTCCATAGTCAGAGGAGCAGAGAGTTGAAGAGGACGGCAGTGTTGATAGGAGATTCCATAGTCAGAGAAGCAGAGAGGTGAAGAGGACGGCAGTGTTGATAGGAGATTCCATAGTCAGAGAAGCAGAGAGGTGAAGAGGACGGCAGTGTTGATAGGAGATTCCATAGTCAGAGGAGCAGAGAGTTGAAGAGGACGGCAGTGTTGATAGGAGATTCCATAGTCAGAGAAGCAGAGAGGTGAAGAGGACGGCAGTGTTGATAGGAGATTCCATAGTCAGAGAAGCAGAGAGGTGAAGAGGACGGCAGTGTTGATAGGAGATTCCATAGTCAGAGGAGCAGAGAGGTGAAGAGGACGGCAGTGTTGATAGGAGATTCCATAGTCAGGGGAGCAGAGAGGTGAAGAGGACGGCAGTGTTGATAGGAGATTCCATAGTCAGAGGAGCAGAGAGTTGAAGAGGACGGCAGTGTTGATAGGAGATTCCATAGTCAGAGGAGCAGAGAGTTGAAGAGGACGGCAGTGTTGATAGGAGATTCCATAGTTAGAGGAGCAGAGAGGTGAAGAGGATGGCAGTGTTGATAGGAGATTCCATAGTCAGAGGAGCAGAGAGGTGAAGAGGACGACAGTGTTGATAAGAGATTTCCTAGTCAGAGGAGCAGAGAGGTGAAGAGGACGTCAGTGTTGATAGGAGATTCCATAGTCAGAGAAGCAGAGAGGTGAAGAGGACGGCAGTGTTGATAGGAGATTCCATAGTCAGAGGAGCAGAGAGGTGAAGAGGACGGCAGTGTTGATAGGAGATTCCATAGTCAGAGGAGCAGAGAGTTGAAGAGGACGGCAGTGTTGACAGGAGATTCCATAGTCAGAGGAGCAGAGAGGTGAAGAGGACTGCAGTGTTGATAGGAGATTCCATAGTCAGAGGAGCAGAGAGGTGAAGAGGACGGCAGTGTTGATAGGAGATTCCATAGTCAGAGGAGCAGAGAGGTGAAGAGGACGGCAGTGTTGATAGGAGATTCCATAGTCAGAGGAGCAGAGAGGTGAAGAGGACAGCAGTGTTCATAGGAGATTCCATAGTCAGAGGAGCAGAGAGGTGAAGAGGACGGCAGTGTTGATAGGAGATTTCCTAATCAGAGGAGCAGAGAGGTGAAGAGGACAGCAGTGTTGATAGGAGATTCCATAGTCAGAGGAGCAGAGGGGTGAAGAGGTCAGCAGTGTTGATAGGAGATTCCATAGTCAGAGGAGCAGAGAGGTGAAGGGGACGGCAGTGTTGATAGGAGATTTCCTAATCAGAGGAGCAGAGAGGTGAAGAGGACAGCAGTGTTGATAGGAGATTCCATAGTCAGAGGAGCAGAGGGGTGAAGAGGACGGCAGTGTTGATAGGAGATTCCATAGTCAGAGGAGCAGGGAGGTGAAGAGGACAGCAGTGTTGATAGGAGATTCCATAGTCAGAGGAGCAGAGGGGTGAAGAGGACTGCAGTGTTGATAGGAGATTCCATAGTCAGAGGAGCAGAGAGGGGAAGAGGACGGCAGTGTTGATAGGAGATTTCCTAGACAGAGGAGCAGAGAGGTGAAGAGGACGGCAGTGTTGATAGGAGATTTCCTAGACAGAGGAGCAGAGAGGGGAAGAGGATGGCAGTGTTGATAGGAGATTTCCTAGACAGAGGAGCAGAGAGGTGAAGAGGACGGCAGTGTTGATAGGAGATTCCATAGTCAGAGGAGCAGAGAGGTGAAGAGGACTGCAGTGTTGATAGGAGATTCCATAGTCAGAGGAGCAGAGAGGTGAAGAGGACTGCAGTGTTGATAGGAGATTCCATAGTCAGAGGAGCAGAGGGGTGAAGAAGACGGCAGTGTTGATAGGAGATTTCTTAATCAGAGTAGCAGAGAGGTGAAGAGGACGGCAGTGTTGATAGGAGATTTCTTAATCAGAGGAGCAGAGGGGTGAAGAGGACGGCAGTGTTGATAGGAGATTCCATAGTCAGAGGAGCAGAGAGGTGAAGAGGACGGCAGTGTTGATAAGAGATTTCCTAGTCAGAGGAGCAGAGAGGTGAAGAGGACGGCAGTGTTGATAGGAGATTCCATAGTCAGAGGAGCAGAGAGGTGAAGAGGACGGCAGTGTTGATAGGAGATTCCATATTCAGAGGAGCAGACAGGTGAAGAGGACGGCAGTGTTGATAGGAGATTCGATAGTCAGAGGAGCAGAGAGGTGAAGAGGACTGCATTGTTGATAAGAGATTTCCTACTCAGAGGAGCAGAGAGGTGAAGAGGACGGCAGTGTTGATAAGAGATTTCCTAGTCAGAGGAGCAGAGAGGTGAAGAGGACGGCAGTGTTGATAGGAGATTCCATAGTCAGAGGAGCAGAGAGGTGAAGAGGACGGCAGTGTTGATAAGAGATTTCCTAGTCAGAGGAGCAGAGAGGTGAAGAGGACGGCAGTGTTGATAGGAGATTCCATAGTCAGAGGAGCAGAGAGGTGAAGAGGACGGCAGTGTTGATAGGAGATTCCATAGTCAGAGAAGCAGAGAGGTGAAGAGGACGGCAGTGTTGATAGGAGATTCCATAGTCAGAGGAGCAGAGAGGTGAAGAGGACGGCAGTGTTGATAGGAGATTCCATAGTCAGAGGAGCAGAGAGGTGAAGAGGACGGCAGTGTTGATAGGAGATTCCATAGTCAGAGAAGCAGAGAGGGGAAGAGGACGGCAGTGTTGATAGGAGATTTCCTAGACAGAGGAGCAGAGAGGTGAAGAGGACGGCAGTGTTGATAGGAGATTCCATAGTCAGAGGACCAGAGAGGTGAAGAGGATGGTAGTGTTGATAGGAGATTTCCTAGTCAGAGGAGCAGAGAGGTGAAGAGGATGGCAGTGTTGATAGGAGATTCCATAGTCAGAGGAGCAGAGAGGTGAAGAGGACGGCAGTGTTGATAAGAGATTTCCTAGTCAGAGGAGCAGAGAGGTGAAGAGGACGGCAGTGTTGATAGGAGATTCCATAGCCAGAGGAGCAGAGAGGTGAAGAGGACGGCAGTGTTGATAGGAGATTCCATAGTCAGAGGAGCAGACAGGTGAAGAGGACGGCAGTGTTGATAGGAGATTCCATAGTCAGAGGAGCAGAGAGGTGAAGAGGACTGCAGTGTTGATAGGAGATTCCATAGTCAGAGGAGCAGACAGGTGAAGAGGACTGCAGTGTTGATAGGAGATTCCATAGTCAGAGGAGCAGAGAGGTGAAGAGGACTGCAGTGTTGATAGGAGATTTCCTAATCAGAGGAGCATAGAGGTGAAGAGGACAGCAGTGTTGATAGGAGATTCCATAGTCAGAGGAGCAGAGGGGTGAAGAGGACAGCAGTGTTGATAGGAGATTTCCTAGTCAGAGGAGCAGAGAGGGGAAGAGGACGGCAGTGTTGATAGGAGATTTCCTAGACAGAGGAGTAGAGAGGGGAAGAGGACGGCAGTGTTGATAGGAGATTTCCTAGGCAGAGGAGCAGAGAGGTGAAGAGGACGGCAGTGTTGATAGGAGATTCCATAGTCAGAGGAGCAGAGAGGTGAAGAGGATGGCAGTGTTGATAGGAGATTTCCTAGTCAGAGGAGCAGAGAGGTGAAGAGGATGGCAGTGTTGATAGGAGATTCCATAGTCAGAGGAGCAGAGAGGTGAAGAGGATGGCAGTGTTGATAAGAGATTTCCTAGTCAGAGGAGCAGAGAGGTGAAGAGGACGGCAGTGTTGATAGGAGATTTCCTAATCAGAGGAGCAGAGTGGTGAAGAGGACAGCAGTGTTGATAGGAGATTCCATAGTCAGAGGAGCAGAGAGGTGAAGAGGACGGCAGTGTTGATAGGAGATTCCATAGTCAGTGGAGCAGAGTGGTGAAGAGGACGGCAGTGTTGATAGGAGATTCCATAGTCAGAGGAGCAGAGAGGTGAAGAGGATGGCAGTGTTGATAGGAGATTTCCTAATCAGAGGAGCAGAGAGGTGAAGAGGACAGCAGTGTTGATAGGAGATTCCATAGTCAGAGGAGCAGAGGGGTGAAGAGGACGGCAGTGTTGATAGGAGATTCCATAGTCAGAGGAGCAGGGAGGTGAAGAGGACAGCAGTGTTGATAGGAGATTCCATAGTCAGAGGAGCAGAGGGGTGAAGAGGACTGCAGTGTTGATAGGAGATTCCATAGTCAGAGGAGCAGAGAGGTGAAGTGGACGGCAGTGTTGATAGGAGATTTCCTAGTCAGAGGAGCAGAGAGGGGAAGAGGACGGCAGTGTTGATAGGAGATTTCCTAGACAGAGGAGCAGAGAGGTGAAGAGGACGGCAGTGTTGATAGGAGATTTCCTAGACAGAGGAGCAGAGAGGGGAAGAGAATGGCAGTGTTGATAGGAGATTTCCTAGACAGAGGAGCAGAGAGGTGAAGAGGACGGCAGTGTTGATAGGAGATTCCATAGTCAGAGGAGCAGAGAGGGGAAGAGGACTGCAGTGTTGATAGGAGATTCCATAGTCAGAGGAGCAGAGAGGTGAAGAGGACGGCAGTGTTGATAGGAGATTCCATAGTCAGAGGAGCAGAGAGGTGAAGAGGACGGCAGTGTTGATAGGAGATTCCATAGTCAGAGGAGCAGAGAGGTGAAGAGGACAGCAGTGTTCATAGGAGATTCCATAGTCAGAGGAGCAGAGAGGTGAAGAGGACGGCAGTGTTGATAGGAGATTTCCTAATCAGAGGAGCAGAGAGGTGAAGAGGACAGCAGTGTTGATAGGAGATTCCATAGTCAGAGGAGCAGAGGGGTGAAGAGGTCAGCAGTGTTGATAGGAGATTCCATAGTCAGAGGAGCAGAGAGGTGAAGAGGACGGCAGTGTTGATAGGAGATTTCCTAATCAGAGGAGCAGAGAGGTGAAGAGGACAGCAGTGTTGATAGGAGATTCCATAGTCAGAGGAGCAGAGGGGTGAAGAGGACGGCAGTGTTGATAGGAGATTCCATAGTCAGAGGAGCAGGGAGGTGAAGAGGACAGCAGTGTTGATAGGAGATTCCATAGTCAGAGGAGCAGAGGGGTGAAGAGGACTGCAGTGTTGATAGGAGATTCCATAGTCAGAGGAGCAGAGAGGTGAAGAGGACGGCAGTGTTGATAGGAGATTTCCTAGTCAGAGGAGCAGAGAGGGGAAGAGGACGGCAGTGTTGATAGGAGATTTCCTAGACAGAGGAGCAGAGAGGTGAAGAGGACGGCAGTGTTGATAGGAGATTTCCTAGACAGAGGAGCAGAGTGGGGAAGAGGATGGCAGTGTTGATAGGAGATTTCCTAGACAGAGGAGCAGAGAGGTGAAGAGGACGGCAGTGTTGATAGGAGATTCCATAGTCAGCGGAGCAGAGAGGTGAAGAGGACTGCAGTGTTGATAGGAGATTCCATAGTCAGAGGAGCAGAGAGGTGAAGAGGACTGCAGTGTTGATAGGAGATTCCATAGTCAGAGGAGCAGAGGGGTGAAGAAGACGGCAGTGTTGATAGGAGATTTCTTAATCAGAGGAGCAGAGAGGTGAAGAGGACGGCAGTGTTGATAGGAGATTTCTTAATCAGAGGAGCAGAGGGGTGAAGAGGACGGCAGTGTTGATAGGAGATTCCATAGTCAGAGGAGCAGAGAGGTGAAGAGGACGGCAGTGTTGATAAGAGATTTCCTAGTCAGAGGAGCAGAGAGGTGAAGAGGACGGCAGTGTTGATAGGAGATTCCATAGTCAGAGGAGCAGAGAGGTGAAGAGGACGGCAGTGTTGATAGGAGATTCCATATTCAGAGGAGCAGACAGGTGAAGAGGACGGCAGTGTTGATAGGAGATTCCATAGTCAGAGGAGCAGAGAGGTGAAGAGGACTGCATTGTTGATAAGAGATTTCCTACTCAGAGGAGCAGAGAGGTGAAGAGGACGGCAGTGTTGATAGGAGATTTCCTAATCAGAGGAGCAGAGAGGTGAAGAGGACAGCAGTGTTGATAGGAGATTCCATAGTCAGAGGAGCAGAGGGGTGAAGAGGTCAGCAGTGTTGATAGGAGATTCCATAGTCAGAGGAGCAGAGAGGTGAAGAGGACGGCAGTGTTGATAGGAGATTTCCTAATCAGAGGAGCAGAGAGGTGAAGAGGACAGCAGTGTTGATAGGAGATTCCATAGTCAGAGGAGCAGAGGGGTGAAGAGGACGGCAGTGTTGATAGGAGATTCCATAGTCAGAGGAGCAGGGAGGTGAAGAGGACAGCAGTGTTGATAGGAGATTCCATAGTCAGAGGAGCAGAGGGGTGAAGAGGACTGCAGTGTTGATAGGAGATTCCATAGTCAGAGGAGCAGAGAGGTGAAGAGGACGGCAGTGTTGATAGGAGATTTCCTAGTCAGAGGAGCAGAGAGGGTAAGAGGACGGCAGTGTTGATAGGAGATTTCCTAGACAGAGGAGCAGAGAGGTGAAGAGGACGGCAGTGTTGATAGGAGATTTCCTAGACAGAGGAGCAGAGAGGGGAAGAGGATGGCAGTGTTGATAGGAGATTTCCTAGACAGAGGAGCAGAGAGGTGAAGAGGACGGCAGTGTTGATAGGAGATTCCATAGTCAGCGGAGCAGAGAGGTGAAGAGGACTGCAGTGTTGATAGGAGATTCCATAGTCAGAGGAGCAGAGAGGTGAAGAGGACTGCAGTGTTGATAGGAGATTCCATAGTCAGAGGAGCAGAGGGGTGAAGAAGACGGCAGTGTTGATAGGAGATTTCTTAATCAGAGGAGCAGAGAGGTGAAGAGGACGGCAGTGTTGATAGGAGATTTCTTAATCAGAGGAGCAGAGGGGTGAAGAGGACGGCAGTGTTGATAGGAGATTCCATAGTCAGAGGAGCAGAGAGGTGAAGAGGACGGCAGTGTTGATAAGAGATTTCCTAGTCAGAGGAGCAGAGAGGTGAAGAGGACGGCAGTGTTGATAGGAGATTCCATAGTCAGAGGAGCAGAGAGGTGAAGAGGACGGCAGTGTTGATAGGAGATTCCATATTCAGAGGAGCAGACAGGTGAAGAGGACGGCAGTGTTGATAGGAGATTCCATAGTCAGAGGAGCAGAGAGGTGAAGAGGACTGCATTGTTGATAAGAGATTTCCTACTCAGAGGAGCAGAGAGGTGAAGACGACGGCAGTGTTGATAAGAGATTTCCTAGTCAGAGGAGCAGAGAGGTGAAGAGGACGGCAGTGTTGATAGGAGATTCCATAGTCAGAGGAGCAGAGAGGTGAAGAGGACGGCAGTGTTGATAAGAGATTTCCTAGTCAGAGGAGCAGAGAGGTGAAGAGGACGGCAGTGTTGATAGGAGATTCCATAGTCAGAGGAGCAGAGAGGTGAAGAGGACGGCAGTGTTGATAGGAGATTCCATAGTCAGAGAAGCAGAGAGGTGAAGAGGACGGCAGTGTAGATAGGAGATTCCATAGTCAGAGGAGCAGAGAGGTGAAGAGGACGGCAGTGTTGATAGGAGATTCCATAGTCAGAGGAGCAGAGAGGTGAAGAGGACGGCAGTGTTGATAGGAGATTCCATAGTCAGAGAAGCAGAGAGGGGAAGAGGACGGCAGTGTTGATAGGAGATTTCCTAGACAGAGGAGCAGAGAGGTGAAGAGGACGGCAGTGTTGATAGGAGATTCCATAGTCAGAGGAGCAGAGAGGTGAAGAGGATGGTAGTGTTGATAGGAGATTTCCTAGTCAGAGGAGCAGAGAGGTGAAGAGGATGGCAGTGTTGATAGGAGATTCCATAGTCAGAGGAGCAGAGAGGTGAAGAGGACGGCAGTGTTGATAAGAGATTTCCTAGTCAGAGGAGCAGAGAGGTGAAGAGGACGGCAGTGTTGATAGGAGATTCCATAGCCAGAGGAGCAGAGAGGTGAAGAGGACGGCAGTGTTGATAGGAGATTCCATAGTCAGAGGAGCAGACAGGTGAAGAGGACGGCAGTGTTGATAGGAGATTCCATAGTCAGAGGAGCAGAGAGGTGAAGAGGACTGCAGTGTTGATAGGAGATTCCATAGTCAGAGGAGCAGACAGGTGAAGAGGACTGCAGTGTTGATAGGAGATTCCATAGTCGGAGGAGCAGAGAGGTGAAGAGGACTGCAGTGTTGATAGGAGATTTCCTAATCAGAGGAGCATAGAGGTGAAGAGGACAGCAGTGTTGATAGGAGATTCCATAGTCAGAGGAGCAGAGGGGTGAAGAGGACAGCAGTGTTGATAGGAGATTTCCTAGTCAGAGGAGCAGAGAGTGGAAGAGGACGGCAGTGTTGATAGGAGATTTCCTAGACAGAGGAGTAGAGAGGGGAAGAGGACGGCAGTGTTGATAGGAGATTTCCTAGGCAGAGGAGCAGAGAGGTGAAGAGGACGGCAGTGTTGATAGGAGATTCCATAGTCAGAGGAGCAGAGAGGTGAAGAGGATGGCAGTGTTGATAGGAGATTTCCTAGTCAGAGGAGCAGAGAGGTGAAGAGGATGGCAGTGTTGATAGGAGATTCCATAGTCAGAGGAGCAGAGAGGTGAAGAGGATGGCAGTGTTGATAAGAGATTTCCTAGTCAGAGGAGCAGAGAGGTGAAGAGGACGGCAGTGTTGATAGGAGATTTCCTAATCAGAGGAGCAGAGTGGTGAAGAGGACAGCAGTGTTGATAGGAGATTCCATAGTCAGAGGAGCAGAGAGGTGAAGAGGACGGCAGTGTTGATAGGAGATTCCATAGTCAGAGGAGCAGAGTGGTGAAGAGGACGGCAGTGTTGATAGGAGATTCCATAGTCAGAGGAGCAGAGAGGTGAAGAGGATGGCAGTGTTGATAGGAGATTTCCTAATCAGAGGAGCAGAGAGGTGAAGAGGACAGCAGTGTTGATAGGAGATTCCATAGTCAGAGGAGCAGAGGGGTGAAGAGGACGGCAGTGTTGATAGGAGATTCCATAGTCAGAGGAGCAGGGAGGTGAAGAGGACAGCAGTGTTGATAGGAGATTCCATAGTCAGAGGAGCAGAGGGGTGAAGAGGACTGCAGTGTTGATAGGAGATTCCATAGTCAGAGGAGCAGAGAGGTGAAGTGGACGGCAGTGTTGATAGGAGATTTCCTAGTCAGAGGAGCAGAGAGGGGAAGAGGACGGCAGTGTTGATAGGAGATTTCCTAGTCAGAGGAGCAGAGAGGTGAAGAGGACGGCAGTGTTGATAGGAGATTTCCTAGACAGAGGAGCAGAGAGGGGAAGAGAATGGCAGTGTTGATAGGAGATTTCCTAGACAGAGGAGCAGAGAGGTGAAGAGGACGGCAGTGTTGATAGGAGATTCCATAGTCAGAGGAGCAGAGAGGTGAAGAGGACTGCAGTGTTGATAGGAGATTCCATAGTCAGAGGAGCAGACAGGTGAAGAGGACTGCAGTGTTGATAGGAGATTCCATAGTCAGAGGAGCAGAGAGGTGAAGAGGACTGCAGTGTTGATAGGAGATTCCATATTCAGAGGAGCAGAGGGGTGAAGAGGACAGCAGTGTTGATAGGAGATTCCATAGTCAGAGGAGCAGAGGGGTGAAGAGGACAGCAGTGTTGATAGGAGATTTCCTAGTCAGAGGAGCAGAGAGGGGAAGAGGACGGCAGTGTTGATAGGAGATTTCCTAGACAGAGGAGCAGAGAGGGGAAGAGGACGGCAGTGTTGATAGGAGATTTCCTAGACAGAGGAGCAGAGAGGTGAAGAGGACGGCAGTGTTGATAGGAGATTCCATAGTCAGAGGAGCAGAGAGGTGAAGAGGATGGCAGTGTTGATAGGAGATTTCCTAGTCAGAGGAGCAGAGAGGTGAAGAGGATGGCATTGTTGATAGGAGATTCCATAGTCTGAGGAGCAGAGAGGTGAAGAGGATGGCAGTGTTGATAAGAGATTTCCTAGTCAGAGGAGCAGAGAGGTGAAGAGGACGGCAGTGTTGATAGGAGATTTCCTAATCAGAGGAGCAGAGAGGTGAAGAGGACAGCAGTGTTGATAGGAGATTCCATAGTCAGAGGAGCAGAGGGGTGAAGAGGTCAGCAGTGTTGATAGGAGATTCCATAGTCAGAGGAGCAGAGAGGTGAAGAGGACGGCAGTGTTGATAGGAGATTTCCTAATCAGAGGAGCAGAGAGGTGAAGAGGACAGCAGTGTTGATAGGAGATTCCATAGTCAGAGGAGCAGAGGGGTGAAGAGGACGGCAGTGTTGATAGGAGATTCCATAGTCAGAGGAGCAGGGAGGTGAAGAGGACAGCAGTGTTGATAGGAGATTCCATAGTCAGAGGAGCAGAGGGGTGAAGAGGACTGCAGTGTTGATAGGAGATTCCATAGTCAGAGGAGCAGAGAGGTGAAGAGGACGGCAGTGTTGATAGGAGATTCCATAGTCAGAGGAGCAGAGAGGTGAAGAGGACTGCATTGTTGATAAGAGATTTCCTACTCAGAGGAGCAGAGAGGTGAAGAGGACGGCAGTGTTGATAAGAGATTTCCTAGTCAGAGGAGCAGAGAGGTGAAGAGGATGGCAGTGTTGATAGGAGATTTCCTAGTCAGAGGAGCAGAGAGGTGAAGAGGATGGCATTGTTGATAGGAGATTCCATAGTCTGAGGAGCAGAGAGGTGAAGAGGATGGCAGTGTTGATAAGAGATTTCCTAGTCAGAGGAGCAGAGAGGTGAAGAGGACGGCAGTGTTGATAGGAGATTTCCTAATCAGAGGAGCAGAGAGGTGAAGAGGACAGCAGTGTTGATAGGAGATTCCATAGTCAGAGGAGCAGAGGGGTGAAGAGGTCAGCAGTGTTGATAGGAGATTCCATAGTCAGAGGAGCAGAGAGGTGAAGAGGACGGCAGTGTTGATAGGAGATTTCCTAATCAGAGGAGCAGAGAGGTGAAGAGGACAGCAGTGTTGATAGGAGATTCCATAGTCAGAGGAGCAGAGGGGTGAAGAGGACGGCAGTGTTGATAGGAGATTCCATAGTCAGAGGAGCAGAGGGGTGAAGAGGACTGCAGTGTTGATAGGAGATTCCATAGTCAGAGGAGCAGAGAGGTGAAGTGGACGGCAGTGTTGATAGGAGATTTCCTAGTCAGAGGAGCAGAGAGGGGAAGAGGACGGCAGTGTTGATAGGAGATTTCCTAGACAGAGGAGCAGAGAGGTGAAGAGGACGGCAGTGTTGATAGGAGATTTCCTAGACAGAGGAGCAGAGAGGGGAAGAGAATGGCAGTGTTGATAGGAGATTTCCTAGACAGAGGAGCAGAGAGGTGAAGAGGACGGCAGTGTTGATAGGAGATTCCATAGTCAGAGGAGCAGAGAGGTGAAGAGGACTGCAGTGTTGATAGGAGATTCCATAGTCAGAGGAGCAGACAGGTGAAGAGGACTGCAGTGTTGATAGGAGATTCCATAGTCAGAGGAGCAGAGAGGTGAAGAGGACTGCAGTGTTGATAGGAGATTCCATATTCAGAGGAGCAGAGGGGTGAAGAGGACAGCAGTGTTGATAGGAGATTCCATAGTCAGAGGAGCAGAGGGGTGAAGAGGACAGCAGTGTTGATAGGAGATTTCCTAGTCAGAGGAGCAGAGAGGGGAAGAGGACGGCAGTGTTGATAGGAGATTTCCTAGACAGAGGAGCAGAGAGGGGAAGAGGACGGCAGTGTTGATAGGAGATTTCCTAGACAGAGGAGCAGAGAGGTGAAGAGGACGGCAGTGTTGATAGGAGATTCCATAGTCAGAGGAGCAGAGAGGTGAAGAGGATGGCAGTGTTGATAGGAGATTTCCTAGTCAGAGGAGCAGAGAGGTGAAGAGGATGGCATTGTTGATAGGAGATTCCATAGTCTGAGGAGCAGAGAGGTGAAGAGGATGGCAGTGTTGATAAGAGATTTCCTAGTCAGAGGAGCAGAGAGGTGAAGAGGACGGCAGTGTTGATAGGAGATTTCCTAATCAGAGGAGCAGAGAGGTGAAGAGGACAGCAGTGTTGATAGGAGATTCCATAGTCAGAGGAGCAGAGGGGTGAAGAGGTCAGCAGTGTTGATAGGAGATTCCATAGTCAGAGGAGCAGAGAGGTGAAGAGGACGGCAGTGTTGATAGGAGATTTCCTAATCAGAGGAGCAGAGAGGTGAAGAGGACAGCAGTGTTGATAGGAGATTCCATAGTCAGAGGAGCAGAGGGGTGAAGAGGACGGCAGTGTTGATAGGAGATTCCATAGTCAGAGGAGCAGGGAGGTGAAGAGGACAGCAGTGTTGATAGGAGATTCCATAGTCAGAGGAGCAGAGGGGTGAAGAGGACTGCAGTGTTGATAGGAGATTCCATAGTCAGAGGAGCAGAGAGGTGAAGAGGACGGCAGTGTTGATAGGAGATTCCATAGTCAGAGGAGCAGAGAGGTGAAGAGGACTGCATTGTTGATAAGAGATTTCCTACTCAGAGGAGCAGAGAGGTGAAGAGGACGGCAGTGTTGATAAGAGATTTCCTAGTCAGAGGAGCAGAGAGGTAAAGAGGATGGCAGTGTTGATAGGAGATTTCCTAGTCAGAGGAGCAGAGAGGTGAAGAGGATGGCATTGTTGATAGGAGATTCCATAGTCTGAGGAGCAGAGAGGTGAAGAGGATGGCAGTGTTGATAAGAGATTTCCTAGTCAGAGGAGCAGAGAGGTGAAGAGGACGGCAGTGTTGATAGGAGATTTCCTAATCAGAGGAGCAGAGAGGTGAAGAGGACAGCAGTGTTGATAGGAGATTCCATAGTCAGAGGAGCAGAGGGGTGAAGAGGTCAGCAGTGTTGATAGGAGATTCCATAGTCAGAGGAGCAGAGAGGTGAAGAGGACGGCAGTGTTGATAGGAGATTTCCTAATCAGAGGAGCAGAGAGGTGAAGAGGACAGCAGTGTTGATAGGAGATTCCATAGTCAGAGGAGCAGAGGGGTGAAGAGGACGGCAGTGTTGATAGGAGATTCCATAGTCAGAGGAGCAGGGAAGTGAAGAGGACAGCAGTGTTGATAGGAGATTCCATAGTCAGAGGAGCAGAGGGGTGAAGAGGACTGCAGTGTTGATAGGAGATTCCATAGTCAGAGGAGCAGAGAGGTGAAGAGGACGGCAGTGTTGATAGGAGATTTCCTAGTCAGAGGAGCAGAGAGGGGAAGAGGACGGCAGTGTTGATAGGAGATTTCCTAGACAGAGGAGCAGAGAGGTGAAGAGGACGGCAGTGTTGATAGGAGATTTCCTAGACAGAGGAGCAGAGAGGGGAAGAGGATGGCAGTGTTGATAGGAGATTTCCTAGACAGAGGAGCAGAGAGGTGAAGAGGACGGCAGTGTTGATAGGAGATTCCATAGTCAGCGGAGCAGAGAGGTGAAGAGGACTGCAGTGTTGATAGGAGATTCCATAGTCAGAGGAGCAGAGAGGTGAAGAGGACTGCAGTGTTGATAGGAGATTCCATAGTCAGAGGAGCAGAGGGGTGAAGAAGACGGCAGTGTTGATAGGAGATTTCTTAATCAGAGGAGCAGAGAGGTGAAGAGGACGGCAGTGTTGATAGGAGATTTCTTAATCAGAGGAGCAGAGGGGTGAAGAGGACGGCAGTGTTGATAGGAGATTCCATAGTCAGAGGAGCAGAGAGGTGAAGAGGACGGCAGTGTTGATAAGAGATTTCCTAGTCAGAGGAGCAGAGAGGTGAAGAGGACGGCAGTGTTGATAGGAGATTCCATAGTCAGAGGAGCAGAGAGGTGAAGAGGACGGCAGTGTTGATAGGAGATTCCATATTCAGAGGAGCAGACAGGTGAAGAGGACGGCAGTGTTGATAGGAGATTCCATAGTCAGAGGAGCAGAGAGGTGAAGAGGACTGCATTGTTGATAAGAGATTTCCTACTCAGAGGAGCAGAGAGGTGAAGAGGACGGCAGTGTTGATAAGAGATTTCCTAGTCAGAGGAGCAGAGAGGTGAAGAGGACGGCAGTGTTGATAGGAGATTCCATAGTCAGAGGAGCAGAGAGGTGAAGAGGACGGCAGTGTTGATAAGAGATTTCCTAGTCAGAGGAGCAGAGAGGTGAAGAGGACGGCAGTGTTGATAGGAGATTCCATAGTCAGAGGAGCAGAGAGGTGAAGAGGACGGCAGTGTTGATAGGAGATTCCATAGTCAGAGAAGCAGAGAGGTGAAGAGGACGGCAGTGTAGATAGGAGATTCCATAGTCAGAGGAGCAGAGAGGTGAAGAGGACGGCAGTGTTGATAGGAGATTCCATAGTCAGAGGAGCAGAGAGGTGAAGAGGACGGCAGTGTTGATAGGAGATTCCATAGTCAGAGAAGCAGAGAGGGGAAGAGGACGGCAGTGTTGATAGGAGATTTCCTAGGCAGAGGAGCAGAGAGGTGAAGAGGACGGCAGTGTTGATAGGAGATTCCATAGTCAGAGGAGCAGAGAGGTGAAGAGGATGGCAGTGTTGATAGGAGATTTCCTAGTCAGAGGAGCAGAGAGGTGAAGAGGATGGCAGTGTTGATAGGAGATTCCATAGTCAGAGGAGCAGAGAGGTGAAGAGGATGGCAGTGTTGATAAGAGATTTCCTAGTCAGAGGAGCAGAGAGGTGAAGAGGACGGCAGTGTTGATAGGAGATTTCCTAATCAGAGGAGCAGAGTGGTGAAGAGGACAGCAGTGTTGATAGGAGATTCCATAGTCAGAGGAGCAGAGAGGTGAAGAGGACGGCAGTGTTGATAGGAGATTCCATAGTCAGAGGAGCAGAGTGGTGAAGAGGACGGCAGTGTTGATAGGAGATTCCATAGTCAGAGGAGCAGAGAGGTGAAGAGGATGGCAGTGTTGATAGGAGATTTCCTAATCAGAGGAGCAGAGAGGTGAAGAGGACAGCAGTGTTGATAGGAGATTCCATAGTCAGAGGAGCAGAGGGGTGAAGAGGACGGCAGTGTTGATAGGAGATTCCATAGTCAGAGGAGCAGGGAGGTGAAGAGGACAGCAGTGTTGATAGGAGATTCCATAGTCAGAGGAGCAGAGGGGTGAAGAGGACTGCAGTGTTGATAGGAGATTCCATAGTCAGAGGAGCAGAGAGGTGAAGTGGACGGCAGTGTTGATAGGAGATTTCCTAGTCAGAGGAGCAGAGAGGGGAAGAGGACGGCAGTGTTGATAGGAGATTTCCTAGACAGAGGAGCAGAGAGGTGAAGAGGACGGCAGTGTTGATAGGAGATTTCCTAGACAGTGGAGCAGAGAGGGGAAGAGAATGGCAGTGTTGATAGGAGATTTCCTAGACAGAGGAGCAGAGAGGTGAAGAGGACGGCAGTGTTGATAGGAGATTCCATAGTCAGAGGAGCAGAGAGGTGAAGAGGACTGCAGTGTTGATAGGAGATTCCATAGTCAGAGGAGCAGACAGGTGAAGAGGACTGCAGTGTTGATAGGAGATTCCATAGTCAGAGGAGCAGAGAGGTGAAGAGGACTGCAGTGTTGATAGGAGATTCCATATTCAGAGGAGCAGAGGGGTGAAGAGGACAGCAGTGTTGATAGGAGATTCCATAGTCAGAGGAGCAGAGGGGTGAAGAGGACAGCAGTGTTGATAGGAGATTTCCTAGTCAGAGGAGCAGAGAGGGGAAGAGGACGGCAGTGTTGATAGGAGATTTCCTAGACAGAGGAGCAGAGAGGGGAAGAGGACGGCAGTGTTGATAGGAGATTTCCTAGACAGAGGAGCAGAGAGGTGAAGAGGACGGCAGTGTTGATAGGAGATTCCATAGTCAGAGGAGCAGAGAGGTGAAGAGGATGGCAGTGTTGATAGGAGATTTCCTAGTCAGAGGAGCAGAGAGGTGAAGAGGATGGCATTGTTGATAGGAGATTCCATAGTCTGAGGAGCAGAGAGGTGAAGAGGATGGCAGTGTTGATAAGAGATTTCCTAGTCAGAGGAGCAGAGAGGTGAAGAGGACGGCAGTGTTGATAGGAGATTTCCTAATCAGAGGAGCAGAGTGGTGAAGAGGACAGCAGTGTTGATAGGAGATTCCATAGTCAGAGGAGCAGAGAGGAGAAGAGGACGGCAGTGTTGATAGGAGATTCCATAGTCAGAGGAGCAGAGAGGTGAAGAGGACGGCAGTGTTGACAGGAGATTCCATAGTCAGAGGAGCAGAGAGGTGAAGAGGACTGCAGTGTTGATAGGAGATTCCATAGTCAGAGGAGCAGAGAGGTGAAGAGGACGGCAGTGTTGATAGGAGATTCCATAGTCAGAGGAGCAGAGAGGTGAAGAGGACGGCAGTGTTGATAGGAGATTCCATAGTCAGAGGAGCAGAGAGGTGAAGAGGACAGCAGTGTTGATAGGAGATTCCATAGTCAGAGGAGCAGAGAGGTGAAGAGGACGGCAGTGTTGATAGGAGATTTCCTAATCAGAGGAGCAGAGAGGTGAAGAGGACAGCAGTGTTGATAGGAGATTCCATAGTCAGAGGAGCAGAGGGGTGAAGAGGTCAGCAGTATTGATAGGAGATTCCATAGTCAGAGGAGCAGAGAGGTGAAGAGGACGGCAGTGTTGATAGGAGATTTCCTAATCAGAGGAGCAGAGAGGTGAAGAGGACAGCAGTGTTGATAGGAGATTCCATAGTCAGAGGAGCAGAGGGGTGAAGAGGACGGCAGTGTTGATAGGAGATTCCATAGTCAGAGGAGCAGGGAGGTGAAGAGGACAGCAGTGTTGATAGGAGATTCCATAGTTAGAGGAGCAGAGGGGTGATGAGGACTGCAGTGTTGATAGGAGATTCCATAGTCAGAGGAGCAGAGAGGTGAAGAGGACGGCAGTGTTGATAGGAGATTTCCTAGTCAGAGGAGCAGAGAGGGGAAGAGGACGGCAGTGTTGATAGGAGATTTCCTAGACAGAGGAGCAGAGAGGTGAAGAGGACGGCAGTGTTGATAGGAGATTTCCTAGACAGAGGAGCAGAGAGGGGAAGAGGATGGCAGTGTTGATAGGAGATTTCCTAGACAGAGGAGCAGAGAGGTGAAGAGGACGGCAGTGTTGATAGGAGATTCCATAGTCAGAGGAGCAGAGAGGTGAAGAGGACTGCAGTGTTGATAGGAGATTCCATAGTCAGAGGAGCAGACAGGTGAATAGGACTGCAGTGTTGATAGGAGATTCCATAGTCAGAGGAGCAGAGAGGTGAAGAGGACTGCAGTGTTGATAGGAGATTCCATAGTCAGAGGAGCAGAGGGGTGAAGAAGACGGCAGTGTTGATAGGAGATTTCTTAATCAGAGGAGCAGAGAGGTGAAGAGGACGGCAGTGTTGATAGGAGATTTCTTAATCAGAGGAGCAGAGGGGTGAAGAGGACGGCAGGGTTGATAGGAGATTCCATAGTCAGAGGAGCAGAGAGGTGAAGAGGACAGCAGTGTTGATAAGAGATTTCCTAGTCAGAGGAGCAGAGAGGTGAAGAGGACGGCAGTGTTGATAGGAGATTCCATAGTCAGAGGAGCAGAGAGGTGAAGAGGACGGCAGTGTTGATAGGAGATTCCATATTCAGAGGAGCAGAGAGGTGAAGAGGACGGCAGTGTTGATAGGAGATTCCATAGTCAGAGGAGCAGAGAGGTGAAGAGGACTGCATTGTTGATAAGAGATTTCCTAGTCAGAGGAGCAGAGAGGTGAAGAGGACGGCAGTGTTGATAAGAGATTTCCTAGTCAGAGGAGCAGAGAGGTGAAGAGGACGGCAGTGTTGATAGGAGATTCCATAGTCAGAGGAGCAGAGAGGTGAAGAGGACGGCAGTGTTGATAAGAGATTTCCTAGTCAGAGGAGCAGAGAGGTGAACAGGACGGCAGTGTTGATAGGAGATTCCATAGTCAGAGAAGCAGAGAGGTGAAGAGGACGGCAGTGTTGATAGGAGATTCCATAGTCAGAGGAGCAGAGAGGTGAAGAGGACGGCAGTGTTGATAGGAGATTCCATAGTCAGAGAAGCAGAGAGGTGAAGAGGACGGCAGTGTTGATAGGAGATTCCATAGTCAGAGGAGCAGAGAGGTGAAGAGGACGGCAGTGTTGATAGGAGATTCCATAGTCAGAGGAGCAGAGAGGTGAAGAGGACGGCAGTGTTGATAAGAGATTTCCTAGTCAGAGGAGCAGAGAGGTGAAGAGGACGGCAGTGTTGATAGGAGATTCCATAGTCAGAGAAGCAGAGAGGTGAAGAGGACGGCAGTGTTGATAGGAGATTCCATAGTCAGAGGAGCAGAGAGGTGAAGAGGACGGCAGTGTTGATAGGAGATTCCATAGTCAGAGAAGCAGAGAGGGGAAGAGGACGGCAGTGTTGATAGTAGATTTCCTAGACAGAGGAGCAGAGAGGTGAAGAGGACGGCAGTGTTGATAGGAGATTCCATAGTCAGAGGAGCAGAGAGGTGAAGAGGATGGTAGTGTTGATAGGAGATTTCCTAGTCAGAGGAGCAGAGAGGTGAAGAGGATGGCAGTGTTGATAGGAGATTCCATAGTCAGAGGAGCAGAGAGGTGAAGAGGACGGCAGTGTTGATAAGAGATTTCCTAGTCAGAGGAGCAGAGAGGTGAAGAGGACGGCAGTGTTGATAGGAGATTTCCTAATCAGAGGAGCAGAGAGGTGAAGAGGACTGCAGTGTTGATAGGAGATTCCATAGTCAGAGGAGCAGAGAGGTGAAGAGGACGGCAGTGTTGATAGGAGATTCCATAGTCAGAGGAGCAGACAGGTGAAGAGGACGGCAGTGTTGATAGGAGATTCCATAGTCAGAGGAGCAGAGAGGTGAAGAGGACTGCAGTGTTGATAGGAGATTCCATAGTCAGAGGAGCAGACAGGTGAAGAGGACTGCAGTGTTGATAGGAGATTCCATAGTCAGAGGAGCAGAGAGGTGAAGAGGACTGCAGTGTTGATAGGAGATTTCCTAATCAGAGGAGCATAGAGGTGAAGAGGACAGCAGTGTTGATAGGAGATTCCATAGTCAGAGGAGCAGAGGGGTGAAGAGGACAGCGGTGTTGATAGGAGATTTCCTAGTCAGAGGAGCAGAGAGGGGAAGAGGACGGCAGTGTTGATAGGAGATTTCCTAGACAGAGGAGTAGAGAGGGGAAGAGGACGGAAGTGTTGATAGGAGATTTCCTAGACAGAGGAGCAGAGAGGTGAAGAGGACGGCAGTGTTGATAGGAGATTCCATAGTCAGAGGAGCAGAGAGGTGAAGAGGATGGCAGTGTTGATAGGAGATTTCCTAGTCAGAGGAGCAGAGAGGTGAAGAGGACAGCAGTGTTGATAGGAGATTCCATAGTCAGAGGAGCAGAGGGGTGAAGAGGACGGCAGTGTTGATAGGAGATTCCATAGTCAGAGGAGCAGGGAGGTGAAGAGGACAGCAGTGTTGATAGGAGATTCCATAGTCAGAGGAGCAGAGGGGTGAAGAGGACTGCAGTGTTGATAGGAGATTCCATAGTCAGAGGAGCAGAGAGGTGAAGTGGACGGCAGTGTTGATAGGAGATTCCATAGTCAGAGGAGCAGAGAGGTGAAGAGGACTGCAGTGTTGATAGGAGATTCCATAGTCAGTGGAGCAGAGAGGTGAAGAGGACTGCAGTGTTGATAGGAGATTCCATATTCAGAGGAGCAGAGGGGTGAAGAGGACAGCAGTGTTGATAGTAGATTCCATAGTCAGAGGAGCAGAGGGGTGAAGAGGACAGCAGTGTTGATAGGAGATTTCCTAGTCAGAGGAGCAGAGAGGGGAAGAGGACGGCAGTGTTGATAGGAGATTTCCTAGACAGAGGAGCAGAGAGGGGAAGAGGACGGCAGTGTTGATAGGAGATTTCCTAGACAGAGGAGCAGAGAGGTGAAGAGGACGGCAGTGTTGATAGGAGATTCCATAGTCAGAGGAGCAGAGAGGTGAAGAGGATGGCAGTGTTGATAGGAGATTTCCTAGTCAGAGGAGCAGAGAGGTGAAGAGGATGGCAGTGTTGATAGGAGATTCCATAGTCAGAGGAGCAGAGAGTTGAAGAGGATGGCAGTGTTGATAAGAGATTTCCTAGTCAGAGGAGCAGAGAGGTGAAGAGGACGGCAGTGTTGATAGGAGATTTCCTAATCAGAGGAGCAGAGTGGTGAAGAGGACAGCAGTGTTGATAGGAGATTCCATAGTCAGAGGAGCAGAGGGGTGAAGAGGACGGCAGTGTTGATAGGAGATTCCATAGTCAGAGGAGCAGGGAGGTGAAGAGGACAGCAGTGTTGATAGGAGATTCCATAGTCAGAGGAGCAGAGGGGTGAAGAGGACTGCAGTGTTGATAGGAGATTCCATAGTCAGAGGAGCAGAGAGGTGAAGTGGACGGCAGTGTTGATAGGAGATTTCCTAGTCAGAGGAGCAGAGAGGGGAAGAGGACGGCAGTGTTGATAAGAGATTTCCTAGTCAGAGGAGCAGAGAGGTGAAGAGGACGGCAGTGTTGATAGGAGATTCCATAGTCAGAGAAGCAGAGAGGTGAAGAGGACGGCAGTGTTGATAGGAGATTCCATAGTCAGAGGAGCAGAGAGGTGAAGAGGACGGCAGTGTTGATAGGAGATTCCATAGTCAGAGAAGCAGAGAGGGGAAGAGGACGGCAGTGTTGATAGTAGATTTCCTAGACAGAGGAGCAGAGAGGTGAAGAGGACGGCAGTGTTGATAGGAGATTCCATAGTCAGAGGAGCAGAGAGGTGAAGAGGATGGTAGTGTTGATAGGAGATTTCCTAGTCAGAGGAGCAGAGAGGTGAAGAGGATGGCAGTGTTGATAGGAGATTCCATAGTCAGAGGAGCAGAGAGGTGAAGAGGACGGCAGTGTTGATAAGAGATTTCCTAGTCAGAGGAGCAGAGAGGTGAAGAGGACGGCAGTGTTGATAGGAGATTTCCTAATCAGAGGAGCAGAGAGGTGAAGAGGACTGCAGTGTTGATAGGAGATTCCATAGTCAGAGGAGCAGAGAGGTGAAGAGGACGGCAGTGTTGATAGGAGATTCCATAGTCAGAGAAGCAGAGAGGGGAAGAGGACGGCAGTGTTGATAGTAGATTTCCTAGACAGAGGAGCAGAGAGGTGAAGAGGACGGCAGTGTTGATAGGAGATTCCATAGTCAGAGGAGCAGAGAGGTGAAGAGGATGGTAGTGTTGATAGGAGATTTCCTAGTCAGAGGAGCAGAGAGGTGAAGAGGATGGCAGTGTTGATAGGAGATTCCATAGTCAGAGGAGCAGAGAGGTGAAGAGGACGGCAGTGTTGATAAGAGATTTCCTAGTCAGAGGAGCAGAGAGGTGAAGAGGACGGCAGTGTTGATAGGAGATTTCCTAATCAGAGGAGCAGAGAGGTGAAGAGGACTGCAGTGTTGATAGGAGATTCCATAGTCAGAGGAGCAGAGAGGTGAAGAGGACGGCAGTGTTGATAGGAGATTCCATAGTCAGAGGAGCAGACAGGTGAAGAGGACGGCAGTGTTGATAGGAGATTCCATAGTCAGAGGAGCAGACAGGTGAAGAGGACGGCAGTGTTGATACGAGATTCCATAGTCAGAGGAGCAGAGAGGTGAAGAGGACTGCAGTGTTGATAGGAGATTCCATAGTCAGAGGAGCAGACAGGTGAAGAGGACTGCAGTGTTGATAGGAGATTCCATAGTCAGAGGAGCAGAGAGGTGAAGAGGACTGCAGTGTTGATAGGAGATTTCCTAATCAGAGGAGCATAGAGGTGAAGAGGACAGCAGTGTTGATAGGAGATTCCATAGTCAGAGGAGCAGAGGGGTGAAGAGGACAGCGGTGTTGATAGGAGATTTCCTAGTCAGAGGAGCAGAGAGGGGAAGAGGACGGCAGTGTTGATAGGAGATTTCCTAGACAGAGGAGTAGAGAGGGGAAGAGGACGGCAGTGTTGATAGGAGATTTCCTAGACAGAGGAGCAGAGAGGTGAAGAGGACGGCAGTGTTGATAGGAGATTCCATAGTCAGAGGAGCAGAGAGGTGAAGAGGATGGCAGTGTTGATAGGAGATTTCCTAGTCAGAGGAGCAGAGAGGTGAAGAGGACAGCAGTGTTGATAGGAGATTCCATAGTCAGAGGAGCAGAGGGGTGAAGAGGACGGCAGTGTTGATAGGAGATTCCATAGTCAGAGGAGCAGGGAGGTGAAGAGGACAGCAGTGTTGATAGGAGATTCCATAGTCAGAGGAGCAGAGGGGTGAAGAGGACTGCAGTGTTGATAGGAGATTCCATAGTCAGAGGAGCAGAGAGGTGAAGTGGACGGCAGTGTTGATAGGAGATTCCATAGTCAGAGGAGCAGAGAGGTGAAGAGGACTGCAGTGTTGATAGGAGATTCCATAGTCAGTGGAGCAGAGAGGTGAAGAGGACTGCAGTGTTGATAGGAGATTCCATATTCAGAGGAGCAGAGGGGTGAAGAGGACAGCAGTGTTGATAGGAGATTCCATAGTCAGAGGAGCAGAGGGGTGAAGAGGACAGCAGTGTTGATAGGAGATTTCCTAGTCAGAGGAGCAGAGAGGGGAAGAGGACGGCAGTGTTGATAGGAGATTTCCTAGACAGAGGAGCAGAGAGGGGAAGAGGACGGCAGTGTTGATAGGAGATTTCCTAGACCGAGGAGCAGAGAGGTGAAGAGGACGGCAGTGTTGATAGGAGATTCCATAGTCAGAGGAGCAGAGAGGTGAAGAGGATGGCAGTGTTGATAGGAGATTTCCTAGTCAGAGGAGCAGAGAGGTGAAGAGGATGGCAGTGTTGATAGGAGATTCCATAGTCAGAGGAGCAGAGAGTTGAAGAGGATGGCAGTGTTGATAAGAGATTTCCTAGTCAGAGGAGCAGAGAGGTGAAGAGGACGGCAGTGTTGATAGGAGATTTCCTAATCAGAGGAGCAGAGTGGTGAAGAGGACAGCAGTGTTGATAGGAGATTCCATAGTCAGAGGAGCAGAGGGGTGAAGAGGACGGCAGTGTTGATAGGAGATTCCATAGTCAGAGGAGCAGGGAGGTGAAGAGGACAGCAGTGTTGATAGGAGATTCCATAGTCAGAGGAGCAGAGGGGTGAAGAGGACTGCAGTGTTGATAGGAGATTCCATAGTCAGAGGAGCAGAGAGGTGAAGTGGACGGCAGTGTTGATAGGAGATTTCCTAGTCAGAGGAGCAGAGAGGGGAAGAGGACGGCAGTGTTGATAAGAGATTTCCTAGTCAGAGGAGCAGAGAGGTGAAGAGGACGGCAGTGTTGATAGGAGATTCCATAGTCAGAGAAGCAGAGAGGTGAAGAGGACGGCAGTGTTGATAGGAGATTCCATAGTCAGAGGAGCAGAGAGGTGAAGAGGACGGCAGTGTTGATAGGAGATTCCATAGTCAGAGAAGCAGAGAGGGGAAGAGGACGGCAGTGTTGATAGTAGATTTCCTAGACAGAGGAGCAGAGAGGTGAAGAGGACGGCAGTGTTGATAGGAGATTCCATAGTCAGAGGAGCAGAGAGGTGAAGAGGATGGTAGTGTTGATAGGAGATTTCCTAGTCAGAGGAGCAGAGAGGTGAAGAGGATGGCAGTGTTGATAGGAGATTCCATAGTCAGAGGAGCAGAGAGGTGAAGAGGACGGCAGTGTTGATAAGAGATTTCCTAGTCAGAGGAGCAGAGAGGTGAAGAGGACGGCAGTGTTGATAGGAGATTTCCTAATCAGAGGAGCAGAGAGGTGAAGAGGACTGCAGTGTTGATAGGAGATTCCATAGTCAGAGGAGCAGAGAGGTGAAGAGGACGGCAGTGTTGATAGGAGATTCCATAGTCAGAGGAGCAGACAGGTGAAGAGGACGGCAGTGTTGATAGGAGATTCCATAGTCAGAGGAGCAGAGAGGTGAAGAGGACTGCAGTGTTGATAGGAGATTCCATAGTCAGAGGAGCAGACAGGTGAAGAGGACTGCAGTGTTGATAGGAGATTCCATAGTCAGAGGAGCAGAGAGGTGAAGAGGACTGCAGTGTTGATAGGAGATTTCCTAATCAGAGGAGCATAGAGGTGAAGAGGACAGCAGTGTTGATAGGAGATTCCATAGTCAGAGGAGCAGAGGGGTGAAGAGGACAGCGGTGTTGATAGGAGATTTCCTAGTCAGAGGAGCAGAGAGGGGAAGAGGACGGCAGTGTTGATAGGAGATTTCCTAGACAGAGGAGTAGAGAGGGGAAGAGGACGGCAGTGTTGATAGGAGATTTCCTAGACAGAGGAGCAGAGAGGTGAAGAGGACGGCAGTGTTGATAGGAGATTCCATAGTCAGAGGAGCAGAGAGGTGAAGAGGATGGCAGTGTTGATAGGAGATTTCCTAGTCAGAGGAGCAGAGAGGTGAAGAGGACAGCAGTGTTGATAGGAGATTCCATAGTCAGAGGAGCAGAGGGGTGAAGAGGACGGCAGTGTTGATAGGAGATTCCATAGTCAGAGGAGCAGGGAGGTGAAGAGGACAGCAGTGTTGATAGGAGATTCCATAGTCAGAGGAGCAGAGGGGTGAAGAGGACTGCAGTGTTGATAGGAGATTCCATAGTCAGAGGAGCAGAGAGGTGAAGTGGACGGCAGTGTTGATAGGAGATTCCATAGTCAGAGGAGCAGAGAGGTGAAGAGGACTGCAGTGTTGATAGGAGATTCCATAGTCAGTGGAGCAGAGAGGTGAAGAGGACTGCAGTGTTGATAGGAGATTCCATATTCAGAGGAGCAGAGGGGTGAAGAGGACAGCAGTGTTGATAGGAGATTCCATAGTCAGAGGAGCAGAGGGGTGAAGAGGACAGCAGTGTTGATAGGAGATTTCCTAGTCAGAGGAGCAGAGAGGGGAAGAGGACGGCAGTGTTGATAGGAGATTTCCTAGACAGAGGAGCAGAGAGGGGAAGAGGACGGCAGTGTTGATAGGAGATTTCCTAGACAGAGGAGCAGAGAGGTGAAGAGGATGGCAGTGTTGATAGGAGATTCCATAGTCAGAGGAGCAGAGAGGTGAAGAGGATGGCAGTGTTGATAGGAGATTTCCTAGTCAGAGGAGCAGAGAGGTGAAGAGGATGGCAGTGTTGATAGGAGATTCCATAGTCAGAGGAGCAGAGAGTTGAAGAGGATGGCAGTGTTGATAAGAGATTTCCTAGTCAGAGGAGCAGAGAGGTGAAGAGGACGGCAGTGTTGATAGGAGATTTCCTAATCAGAGGAGCAGAGTGGTGAAGAGGACAGCAGTGTTGATAGGAGATTCCATAGTCAGAGGAGCAGAGGGGTGAAGAGGACGGCAGTGTTGATAGGAGATTCCATAGTCAGAGGAGCAGGGAGGTGAAGAGGACAGCAGTGTTGATAGGAGATTCCATAGTCAGAGGAGCAGAGGGGTGAAGAGGACTGCAGTGTTGATAGGAGATTCCATAGTCAGAGGAGCAGAGAGGTGAAGTGGACGGCAGTGTTGATAGGAGATTTCCTAGTCAGAGGAGCAGAGAGGGGAAGAGGACGGCAGTGTTGATAGGAGATTTCCTAGACAGAGGAGCAGAGAGGTGAAGAGGACGGCAGTGTTGATAGGAGATTTCCTAGACAGAGGAGCAGAGAGGGGAAGAGAATGGCAGTGTTGATAGGAGATTTCCTAGACAGAGGAGCAGAGAGGTGAAGAGGACGGCAGTGTTGATAGGAGATTCCATAGTCAGAGGAGCAGAGAGGTGAAGAGGACTGCAGTGTTGATAGGAGATTCCATAGTCAGAGGAGCAGACAGGTGAAGAGGACTGCAGAGTTGATAGGAGATTCCATAGTCAGAGGAGCATAGAGGTGAAGAGGACTGCAGTGCTGATAGGAGATTCCATAGTCAGAGGAGCAGAGAGGTGAAGAGGACTGCAGTGTTGATAGGAGATTCCATAGTCAGAGGAGCAGAGAGGTGAAGAGGACTGCAGTGTTGATAGGAGATTCCATATTCAGAGGAGCAGAGGGGTGAAGAGGACAGCAGTGTTGATAGGAGATTCCATAGTCAGAGGAGCAGAGGGGTGAAGAGGACAGCAGTGTTGATAGGAGATTTCCTAGTCAGAGGAGCAGAGAGGGGAAGAGGACGGCAGTGTTGATAGGAGATTTCCTAGACAGAGGAGCAGAGAGGGGAAGAGGACGGCAGTGTTGATAGGAGATTTCCTAGACAGAGGAGCAGAGAGGTGAAGAGGACGGCAGTGTTGATAGGAGATTCCATAGTCAGAGGAGCAGAGAGGTGAAGAGGATGGCAGTGTTGATAGGAGATTTCCTAGTCAGAGGAGCAGAGAGGTGAAGAGGATGGCATTGTTGATAGGAGATTCCATAGTCTGAGGAGCAGAGAGGTGAAGAGGATGGCAGTGTTGATAAGAGATTTCCTAGTCAGAGGAGCAGAGAGGTGAAGAGGACGGCAGTGTTGATAGGAGATTTCCTAATCAGAGGAGCAGAGTGGTGAAGAGGACAGCAGTGTTGATAGGAGATTCCATAGTCAGAGGAGCAGAGAGGAGAAGAGGACGGCAGTGTTGATAGGAGATTCCATAGTCAGAGGAGCAGAGAGGTGAAGAGGACGGCAGTGTTGACAGGATATTCCATAGTCAGAGGAGCAGAGAGGTGAAGAGGACTGCAGTGTTGATAGGAGATTCCATAGTCAAAGGAGCAGAGAGGTGAAGAGGACGGCAGTGTTGATAGGAGATTCCATAGTCAGAGGAGCAGAGAGGTGAAGAGGACGGCAGTGTTGATAGGAGATTCCATAGTCAGAGGAGCAGAGAGGTGAAGAGGACAGCAGTGTTGATAGGAGATTCCATAGTCAGAGGAGCAGAGAGGTGAAGAGGACGGCAGTGTTGATAGGAGATTTCCTAATCAGAGGAGCAGAGAGGTGAAGAGGACAGCAGTGTTGATAGGAGATTCCATAGTCAGAGGAGCAGAGGGGTGAAGAGGTCAGCAGTGTTGATAGGAGATTCCATAGTCAGAGGAGCAGAGAGGTGAAGAGGACGGCAGTGTTGATAGGAGATTTCCTAATCAGAGGAGCAGAGAGGTGAAGAGGACAGCAGTGTTGATAGGAGATTCCATAGTCAGAGGAGCAGAGGGGTGAAGAGGACGGCAGTGTTGATAGGAGATTCCATAGTCAGAGGAGCAGGGAGGTGAAGAGGACAGCAGTGTTGATAGGAGATTCCATAGTCAGAGGAGCAGAGGGGTGAAGAGGACTGCAGTGTTGATAGGAGATTCCATAGTCAGAGGAGCAGACAGGTGAAGAGGACGGCAGTGTTGATAGGAGATTTCCTAGTCAGAGGAGCAGAGAGGGGAAGAGGACGGCAGTGTTGATAGGAGATTTCCTAGACAGAGGAGCAGAGAGGTGAAGAGGACGGCAGTGTTGATAGGAGATTTCCTAGACAGAGGAGCAGAGAGGGGAAGAGGATGGCAGTGTTGATAGGAGATTTCCTAGACAGAGGAGCAGAGAAGTGAAGAGGACGGCAGTGTTGATAGGAGATTCCATAGTCAGAGGAGCAGAGAGGTGAAGAGGACTGCAGTGTTGATAGGAGATTCCATAGTCAGAGGAGCAGACAGGTGAATAGGACTGCAGTGTTGATAGGAGATTCCATAGTCAGAGGAGCAGAGAGGTGAAGAGGACTGCAGTGTTGATAGGAGATTCCATAGTCAGAGGAGCAGAGGAGTGAAGAAGACGGCAGTGTTGATAGGAGATTTCTTAATCAGAGGAGCAGAGAGGTGAAGAGGACGGCAGTGTTGATAGGAGATTTCTTAATCAGAGGAGCAGAGGGGTGAAGAGGACGGCAGTGTTGATAGGAGATTCCATAGTCAGAGGAGCAGAGAGGTGAAGAGGACAGCAGTGTTGATAGGAGATTCCATAGTCAGAGGAGCAGGGAGGTGAAGAGGACAGCAGTGTTGATAGGAGATTCCATAGTCAGAGGAGCAGAGGGGTGAAGAGGACTGCAGTGTTGATAGGAGATTCCATAGTCAGAGGAGCAGAGAGGTGAAGTGGACGGCAGTGTTGATAGGAGATTCCATAGTCAGAGGAGCAGAGAGGTGAAGAGGACTGCAGTGTTGATAGGAGATTCCATAGTCAGTGGAGCAGAGAGGTGAAGAGGACTGCAGTGTTGATAGGAGATTTCCTAGTCAGAGGAGCAGAGAGGGGAAGAGGACGGCAGTGTTGATAGGAGATGTCCTAGACAGAGGAGCAGAGAGGGGAAGAGGACGGCAGTGTTGATAGGAGATTTCCTAGACAGAGGAGCAGAGAGGTGAAGAGGACGGCAGTGTTGATAGGAGATTCCATAGTCAGAGGAGCAGAGAGGTGAAGAGGATGGCAGTGTTGATAGGAGATTTCCTAGTCAGAGGAGCAGAGAGGTGAAGAGGATGGCAGTGTTGATAGGAGATTCCATAGTCAGAGGAGCAGAGAGTTGAAGAGGATGGCAGTGTTGATAAGAGATTTCCTAGTCAGAGGAGCAGAGAGGTGAAGAGGACGGCAGTGTTGATAGGAGATTTCCTAATCAGAGGAGCAGAGTGGTGAAGAGGACAGCAGTGTTGATAGGAGATTCCATAGTCAGAGGAGCAGAGGGGTGAAGAGGACGGCAGTGTTGATAGGAGATTCCATAGTCAGAGGAGCAGGGAGGTGAAGAGGACAGCAGTGTTGATAGGAGATTCCATAGTCAGAGGAGCAGAGGGGTGAAGAGGACTGCAGTGTTGATAGGAGATTCCATAGTCAGAGGAGCAGAGAGGTGAAGTGGACGGCAGTGTTGATAGGAGATTTCCTAGTCAGAGGAGCAGAGAGGGGAAGAGGACGGCAGTGTTGATAGGAGATTTCCTAGACAGAGGAGCAGAGAGGTGAAGAGGACGGCAGTGTTGATAGGAGATTTCCTAGACAGAGGAGCAGAGAGGGGAAGAGAATGGCAGTGTTGATAGGAGATTTCCTAGACAGAGGAGCAGAGAGGTGAAGAGGACGGCAGTGTTGATAGGAGATTCCATAGTCAGAGGAGCAGAGAGGTGAAGAGGACTGCAGTGTTGATAGGAGATTCCATAGTCAGAGGAGCAGACAGGTGAAGAGGACTGCAGTGTTGATAGGAGATTCCATAGTCAGAGGAGCATAGAGGTGAAGAGGACTGCAGTGCTGATAGGAGATTCCATAGTCAGAGGAGCAGAGAGGTGAAGAGGACTGCAGTGTTGATAGGAGATTCCATAGTCAGAGGAGCAGAGAGGTGAAGAGGACTGCAGTGTTGATAGGAGATTCCATATTCAGAGGAGCAGAGGGGTGAAGAGGACAGCAGTGTTGATAGGAGATTCCATAGTCAGAGGAGCAGAGGGGTGAAGAGGACAGCAGTGTTGATAGGAGATTTCCTAGTCAGAGGAGCAGAGAGGGGAAGAGGACGGCAGTGTTGATAGGAGATTTCCTAGACAGAGGAGCAGAGAGGGGAAGAGGACGGCAGTGTTGATAGGAGATTTCCTAGACAGAGGAGCAGAGAGGTGAAGAGGACGGCAGTGTTGATAGGAGATTCCATAGTCAGAGGAGCAGAGAGGTGAAGAGGATGGCAGTGTTGATAGGAGATTTCCTAGTCAGAGGAGCAGAGAGGTGAAGAGGATGGCATTGTTGATAGGAGATTCCATAGTCTGAGGAGCAGAGAGGTGAAGAGGATGGCAGTGTTGATAAGAGATTTCCTAGTCAGAGGAGCAGAGAGGTGAAGAGGACGGCAGTGTTGATAGGAGATTTCCTAATCAGAGGAGCAGAGTGGTGAAGAGGACAGCAGTGTTGATAGGAGATTCCATAGTCAGAGGAGCAGAGAGGAGAAGAGGACGGCAGTGTTGATAGGAGATTCCATAGTCAGAGGAGCAGAGAGGTGAAGAGGACGGCAGTGTTGACAGGATATTCCATAGTCAGAGGAGCAGAGAGGTGAAGAGGACTGCAGTGTTGATAGGAGATTCCATAGTCAGAGGAGCAGAGAGGTGAAGAGGACGGCAGTGTTGATAGGAGATTCCATAGTCAGAGGAGCAGAGAGGTGAAGAGGACGGCAGTGTTGATAGGAGATTCCATAGTCAGAGGAGCAGAGAGGTGAAGAGGACAGCAGTGTTGATAGGAGATTCCATAGTCAGAGGAGCAGAGAGGTGAAGAGGACGGCAGTGTTGATAGGAGATTTCCTAATCAGAGGAGCAGAGAGGTGAAGAGGACAGCAGTGTTGATAGGAGATTCCATAGTCAGAGGAGCAGAGGGGTGAAGAGGTCAGCAGTGTTGATAGGAGATTCCATAGTCAGAGGAGCAGAGAGGTGAAGAGGACGGCAGTGTTGATAGGAGATTTCCTAATCAGAGGAGCAGAGAGGTGAAGAGGACAGCAGTGTTGATAGGAGATTCCATAGTCAGAGGAGCAGAGGGGTGAAGAGGACGGCAGTGTTGATAGGAGATTCCATAGTCAGAGGAGCAGGGAGGTGAAGAGGACAGCAGTGTTGATAGGAGATTCCATAGTCAGAGGAGCAGAGGGGTGAAGAGGACTGCAGTGTTGATAGGAGATTCCATAGTCAGAGGAGCAGACAGGTGAAGAGGACGGCAGTGTTGATAGGAGATTTCCTAGTCAGAGGAGCAGAGAGGGGAAGAGGACGGCAGTGTTGATAGGAGATTTCCTAGACAGAGGAGCAGAGAGGTGAAGAGGACGGCAGTGTTGATAGGAGATTTCCTAGACAGAGGAGCAGAGAGGGGAAGAGGATGGCAGTGTTGATAGGAGATTTCCTAGACAGAGGAGCAGAGAAGTGAAGAGGACGGCAGTGTTGATAGGAGATTCCATAGTCAGAGGAGCAGAGAGGTGAAGAGGACTGCAGTGTTGATAGGAGATTCCATAGTCAGAGGAGCAGACAGGTGAATAGGACTGCAGTGTTGATAGGAGATTCCATAGTCAGAGGAGCAGAGAGGTGAAGAGGACTGCAGTGTTGATAGGAGATTCCATAGTCAGAGGAGCAGAGGAGTGAAGAAGACGGCAGTGTTGATAGGAGATTTCTTAATCAGAGGAGCAGAGAGGTGAAGAGGACGGCAGTGTTGATAGGAGATTTCTTAATCAGAGGAGCAGAGGGGTGAAGAGGACGGCAGTGTTGATAGGAGATTCCATAGTCAGAGGAGCAGAGAGGTGAAGAGGACAGCAGTGTTGATAAGAGATTTCCTAGTCAGAGGAGCAGAGAGGTGAAGAGGACGGCAGTGTTGATAGGAGATTCCATAGTCAGAGGAGCAGAGAGGTGAAGAGGACGGCAGTGTTGATAGGAGATTCCATATTCAGAGGAGCAGAGAGGTGAAGAGGACGGCAGTGTTGATAGGAGATTCCATAGTCAGAGGAGCAGAGAGGTGAAGAGGACTGCATTGTTGATAAGAGATTTCCTAGTCAGAGGAGCAGAGAGGTGAAGAGGACGGCAGTGCTGATAAGAGATTTCCTAGTCAGAGGAGCAGAGAGGTGAAGAGGACGGCAGTGTTGATAGGAGATTCCATAGTCAGAGGAGCAGAGAGGTGAAGAGGACGGCAGTGTTGATAAGAGATTTCCTAGTCAGAGGAGCAGAGAGGTGAACAGGACGGCAGTGTTGATAGGAGATTCCATAGTCAGAGAAGCAGAGAGGTGAAGAGGACGGCAGTGTTGATAGGAGATTCCATAGTCAGAGGAGCAGAGAGGTGAAGAGGACGGCAGTGTTGATAGGAGATTCCATAGTCAGAGAAGCAGAGAGGTGAAGAGGACGGCAGTGTTGATAGGAGATTCCATAGTCAGAGGAGCAGAGAGGTGAAGAGGACGGCAGTGTTGATAGGAGATTCCATAGTCAGAGGAGCAGAGAGGTGAAGAGGACGGCAGTGTTGATAGGAGATTCCATAGTCAGAGGAGCAGAGAGGTGAAGAGGACGGCAGTGTTGATAAGAGATTTCCTAGTCAGAGGAGCAGAGAGGTGAAGAGGACGGCAGTGTTGATAGGAGATTCCATAGTCAGAGGAGCAGAGAGGTGAAGAGGATGGTAGTGTTGATAGGAGATTTCCTAGTCAGAGGAGCAGAGATGTGAAGAGGATGGCAGTGTTGATAGGAGATTCCATAGTCAGAGGAGCAGAGAGGTGAAGAGGACGGCAGTGTTGATAAGAGATTTCCTAGTCAGAGGAGCAGAGAGGTGAAGAGGACGGCAGTGTTGATAGGAGATTTCCTAATCAGAGGAGCAGAGAGGTGAAGAGGACTGCAGTGTTGATAGGAGATTCCATAGTCAGAGGAGCAGAGAGGTGAAGAGGACGGCAGTGTTGATAGGAGATTCCATAGTCAGAGGAGCAGACAGGTGAAGAGGACGGCAGTGTTGATAGGAGATTCCATAGTTAGAGGAGCAGAGAGGTGAAGAGGACTGCAGTGTTGATAGGAGATTCCATAGTCAGAGGAGCAGACAGGTGAAGAGGACTGCAGTGTTGATAGGAGATTCCATAGTCAGAGGAGCAGAGAGGTGAAGAGGACGGCAGTGTTGATAAGAGATTTCCTAGTCAGAGGAGCAGAGAGGTGAAGAGGACGGCAGTGTTGATAGGAGATTTCCTAATCAGAGGAGCAGAGAGGTGAAGAGGACTGCAGTGTTGATAGGAGATTCCATAGTCAGAGGAGCAGAGAGGGGAAGAGGACGGCAGTGTTGATAGTAGATTTCCTAGACAGAGGAGCAGAGAGGTGAAGAGGACGGCAGTGTTGATAGGAGATTCCATAGTCAGAGGAGCAGAGAGGTGAAGAGGATGGTAGTGTTGATAGGAGATTTCCTAGTCAGAGGAGCAGAGAGGTGAAAAGGATGGCAGTGTTGATAGGAGATTCCATAGTCAGAGGAGCAGAGAGGTGAAGAGGACGGCAGTATTGATAAGAGATTTCCTAGTCAGAGGAGCAGAGAGGTGAAGAGGACGGCAGTGTTGATAGGAGATTTCCTAATCAGAGGAGCAGAGAGGTGAAGAGGACTGCAGTGTTGATAGGAGAATCCATAGTCAGAGGAGCAGAGAGGTGAAGAGGATGGCAGTGTTGATAGGAGATTCCATAGTCAGAGGAGCAGACAGGTGAAGAGGACGGCAGTGTTGATAGGAGATTCCATAGTTAGAGGAGCAGAGAGGTGAAGAGGACTGCAGTGTTGATAGGAGATTCCATAGTCAGAGGAGCAGACAGATGAAGAGGACTGCAGTGTTGATAGGAGATTCCATAGTCAGAGGAGCAGAGAGGTGAAGAGGACTGCAGTGTTGATAGGAGATTTCCTAATCAGAGGAGCATAGAGGTGAAGAGGACAGCAGTGTTGATAGGAGATTCCATAGTCAGAGGAGCAGAGGGGTGAAGAGGACAGCGGTGTTGATAGGAGATTTCCTAGTCAGAGGAGCAGAGAGGGGAAGAGGACGGCAGTGTTGATAGGAGATTTCCTAGACAGAGGAGTAGAGAGGGGAAGAGGACGGCAGTGTTGATAGGAGATTTCCTAGACAGAGGAGCAGAGAGGTGAAGAGGACGGCAGTGTTGATAGGAGATTTCCTAGTCAGAGGAGCAGAGAGGTGAAGAGGACAGCAGTGTTGATAGGAGATTCCATAGTCAGAGGAGCAGAGGGGTGAAGAGGACGGCAGTGTTGATAGGAGATTCCATAGTCAGAGGAGCAGGGAGGTGAAGAGGACAGCAGTGTTGATAGGAGATTCCATAGTCAGAGGAGCAGAGGGGTGAAGAGGACTGCAGTGTTGATAGGAGATTCCATAGTCAGAGGAGCAGAGAGGTGAAGTGGACGGCAGTGTTGATAGGAGATTTCCTAGTCAGAGGAGCAGAGAGGGGAAGAGGACGGCAGTGTTGGTAGGAGATTTCCTAGACAGAGGAGCAGAGAGGTGAAGAGGACGGCAGTGTTGATAGGAGATTTCCTAGACAGAGGAGCAGAGAGGGGAAGAGGATGGCAGTGTTGATAGGAGATTTCCTAGACAGAGGAGCAGAGAGGTGAAGAGGACGGCAGTGTTGATAGGAGATTCCATAGTCAGTGGAGCAGAGAGGTGAAGAGGACTGCAGTGTTGATAGGAGATTCCATATTCAGAGGAGCAGAGGGGTGAAGAGGACAGCAGTGTTGATAGGAGATTCCATAGTCAGAGGAGCAGAGGGGTGAAGAGGACAGCAGTGTTGATAGGAGATTTCCTAGTCAGAGGAGCAGAGAGGGGAAGAGGACGGCAGTGTTGATAGGAGATTTCCTAGACAGAGGAGCAGAGAGGGGAAGAGGACGGCAGTGTTGATAGGAGATTTCCTAGACAGAGGAGCAGAGAGGTGAAGAGGACGGCAGTGTTGATAGGAGATTCCATAGTCAGAGGAGCAGAGAGGTGAAGAGGATGGCAGTGTTGATAGGAGATTTCCTAGTCAGAGGAGCAGAGAGGTGAAGAGGATGGCAGTGTTGATCGGAGATTCCATAGTCAGAGGAGCAGAGAGTTGAAGAGGATGGCAGTGTTGATAAGAGATTTCCTAGTCAGAGGAGCAGAGAGGTGAAGAGGACGGCAGTGTTGATAGGAGATTTCCAAATCAGAGGAGCAGAGTGGTGAAGAGGACAGCAGTGTTGATAGGAGATTCCATAGTCAGAGGAGCAGAGAGGTGAAGAGGACGGCAGTGTTGATAGGAGATTCCATAGTCAGAGGAGCAGAGAGGTGAAGAGGACGGCAGTGTTGACAGGAGATTCCATAGTCAGAGGAGCAGAGAGGTGAAGAGGACTGCAGTGTTGATAGGAGATTCCATAGTCAGAGGAGCAGAGAGGTGAAGAGGACGGCAGTGTTGATAGGAGATTCCATAGTCAGAGGAGCAGAGAGGTGAAGAGCACGGCAGTGTTGATAGGAGATTCCATAGTCAGAGGAGCAGAGAGGTGAAGAGGACAGCAGTGTTGATAGGAGATTCCATAGTCAGAGGAGCAGAGAGGTGAAGAGGACGGCAGTGTTGATAGGAGATTTCCTAATCAGAGGAGCAGAGAGGTGAAGAGGACAGCAGTGTTGATAGGAGATTCCATAGTCAGAGGAGCAGAGGGGTGAAGAGGTCAGCAGTGTTGATAGGAGATTCCATAGTCAGAGGAGCAGAGAGGTGAAGAGGACGGCAGTGTTGATAGGAGATTTCCTAATCAGAGGAGCAGAGAGGTGAAGAGGACAGCAGTGTTGATAGGAGATTCCATAGTCAGAGGAGCAGAGGGGTGAAGAGGACGGCAGTGTTGATAGGAGATTCCATAGTCAGAGGAGCAGGGAGGTGAAGAGGACAGCAGTGTTGATAGGAGATTCCATAGTCAGAGGAGCAGAGGGGTGAAGAGGACTGCAGTGTTGATAGGAGATTCCATAGTCAGAGGAGCAGAGAGGTGAAGAGGACGGCAGTGTTGATAGGAGATTTCCTAGTCAGAGGAGCAGAGAGGGGAAGAGGACGGCAGTGTTGATAGGAGATTTCCTAGACAGAGGAGCAGAGAGGTGAAGAGGACGGCAGTGTTGATAGGAGATTTCCTAGACAGAGGAGCAGAGAGGGGAAGAGGATGGCAGTGTTGATAGGAGATTTCCTAGACAGAGGAGCAGAGAGGTGAAGAGGACGGCAGTGTTGATAGGAGATTCCATAGTCAGAGGAGCAGAGAGGTGAAGAGGACTGCAGTGTTGATAGGAGATTCCATAGTCAGAGGAGCAGACAGGTGAAGAGGACTGCAGTGCTGATAGGAGATTCCATAGTCAGAGGAGCAGAGAGGTGAAGAGGACTGCAGTGTTGATAGGAGATTCCATAGTCAGAGGAGCAGAGGGGTGAAGAAGACGGCAGTGTTGATAGGAGATTTCTTAATCAGAGGAGCAGAGAGGTGAAGAGGACGGCAGTGTTGATAGGAGATTTCTTAATCAGAGGAGCAGAGGGGTGAAGAGGACGGCAGTGTTGATAGGAGATTCCATAGTCAGAGGAGCAGAGAGGTGAAGAGGACTGCAGTGTTGATAGGAGATTCCATATTCAGAGGAGCAGAGAGGTGAAGAGGACGGCAGTGTTGATAGGAGATTCCATAGTCAGAGGAGCAGAGAGGTGAAGAGGACTGCATTGTTGATAAGAGATTTCCTAGTCAGAGGAGCAGAGAGGTGAAGAGGACGGCAGTGTTGATAAGAGATTTCCTAGTCAGAGGAGCAGAGAGGTGAAGAGGACGGCAGTGTTGATAGGAGATTCCATAGTCAGAGAAGCAGAGAGGTGAAGAGGACGGCAGTGTTGATAGGAGATTCCATAGTCAGAGGAGCAGAGAGGTGAAGAGGACGGCAGTGTTGATAAGAGATTTCCTAGTCAGAGGAGCAGAGAGGTGAAGAGGACGGCAGTGTTGATAGGAGATTCCATAGTCAGAGAAGCAGAGAGGGGAAGAGGACGGCAGTGTTGATAGGAGATTTCCTAGACAGAGGAGCAGAGAGGTGAAGAGGACGGCAGTGTTGATAGGAGATTCCATAGTCAGAGGAGCAGAGAGGTGAAGAGGATGGTAGTGTTGATAGGAGATTTCCTAGTCGGAGGAGCAGAGAGGTGAAGAGGATGGCAGTGTTGATAGGAGATTCCATAGTCAGAGGAGCAGAGAGGTGAAGAGGACGGCAGTGTTGATAAGAGATTTCCTAGTCAGAGGAGCAGAGAGGTGAAGAGGACGGCAGTGTTGATAGGAGATTCCATAGTCAGAGGAGCAGAGAGGTGAAGAGGACTGCAGTGTTGATAGGAGATTCCATATTCAGAGGAGCAGAGAGGTGAAGAGGACGGCAGTGTTGATAGGAGATTCCATAGTCAGAGGAGCAGAGAGGTGAAGAGGACTGCATTGTTGATAAGAGATTTCCTAGTCAGAGGAGCAGAGAGGTGAAGAGGACGGCAGTGTTGATAAGAGATTTCCTAGTCAGAGGAGCAGAGAGGTGAAGAGGACGGCAGTGTTGATAGGAGATTCCATAGTCAGAGAAGCAGAGAGGTGAAGAGGACGGCAGTGTTGATAGGAGATTCCATAGTCAGAGGAGCAGAGAGGTGAAGAGGACGGCAGTGTTGATAAGAGATTTCCTAGTCAGAGGAGCAGAGAGGTGAAGAGGACGGCAGTGTTGATAGGAGATTCCATAGTCAGAGAAGCAGAGAGGGGAAGAGGACGGCAGTGTTGATAGGAGATTTCCTAGACAGAGGAGCAGAGAGGTGAAGAGGACGGCAGTGTTGATAGGAGATTCCATAGTCAGAGGAGCAGAGAGGTGAAGAGGATGGTAGTGTTGATAGGAGATTTCCTAGTCGGAGGAGCAGAGAGGTGAAGAGGATGGCAGTGTTGATAGGAGATTCCATAGTCAGAGGAGCAGAGAGGTGAAGAGGACGGCAGTGTTGATAAGAGATTTCCTAGTCAGAGGAGCAGAGAGGTGAAGAGGACGGCAGTGTTGATAGGAGATTCCATAGTCAGAGGAGCAGAGAGGTGAAGAGGACGGCAGTGTTGATAGGAGATTCCATAGTCAGAGGAGCAGAGAGGTGAAGAGGACGGCAGTGTTGATAGGAGATTCCATAGTCAGAGGAGCAGAGAGGTGAAGAGGACTGCAGTGTTGATAGGAGATTCCATAGTCAGAGGAGCAGACAGGTGAAGAGGACTGCAGTGTTGATAGGAGATTCCATAGTCAGAGGAGCAGAGAAGTGAAGAGGACTGCAGTGTTGATAGGAGATTTCCTAATCAGAGGAGCATAGAGGTGAAGAGGACAGCAGTGTTGATAGGAGATTCCATAGTCAGAGGAGCAGAGGGGTGAAGAGGACAGCGGTGTTGATAGGAGATTTCCTAGTCAGAGGAGCAGAGAGGGGAAGAGGACGGCAGTGTTGATAGGAGATTTCCTAGACAGAGGAGTAGAGAGGGGAAGAGGACGGCAGTGTTGATAGGAGATTTCCTAGACAGAGGAGCAGAGAGGTGAAGAGGACGGCAGTGTTGATAGGAGATTCCATAGTCAGAGGAGCAGAGAGGTGAAGAGGATGGCAGTGTTGATAGGAGATTTCCTAGTCAGAGGAGCAGAGAGGTGAAGAGGATGGCAGTGTTGATAGGAGATTCCATAGTCAGAGGAGCAGAGAGGTGAAGAGGATGGCAGTGTTGATAAGAGATTTCCTAGTCAGAGGAGCAGAGAGGTGAAGAGGACGGCAGTGTTGATAGGAGATTTCCTAATCAGAGGAGCAGAGTGGTGAAGAGGACAGCAGTGTTGATAGGAGATTCCATAGTCAGAGGAGCAGAGAGGTGAAGAGGACGGCAGTGTTGATAGGAGATTCCATAGTCAGAGGAGCAGAGAGGTGAAGAGGACGGCAGTGTTGACAGGAGATTCCATAGTCAGAGGAGCAGAGAGGTGAAGAGGACAGCAGTGTTGATAGGAGATTCCATAGTCAGAGGAGCAGTGAGGTGAAGAGGACGGCAGTGTTGATAGGAGATTTCCTAATCAGAGGAGCAGAGAGGTGAAGAGGACAGCAGTGTTGATAGGAGATTCCATAGTCAGAGGAGCAGAGGGGTGAAGAGGTCAGCAGTGTTGATAGGAGATTCCATAGTCAGAGGAGCAGAGAGGTGAAGAGGACGGCAGTGTTGATAGGAGATTTCCTAATCAGAGGAGCAGAGAGGTGAAGAGGACAGCAGTGTTGATAGGAGATTCCATAGTCAGAGGAGCAGAGGGGTGAAGAGGACGGCAGTGTTGATAGGAGATTCCATAGTCAGAGGAGCAGGGAGGTGAAGAGGACAGCAGTGTTGATAGGAGATTCCATAGTCAGAGGAGCAGAGGGGTGAAGAGGACTGCAGTGTTGATAGGAGATTCCATAGTCAGAGGAGCAGAGAGGTGAAGTGGACGGCAGTGTTGATAGGAGATTTCCTAGTCAGAGGAGCAGAGTGGGGAAGAGGACGGCAGTGTTGATAGGAGATTTCCTAGACAGAGGAGCAGAGAGGTGAAGAGGACGGCAGTGTTGATAGGAGATTTCCTAGACAGAGGAGCAGAGAGGGGAAGAGGATGGCAGTGTTGATAGGAGATTTCCTAGACAGAGGAGCAGAGAGGTGAAGAGGACGGCAGTGTTGATAGGAGATTCCATAGTCAGAGGAGCAGAGAGGTGAAGAGGACTGCAGTGTTGATAGGAGATTCCATAGTCAGAGGAGCAGACAGGTGAAGAGGACTGCAGTGTTGATAGGAGATTCCATAGTCAGAGGAGCAGAGAGGTGAAGAGGACTGCAGTGTTGATAGGAGATTCCATAGTCAGAGGAGCAGAGGGGTGAAGAAGACGGCAGTGTTGATAGGAGATTTCTTAATCAGAGGAGCAGAGAGGTGAAGAGGACGGCAGTGTTGATAGGAGATTTCTTAATCAGAGGAGCAGAGGGGTGAAGAGGACGGCAGTGTTGATAGGAGATTCCATAGTCAGAGGAGCAGAGAGGTGAAGAGGACGGCAGTGTTGATAAGAGATTTCCTAGTCAGAGGAGCAGAGAGGTGAAGAGGACGGCAGTGTTGATAGGAGATTCCATAGTCAGAGGAGCAGAGAGGTGAAGAGGACTGCATTGTTGATAAGAGATTTCCTAGTCAGAGGAGCAGAGAGGTGAAGAGGACGGCAGTGTTGATAGGAGATTCCATAGTCAGAGGAGCAGAGAGGTGAAGAGGACGGCAGTGTTGATAGGAGATTTCCTAATCAGAGGAGCAGAGAGGTGAAGAGGACAGCAGTGTTGATAGGAGATTCCATAGTCAGAGGAGCAGAGGGGTGAAGAGGTCAGCAGTGTTGATAGGAGTTTCCATAGTCAGAGGAGCAGAGAGGTGAAGAGGACGGCAGTGTTGATAGGAGATTTCCTAATCAGAGGAGCAGAGAGGTGAAGAGGACAGCAGTGTTGATAGGAGATTCCATAGTCAGAGGAGCAGAGGGGTGAAGAGGACGGCAGTGTTGATAGGAGATTCCATAGTCAGAGGAGCAGGGAGGTGAAGAGGACAGCAGTGTTGATAGGAGATTCCATAGTCAGAGGAGCAGAGGGGTGAAGAGGACTGCAGTGTTGATAGGAGATTCCATAGTCAGAGGAGCAGAGAGGTGAAGAGGACGGCAGTGTTGATAGGAGATTTCCTAGTCAGAGGAGCAGAGAGGGGAAGAGGACGGCAGTGTTGATAGGAGATTTCCTAGACAGAGGAGCAGAGAGGTGAAGAGGACGGCAGTGTTGATAGGAGATTTCCTAGACAGAGGAGCAGAGAGGGGAAGAGGATGGCAGTGTTGATAGGAGATTTCCTAGACAGAGGAGCAGAGAGGTGAAGAGGACGGCAGTGTTGATAGGAGATTCCATAGTCAGAGGAGCAGAGAGGTGAAGAGGACTGCAGTGTTGATAGGAGATTCCATAGTCAGAGGAGCAGACAGGTGAAGAGGACTGCAGTGCTGATAGGAGATTCCATAGTCAGAGGAGCAGAGAGGTGAAGAGGACTGCAGTGTTGATAGGAGATTCCATAGTCAGAGGAGCAGAGGGGTGAAGAAGACGGCAGTGTTGATAGGAGATTTCTTAATCAGAGGAGCAGAGAGGTGAAGAGGACGGCAGTGTTGATAGGAGATTTCTTAATCAGAGGAGCAGAGGGGTGAAGAGGACGGCAGTGTTGATAGGAGATTCCATAGTCAGAGGAGCAGAGAGGTGAAGAGGACTGCAGTGTTGATAGGAGATTCCATATTCAGAGGAGCAGAGAGGTGAAGAGGACGGCAGTGTTGATAGGAGATTCCATAGTCAGAGGAGCAGAGAGGTGAAGAGGACTGCATTGTTGATAAGAGATTTCCTAGTCAGAGGAGCAGAGAGGTGAAGAGGACGGCAGTGTTGATAAGAGATTTCCTAGTCAGAGGAGCAGAGAGGTGAAGAGGACGGCAGTGTTGATAGGAGATTCCATAGTCAGAGAAGCAGAGAGGTGAAGAGGACGGCAGTGTTGATAGGAGATTCCATAGTCAGAGGAGCAGAGAGGTGAAGAGGACGGCAGTGTTGATAAGAGATTTCCTAGTCAGAGGAGCAGAGAGGTGAAGAGGACGGCAGTGTTGATAGGAGATTCCATAGTCAGAGAAGCAGAGAGGGGAAGAGGACGGCAGTGTTGATAGGAGATTTCCTAGACAGAGGAGCAGAGAGGTGAAGAGGACGGCAGTGTTGATAGGAGATTCCATAGTCAGAGGAGCAGAGAGGTGAAGAGGATGGTAGTGTTGATAGGAGATTTCCTAGTCAGAGGAGCAGAGAGGTGAAGAGGATGGCAGTGTTGATAGGAGATTCCATAGTCAGAGGAGCAGAGAGGTGAAGAGGACGGCAGTGTTGATAAGAGATTTCCTAGTCAGAGGAGCAGAGAGGTGAAGAGGACGGCAGTGTTGAAAGGAGATTCCATAGTCAGAGGAGCAGAGAGGTGAAGAGGACGGCAGTGTTGATAGGAGATTCCATAGTCAGAGGAGCAGAGAGGTGAAGAGGACGGCAGTGTTGATAGGAGATTCCATAGTCAGAGGAGCAGAGAGGTGAAGAGGACTGCAGTGTTGATAGGAGATTCCATAGTCAGAGGAGCAGACAGGTGAAGAGGACTGCAGTGTTGATAGGAGATTCCATAGTCAGAGGAGCAGAGAGGTGAAGAGGACTGCAGTGTTGATAGGAGATTTCCTAATCAGAGGAGCATAGAGGTGAAGAGGACAGCAGTGTTGATAGGAGATTCCATAGTCAGAGGAGCAGAGGGGTGAAGAGGACAGCGGTGTTGATAGGAGATTTCCTAGTCAGAGGAGCAGAGAGGGGAAGAGGACGGCAGTGTTGATAGGAGATTTCCTAGACAGAGGAGTAGAGAGGGGAAGAGGACGGCAGTGTTGATAGGAGATTTCCTAGACAGAGGAGCAGAGAGGTGAAGAGGACGGCAGTGTTGATAGGAGATTCCATAGTCAGAGGAGCAGAGAGGTGAAGAGGATGGCAGTGTTGATAGGAGATTTCCTAGTCAGAGGAGCAGAGAGGTGAAGAGGATGGCAGTGTTGATAGGAGATTCCATAGTCAGAGGAGCAGAGAGGTGAAGAGGATGGCAGTGTTGATAAGAGATTTCCTAGTCAGACGAGCAGAGAGGTGAAGAGGACGGCAGTGTTGATAGGAGATTTCCTAATCAGAGGAGCAGAGTGGTGAAGAGGACAGCAGTGTTGATAGGAGATTCCATAGTCAGAGGAGCAGAGAGGTGAAGAGGACGGCAGTGTTGATAGGAGATTCCATAGTCAGAGGAGCAGAGAGGTGAAGAGGACGGCAGTGTTGACAGGAGATTCCATAGTCAGAGGAGCAGAGAGGTGAAGAGGACAGCAGTGTTGATAGGAGATTCCATAGTCAGAGGAGCAGTGAGGTGAAGAGGACGGCAGTGTTGATAGGAGATTTCCTAATCAGAGGAGCAGAGAGGTGAAGAGGACAGCAGTGTTGATAGGAGATTCCATAGTCAGAGGAGCAGAGGGGTGAAGAGGTCAGCAGTGTTGATAGGAGATTCCATAGTCAGAGGAGCAGAGAGGTGAAGAGGACGGCAGTGTTGATAGGAGATTTCCTAATCAGAGGAGCAGAGAGGTGAAGAGGACAGCAGTGTTGATAGGAGATTCCATAGTCAGAGGAGCAGAGGGGTGAAGAGGACGGCAGTGTTGATAGGAGATTCCATAGTCAGAGGAGCAGGGAGGTGAAGAGGACAGCAGTGTTGATAGGAGATTCCATAGTCAGAGGAGCAGAGGGGTGAAGAGGACTGCAGTGTTGATAGGAGATTCCATATTCAGAGGAGCAGAGAGGTGAAGTGGACGGCAGTGTTGATAGGAGATTTCCTAGTCAGAGGAGCAGAGTGGGGAAGAGGACGGCAGTGTTGATAGGAGATTTCCTAGACAGAGGAGCAGAGAGGTGAAGAGGGCGGCAGTGTTGATAGGAGATTTCCTAGACAGAGGAGCAGAGAGGGGAAGAGGATGGCAGTGTTGATAGGAGATTTCCTAGACAGAGGAGCAGAGAGGTGAAGAGGACGGCAGTGTTGATAGGAGATTCCATAGTCAGAGGAGCAGAGAGGTGAAGAGGACTGCAGTGTTGATAGGAGATTCCATAGTCAGAGGAGCAGACAGGTGAAGAGGACTGCAGTGTTGATAGGAGATTCCATAGTCAGAGGAGCAGAGAGGTGAAGAGGACTGCAGTGTTGATAGGAGATTCCATAGTCAGAGGAGCAGAGGGGTGAAGAAGACGGCAGTGTTGATAGGAGATTTCTTAATCAGAGGAGCAGAGAGGTGAAGAGGACGGCAGTGTTGATAGGAGATTTCTTAATCAGAGGAGCAGAGGGGTGAAGAGGACGGCAGTGTTGATAGGAGATTCCATAGTCAGAGGAGCAGAGAGGTGAAGAGGACGGCAGTGTTGATAAGAGATTTCCTAGTCAGAGGAGCAGAGAGGTGAAGAGGACGGCAGTGTTGATAGGAGATTCCATAGTCAGAGGAGCAGAGAGGTGAAGAGGACTGCATTGTTGATAAGAGATTTCCTAGTCAGAGGAGCAGAGAGGTGAAGAGGACGGCAGTGTTGATAAGAGATTTCCCAGTCAGAGGAGCATTGAGGTGAAGAGGACGGCAGTGTTGATAGGAGATTCCATAGTCAGAGGAGCAGAGAGGTGAAGAGGACGGCAGTGTTGATAAGAGATTTCCCAGTCAGAGGAGCAGAGGGGTGAAGAGGACTGCAGTGTTGACAGGAGATTCCATAGTCAGAGGAGCAGAGAGGTGAAGAGGACGGCAGTGTTGATAAGAGATTTCCTAGTCAGAGGAGCAGAGAGGTGAAGAGGACGGCAGTGTTGATAGGAGATTCCATAGTCAGAGAAGCAGAGAGGTGAAGAGGACGGCAGTGTTGATAGGAGATTCCATAGTCAGAGGAGCAGAGAGGTGAAGAGGACGGCAGTGTTGATAGGAGATTCCATAGTCAGAGAAGCAGAGAGGTGAAGAGGACGGCAGTGTTGATAGGAGATTCCATAGTCAGAGGAGCAGAGAGGTGAAGAGGACGGCAGTGTTGATAGGAGATTCCATAGTCAGAGGAGCAGAGAGGTGAAGAGGACGGCAGTGTTGATAGGAGATTCCATAGTCAGAGAAGCAGAGAGGTGAAGAGGACGGCAGTGTTGATAGGAGATTCCATAGTCAGAGGAGCAGAGAGGTGAAGAGGACGGCAGTGTTGATAGGAGATTCCATAGTCAGAGGAGCAGAGAGGTGAAGAGGACGGCAGTGTTGATAGGAGATTCCATAGTCAGAGGAGCAGAGAGGTGAAGAGGACGGCAGTGTTGATAGGAGATTCCATAGTCAGAGAAGCAGAGAGGTGAAGAGGACGGCAGTGTTGATAGGAGATTCCATAGTCAGAGGAGCAGAGAGGTGAAGAGGACGGCAGTGTTGATAGGAGATTCCATAGTCAGAGGAGCAGAGAGGTGAAGAGGACGGCAGTGTTGATAGGAGATTCCATAGTCAGAGGAGCAGAGAGGTGAAGAGGACGGCAGTGTTGATAGGAGATTTCCTAGACAGAGGAGCAGAGAGGTGAAGAGGACGGCAGTGTTGATAGGAGATTTCCTAGACAGAGGAGCAGAGAGGGGAAGAGGTTGGCAGTGTTGATAGGAGATTTCCTAGACAGAGGAGCAGAGATGTGAAGAGGACGGCAGTGTTGATAGGAGATTCCATAGTCAGAGGAGCAGAGAGGTGAAGAGGACTGCAATGTTGATAGGAGATTCCATAGTCAGAGGAGCAGACAGGTGAAGAGGACTGCAGTGTTGATAGGAGATTCCATAGTCAGAGGAGCAGAGAGGTGAAGAGGACGGCAGTGTTGATAAGAGATTTCCTAGTCAGAGGAGCAGAGAGGTGAAGAGGACGGCAGTGTTGATAGGAGATTCCATAGTCAGAGAAGCAGAGAGGTGAAGAGGACGGCAGTGTTGATAGGAGATTCCATAGTCAGAGGAGCAGAGAGGTGAAGAGGACGGCAGTGTTGATAAGAGATTTCCTAGTCAGAGGAGCAGAGAGGTGAAGAGGACGGCAGTGTTGATAGGAGATTCCATAGTCAGAGAAGCAGAGAGGGGAAGAGGACGGCAGTGTTGATAGGAGATTTCCTAGTCAGAGGAGCAGAGAGGTGAAGAGGACGGCAGTGTTGATAGGAGATTCCATAGTCAGAGGAGCAGAGAGGTGAAGAGGACGGCAGTGTTGATAGGAGATTCCATAGTCAGAGGAGCAGAGAGGTGAAGAGGACGGCAGTGTTGATAGGAGATTCCATAGTCAGAGGAGCAGAGAGGTGAAGAGGACTGCAGTGTTGATAGGAGATTCCATAGTCAGAGGAGCAGACAGGTGAAGAGGACTGCAGTGTTGATAGGAGATTCCATAGTCCGAGGAGCAGAGAGGTGAAGAGGACTGCAGTGTTGATAGGAGATTTCCTAATCAGAGGAGCATAGAGGTGAAGAGGACAGCAGTGTTGATAGGAGATTCCATAGTCAGAGGAGCAGAGGGGTGAAGAGGACAGCGGTGTTGATAGGAGATTTCCTAGTCAGAGGAGCAGAGAGGGGAAGAGGACGGCAGTGTTGATAGGAGATTTCCTAGACAGAGGAGTAGAGAGGGGAAGAGGACGGCAGTGTTGATAGGAGATTTCCTAGACAGAGGAGCAGAGAGGTGAAGAGGACGGCAGTGTTGATAGGAGATTCCATAGTCAGAGGAGCAGAGAGGTGAAGAGGATGGCAGTGTTGATAGGAGATTTCCTAGTCAGAGGAGCAGAGAGGTGAAGAGGATGGCAGTGTTGATAGGAGATTCCATAGTCAGAGGAGCAGAGAGGTGAAGAGGATGGCAGTGTTGATAAGAGATTTCCTAGTCAGAGGAGCAGAGAGGTGAAGAGGACGGCAGTGTTGATAGGAGATTTCCTAATCAGAGGAGCAGAGTGGTGAAGAGGACAGCAGTGTTGATAGGAGATTCCATAGTCAGAGGAGCAGAGAGGTGAAGAGGACGGCAGTGTTGATAGGAGATTCCATAGTCAGAGGAGCAGAGAGGTGAAGAGGACGGCAGTGTTGATAGGAGATTTCCTAATCAGAGGAGCAGAGAGGTGAAGAGGACAGCAGTGTTGATAGGAGATTCCATAGTCAGAGGAGCAGAGGGGTGAAGAGGACGGCAGTGTTGATAGGAGATTCCAATGTCAGAGGAGCAGGGAGGTGAAGAGGACAGCAGTGTTGATAGGAGATTCCATAGTCAGAGGAGCAGAGGGGTGAAGAGGACTGCAGTGTTGATAGGAGATTCCATAGTCAGAGGAGCAGAGAGGTGAAGTGGACGGCAGTGTTGATAGGAGATTTCCTAGTCAGAGGAGCAGAGAGGGGAAGAGGACGGCAGTGTTGATAGGAGATTTCCTAGACAGAGGAGCAGAGAGGTGAAGAGGACGGCAGTGTTGATAGGAGATTTCCTAGACAGAGGAGCAGAGAGGGGAAGAGGATGGCAGTGTTGATAGGAGATTTCCTAGACAGAGGAGCAGAGAGGTGAAGAGGACGGCAGTGTTGATAGGAGATTCCATAGTCAGAGGAGCAGAGAGGTGAAGAGGACTGCAGTGTTGATAGGAGATTCCATAGTCAGAGGAGCAGACAGGTGAAGAGGACTGCAGTGTTGATAGGAGATTCCATAGTCAGAGGAGCAGAGAGGTGAAGAGGACTGCAGTGTTGACAGGAGATTCCATAGTCAGAGGAGCAGAGGGGTGAAGAAGACGGCAGTGTTGATAGGAGATTTCTTAATCAGAGGAGCAGAGAGGTGAAGAGGACGGCAGTGTTGATAGGAGATTTCTTAATCAGAGGAGCAGAGGGGTGAAGAGGACGGCAGTGTTGATAGGAGATTCCATAGTCAGAGGAGCAGAGAGGTGAAGAGGATGGCAGTGTTGATAGGAGATTCCATAGTCAGAGGAGCAGAGAGGTGAAGAGGACTGCATTGTTGATAAGAGATTTCCTAGTCAGAGGAGCAGAGAGGTGAAGAGGACGGCAGTGTTGATAAGAGATTTCCCAGTCAGAGGAGCATTGAGGTGAAGAGGACGGCAGTGTTGATAGGAGATTCCATAGTCAGAGGAGCAGAGAGGTGAAGAGGACGGCAGTGTTGATAAGAGATTTCCCAGTCAGAGGAGCAGAGGGGTGAAGAGGACTGCAGTGTTGACAGGAGATTCCATAGTCAGAGGAGCAGAGAGGTGAAGAGGACGGCAGTGTTGATAAGAGATTTCCTAGTCAGAGGAGCAGAGAGGTGAAGAGGACGGCAGTGTTGATAGGAGATTCCATAGTCAGAGAAGCAGAGAGGTGAAGAGGACGGCAGTGTTGATAGGAGATTCCATAGTCAGAGGAGCAGAGAGGTGAAGAGGACGGCAGTGTTGATAGGAGATTCCATAGTCAGAGAAGCAGAGAGGTGAAGAGGACGGCAGTGTTGATAGGAGATTCCATAGTCAGAGGAGCAGAGAGGTGAAGAGGACGGCAGTGTTGATAGGAGATTCCATAGTCAGAGGAGCAGAGAGGTGAAGAGGACGGCAGTGTTGATAGGAGATTCCATAGTCAGAGAAGCAGAGAGGTGAAGAGGACGGCAGTGTTGATAGGAGATTCCATAGTCAGAGGAGCAGAGAGGTGAAGAGGACGGCAGTGTTGATAGGAGATTCCATAGTCAGAGGAGCAGAGAGGTGAAGAGGACGGCAGTGTTGATAGGAGATTCCATAGTCAGAGGAGCAGAGAGGTGAAGAGGACGGCAGTGTTGATAGGAGATTCCATAGTCAGAGAAGCAGAGAGGTGAAGAGGACGGCAGTGTTGATAGGAGATTCCATAGTCAGAGGAGCAGAGAGGTGAAGAGGACGGCAGTGTTGATAGGAGATTCCATAGTCAGAGGAGCAGAGAGGTGAAGAGGACGGCAGTGTTGATAGGAGATTCCATAGTCAGAGGAGCAGAGAGGTGAAGAGGACGGCAGTGTTGATAGGAGATTTCCTAGACAGAGGAGCAGAGAGGTGAAGAGGACGGCAGTGTTGATAGGAGATTTCCTAGACAGAGGAGCAGAGAGGGGAAGAGGATGGCAGTGTTGATAGGAGATTTCCTAGACAGAGGAGCAGAGATGTGAAGAGGACGGCAGTGTTGATAGGAGATTCCATAGTCAGAGGAGCAGAGAGGTGAAGAGGACTGCAGTGTTGATAGGAGATTCCATAGTCAGAGGAGCAGACAGGTGAAGAGGACTGCAGTGTTGATAGGAGATTCCATAGTCAGAGGAGCAGAGGGGTGAAGAAGACGGCAGTGTTGATAGGAGATTTCTTAATCAGAGGAGCAGAGAGGTGAAGAGGACGGCAGTGTTGATAGGAGATTTCTTAATCAGAGGAGCAGAGGGGTGAAGAGGACGGCAGTGTTGATAGGAGATTCCATAGTCAGAGGAGCAGAGAGGTGAAGAGGACGGCAGTGTTGATAAGAGATTTCCTAGTCAGAGGAGCAGAGAGGTGAAGAGGACGGCAGTGTTGATAGGAGATTCCATAGTCAGAGGAGCAGAGAGGTGAAGAGGACGGCAGTGTTGATAGGAGATTCCATATTCAGAGGAGCAGAGAGGTGAAGAGGACGGCAGTGTTGATAGGAGATTCCATAGTCAGAGGAGCAGAGAGGTGAAGAGGACTGCATTGTTGATAAGAGATTTCCTAGTCAGAGGAGCAGAGAGGTGAAGAGGACGGCAGTGTTGATAAGAGATTTCCTAGTCAGAGGAGCAGAGAGGTGAAGAGGACGGCAGTGTTGATAGGAGATTCCATAGTCAGAGGAGCAGAGAGGTGAAGAGGACGGCGGTGTTGATAAGAGATTTCCTAGTCAGAGGAGCAGAGAGGTGAAGAGGACGGCAGTGTTGATAGGAGATTCCATAGTCAGAGGAGCAGAGAGGTGAAGAGGACGGCAGTGTTGATAGGAGATTTCCTAGTCAGAGGAGCAGAGAGGTGAAGAGGACGGCAGTGTTGATAGGAGATTCCATAGTCAGAGAAGCAGAGAGGTGAAGAGGACGGCAGTGTTGATAGGAGATTCCATAGTCAGAGGAGCAGAGAGGTGAAGAGGACGGCAGTGTTGATAGGAGATTCCATAGTCAGAGAAGCAGAGAGGTGAAGAGGACGGCAGTGTTGATAGGAGATTCCATAGTCAGAGGAGCAGAGAGGTGAAGAGGACGGCAGTGTTGATAGGAGATTCCATAGTCAGAGAAGCAGAGAGGTGAAGAGGACGGCAGTGTTGATAGGAGATTCCATAGTCAGAGGAGCAGAGAGGTGAAGAGGACGGCAGTGTTGATAGGAGATTCCATAGTCAGAGGAGCAGAGAGGTGAAGAGGACAGCAGTGTTGATAGGAGATTCCATAGTCAGAGGAGCAGAGAGGTGAAGAGGACGGCAGTGTTGATAGGAGATTTCTTAGTCACAGGAACAGAGATGAGGTTCTGTGGGCACAATAAAGATACCAGGATAGTATGTTGCCTCCCTGGTGCCAAGATCAGGGACATCTTGGATCCTGTCCACGGCATTCTCAAGGGTGAGGGTGAGCAGTCGGAAGTATTGGTACATGTTGGAACTAATGACATAGGTAGACAAGGTGAAGACGTCCTGAAGAGAGAGTTTAGGGAGCTAGGTAGAAAGCTGAGAAACAGGACCTTCAGTGGGTAGTGATCTCTGGATTGCTACCTGAGCCATGTGCCAGTGAGGGTAGGAATAAGAATGTTTGGGAGCTGACGTAACTGTGGCTAACAAGAGAAATCAAAGCCAACATAAAAGTCAAAGAGAGCTCATGGGAAACTGAAAGGTCTGAAGGTAGATAAGTCAGCTGGACCAGATGGTGTACACCCCAGGTTTCTGAAAGAGGTGGCTGAAGAGATTAAGGATGTATTAGTAATGATCTTTCAAGAACCACTAGATTTTGAAGTACTGGAAAAATGCCACACCACTCTTCAAGATAAGGGAGAGAAGCAGAAAAAAGGAAACTGTAGGCCAGTTAGTCACATTTCAGTGGTTGGGAAGATGTTGGAGTCAATTATTAAGGGTGAGGTCTCAGGGTACTTGGATGCATGTGATAAAATAGGCTGTAGTCAGCATGGTTTCCTCAAGAGAAAATCTTGCCTGACAAGTCTGTTGGAATTCTTTGAAGAAATAACAAGCAGGATAGACAAAGGAGAATTTGTTGATGTGTACTTGGACTTTCAGTCCCTTGACAAGGTGCCACACATGAGGCTGCTTAACAAGCTATGAGCCTATGGTATTATAGGAAAGACTCTAGCATGGATAAAGCAGTGGCTGATTGGCAGGAGGCTAAGAGTGGGAATAAAGGGAGCCTTTTCTGATTGGCTGCCAGGGACAAGCGGTGTTCCACAGAGATTTGTGTTGGGACTGATTTTTTTGTTATATGTCAATGATATGGATCATAGAATTGATGGCTTTGTTGCAAAGTTTGCAGACAATTTGAAGATAGGTAGAGGGTCAGGTAGTTTTAAAGAAATAGGGAGGTTACAGAAGGACTTAGACTGATTAGGATCTTAGGCAAAAAGTGGCAGATGGAATACAGTGTCAGGAAGTGTATGGTTATGCATTATAGTAGAATAAATGAAAGGGTTGACTATTTTCTAAACGGAGAGAAAACTCAAAAATCTGAGGAGCAAAGGAAATCCTTGTGCAGGATTCCCTAAAGGTTAATTTACAGATTAAGTCTGTGGTGAGTACTCAGGATGTGTGCAGCACAACTGGCAGGTGTGTTTATAGATGTCGGGTTTTCAGTACCAGTAGCAGTGATGTTAACTGTTCAGGCTAACAAAATGGCTTCTCTGTAATGGGATCCTGTGTCTCATATGTTTGGGTTATGGGTATTGATAAGGGGAAAACTAACCAATGGAGAATTGCTATGCTATCTTGTCTGTATAAGCTGAACGGGAGTTTGTGGTCTTTATCGGGAGGAAAGCGAGGAGGACGGACGTGTGTGGAGCAGACAGCGGTTCCAGAGCAACGGATACTGGACGTCGGCAGTTCGGACAGTGGCTGAAGGCTTGGAAGGTTGTTGTGGAAGGGAACCGGAAGCCTGAGCTCCAACACACTAAAATATGTGCACAAACTGACAAACTGATTATTACTTTGGCGCCTTTAGGTTATCTGCTTCTACTAATCCATCACTATAAAGTTGCAATTATTTACTCGCTTTTGTGTATTGTCTGGTATTTGCCTTGTGAGCGTGTACTGGGGGGGCATTACACCGTATTTGCACAGAAGTATTGCACTACTGGTGGGGTGACGGCGGTTTACCCTAGGCGAACGGGGGTCAACTGGGAGCATGGAGGCTACATAGATATTTTTAATCTCTCCCTTTCCCAGTGTAGAGTGCCTTCCTGGTTCAGTTTATCTACCATTGGCCCTGTACCAAAAAAGACCAAGGTAACGACTGGCATCCTGTCGCACTCACCTCAGTAATAAGCAAATGCTTTGAGAAGCTGGTCAAGGATTACATCTGCAGCGTGCTGCCACCCAAAGTGGACTCGCCACAATTCACCTACTGACACAACCAATCGACAGATGACGCAATAGCCACTGCTCCACATACTGTCCTTACACATCTGGAGAAGAAGGATGCATATGTGAGAATGCTGATGTTGGACAACAGTTCAGCAGTCAACACCATAGTTCCATCCAGGCTCGACAAGAAGCTCAGAGACCTTGGCTTTGACCCTGCCTTGTGCAGCTGGATCCTGGACTTCCTGTCAGATCACCAGCAGGTTGTAAGAGTGGGCTCCTTCACCTCCACCCCTCTGACTCTCAATTTAGGAGCCCCTCAGGGCTGCGTACTGAGTCCTCTCCTTTTCTCCCTGTATACCCATGACTGTGTCGCCACCCACAGCTCCAATCTGCTAACTAAATTTGCCGATGACATTACATTGATTAGCCTTATCTCAAACAATAATGAGGCGGCCCACAGGGAAGAAATCATCTCACTGACACAGTGTTGTCAAGAAAACAATCTCTCCCTCAATGTCGCAAAGACAAAGGAGCTGGCTGTGGATTACAGGAGGAATGGAGACGGGCTAACCCCTATTGACATCAATGGATCTGGGGTTGAGAGGGTAAACAGCTTTAAGTTCCCCAGCATAAACATCACCAAGGATCTCATATGGTCTGTACACACCAGCTGAGTGGTGAAAAAGGCACAACAGCGCCCCTTTCACCACAGACGGTTGAGGAAGATTGGTATGGGCCCCCAAATCCTAAGAACTTTCTACAGGGGCACAATTGAGAGCATCCTATCTGGCTGCATCACAGCCTGGTATGGGAACTGTACCTCCCTTAATCGCAGGATTCTGCAGAGAGTGGTATGGATAGCCCAACATATCTGTATTTGTGAACTTCCCACTTTTCAGGGCATTTACACTGACAGGTGTGTAAAAAGGGCCTGAAGGATTATTGGGGACCCAAGTCACCCCAACCACAATCTATTCCAGTTCCTACCATCCGGGAAGCGGTACCACAGCATAAAAGCCAGGACCAACAGGCTCTGGGACAGCTTCTTCCACCAGGACATCAGACTGATTAACTCTCGCTGATTTGAGTGTATTTCTATGTTACATTGACTGTTCTATTTATTATAAATTACTATGATTACACATTGCACATTTAGACGGAGACGTAACGTAAAGATTTTTACTCCACATGTATATGAAGGATATAAGAAATAACGTCAATTCAATTCAATTCAAATGTGATGTTTCAAGAGGATTAGAATATAAAAACAAGGTCCTTCCAGGTGAGGCGATACTTCACCTGTGAGTCGGCCGGTGTGGTATACTGCATCCGGTGCTCCCGGTGTGGCCTTTTATATATTGGTGAGACCCGACGCAGACTGGGAGACCATTTCGCTGAACACCTACGCTCGGTCCGCCAGAGAAAGCAGGATTTCCCAGTGGCCACACATTTTAATTCCACGTCCCATTCCCATTCTGATATGTCTATCCATGGCCTCCTCTACTGTTAAGATGAATCCATGCTCAGGTTGGAGCTGGGTCTACCAGCTGGGTCTACCAGCTGGGTAGACTCCAACCTGATGGCATGAACATTGACTTCTCTAACTTCCGTTAATGCCCCTCCTCCCCTTCTTACCCCATCCCTGACATATTTTGTTGTTTGCCTGTTCTTCATCTCCCTCTGGTGCTTCCCCCTCCTCCTTTCTTTCTCCTGAGGCCTCCCGTCCCATGATCCTTTCCCTTCTCCAGCTCTGTATCACTTTTGCCAATCACCTTTCCAGCTCTTTGCTTCATCCCACCCCCTCTGGTCTTTTCCTATCATTTCACAATTCCCCCTCCCCCACTACTTTCAAATTTCTTAGAATCTCTCCTTTCAGTTAGTCCTGATGAAGGGTCTCGGCCCGAAACGTCGACGGTGCTTCTCCTTATAGATGCTGCCTGGCCTGCTGTGTTCCAACAGCATTTTGTGTGTGTTGTTATAAAAACGAGGATGTAATTTTGAAACTTTATAAAGCATGGTGAGGCCTCACTTGGAGCATTGTCAGCAGTTTTGTGCCCCTTAGTAACGATGCGCTGAAACTTGAGAGGGTTCAAAGGACGTTCACAAAAATGATTCCAGGATTGAATGGCTTGTCATATGAAGAGCATTTGATGGCTCTGGGCCAGTGCTCACTAGAATTCAGAAGAATGAGGGGTGACCTCATTGAAACCTGTTGAGTGGTGAAAGGCCTTGATAGAGTGGATGTGAAGAGGATGTTTCCTCTGGTGGGAGAGTCACTAGAGGACACAGTCTCAAAATAGAGGGGCATCCTTTTAGAACGGAGATAAGGAGGAATTTCTTTAGCCAGAGAGTGGTGAGTCTGTAGAATTCTTTGTCACAGGCAGCTGTCGAGGCCACGTCTTTATGTATATTTAAGACAGAGTTTGATAGATTCTTGATTGGTCAGGGCATGAGGGGATACGGGGAGAAGGCAGGAGTTTGGGGCTGAGAAGAAAAATGGATCAGCCTGGATGAAAAGGTAGAGCAGTCTCGATGGGCCAAATGGCCTATTTCTGCTCCTATATCTCATGGTCTATATCTATAGTCTCCTATATCTATAGTCTCATGGTCTTCTGGGTAGGGCAGAGAGATTACTAGAAGTTAGTGAATGTTCATGCCATCAGGTAGGAGGCTACCCAGGAAGAAGGAGAGGTACTGCTTCTCCAAACTGAGAGCAGCTGCATCACGGCAGTAGAGAACGCCATGGTCCGACATGTTGGAATGGATATGGGAATTCAAGTTACAATGCTTGGCCATTGGGAGATTCTGCATTTGCAGCAAAAGCAACAAAGGTCTTCGATGAAGCGGAACCCAATCTCCAAAGAAGCCAGACTGGAAGCACAAGTTTAAGCTGATGAGGAGATGGAGAGAAAGGGAGCAATCGGCATAGAGCGGCAGAAAGAGAGGACCAGAAATGGAAGGAGGAGATTGGCAGAGTGGGTCAGATTGGAGTTCATTGAGCAGTGACAGATGTGGAGAGGAAAGAATGAGGTACCCAGTACCAGAGGAAGGAGACAGATGACAGAAGAAGGTAAAGGATTCCTAAAGAGGGCGGCCGGTAGCATAACGGTTAGCATAATGCTTTTCAGCACAAGGATCAGGGTTCAATTCCAGCTGATGCCTGTAAGGAGTTTGCACATTCTCTCCACGACTGTGTGGGTTTCCTCTGGGTGCTCTGGGTTCCTCCCACATTTCAAAGACGTATAGGTTAGAATTATTAAGTTATGAGCATGCTATGCTAGTGCCGGGCACTTGCAGGCTGCCCCCAGCTTATTCTCGGACTGCATTGGTTGTTGACATAAAATGCAGCATTTCTTTGTGTGTTTTGATGTTTCAATGTACATGTGACAAATAAGAAGGCATGGTCGGCCATGGATATTGTGTCCTATCTCCGCATGTTATACACAAGCCTGGGAAGTACGATATGGAGAGCAAACCATCACCCATGCAGTAGGCTCCCCCCTCTCCACACAGCTGATAAACCCAAAGGAACGGCAGAGACTGATACAGTTCGGCACTAGCAGCATCACAGGAGTTGCCAGTCAGCAGTAAACTCAACGTAGGACTGTCTTAGGGACTCCATCTCTGGAATTTCCCCTTGATGTTTACTCCTGAAGCCTTCCCCATGAGTGGGTATAGCCACAAGATAGTGGAGGTTTGAGATCAGAGATTTCCTTCT